>NW_026915268.1:1778928-2454642 GCF_034315485.1 Pezoporus occidentalis
GAAATGAAGAGCTAACACCATTCATGATCACAGTCCTGTCAGAGCTAAACAAAAGGGAGCTGTGAAAGATGGGATAATGGCTCACAATGGATCACATCCTCCCTGGTGAACATGAACAATTAGTTGAGTGGTATTTGTTACCATTTCGATTAGCTGCACTGTTATTGAGCTATAAGAACTACAACAGGAATGTTTCCTAATCCTGCAGCATGAGGCAGCAGCAGGAATGTGGAGAGTTATGAGACAGCAATGATGCTGGAGCTTGCCAGGAGAAAGAGCCTGTTTCTATAGCTGGTTCCCATACACATATTAGGACACTTTTATGATAAATCCACTTCTCTGCTTCCCTGCCCCTTCTTGGCTTTTACTTTGGCTTACTGAAACTCAGCAACATGTTGCTAGAAGAGAGCTTCCTTTTCAGGAGCAGTTTGGGTTTTGTTATGGATTTTTCCCTCTGCTTCCCTCCCAAAGTGCTCTTATAATCCAATTTCTCTCCCTGGTTTTTCCATGAGATAAAATCATAATCCTCTTTGCAGCATCACAGAATAATAACACCATGCATAGACAAAGAGCAAACCCTGTCTTATTAAGCTTTTTATTTGTTAAAAATAAATGTGTGTGTGGCCCTTTCTTAGGGGAGGGCAGGATGAACCAAAGTGAAAGAGTAGGTCCAGTTTGTGTGTGGTAATTAATATGGACCATATTAATTTTGAAACAAGCGGTTTGTGTTAAACCAGTCATATGTCAGCCTTTGCCCAAAGCCATAGGAGGCACGACTGCTATTCCCAGGGCTCAGAAGTTATGGCATTTAAAAATTCCATCATTTGCATTTATGTTCCAAGGTGTCCAGCACCTTGAATATAATGTAGACATATTGGACCCTTAAATTAGAAAATACTTGGCACATACTTCAAGGTAAAAGGGTTCAAATAGTCTAAGAATTCTGATCTTAATACAAGCTTGATTGCGAGACCTTCATGGTGGTCCACTTTTAGGGATTGTTCTATTACCAGGCAGCCGCTCTCTCATTCCCCTCCTTTTCCCCTCCACGCCTCTACCATACAGATGGAGAGGAGAATGGAAAGAATGTAACTCCCACGGGTTGAGATAAGAGCAGTCCAGTAACTAAGGTATAACACAAATCACTGCTGCTATCACCAATAATAATAATGATAAGGGAAATAACAAGGGGAGAGAACACAACCACTCACCGCCCACTGACTGATACCCAGCCCGACCTGAGCAGTGATCTGGGCTTCCCAGGTGACTCCCTCCAGTTTCTATACCTGGCATGACATACTGTGGTATGGAATACCTCTTTGGTTAGTTTGGGTCAGGTGTCCTGTCTCTGCTTCCTCCTGGCTTTCCATGCCCCTCCTCACTGGCAGAGCATGAGACTGAAAAAGTCCTTGATTCGGGTAAGTGCTACTGAGCAAGAACTAACCACTGGTGTGTTACCAGCGCTGTTCCCAGGCTGAAAGTCAAAACCACAGGACTGCACCAGCTACTAGGAAGGAGAAAAATTACTTCTACTGCTGAACCCAGGGCATGAGGTTACTTTTTGAAATCTGAACATTTTCTTCATCTTCTGTATCACCTCCATTACAGAACACACACACTGGATTCTCCTCCCTGCATAAGCAATTAGTTGAAAAATGAAAAAAAATATTCTTGTGAAATAAAATACAAAGAACAGGATAGATGAGTTACTAAAAGGAACTCAATGAAAGGTTTATCTTCACTATTAAACTCTGAGTTATTTGCTATTTGCCTACTGAACATAAGAAAAAAGGACAAGGAAGTGATATTTCATGTGAGAGGTCATAATTTCATGTGGGAGATAAACCCAAATATGGTTATTAGTTTGACAGCAAAAGAAATAGAATTTTAACTTCTCAAAATGAAGAATCAATTTTTAGGATTTCTCCTTTCTCTTTGAAAGAAAGGTGAGTTTGGGGGGAGGTGTCAGGGGATTTTCTTTTTTTTTTCAATGAGTTGCAATGCTATGGAAAAACATTTGACTGACAATTGGGGATTGAACATTCCAGGTGTCAATGCTAACACTTGTTTTTCTGATCCATAAATATAAATCACAATAAACCAGCTGATGCTTGGAAAAAGCAGCATTTTCTGATGAGTTTAAACATTAGTCTTAACATGCTTTCAGTTGAGGTAAGAAACTTCCAAAGTTCAGGAAAGAAAGAATTTAATGAGAAGCGATTTTTTTCTTAATTTTTTTACTTCAGTTTGCCATTTAAATACAAACATTTCTTTTCAATGAATTTAAAGTTAAAATGTCACTTCATTTTGGTTTGGCAGCTAAAAAAAGAAACAAAATGACATTTCAAAATGAAATAAAAATATCATTTTGAATCAATGTTAATATGAAAGGTCACCTTGTTTTCGTAGCCAAAAAATCCCTTTGGAACAGAATAGTTCATCATTAGGCAGGAATTAGTATTTTTTCAAGAATGTCTTATGAGAAAATGTACATGCTCTATATGTGTACATGTCAGCTTTGAGACTGTTTGCATGTGGAATATGTTGTCTAGCTGTATCAAACCCATACTTTGTTTGAATTCCTTATTTCTGCTGTCTTGGAAATACTTCTTGGCTCTTTGCAGCTTGAGCTTTGTTAGTGATATGGACCATGGATGTAGGGCTTCTCCATGGAACCCTGGGCAGGCTGCTTCTCCTTTCTGTGCCTGTGAAGTGATTCCACTCCTGTATATGTCCTTCCATCTCTCCTGACTTTTTACAAGCTCCCTTTGTGGATGCCAGAGCCCACTGCAGTTGCACAATGCCTGGTGTTACCTTTGTGGCAGAAAGGTCCTTCCCTATCATTTAGTGGTTGAACATGGTGTGGAGAGAGATATCAGGGATTCCTTACTCCTAATCCTCCTATCCTACAGCAAATTCACAGCTGTTGGACTTAATTTTTGTGTGCAATGCTTCATCCCTCAGCTTGGGAATCTACCAATAAAGTTAAGGTTATATGCAACTGTGGAAGAGAACTTGGATAGTACCTTGCTTTGCAGCATACTCTGGCTTGTACTACTGTCCTGGGTTCAGCAGTAGCAGTCATGTTTCTCCTTCTTGGTAGCTGGTGCAGTGCAGGGTTTTGACTTTCAGCTCGGGAACAGAGCTGATAACAAGAATGTTTTGGTTTGGCCAAGGACTTTGTGAGCCTCATGCTCTGCCAGGGAGGAGGGGAAGCCAAGAGGAAGCAGAGACAGGACACCTGACCCAAACTGACCAAAGAGGTATTCCATACCACAGCACGTCATGCCCAGGATGTAACTGGGAGTTAGCCGGAAGGGCTGGGAGTCTGCAGGGTTGGAGGAGGTATCGGTCAGAGCTTGGTCGGGCTGGGGGGGCGAGTTATCGGTCGGCTGGTGGTGAGATGATGTATTCTCTTCCCTTGTTATTTCCTTTATCATTATTATCATTGGTGGTAGCAGTAGTGATTTGTGTTATACCTTAGTTACTAAACTGTTCTTATCTCAACCCGTGGGAGTTGCATTCTTTTCGATTCTCCTCTCTGTCCCTCCGGGAGCAGGGGGAGGGCAAGAAAGGGGGGGAGTGAGTGAACGAGTTGCCTGACTGGGTTTAAACCACGACAGAAATGTTTACCATTTTTCTCAGCTTTTTACGAGCAATTACCAAAGATGCAATTTTGTGCTTAATGAGCAGCTAAGCACTGAACCTTTAAAAAAACCAACTTGCACTCTCTAAATACTAATTCATCTTTCAAATGAAAATATTTTAACCAAAACATTCTGTTTTAGATACCCTAGCTTGACTACTTTCCATTTTCAAATGGTCAGATAACTATTTTCTTTGAGTCACATACAATATATCATAAAGAAGCAAATAAGCCCAAGCACACTTGAAAGGTTTTCTTACTTGTTTGGGTTTTTATGCTCCTTTTTCTATCTACAGTCTCCACTATTCCTTCGTATTAAGGTGTTCTTAGTCTAACACTAGCTAGAGGCTGACCAGGTTTCCCCCTTTCCCTCTCCTCTATATATTTCACTGGCAGTTTCCCTGTCAGTTTAGGCTCAGGCTGGGGCTGGCCACCTGCTTGTGCACCACTGCAGCAGGAGCCTCACTCCTGTTGAGCCCCCCACCACTGCTATTGGGACTAACCCTGATGTCAGAGCACATTGCTCAGGGCCTTGGTACCTTAAGTTTTGAATATCTCCAAGAACAGGGATACTTTCTCCTTGTTAGGGGTAATGCAAATGTTATCAGCAATAGAGCAGGAAACAAGTTACAATCTCGAAGTTCTACTTTTAATTTAGAAGAAATACTTGGGTGGAAACTTTTTCAGTTTTGGTTTTTGTCTAACTAGCCAATAGAAGAAGATAAATTACTGTACCTCTCCTCTGTTTGCACTTGAGAAGAAAGAAAATAAATACTTCAGTTAAGTTCATAAGTTTTTATTCAAGGTCTTCTCTGTAGAAGTAGTTCTGAGTATGCCTTAACATTTCTTAGTTGTCCTTGAACTCAAGCAGTAGGCGTATGAAACCAGTGCTTTAAGCATCAGAATTAAAAAAAAATAGATGTAGATAAATAAAATTGGAGGTTACACTGCATTCATATAGCACATTTTGCAGAGAAACAGACAAAGAGCTACACAGTTGCTTACAGATTGGCAGCTTTGGCAATAGATTACACAAATGCAAGATACAGGAGAAATTTGCTTGACACACTTGGTCTGTCTTTACCTTGGCTCATAATATTTGAGGTCACTATTTATTGCTTTTTTGTCTCCCTATTTGAACATGTATTTCAACAAAAAAACAAATGGAAAAAAGAGATCATCTGGTGTACCCACTCACCTTGTTCAGATAAGCAGCAGCTCATGCTCCTGCTTGCTGCTGACTGGGGTGGGTATATCCAGCAGAGTGGGGGAAAGTCACTTTTCTCCACTCTTAGCATGGAGGGGCAGGAGCTCACTGGGTGGCTTTGCTACAGCATGGAA
Organism: Pezoporus occidentalis; assembly: GCF_034315485.1. NCBI lineage: Eukaryota > Metazoa > Chordata > Aves > Psittaciformes > Psittacidae > Pezoporus > Pezoporus occidentalis. The sequence goes on from NW_026915268.1 coordinate 1,783,916, forward strand.
AGCCCACAGTTAAGTAAGAAGTGTGGAAGTTTTCATGAGTACATAAAATAGAGCTGTTTTGGATACTGTGGATTTTGGCAAGTAGATTTTAACAAATACTAAATGTTCTCTCAGTATCCAGTTTGCAGTAGTGTTTCCAAGAATGAAAATGTCTGGGTTTTGTTTATTTATTTATTTTAGCGAGTTGAGGGCAATGTTGCAATGTCAGCAACTGAAGAACTAGGGAGAAAGATGTGAGTATGGCATGGAATAATTCTGCAGTGACACAAATGTAGTAAATTAGTGATGGTACCTGTTGTGCAAAACTGTAAACATGCAGTGGGCCACACACAGTTGCACAGTGTGTTGTTTTCTACTTGTGTTTTTCAGCCTTAGCAACAGTAGGACTCTGTTTTGTGATTTTTGGCTTTTTTTTTTTTTACTTCACTGGAAAATCCCAGAGTGGGTAATGTGGATTCCATGCCCTTATGTGGAACATAGGACCCACATTCCAGTTTACCTTTCAGTTTGCCAAGCTTCTAGCAGTCAGTCACTTCTAATCAAGATAACTTAAAAACATGCTAATAGGATTTCACGGTTGGATAATGACAGCAATAGACTGAACATGGTATCCCTAGGTTTCCAAATATGTAGAATGAAATAAATATTAACTCTCTATAATTTTCCTATTAAGAATGAAAATACACAAAAACTAGACAGTAAGAGATAGTAGTAAGATCTCTGAGTTGTTCTACTTAACTGCTAAGCATTTTAAGCTGTAAAAAAAATAAATAAACAAATAAAACAAAAAAATACTCAGCTTGTCAGCCTCTGGGCAAAACTGCCTTCTGTTGTTACAGCTCCATAGGTACTAACACTAAGAAGTATTAGTAGAAAGACAAAAGTGAAAATACTTTAGAATTTGTTTTTCTTTCCCTTTTATTCACACCTAAATTTGCATTCATTTCATAGCTCTGTTTGAACAAGTTGGAGGGCAAATATATTGATGAAAAGTTAGCATGTTTTCTGTGCGTGTGAATATATGTAAGGACATGCAACATATGTATGTCTATGCTAGGAAACTTTTACATAGTAAAATGTGCTAAAGTAGGGATAACACTTCCTCCTATTTAATTTTTTTTTCTCAATATCTTCTTGAAACAGTGTATGTATAAAAATATGTCCTGAAGATCATCAATTTATAAGCAGGATACTGTAATCTTTTATATTTTATTGGCTATTACATTATATATAATAGATTCAGTGCTGTCTAATCTTAGAACTCTTCCATGCAGCAATACCTCTATAAATTATTAATTCCTAAAAGGGTCATATTAGAGAACATTTTCAATGGAATGGTTATAAAATGAAAGAGCAGCATTGGGCAGAAGAGTGAGTGTTCAAATGAGAGAAAAAAACCTCTTAGCTAGCATAAAACTATATGGTACTGTGCTATGTTTTCATTTTTTAAGAGTTGCATGTGTACATGTTCTGCCCTCAAAGGCTTGTGGTTTTCTACTTTTTTCTTTTCTTGTTCTTTTAACTTCTCTGAGTTGCAGTATCTGAGTGTGCTGTCTGTTTCAGTCTGTAATGTCAGCTGAATTCTAATAAAAAAGTAATAGCAAAGTCAAAACTAGGAAGATAGTGACTTTTTTGTAGTACTTGGGGCTATTATCCCAAATATCAATATTTTTATTAAAAGAAAGATTTTTAAATATTGTTCTAAGACCATCTATAATTGCATACAGTCTCTATTTTATCCAGCAGAATTTAGCCTTCAGTGGTGAGAAGCAGGCAGACTGCTGTCTTCTAGAAAAGCTCAACAGCATTTTTTCAAATTTCTAGCATGAAATGGATCTGCCATTGAACTTGCTTTACTGCTAATGTGTGCTAGATAATATAGTGTTTGCATTAGCCATCTGGGGCCATGTTCTCAAGCCAGGGAATAGTTTAAATAGCATTTCCAGAGCAGGGTAAGATAACTCAGTAACTGTACTGAGATGAATGGGAAATACTCACACAAAGCAGTGCTCCAGCTCTTGGGAAAAAGCTGTAGTGACAGTCAGCTGGAAAGATTAATTTGTATCTTTAACTAGCAAGGCTGTTTCTGAAGTGAACATCTGATCAGATTTATGAGGTCATATTCTGTGTTGTATTTAAAACACTGACTGCAGTCAGGTGAAATCAGTCTGTGGCTTCCTCTTGGTTGTTTACATCCTATCTATAAAGTCTAATGAGATTCTTCTGAAGAGTATATGCTCTGGACATGTTATGCCTTTGTTGCCTACGGTCTTTCTAAGACTTTTATTATTGATTAAGGGGAGATTAGATCATGAAAGTGTATTTAACTCGATCTCTTGGTGTAATCCATAAACTTAAGCCAACGGTGTGGAGTCTATAAAGCAAGGTCAAAAACGTTCACAGGTTTCAGTGGTTTTGCTTGAATCATGGTAGACAGAAAAAGTCATCTGTGTGATGCATGACTGCATTTGTAGTGTATGGCCATAAGTTTGCATTAGACGGTATGTATGTCTTCCAGCACAAACACAATAGTGCTCTGGGTTACAATTATGTTTGTTAAGTGTGATTTTCTTATTGCCTATTACTCTTTGAGCACCTAAAAAGTTTTGCATTTTCATCATAATGATGGTGCTTCATAACAAAGTAGAAGCTCGAAACTCAACTGCTGCGTTTATGAGAGAAGAGTATTTCTCTTATTTCACTGGATCTTCTAGTCCTAGAGGGTCTAGTGAAAGGTTTCCTGGACAAACTCATATTTTTTTCTTGTTTTGTTTCAGTTTGGTTGTTTGGGTTTTGTTTTTTTTGTAGCTACATTATCAGTATTTTCTGATACGTTTCCAGAGCTATAGTTTTCTTGCAGTTAAAAATTCTGTTGGAGACAGTAAGAACTTTGCTGAGATGGGCAGTGAAGAACAGACCCCACAGCTGCACAGTCTGGCAGGTTTGTGCTGCAAAGTATCTATCTGGAGTGTAGACTGCAGACAGAATTGTGGGGTACCTCAACCTCACAGCAATATAAATTTTTGCATTTCAGAAGTGCTTAGACATGAGACTACTCTAGAGTTTTTGGTTTCAGCCAAAAGCTAAGCATTTGGACAACATTTTAGGGTTTGTGCATGAAGGAATTTTCATGGATTTTTTTTCTGTAATTTTCCCAATTTTTTCTCTTCCCAGTGTGTGATAATCCAATGAGTTTCCCAGTAAATTGTAAAATTAACAGATAAGAGGGAGCATTTACACTTCTTATATGTAGTAGAGAGAGTAATTACTAAATTAAGCTTCTGAATTACATGCTAACACACTGGGATTATTGTTTTCCTTTAAGTTTTTGTTAATGCATATCTGTTATTGGTGGGGAAAAATTGTTTGCATTAACTCTGTGCATCCACCTTATTTTCTAAGACGTTTTAGTACACTTCTGTCCACTCTGAAAGTTACGTCTTCTAAAGGGAAACCTCTGAATGTGAGATAATGGGCAGTAGCTGCAAAGCAACTTTAAGTGTTCACCCTACATGCAGATTAGCTACACTCAATATAGTTTAGTAGGATATTTTAGTCACACAGACAGATCATGAGCAACACTTTCGGTCACCCCTACAGACTACTGTTTGACACTGACAACCAGAAGTAGGTTAGAGCTTTGAAATAAATGTATAGGTAGTTCTGCAGCTTCTTGCATTGACTTGCAATGATAACAAGCAGATGTTTTATGCTTAATGTTTGCTTATGAAGATTATTAACACAGTTTTAGGTAAAACATTTGTGCTGGCAAAAATAATGAACACAATTAAAAGACCTCCTTCAGAGAGCCTTCTCCCTGCCCAGTGAGTTCATGTCAAAGCTTTATTGATATCTTGACCTTGAATATAAAAGATAATGGTCCTTTCTGACATTTCACTTTATTAGCTGAGGGAATCTGGCACAGAAATGTTAACTAGACATAATTAATTTGCATTGATGAATCAATCAAACACTATTTAACTAATATAATCAAGTCCTGTAATCTGTTTCCAAAAAGGACAATGCAATTTGTTTCCAATGACAAAAAGAAGAAAAACATTGGTGGATGTTATGACAGAAAATTCAGCTACATTACACGGAGGTCCAAAATAAAATGCCTGGACAGAGTAGCCACTATTCTGTATTTGTGTTTGCTGCCTTGTGCCTAAAATGTACCTAAAACGGCAGACATCCTTTAGAACAGCAGTTTGCTTCCATGTGTGATGCTCATGAATTCGGGGAGGTCATAGATATATTTTTTGGGGGGGAGAGAGGGAGGTTAAAGATCTAGGGAGCTGGGGGAAGGTAAACAAATGTGACTTCAAGGAGTACAAACTTAAAACAATGTGGTTAAAGTAGAATTGGGCATTAGCATTGTGGTTAACAAACCTGAAGCTAACAGCTAACAGCAACTTTTTCTTGTTGTAGGGCAAGAAATGGGGGTCAGTTAAATCTGCAATGACATCTTGTGTCTTTATCTTATTGCAGCAGTTGTGTTAGTTGGTTTGTTAGAAGGTCGAAATACTGTAAATAGAATATACCTTGAAAAGCACTTATAAACATTTGAATGTCATACATAGTGATGAAAGACAATGTGCATCTTTTGAAAATATCTTTCAATAGAGAGTATCACTTTCAAGCATTGTCCACAGAACTGCATTTTCTCTGTTTTTTTTTTTTTTATTTCCTGAAAAGATCTTGAATAGACAACTCAAGGCAGAGGATGGAATTCCTTAAAAGACTGACTCCCTTCTGTACAGAAATTATAAATACTATTGAGACTGAAAAGAATTTCCTTAAAAACTCTCTTCTGTACAGAAATTATAAATACTACTGAGATTTAAAAGTATTTCTTTAAAACTAGTACATGCAATTAATGTTTTTTTCCAGGAAAAATACTTGGCTATAACTCCAATTAAATATGGAAAATCCTTAATTCTCCCTAGTTCAGAGATATACATGGGACAAGGCAAGTCAGCGCAGAATAATAACTAAACAGAGGCAGGAAAAGCCAGAACACCAGTTCTTTGTCAACAAATACCAAATGTAGAAACAGCACAAAGTCTTTTGCATTCCCTTTATGACACTTGTACTGGAAATACACAGTTGTACAGAAGAAAAGCATCTTGGTAGCATAGGTAACTAGCGCACATTGTGATACCAGCAAAAGAAAGGATTTCACAGGTAAAATAGTTCAGATTCAGTTCATGTTGTTTTGTCTGATACTAAACCTAATATTAAAATTTCTCTTGGAAACACATTTTCAAATTCTAGAATCATTTTTGTCTAGAAAGAAACAGTTTAGTAATATGCATCTCAAAGTAGCTGAAGGGAATTGTTCACAGTGGCTCTCTGATCCTGCTGTCACCGGTATGTATTTTGTAACTCCCTATGGATTGAGAAGTCAGGGTGATACCAAATCGCTTCCAGTTCTTCAGTATGATTACTACATTATCCCTTCAGTTCAGTTCTTTAGAGAGTTTTGTTTCAATTTTCCCTTTCTCATTCTCTTCCTCTTATCCAGCTCTTCTTGTTTACTTTTCATGTTTTAATTAATATCCTTATCTGTAACTTTTTACAATGTTTCCTTGTCAGATTCTTGTATTTTTTGTGTAATGCACAGAATCACAGAATGGTTTGGGTTGGAAAGGACCTTAAAGATCATTTAGTTCCAACCTCCTTCCATGGGCAACAACACCTTCCACTATACCAAGTTGCTCCAAGCCCCATCAAACCTGGCCTTGTACTGTTCATTGTCTCATTTAGAGAGCATACTGCGTATATAGATGGGTGAATTGCATATTTCTTTGACTGCTGTAACAGTCAAAGAATGTTATGACATTCACTTTAAGACCCAGTGCTACTGAAGCTATTAAAAGTCTGGATCTAACTACCTGTTTTTCTAATAACTGATTTGGAGAGAGGTCATTTGTTTATGCAATCAGTTGCCCTCTTTCTTTCTGCACGTACTTAGTCTATTTTCCTAGCTTCATCAGCAACCTACTTTCACCCCTGTGCTTGATATCTGGGTAGCATATTCTTGGAGCATGTGATGATCACCATTTGAAGAAAGAGATAAAACAAGGAGTTAATGTATCAGCTGTAGAGTTCTGCACAGCAGGTTAAAGTCTTTGTGTTCTAATATTCATAGCCCTCTGCTTGGTAAGCATTTTGAAGTTATGCCATCACTTATCCATTACAGTAGCAAGGAAACTGTTTACTAACTTGCAGCGGAGAAACAAAAGGAGGAAGCATAACCTGTAGCTGATATAATAAATGAATCCTTTATACAAGGCTGTATAGACACTTAGCTGTTCCCATTCCTTTTTCTTTTACTGAATTATTTTCCCTCATTTTCTGTCTATTTCTAAACACTGTTCATATTAAAGGGAAAAAGGCCTCTATCTCCCAACTTTATTTCCTCATTGTTATTCATTGGTCCAAAGAAGCTGAGATGGGCATCTCAGTTTATTTAATCAGTAGCTCTCTGCAAGGGAGGTTAGGAATCATCTTTCTGTATCAAAACTGATATGTAGCAATGCCTGTCAGAAGAGATTAGAAGGTCCATGTCAAGGTGCAAGCAGCAGGGTAGAATGAAACCTGAAGCCGGGTTAAGTAATTGGGTTCTTGTTCAATAAAAGTGCTTGTTTGTGTGTTGTAATGAAAGAACTTTGGTGCAATGGATGTCTGAATCCAAATATCCTCTGGATTTTCTGATGGATAAAGTGATAAGGGTGAAAAGGGATTTAATTTAGGACTACTGAAAAACTTTAAAGAGATTAGAGAAATTTGTGAACGTATTCTCTCTCTTATCATGGTAGTTTTTGTGACTTACCAGAACCAGACTGGGTGAGGAGAGGGACCCAAGGAGTTTAGGGTTCTGATTTGGGGTGAGATGATCTGGGGATGCTGCTACTATTAAATTGGCATTTGAGGTGCAAACGTAGAAAAGGTAATGAAAGGGAATTTTTGGCTTTATGTTCTCTTATATAGACCTAGGAGGATGACTCTTTTTTTTCTTCCCCCTCCCCTCCCCAATTTAAGGTCTATACTACTAGCAATTCTTATTTGAACACTTATTTTTCTTATTTCCTCTGTGCTTCATATTAAGATTTTTTTTCAAGGCTAGGTTATACCATTCGATCTACAATATTTCTATTGACTATGTCTCTTAAAGTTAATAGCAATTTTTTGTGATACTCTTTTTAGATGTGGTAGCTTCCTCTGACTGCAAAATTCTGTTCCTGTGAAAACTTAGATTCTTCAGCTTCACTGGATGTGTTTGTATCAAAATACAACAAACATGTAAGAAAGGAATGCTGAGGATGTGAATAACGAAATCTTGCCTGCATTTGAGACAGTGCGTGTCATGTTATCTCTCTAAATCTTTCCTTTGTGTTTGAACAGACCTACACTATTTAGCTTGGAGCTGTTTTTCTCAAGCATAATTGTTTATAAGGGTTAATTAATAAATATCCCATTGTTAAATTAGTTTCAGTAAACATATGAAAATCCTTGAAAGTAGACTGATTTTTTTCACAGTTGGTTTAATGTATGTGCCTAGCCATAGATTTAGAAGAATTAAAGGTAGACTAAGACCAAAAGTTTCTAGGAACAATGCGTTTGTTATCTTGAATCATCAGTCCTTGGAAAACTCTCTCTCGTCTTATACAAATACACGTAGGCACACATACTAGGAAAAAAAGCCACATGCTCCAATGAATCACAAAAGTGTGAAGCGTTTCCCTTGACTTGTTTATATTAATGCTTGTTTTATAACATTATAATTTCAGGCACTGTCAAGTTGCCCACACGTCTTGTTTATGGCATCCATATCCCTTTGTTCATTGAGATCACAGGATAAATTAGGGATGTTTGTTTTTTTTTGTTTTTCATAGCTTTTGCTGCAACTGCAAAGGGTAGAATCCCAGAAATGAAGAGAAATCTTGTATGCTTATTTGTTGTGAGGATTCCTGCAGAAAATATTTCCAGAACTGTATTATGAAAAAATAATACTTGCAATGAATGTGACAGTTGGCAGCCTTTGGCATCTTAGATGGTAAATCTCAAATGCTCAGACAAACCTTTCCTTGTAATTTCTAGTTAACAAAAACCCCAACAAACCACAAACAAAAACAAAACAACCACCCCCACCCTCCCAACACAAACACAACCCAACAAACTATTCTTTTCAATCTGGGACCAGAAAATATTCCTCAAGAGACAACATATCCTGTCCTTGTTGTGATTACCATGTTCTATGTCTGTATTTGTCCATAAGGCCATTGTAATGGGATAGTCAAGGATTTAATCCCATTTGGAATGTAAATAAATTTTTGAATGTTTGCAATTTCTGCAAATGATAACATCTTCTGATAGAGTCTTAAAATCTGAAATCTTGATTTTTCTGTATCAGGCTTTGTCTAGATTGCTTTTTATTTCAGCTTCAAAGATAGTGTAGCCAGAATAAGTAGTCTCCAAGTCAGAAATTTTTCTGTGGCTTGTTAGGTCAGGGGATGGCTATATAGCTCATTAATCTCCTGTGATATTGAGACTAAGCACTTCACTGTAAGAAGGGTATAACTGTTGTTTCTGCCGGCTTGGAGATTTTCAATATTTATTTCCACTCCTTTAACATGAAACTCTGTACTTTTCATCTGACAAGTTTAAGTCAGATGATCAGATTGTCTGTGCCTATCTCAATCTTATAGCTGCAGGAGACAATATAATTAATGTCCCTGTTATAGAAGAGGGGAAAAAACCCTGTCTTCTGACAGGGCCATTTTCTGCCAGCCTGGCATTCAGGAGATGGGCTTTTCCTGATAACCGATACCATAAGAAAGCCTTACCCTAACAGCTGTGTACAAACAGGGGTGCCACCTGACTGAATGGTGCTCATTTTGTCACTTGGGGATGTTGGAAAATAGAGGTTGTCACTTGTAGTCACAAAGGAAAAGAGATGTCATCAGCAACAGCCTAGTTAATGGAGGATCTCCACAAAGGATTCTGGACCCCAAAGGAAGAAAAAGCGTTTCACTCATGTTCCTTGACGTGCTATTTAATTGGCACCTTGTATCTGCTTACTTATACCTTAATTAAGGTTTTATCTTATACCTTCCAAAGTCCATTCACTGGTTCTCTGGGCAGAGAGTATCGGACGACCACCTGAGTCCCAAATGGGTAGTGTTTATCTTGCAGTAAGCAGGCCTGTGGAGTGTTGTCTTATTTTGACAATGATAACTGGCAGCCTATAGAAGTCTCTTGCGTGCTTGGTAAATGATGGCTTGTACAGCAATATTTGCATTAATATTATATTGATATTTTTTAGTGGGATAGGCATATTAGATACTGGTGACAGGATTTTTCCAAGCCATGCTACTTACTAAGGATAACCCTGATCTCTGCTATCACTGATTAATTCAAATGACTAAAATAAAACAATTTCAGGAAAAGCAGAGCTGGGTTTGGAATGTAAGTTTGTGTTTTTCAAAGGGAGTGCGAATACCTGGTCAAAATATATTCAGGTACAAAAGTGTTTGCATTCCCCCTTGTGCATTTTTATACATTTAGAATAAAATTGTTTCAGGGAGAGAATGATTTCTTTCTTTCATCAACAGCATATCTTTTAAGCTTTTGTTAATTTGAGCATTACAAAATTACTTGATAAATGACCATAAATTTGTAAAGTCAGCTAGTACAGAAAAAGAAATGCATTCTTAAATACTCTGTTTCCGGAGATAAAAGTTTATTATTGCAAAAATTGCTTATGCATAGTTTGCTTGTATGCAAAAAAAAAATAAATATACCTGCTGCAATTCATAAAGTCAGCTCTGAGAAGGAATTTTACTTTTTTGTGAAAACAGGATTTTTCCGTGCACCAGTTTGCATTTGTATATCTGTGACATTTGTACAGTGATGAAAGATCTCCCATGATCTGAGAATCCACCCAAAATAGCAATCAATATGCCACCTAAATAGTATTTTTTGGAAGGATTTAATCTATATTTGAGTTTGCTGTCAAAATATGACCCAAGATAAATTCAATGTAGTTTCCTTTTTGAGGGGAAAATTTCAGGAGTAGCCAGTTCCAGTATGAAATCCTCACTCAGTCCAATGATTGCAAATCCATTCACATGAAGTGAAGCACAATACTTCTGTTTGTGTCACTGCGTCCTCTTCCCCATCCCCCAGGAATCGCACTTAGCAGACAAAATGCTGTCATTCACATTACTGTAGAAAAGGAAGGTCGATACTTGTGTAGATGTAGGCCTGTTTTGTTAAACGGAATGAGATTTTATTTTGAGATTCAGACTGGCTATTTCTATTCTGCATTTTCTTAATACAGCAAAATCCATTATAAAGTTTTTCAATATGTTTTTTCTTACCAGAACATATGGATTATATCAAAAGTAGACAAGCTGTTTCTTAGCTGCCTGACCCTATACATTATTGTTAGTTCTAATGACACAGTGCCAAAGGGTAAAATAGGTTTATACATCAAATGAGAAGGATTTTGTCTCTTAAAACAGACGTTATTGAGCAACTTCACAAGAATGGTGCTGATTTACTTCGAGCTCATATTCTGAACCACAGTATGCAGTCTCTGGTAGTTAATCAGAGACTATGTTAGAGTGAGCTGCCTTTGTAATGAAAATAATGCTAAGAAAGAATTCTGAGTACCAGGAAAAGAAAGCAACCTTTAAAGTAATTGATGCAAAACTCAGTATTTTCCCTGTGCCTCACTCAGTGCCAACTGTTTGAAAAATATGAATAGGAAAATACCATTAAAAATAGTCCCCTTTTATAACACCTGTTCTGCAGAACTGTGTAAAATATTCTTTGCTTCTTTTCAGCACAAATTCCTACAGTATTTAACTCTTCTAAACCATTGTTTCATCACACGGATAAGCTGTTTTTTGCTTTCTCAGCTTCAATTTCAAATGCTATTAATATTATCAGCTAAGCAATGACTCTAAAATCTGTCCTTTACTGGTGGAAATATGGATGCTTCAGATAGATAGCTATAAATAATGGCCCTTCCTGGGAAGGAAATATTCCCCACAAATTGAACAAGTAAATGAGAAATTACTCTTGTTCCGTTCCTCTGCACTTGTTGGAAAAAAACAAAATCATGTTTTAATAACTAAGTATCATACAGAGGAGAGGAGTCACCTGCAGTAACTCCACATGTACTATCTGTCATTTGTGGGAGATATAACTAAGAGACATTTGACCATTCGTAATTACAAAAGGTCCGATGATAAAATGGTGGGGGGAAAGAAAAGCTGTAGTAGCAATGTACAACTGAAACAAAGCTGCTATTCTCTTTTGGGTGGCAAGGAGCACTGTAAAAAGTCTTTTGGTTTTTAGGGAGAAATAATTGGCTTAATTAGTACTTTTCCTAAATTGGCACTTCCCCTACAACTTGAATTTTATCACACAGCCTTTATGGAAATAATTATATTGTGGTTTAGTGTTTTAAGATGCTCTTGTTGGGTGAAGAAATAGATGACCTAATGACATAACATTATCTTACCTATCATCCCACAGTGCTTAGCAGTCTATACAGGTATGATGTTTTAAGTGTGTGCCCCCACTGAATAGCAGTTTATTACACTGAATGAGAGAAGATTACAATCTAACAAAAATACTGCAGTAAACTGTTTTAAAGGTGAAAAAAAAGGGGGGGGGGAGAGAAGGGGGAATAAAAGTCTTGAACTTTTTTCTACATTTATTACTAGCTGTAACCATTTAACTTAGTGCATGTACTGAAGAAGATATGCCAATGAAGTTGATTTACCTCTTTCTGCCGCTTTCTGCCATTGAACACCTTTGTATCAGAGCTGCTCTTTCACGGATGCTATGACAGACTCTGGCAATAAGCCTTTTTGAGAAATCTCTGGAAACTGAGATCAATTCAAATGCTGTATATAGAGAAATAAAAACATAGGGAGATGTTTTATTGTCTGTATTTATGTACTTAGGTCTTTTCTCCAGAAGCAACCTTTTAAAAGCAGTATGAAGTTCAGGCTAGAGTAATTTGAGATAAAGAAACTGTAGAAATCCTTTTAGGTACTAACCCCAGGAACTGGTAGTGAAGGCTCTGTGGGGAGGGGCTGGCATCCAATGGCAGTACATTCCTGTACTGCCATCTCTGTGAGGTGCTGATGCCTGGTATCTGGTTGGGGTACAGCCACGTTCACCAGCATTGCACTGGTGACCCCATTTCAGTCCACAGCACTGCTGCAGATGCACTGACTTTACTGAAACTTGTGAGTGCTCCTCCTGCTTTTATAGACACAGTATACAACCAGGAAGGATGGGCTGGCAGGAAGTAAGCAATGTGTAACTGACATCTCTTTCTCTTTTGGAGCCTTTTGTATTGCACTTTGCCCTAAAACCACCAGACCAGGGCAAGTGTGGAGGAAAGGACGTGAGCACAGCTTCTATGCTAACGTATTTCAAGGTGAGATTTGGGATGCTACATCTGCATGCATATCAGCTTAAGCCTTTAAAATTCAGCTCATCCAAAACTTTTCCCTTTTTCTTCATTATATTGCTCAGTCTTCCAACCCTAGTCTTTCTTTCTCTGGAAATTTCAAGTAAGATGAAAAGAGAAAACCATAATCAGCACAAGGTTGAAGAAAAAACATGAAAATTCCAGTTAGGGAAGAGAGAACAAGGTATCATACAAGCACTCAAATGAAAGAAATAGTGAATCGAGAAATACATATCTGATGTCTGAATGCAAGATGGAGGAATTTTTGTGGATGTGTAATTTACAGAAATGCTCAATTTATATAATGTAATAGCTGAGAGCCTGCATCAGATGAATAATTGGGATTCTACAGATCACGTCAGGAGCCTTGCATGGCAGGTAGGAAGAAAACAGAAGATAGATGAACAGTCTGGTAACGAGAGAATTTTTATTTATAAGCAGCATATGAAACAATTTTGACTGTATTTTTCACAAAAAATTGATGTCTGCAAACTGTCTTTTACGTTGTTTTTTTTTTTTTTATAGGAGAAAAACTCCTTTGTAGAGAAGAAAGCTATACTTGAGGAGAGTTACAAATACTTTTAATTTAATCTGTGTAAAAGTCAGAACACAGGGAAGATTTTTTTCTTTTTCCTGTGTGTTAAATTGTCCTAATGCTTGAACAGATAACATCTGCAAGCTTCAAGATAATCATTACGTAACAGGTGCTGAGTGTAATTATCAGTGCACTGGAGGACATTGGTTTATGTTGTGTTTGTTTTGCTGGTTCAGGAAGGTAATTGTCTTGGTTTATGTAACTGTATAGCAAAACAAAGCTATGGTAAGCTGAAAAAACACCTTTCTCCCATTTAGGTGTTGCTTGAGAGACCTATATTTATACACTATAAACTATATAACATCCCTCATATTGAATAAAAACTGTAGTAAAATGTCTCTGCCACAGCTGAAATCTCAGCAGCCTTCTCAGTAGGGTTTGTGTCATGAGACCCAATGCCTTCAGCTTTGTAAGTTTTAAAACTACGTGCCGTATCTACGTGATTGAATGTCCTACAGCAGTAAGGGCCCTTCCTGCATCTATGTATTCTTCAAGCAAAGAATGGGTAAATTACTTTCCATTCCTTTGGCATTAATGCATATATCAACTTAATCTGTAGGTAATTTATAGGGAGGAAATTCCAGTCTGAACTTGGGCTCTTGGTGTTAGCTTTAATACTGAATGCATTTTCTTTTTATATTACAAGGGGAAGGGAAAGAGTGGTTTTTTGAGACCATTTGTTTGCTCCCTCTTCTTCTAGAGTTGTAAAGAGTGTAGAGAATACAACAGCAGTGGGGTTTTTTTTTCAACTTGTTTGGCACTATACTTCTGTCCAGTCTTTTTCAACCAGTTATTCTAATAGCATGTATAAATTATTTTGTTTAGCTTCACTAATAACCTGTATAAATTAGTTTAGCTTCACTAAATCATGTGAAGGAATCACCAGTGGGAAAATTATAGAACATAAGATGATTTTTAATAGGTTCCATATTAGATTTGTAATAGTTCTGAAAAGAGAACACCAATTTCACCTAACCACCTTCTGTTCCTTAAACAGACTGCAAACATTTTCAGTTTGTATTATAACTACCTGACTTGATAGTATGAAAATGACCAATCTACTCCAACAGCAATCACAGTGAGAGAGTCAGAGGAAAACCAAGTAATAATGTAAAATATATTTGCCCTGCAGTTCTATCTGTTTGAATACAGACCTACACATCAAAACACTAACTTTCATGGTCAAAGTCCTGTGTGAAGGTTAGTGGAAACCTGCAGTACAGAAGAAGAAAACTGAGTTAGATTTGGTTCTGGCTTGTTAGCTTTCCCCATTTTTAGAGAGAGAAGGGGAGGAGATGAGACTGTAGAAGAAATAGGTATGATATAAGGTCCAAGGAAGCATAGTGATTTGAAAAGTCTGAGTGACATTGACCCAAATACAATCTTGCTGTAGTTTGTTGGATAAGGAAAAAAAAAAAGAAAAAGGATTGATTTTTTTTTTTTTTTAAGATTCTGCTGTGTGATTTCTTAACTCTTGCAGTTTTGCTTCTGCTGTATTGATTGCTACTGATACTTATCTCACAGAATCTGCACAAAGTCTATCCCAAACAGTTATCTATTCAACCCTCAAGTCCACTGTATGCTTCCTCCAGTTGACCTCAGTTAACCCTTCTTACTTTGTTAAACATCAAATGCTAGCAAGAGAAGTCAACCCTCTCCCTCTGGGATTATGATTATGACTTTTACCTACAAGGTTTGCTGCCTGTTGAAACCTTTGCTGAGGAAGCCACTGTTGCAGTCCAGACAGCTATGGCACTTTGGGTACAGGTTGATATTCCTTTGCAAATACAAAGAATTAACCTGACTTAGTCAAGGCAGATTCTCTTTTAGCTTTCCTTTGCATCTGCAGTAGACCACAGAGGTGTAGATTCTGATCGCATGGTATTGTAAATTTTGAATAGCTCACCTTAGCATAATGCACTAATACTGGTATAAAACCAATATAAATGTGATCATAATCTATTCCTCAAAGTACTAATTTTATAACAGGACACCCCTATCTTGTGGCAGTTTTAAGATTATAATAAATTAACTGATTTATTTAGCAGTTTTTTAAGGTCAGATTTGTTTTAACGTTCTTACTTGGAATGAGAGTTATAGGTCATGATTAATAATAAAAGCGGAAGGTAATTGGAGCAGACCATTTTAATTATTTTTTTTTTAAATATTTATGGTACTCCAGGCATTAAGCTCAAAGTTAGTAGTTTGAGTTCTCTGAATGTGAAATTTGTGGGAAGGATGCAAGAGAGAACTAAAGTATATGAAATAAGTAGTATCTGACTACAGCTTGTTAATGTCATGTGGCATTCTGTAGTGGATATGGAAAATCAAGGACAGAAGCAGTAGTGAATAAATACATACAAGACATCAGAAACAACCAGAAGAGATTTCACAGAGAACTCATGCTGTAGGGTTTAGAAAAGGGGCAAATGGGCAGTGAAATACAACAAAGTACAATTGCATAATGATATAGTCCTTGGAACTTGTCCGCTTAACCACTGTCTAAGGTTACCTAAAATCTCTAAATCAGGCCAGCATTTCCTGCCTCCACAGTAGGACAGGAAGAGATAGGTACCTTTGGCTTAAGTAAAGCCTATCACCTTAAGCTGCTTGTTTATACCCTTTTCTGAGAAAAACTGTAATTCAGAGAAAGAAAAGAACAAAAAGGTATTTTTAAGACTGGATTTTCGAAATTCAATAATGAGTTGGAAAGGCATTTTCAAAATCTGAACTTCCTCAAATTGTTAAATTTACTACAATTTTCTGTTTATATATTATTCATACAAGAAAGAATTGCTCTGAAATGCTTTCTGTGACCCTTTTCAAGCCACACTCTTCAAATGAGCACTCACAGGAATTAATATAGATTCTTTATCCAGATCTTTCTCATGAGGGTATATTTGTGCCTTGATGCTCCCATTGTGTGGAACAAATGCAGGATTTTGATTAATATTTAGGAACTCTTAAAGAAATGTGTTGTTTTTCAAAATGATAGATGTTGTTTATCTGTACAGTGACTGCAGAGATCTCTATGAATGAGAGCCTACTGAACTGTATGGAGAAAGAGGCCTTTGGAGTGTAATTTTAGTTCCTGGTCTTTCATGGCATAAGAAGAGAAACACATTAATCAGTGCATCAGTCACTGCTATATGCACACAGGACAATATATTATTCATAACATTGCCTGAAGATAACAAAACTGATCTCGTTTTCCACAGAGGCAAGCTTTCATAACGTCCCCTTATCATATACAAATGACATTTGATTAGCACTCCCAGATAGAATCATTTTTATGTAAAGTTTATGCTGCAGTAGGAAACTGCTCAATTGCCCTTTTTTGAGATAAGGCTACAAATAAATTTCTTTTAAGAAGCTGGACTTTTAATGTGAAAAAAAAGAGTAAGTATAGTTTTTTCACAGTAGATGCAAATGCTATTTGATGCTTTCAAACAGACTTCATGGTACCCTTTCTACTGAAGATAACATTACTGAACGTGCCTCTATCACATTTGTTTGGGAGAAAATTATCTTCTGCTGTGGCAGTCAGCTGATGACCATGAAGTTGGACCAGTAGAACTGGGATAATTTTGCTGATTGTAATATTTCCTCTGCTTCCAAACATCATTTGTGCTCAAAAAGGCAGCAATTTACCAGAAAAACTCTTGTTATTTCAAATTATGACATGCATGAATTGTTTGAATTTCTTTAAGAAGCTATAAAAATTCCTAAAGGAATGCAAGAGACGTGAAGAGACAGAGGATTCAATAAAAGGTACTGCTTGCATATAAACCATAAATGTAAACTTTCAGAGAACTGATTAAAGTAAGCATCTGTAATGCTTAATCTAGTGAGTTAATACATGCCATTGTCACAAACTGGCTGAAGGTTGTATAACACCACTGCTAAAATGCTTGATAAATCCTTATCACTCCTCTTAGCATTCAGAGAATTAGTTTGAATGATTCTAGCTTATTCCAGTGTTCAAAAAATCTGTCTTCTAGTCATAAAATTCCCTTGTAACTCAGTCTGAATGAATGCTTACTTGCCTGAAAGTGTTAATAACTATTGCTTTATTGAAATATTTAATATTTGCTTTCAGATTTTTAATTTAGATATGACCTTTCAACAAATAAGCCTCTGTCGGTGAAAAGTGATGTCATGGAAGGATGCTCCCTTTTCTACTGCTTGCTGAACTACATATGTAGAGTGAGCTCATATGAGCAAAGTTTAAAATTGATGAAGGAAGTCGACTGTTTTGTAATTCCCCTGCATTTCTTCAGCAAGTCATACTAACTTGTTCTGACTTTTGCAGTACAGAGTGCATTCCTCCTGTGAGAAGTAAGAAAAGGTGCTTGCACAATACTTTTTAAGTGTGTAGCTGGAAAATAATGACCACCTAAAGGTCATTAGATTTTTGTTTGTTTTGTTTTATAGGTGTTTACAATTCAGAGGAATGAAAATAAACTTATTAATCTCTTTACATAACACAGATGTTAACAAAGTCCTTAGGAAAAATTGTACTTAAAATATTTGAAAAATCTTACCTACCCACATGAAACAAAAGGATCAACTCTTAAAAAGATGAGCAGGAATTGCTCTATTTCATGATTTACCATTCTGAATGTAAGTATGTAGGGCTGTAACCTGGAAAAACCTGTTTGCAAACTTGCATATATTAGTAGCATTGAGCTTAAAGTGAGTACAGATAGATATCTGCATGCACACCTGAAGTCTGAACCTTTGCACTGGTTTATAACCTTCTATTTGACACTTAAAGTTTAATGCTGAGGTCTCAATGCTGGGGTCTTTAAAGACTGGGGTCTTTATGGCCAGCCTACAGGAGAAATTGGAGGAACATTGATCATACTGTGTGAATGATGAACTTCGTTGTCATCTTCTGACTATCTGAATGTTTTTTACATAAAGCTATGTGCAAATATATGAAGAGACAAGCTGGTGAATACAAGCATTGTGAATTTATCAAGGAAACATTACTTAAATATTCCTACCTTTTTTCCATGATGGAGGGAAATTATTAATGAGTTACAGCCCATACCGAGGCATCTTGTAGGTGAGTTCCCTAGGATATGTCCTAACCATGCTTCTGCTCAGTGTATTCACGAATGGTCTGCATAACGAAATAGAAAACATGAAAGGTAAATATGTAGGTGATACCAGCCTGGGGGGTATTAAAGCTGTATTTAAGGACAACATTAGATTTCAGGGAGATCTCAGTGAGCTTGAGAAAAGTTTTATGTTGTTGTCTGGTGGGGGAAAAAAAAGGATGCAGCGTGGTGCAGATGTTAATCATGTTGATCACATTGGTCATGTGGATAAGAATATATGTAATGAGGAAAAATCAAATCTGCAAATTCTGAGTGCATAAGAATGATTTCATACGCATGGTGGTTCATGAAAAAATCAAAAGCACATCAGCAAGGTCATAGTGGCATTCATGAATAGGAGCATAATATTACATAAACCTTTGGTAAAGAGCACTTTATTCAGTTTTAGGCACCGCTCTTGGGAAAAAAAAAGGAAGAATGAGATCAGTTGACAAAGTCTAGGGAAGAATCAAGAATGATCAGAGGTAGAAAACTCAGTATTTCCTAAGAGGAGAGGAACTAACGTTTTTCAGTTTAGAATAGTGGAAACTGAGTGTACTCATGAAAATTCTTCATATATATGGGCAGTCACTGTAAAGAGAAATGAGGATGATCTCTTCTGATGTTTTTTTGGAAAAAGGAAAGAATATTAAAAAATGTACCAAAGGATTATTTGGCTTAGATTTTTTTTTTTATTTTCTACCAGTAAGAGTGATGAAACATTAGAATATTGCTTTGGGAAACTGAGGAAACATCATTATAGAGTCTTTTAGAGTAGGCTATGTAAGTATCTGTTGTGGTTTAAGTCCAGTCAGTAATTCAGTACCATGCAGCTCTTCCCTCACTCCCACCCCTTCCTCCCCTGCACCTGGAGGGATGGGGAGGAGAATTGAAATAATGTAACTCCCACGGGCTGAGATAAGAACAGTCCAGTAACTAAGGTATAACACAAACCACTGCTGCTACCACAAATAATTATAATGATAAGGGAAATAACAAGGGAAGAAAATACAGCCGCTCATCACCCGCCAACCGATACCCAGACCAACCCCAGCAGTGATCTAGCCCTTCCAGGTAACTGCCCCCAGTTTATATACTGGCCATGATGTGTTGTGGTATGGAATATCTCTTTGGTCAGTTTGGGTCAGGTGTCCTGTCCCTGCTTCCTCCCGGTTCCTCCTCCTCCCTGACAGAACATGAGACTCAGAAAGTCCTTGGTCAGAGTAAACATTACTGAGCAGCAACTGAAGACATCAGTGTTATCATCGCTGTTCCCAAGCTGAAAGTCAAAACCACAGCAGTGCACCACTAAGGAGAAAAAATGACTGCTACTGCTGAACCCAGGACAGTATCTTTCTGAATAGTATGTTACAATGGATGGAATAAATTGTCTAACACCCTTCCCACCTTTTTTTTTTTCTTCACATTCTGTGATTTTTGTATTTTTATGCATAAGGATATGATATGGGTAATAAGCCTTTTTAGAACCAATCTCTATCTCACTGAAATCACAAGAATGAAGCTCGAATCCACAAATGACTGGAATAAATTTATGTCAGTCATGATTCTGAGCTTCTTGTGTTACCCTTTAGCAAAGTTAAGTGAATAATTTGTCCTTGTAAAAATGTTAATGGAAAATGATTGCTCACTCTGCTACTCAAGATGTAGGCATAATCCTCTGGAATGTATCTGGCCCAAAATAACTCCAGAATGCTTGTACAGTTTGGTTAGAAAAGCACATTAAACTTTGAAGTTACTCTGTCATTAGAGTGTGTAGGATTTAGTTATTTAAACATTTCCTGTATTTTTACTATGTTGATTCATGCTTTTTATATTATTGAGCTGAAGTGATGCCAAGTTTTATATTTTTAAATATAAACCATATTATGTATATAAATATAATCCTTTTAAACTACAGATTGTGAGAATAAATTCTGTATTTTCCTCTTACTCTTCCGTATGCTTTCTCTGCTCAAAATTGTAGTGTGAACCAGTGCAGTTCAAAACCTTTTCTTAATGGGAGTTGAGTATTTTTACCATTGAATGCAAAAAGAAGAAAATTAGTTTTGTTTATATGTGGGGATATTCTGCAGCAGACAATCTAAATACATTTGGATTCAGTTCAGAAGGGAATGAAACTTTAGAAATTCAAGGTGTAGTATTTGGTATAAAGTTTTAGGGCTTAGCTACACCTTGTGTGAACCCTGCATTTGTTACTACTTCTCCTAAAAAAAAACCAAAACAAACCAAACGGCAAAACCCAAACTGTAAACCCAAAATACTATTTAAGCTTCATCCTGGAAGTAGGATTCATAGTGAATAAAAAGCTTAGTAGAAGCTGAATCTTAAAATTCTTCAAAAAACAACTTTATGTGGGTTTTTTAAGCCACAGTAACATCTGAACACAATACTTCTTCAAATTATTTTGCTCTCCCTGTTGGATACAGAGCATCATTTAAATAATGAGCGAAGTATGGTGTGAGAAATTAGGTATTTTGGAAATATTAATTAAAAGACAGAGACAGAGGTTTGCAGAGTCAATGAAGTGTCCTGCCAGGATGCAAAATTATTTCAGGGCAAGAAAATTGAGTCCAAGCTGTCAGACATACTGTGGGTATCCTGTTTGGGCAAAGGAATGAAATGCTAGATTGAAATGTTCTCTAAAGCTCTTGTACCCAGCTGGTACTGTATTTCACTTTGTGGTTGCTAGCACAGTCACACTGACAGAAATTTTCAGCTACAGTTGGCAACTTCCAGAATGCTTTTCTCCAAAAGTGATGAAATTTGCTCCCAAAATCTGAAGTCATGAGAGGTCGTGGAGCCAAAGATGCCAGCAGAGTCTGACTAAAAGTGTTAGGTCTGGGAAAATTTCATCTGATCACTGCTCTTAATGTAGCTATTGGAATGTATTACAGAGCTGCTAATTATGTGTTAGAAAAGCAATGTGTAGGTGTTTCTCTTTCATTGGCCTGGTTCTGCCTGATCTTGGCTAAGAAACAGGGAAAATAAAGGAGTGTAGAGGAAATGGGAAATTATTATGTGGATGACATTATGGTTCTTGGTCAGACTCAGCAGTGCAGGATATATTGCATGAAAAAGTAGTAAGGGCTGTACAAAATCAGTGTAGATCTATGAACCTCCTCTCTAAATGCCAGTAATACCATGTATGTAAGAAATATTGCATATGCAGTATTTTAAATAATAGGGGTCATGTCTTAATTGTTATGTTAGATTGAAGAAATCTGTAATGTCACATGGCTTTGTATTTTTAAATGCTACAGGCAGAAGTAGAAGCCAAAATTTAGCAGATCTAAAATCTTACTTTGTCAAAAACCAGTAAGTTTTAAGATATTTTGTTGATGCTTAAAACCTGGAGAATAAAGTTTGAAATGAAACTGAGCTAGTGAGCAAAATTACTTAATGCAAATTGCTTTTAAAAACAGAACAAGGCATCAGGAATAGTTATAATGTGCACTCATAAACCCATGATGTACTTGGTAGACCGCAGCAAACTCAAGTATAAATAGCATTTTAGACTTTTCATTTACACTTGTACAGTTTTGTTTCATCAAAAGTTAATTTTTAAGGCAGAGAAATATCAAATCATTGCCCTTATCAATTCTGCAGAGAACCTAATAACTGCTAAATCATCAGCTATAGAAGTTTAGCCTGTACTGAACCTGAAAATCACTTTTTTAAATGATGTACAGTAACTGCAGAATGATTAGTATGTTGAGTTCAATGCCAAAACCTTGGAGAGAAAACTACTATATGCAGCACACATTTGTGCAACTTAACTTTGTTCTTAGCCATGGATGTATTGATTCAGGCTTTGAATGGACAAAGAATGTGCATGGAGAATGTCTGACTTGCAGAGTCAAAGGGTAACAGCTTAGCTCAAACTGCAGCTAAAGCTGCCAAGATGGTCCCTTCTCAAGCACACAGAGGGCAAAGGGAATGGAGCTGACAAATGTGATTCAAACACTGTTTAAAATTTTAAGATGATTTCCCTTTCCATACCTGCTCTCCCTCATCCTCTGCCTGCTGCTGTGGTTATTGGTTGAAACCTGAGAGACCTAACAAAATTTGACAAGATGCATGGCAAGACTTAGTTGAAATGCAGAGGAATGCTAGGGCAATGTGGGGTCTGTGCTCGGGAAACAGCAAACAGATAAAGCACATCCCTTACCTACAGCTACGTCCTATGGGATTCTGTAACTTTATTAATACTAAACAAATTTGATATCTAATGGCAAAAAACATACTGTTTTGTTAAAGAATTTTTCACCTCTCTGAACTGCAAAGGTCATGTCCAAACCCAAAGGATTCCTTAACTGAAACATCTATGGAAGTTTTTGTGCCTGAAGATTTGGAAGCCTTTATGGACACAAAGTACCAGAGGTTTTCTCTAAGGTGGGATACTGGTACTGTCCCTCTTTTCAATGCATTGAAGTATAGCAGAAATGATTTATTCCTAAAGGCATTTTTTTTTCATCCAAAAAGACTTTGATAATTCTGATCAGGATTTAGATTTTCAGGATTCAACTTGGATATTTTATGTGGTGTAGAACTGTACTCTTAGGATGTTAATCACCTTCTAAATAGGAACCTACTGCCTATGGAATGGCTGAAAAGGAATGAAAGTTTACGAGCATAACATAATACTTAGTGAAAGTGGAGAGAGGCTAAAATCTGTATGTTAAAAGACCACAGTATTCTAACTAAGACTTTAGGAGCCCAGTACTTGTGAATGCAAATATTTATTCTTTCAGCAAAGGAAAAAAAAATCTGAACGATCTTAGGTGGATAACCAAGTGTTGTTACTCAGTACATTTTCAGTATCAGTTAATTCATTTAAGCCAACTATTACGTACTAAAATAATTCCCTTCTGTGCTGAAACAATTAAAGGTCATCTGCACAGAAACTTGGCATGAAAATGTAATAGTATGATGGAAAGCAGCAGCAACAACCATTGCCAAAAATTGATATTTAAGAGTTAACATCAAGCACCTAAAATGAAAGATCTTTTCTTGAAAAAGCCTGGGAGGTTGCATCACGTTTTTCCTTGGTTTTGTGAAAGCTTATAGAAGGTTGAAGCCATATTTGAATATTCATACTCATAAGGCAGTATCGCTATAACCATCTTACTGTGTGCAGCTAAGTTCAGAAGACACCTGCTCAGTTCCAGCATAGTTTTGAAATTGTTGTTTACTGCTTATATTAAATTGCAGCCAATTTAAAAATGATTTCTGGACACCTCTGGCAGTTTGAAGCAGTGCCAGGTTTTCTAAAGCACTTGAAGGTGAACTTTATGTATAAATTGAAAGAAATCTAGACTACAAACTAAATGTTAATTGAAAACTTTCAGTATATATTGTGTTCTTTTAAAACGGTAACAAATTTCAGTTATATCTGCATTTGAGAAAATGAAGCTTTACCCATTTTATTTCTTAGAAAGAGAGATGTCTGAGAAAAGGAACTGCCTCTAAAACTCCTCAGCAATGACTCATTTCCTATCTTTTGGGACTCTGATATTGCACCTTCACTGCTGATACTTGGTTATATAACATTTAACCAAAACAGTGAGAAAAATCTCACTAGGTATTTTTTCCCATTCAGCTTTTAGGGATGATTAACCCTTCCTGGGGTGAGAAATGGAGAAAACACCCGGAAAGGAATATTTCGGTAATTGCATTCCATTAGGAAAATATTACAGAAAAGTTGTGCTTGAGTTGTGTCACTTTGGAGGTCATAGCATGCAATAACCTATCCTGTAATTTTACCCTCTTTTGCTGTATTCTACAATGTCTACATGTGGATCATAATTCTGCTAAACCAAACCTGTTACTCAGAAACATTTCGTTTTGTGTGCGTACTTCTTAGAATGTGTTTTTAATTTCACATATTAATAGCAAATTGATTTTGCAACCATTTCATCTGGGTAGACACCGTCAAGGCTGTGATTTTAGCTATGATTGGTTAGATGTATTATGTTGTTTCTGATCCTAGGGTGAATGAACACTTGAAACATTTCTGCTGTGAACAAACTTCATTATAAATGTAAAATTAATTGCCCACAACTTTTTTCTTGAACATCTTTTGATGTTCAATTTCTATGAACATTCATGCCAATTAAAATCTGTCTCTCATGAAAAGCAAAAACAGCAGAGGCCAAACATTACCAAAGGAAGCTTCTTGGAACTCATCTTTGCAAACCTAGAGCAGTTCCTTCAAACATTAATTTGAGTCTACAGTTAATGTTGAAAATATTGGTATTTCAAAGCTGTCATCAGCCACAGCATACTTGCAGATATTAGAAAAGAATTTAATTAGAGACACTGATGCTAAAAATAAATCAAAGCTTCCCTCTCATTTTAATAAAGTACTGTTTTGCTCTCATCTGAGAAACCTCTGTACTCTCAAATATGTCTTTTCACTGTGTAAATGGGCAGTGGTCTGTGTGGTTATTCCAATGGGCAATGAATATACAGATACCAAAGGGATTTAACTTTGAAACTGTAAGAGCAAACCTTTCAAAAAAACTGATGTTTCAAAGCTACTCGCTCCAGTCTTTATAGTTTTTCTGGCAAAACTGAAGTTTGGTGATGACTGTGTGGTGGTCACCACAGGGGACTGCAGGGTGGCTTCTTCAACTATGGCATGAGGTGTCAGAGCAAGGCTGTGGGACATGACCCTACAGCCCACTGCTGCATGAAACTCAGCTGCAGAGAGCAGGATGGGGATGTGCATGCAGCATGCACTGGACAGCAGCCTGCATTGCATTTGAACCACTTTGACTTAAATGGCAAGAGCACTCATGAAATATGAGCGGAGTGAGAATGTGTTTGCAGTCTGGAACAATGTGGAATTGTGACAAACAAAACTAGTACTTTCGCAAAGGGTAATTTAGCTATTTGTTTTAGGTTGTCTGTGCCTTTCCTGCTACTTCTTAGTCAGAAATCCAAGGTGTTGACAGCAAAGACCTATGGTAGGCTTAGGACATTGAAAGTACAAGTTCTGCAATAACTTGCTTTCTCTCTGGCTTCACCTAGCTCACAATGCCAATAGAGGTGAACTGCTAGCTCTTCCACTGAGGCTCCTACCTGTGGTGGCTTAAACAGTTGACAGGGCAAATGACTGAGGCCACAATGTCAGAAAAAGGATTGATTGTACGACTTGCACACTCTGTGAGAAGCAATGTAGTATTTCCCTGTCAGAAGCAGTGAACAGGACCTAAGGCTGCCAGTGGAGTCACTCAGTTGACCTTGCAAGACCTGCAGTTTCCTAAGATGGAGTTGTGCTGAATATGATTAGGTTTTTCTCTGCTTGTTGTCCTGCAATGTCCCTTTACCACAGAACTGCTGTACAGTATGCACAGTCTTTACTCAGTATTCTGTAACATGTAGTGTTACTGTAAGCATATGAACATCAATTATCTTAAATTACTTGTTATCCAAAAAAGGGTTTTGTCCCCAGATGCATCTGTTACTTAAACTGAAAATTGTCTTGGTTATTAAGGTGTATTAAACATCTATTCCTCTTCAAGTTTCCCTCTGGGAACCTCATGCAGTCCAGGTCACCTTTTACTATGCCTGGGCACAAAGTTCTGCAAGTTAAATATTCTTTTTCCAAAGCACAGGTTGCTGAACAGGTCTGATGAATAAATAATCAACTTATCCTCAAGGGACCACTATGACAGTGAATGTCACTTTTTAAGTTCTGCATAAACTTTGCTCTGATTGCTGTCTTGCATGATTTACCTACTTGGTTTTTCTCTTGCGCCTTTGTTCCCCCTCATACTTTCAGTTCCCTCCTTAGGCAAGAAAGCATACATGTTTCACAGTAGGTTTTGAACAAACACTTGTTAGAACACAGGAACTACTTTTCACCTTTATATAATTGTATTCTGTCCCTTTTTAGCCATTTGACAAACAGTTTTAATTCAAGCAAATGTTTACTAAAACATATCTCAAGCTCTCCCAGACATAGACTTAATGGATATTTTTCATAAAAAGGACTCAGCCTTAGGTAGTAGGAAAAATAAAGGTTCTCCAAACTTCAGAGTCCTTCCAGATACAATAAAACTGAATAGAAGGATCTGTTTTGTATACCTTTTTGTAGGACATGAGATGCACTTTTCTGTAAATATCATTTCAGTCATGAATTTTGTGACTATCTTATGTAATCTAAAAAGCAGTGTGAATTTCACATATCTAATACAGCAAAATGTTTCAATCATTTCATATAATCTGAGTCCCAGGAAATGATGAAAATCAGTTTGAAGCAAGAAAGTGTCATTAGTTTAGAGATCTTATGAGCAAAGTTTAATGTAAGTTATTCACTCTGATTTATTTGCTCAGCTTGCAAACCTTCCATAAGGTTACTTTTCAGCACTACAAATCTAATAATTTGACTTTTAGGAGCATCAACTTATCTTCCTCTCATTACATCATAGTGCTTTTACAATATGCCCTGCTTGTTATACCAAGTAATTGTTTCTATCAGCATTATCTTCTCTCTTCTTATCCATCATCTCTCTGATAACAGCCTATTTCTTTGCCAGCTCTGTTTTTCAGTGTCTGCATCATATTAATAATAGCACAAATAGAAAAGTTCTGTGAGGTCACTCAGTACAATCCATTTCCTGATGCAATGTTGGGCTTTTATATGCTCTCCAATATACGCAACCTAATGGTAAAAGAGTCAAGTGACTGGATTTTCACAATCTCATCCCAGTCTTAATGCACTATTTTTTTTCTTTCTTTCTTTCTCCCCTTCTATTTTTTCCAGTAGCTAAAAAGTGCTTCTTGACAGATAAGAAATTGCATAGGCTTATGAAATCTCTGGCACAGAATCAAGCACATCATATTCTTAGCAGCATTATTAATATGTTAACAGATGGAAGCTTATTATTGTTGAGTGCTTTAAGTGTGAAATGTCTTCTATTCTTTTTTTATTCACTTATGTAGTTTCCAGTTAAGTTGATTAACAGCTTGGGCTGTTAACTTCTTGGACTGTTTTTATATTTCATAATGACAAAATACAGTAATTGGGAATTCTTTTGCTTTTGATTCAGATAATCACCCACTTCTATTTTTAGACTACACAAAATTTAAACTGAATTATTTTTTTATCAGTGTTGAATAACTTTTTAATCTTGATTACCTAATAATACTGGCAGAAAACAAGGAAATGGAAGAGGTAGGGAATGTCACAGCAACTGAAGCATTGCTTGCTCCAATTGTATAAAGTACCTTCCCATGTCTTGTCAGCAGGCATTGCATCAAAATAAGAGATTTCAACAATTTACTGAATGGTGTAGCCACTTTAAGGCTTTTTACAAGCCAGGTGTTTAGAGGGGTGAAACTTACTGCAACAGAGATCTGGAATAAAGCATGAGATAAACGTTCCGCTCAGGGCAGCCTAGGCACGTGCTTTCTAGCATTGCCTATTTGAATCTTCACCTTAAAGAGTGTTATACTGATTTTCTACCCCACACTGCCTGATTTACATATAAAATATATAATGATTAAAAAACTATAACTGAAACTTCCCAAAAGAATAAAAGGAAGAGGTCATAGGAGTCTTGAAGATAATCTCCAACACGAAGAGTGTTCACTTCCCTCCTTCTTGGTGAGGGGAACAAATTTGTCAGCTTTATCCAATACCTGCTAACCTTGGCTTTCTACCTAGTATGCTGAACTGCGCTTAGACACTGTGCACTTACTGGGACAGTTGTCTGTACCAGCACCCTGCTGCTCTGTTCACAAAGGTGATGCTTACACTGCAAGTCTGCCTGTTCACTGCATTAGCCCTTCCCCCGCTACAGGTACCAGCTCGTGTATGCACCTGTATGGCATGTATGTCAGGGTAAGGCTGTGTAGTCCAGGTTTCTTTTTTTTGCTCATATAACCATTTGATTTTTGATTTTGAATATGCTGTGAAAGCTCTGTTCCTTTTACAAAGACTTAGAGTTACACTAATGCTAGTATTAAAGTACTGTATAAATTAAGTATTCAAATCTAAAATAAAAAAATCCACAGGCATGTGGATTTTGTTTAGAGGCAGTTTGATAATGTCAAAAGTGAGAGTAAGTTTGAGCCTGGAAATTATCCTTTCAATTGATCTTGGGCAAATGATTTTACTTTAAAATATTCTTGCTGTTTCTTTTCTCATGCTTCATTTAAATAAGATTCACAGGAGAAAAAATCTTTCCTAAGCAGTGTTTACAGAGTACCTAGTGGAACAGGGTATCATTTTGTTGTCTTCTGGACTATAAATTTCATTTGCAAATATAAATCAAGGAACCTATAGCTATTGTACACAGAATTCTAGGTTAGAATGATCTTTCTAAACTAGACATCTCAAATACATTATAGAGAGCCAATACTGATTCCTTACTCTCTATTTTGCACATGCACAGTGACCTAAGGCTGTTGGTACCCCTGAAAATACAGGCTAAGTCTACCCTAGAGGAGTAGTCTTGATTTATAGCAGAAGTTCTCCTCATACTATAAATTCTGCCAGTTCAGAAATGTTAGTCATGTTACTTTAATAAGGCTATGAGCAAATTAGCACAATGCAGTAATATATTTGCAGTGTACATGCACTAACATGGTTTTACTGATACCGTTGTATTTTATTTAGGAAACAGCAAAACTTCTATTTCTAGAAGCCTATCTTCTTCTATCTGGTTTGCCAACATAGTGTTGTACCTACAGCAGGCATGATGATAGTTATACTAGGTGACACTTTTAGGGCTTATTATAATTTCCAAGATGCCTATTCAAATTATTTGAAATGTTAAGTATATGTTATAGTTCCACGAGCACTTAAAGGTAATGTAATCCTGCCATTGGAGGCAGCTTTTCCTTCCCTTTCATCCATTTCAGCTGACTGTGAAATGAATCAGACAAGACAATTGCTATGGCTTACGCTGGTGTTATTCCTCCCTCTCCAGTTTGGTCTATGTGGATCACTTCAGAATGGTTTGAAGTCTTATACTTGCACAAGGGAGAGGACAAAGAGGGGAAGAAAGTAGTAGCTAAGCATGAAAAGGGGCATCTTTTGCATCAGCACAATTTCTGCCAGGTTAAGCTACTTGCTAAACTTAGGTGTTATCTATGTTATGTTCACAGAGTGTTCAGATGATGTAGAATTGGGGAATAGGGTTAGTCTTAGGGATTCCTTAGGTGTCTTTTAAAAAATTTAATACACTTCAATTTCCATATTGGTCAAATGTGTTCAGTGTTCTTTTAGTTGTTTACACATCTTCTTGCATATTTGTGGGACATTATCCTATCACACACTTATGTCACAAATAAACTATTATTACTGGTTTTCCAACAAGATGACACTTCTCAAATTTCTAAGATGCACTGTCTGTGGTGGAAAAGTTTCTGCAAGCTCCATCCTTTATGCATCAGGCCACAACATGCTGATCTGAGGCCTAATACAAGACCTAATACGAGGTCAGGTTGTGTGGGGTACAGTTATGATATAAGTCAGAGTGGTTAAACACAGTCCAAGACATCACCCAAGTGACAGTGTCTATATGCACACCCTTACGCTGAGAAAAGGCGAGAAATCAATTTAGCTTAACACTCTTATGTTTCAAACAAGTCAAACTTTTACAGCTTTGTCTGTCATGTACAGATAGAGGAAACAGTGAATGCTACCGAACGTGTTGAGCTACCACTACACTGCCAGGTAGCTAAGTCTTTAGTCTGTTGGTGTTTGCAAAAGCATAGTAATAGTTACTGAAAGGAGCTTTGTGACTCCTTGTGAGGTGGTTTATTGTGTTGTTTTTTTTAAACCAACTATTAAAATGGAGAGTTACTAAATGTTAGTGAATTTATCTGTTTTATTTCCAGCTTGGTCTTTTGGAATGCTTTATTGGTGGAGCACCTTATTTTTCGTGCTAGGAATTAGTACTGCTTTTGAATGAAGCTGTTATATTAGACACTGCTTGTATTTCAGAATGCTTCATGCATGAGTGGCCATGCTGAGGTAGACATTTTGTTGCAGGGAACATGGAAGTCTACCTAATGTATATGGTTAGGCTTTATAGGTAAAAAATATTTCAGTCTGGTATTTATGGTGAAAATCTGTCTTTCAGTGTGATAGCTGCCACTTTTTATTCTCTTTTGTTCCTTTGCAATGTATATGAAGGGTAATACAGCTATTTTGAGGTTGAAATATTTGGGTCTGAGGGTTCTTTAAGTTTAGATACATGACTGCATCTAAAAGAATCAAACTGCAATTTGCCTTAGGTTGTCCTACGATCAGCAAGGAGAGGGGTTTAATCTCCTATTAGTAGGAAGAGAGGGAGGGACTTTCTGAGGAGTTTATACACAGAACTAAGCTCACTTAACATGCTCTGGGAGACAGAGGAGGGAGGATTTGGAGGAAAATCGTGGTTGATGTATGCAGATAGATTTGGTAGCTTGCACAATAGCCAAAGCAGGCAGAGCTCTGCTGAAGGAGAACCTCAGTGCAGTGTCAGAGCCTTGGTATGCTGAGCGAGTTGCTATGGCTACTGGCACTCCACAAGCCAGGTGTTGAAATCATGGAAGAAAAATGTAGCTATTGCATTCAAAGTTATGACACTTGCTATTTTTCTGCTCTTTCTTTTAAAGGTTGTTAACTGTCATTTTTCACCCAAGCTATAAATGGGCCCTTCTGATGAGGTTCCATGTGAAATTTAGACACTTATATGCCTTCTGTATGAATTGCTAATTTGATGGCACTGGCATTCTGCTTTGGGTTTTTCTTGAGGCGGAACAGAAGATGGGAGAGGAGGGTGAAAGAAGAGAGGGATTTTACTGTTGGGCTGCTCCTTTTCTTGTACGTGTTTTGTTTCTGAAGTAGTAGGTGTAGTGTTTATCCTGATTTAAAGACTAAATATCATAGAACAATGGGATCATTTACCTTGGAAGAAACTTTAAGTCTCTTTAAGACCATCGAGTCCAACCATTAACCCAGCACTGCCAAGTTCACCACTAAGCCATGTCCCTCAGTGCCACATCTACATGTCTTTTAAATACCTCCAGACATGGTGAATCCTCCACTTCCCAGGGCAGCCTGTTTCAATGCTTGGCAATCTTTTTGGTGAAGAAATATTTCCCAATATCTATCTGAATGAAGCTGCTCTGCTAAACATCAATTGCAACTTAAGGTTGTTTCCTTTTGCCCTACTACTTGTTACCTGGGAGAAGAGACTGACCCCCATCTCACTACAATCTCCTTTCAGATAGTTGTAGAGCACTAAGGTCTCCCCTGATCCTCCTATTCTCCAGGCCACACAACCCCAGATCCCTCAACTGCTCCTCATAAGACTTGTGCTCTAGATCCTTCACCAGCTGTTCACCCAGTCCCACTGTTTAATCTAAATTAATATGGCACAGGCTTGTACTTTTATACCTAATATACTGAATTAAGTATTAAGCATGATTTGAAGACAAAACTAGTGAGTAGTTCTTCTTGAAGAATGTCTGACAGCCTTCTCTGTACCAGCACTCACCTAAATACTGAGTCAGATGCTGATAGATCTACTGAACAGCAACAAGATCCTTGTAATACACTATATATTGTATATGCTTCTGACTGAAAATCTTCTAAGTGTTCTAGATTAGAAAGTAAGTAATTTCTTGCAGTTACCCATGAAGCAGTGGTTTTATTTACAGATTTTTTCTAAAATTAAGTAAAAAAGTAAATATAAAAATAACTGTCATGATTTCTGCAGATGATGTTTCATCTATAGTTGCCTTACACTTGAACGCTTAGTGGTAATTTGAGTGACATATTTTATCTGAAGCATGTAATGCCCTTTCTCAAATGCAGTGTATTAAAATTCTTGCTCACAGTGAGAGAAAAAGGAAAATTGTCTTCCAGTTAATAAGAGAAAATGTGTCTGCTGAATAGGACAAATGGAATAAATTATTTGTTTAGTGGGGATTCTATTTTGTTCAAATAGAAAAAAAAAATGTTGAGAACTATTTTCTTGATGAATATTGAAAATATTAAAAAAATGAAAAATATTTATTTTGCAACATATGTGTTAAAATATGAACACATGTGTAACACATCACATATCTATCTGAGTTCAAACACATATATAAGCTAAAAGGTTTTGCATCTTTTTAAAACATTTTAGATTCCAAGGAAGTTAAACCAATCCTTGTGCTTACCGGCCATTCCTTAAGATAAATCACATGGAGTAATTTTCTGGAGGTCTGGAAATATTCTTTCAGAGACAAATTTCGCTGTCCTCAAGTCATTGCTGTCCAGGAAAAATCAATGAAGTTCACATGAGTGCTCAGGTGGTTTTGCCCAGTGCAGGAGCTCACTAACTCCATATTCTGAACTCTCATGCAGTAGATGTGCAAAAGACTTTAATCTTTTGTGTATGATAGTAATGATTTCTGACATGGAAACCCTGCACAACGAATCAGAAAAATCAGATTATTTCTCGGTGTTAATGATACTTGGAATAAAACCCTGTAGCAAGTAGGATTTGGAACTGTGCTGGGTTTTTTTGTTTGTACATGCATAGCTAAAGATCTACTTCTAAGGTTTTAACCCAAATTTCTAACAGGGTTAAATTGCCTTTTTATCTTCAGACAATAGTTGGTTTTAAAATGTGTCTTCTCTATTATGTTTTCTTTGTGATGTCAAGAGAAAAAGTCATCTTGATAGCATTAACTAAGTAATGCTTCTAAGATGATGCTGAAATCCAGCATCATGATTTATCCATGACATTTCAGCAGCAGTTAGTATGCAAGCATCATTTCTTGAGAAAGAATGAACCAGAATCTAAGTAGGTTCCAAAGCTAGTGAAGAATGATAAAAGTATATTTATGTTTTATATTAAATATACAATTCTATGCTTTTTGGGTCTTAGATTTTCAGCAAGATACCCAGATCCCAGGAACTATAGTAGGAACTGAACCTTAAATCTTTTGCAAAGCCCAGCATATGGTGCAGATTGTTTTTATTCTTCAAAGTTCATGGTGGAAATAACCAAAGCAATTGTTCTACATCAGAATTGTCCTCGCAAATATCTTACTGGCTTTTTCCAGGCAATGCTGTCATAGAATCATAAAATCACAGAATCATAAAATAGTTAGGGTTGGAAAGGATCTTAAGATCATCTAATTCCAATTACCCTGCCAAGGGCAGGGACACCTCACACTAAACCATGTCACCAAAGTCTCTGTCCAACCTGGCCTTGAACACCACCAGGGATGGAGCATTCACAGATTCCTTGCGCACCCCATTCCAGTGACTCACCACCCTCACAGTAAAAAACTTCCTCCTTCTATCCAAACAAACCTCCCCTGTTTAAGTTTGAACCCATTACCCCTTGTCCTAT
Organism: Pezoporus occidentalis; assembly: GCF_034315485.1. Classification (NCBI taxonomy): domain Eukaryota; kingdom Metazoa; phylum Chordata; class Aves; order Psittaciformes; family Psittacidae; genus Pezoporus; species Pezoporus occidentalis. Next base: position 1,817,489 of record NW_026915268.1, read on the forward strand.
CACTACAGTTCCTAATGAAAAGTCCCTCTCCAGGATACTTAAAGGCCCCCTTCAGATACTGGAAGCTGCTCTGAGGTCTACATGCAGCCTTCTCTTCTCCAGGCTGAACAGCCCCAACTTTCTCAGCCTGTCTTCATACGGGAGGTGCTCCAGTGTCCTGATCGTGGACTCCTCTGGACTTGTTCCAACAGTTCCATGTCCTTTTTATGTTGAGGACACCAGAACTGCACACAGTACCCCAAGTGGGGTCTCACGAGAGCAGAGTAGAGGGGCAGGATCACCTCCTTCAACCTGCTGGTCACACTCCTTTTGATGCAGCCCAGGTTAGCTGTCTGGGCTGTGAGCACACACTGCCGGCTCGTCTTAAGTTTCACATCAAACAACACCCCCAAGTCCTTCTCCGCAGGACTGCTCTGAATCTCTTCTCTGCCCAACCTGTAGCTGTGCCTGGGATTGAGCCATCTTAGGTGTAGCAACTTGCACTTGTCCTGGTTAAACTTCATAAGGTTGGCATCAGCCCACCTCACAAGCATGTCAAGGTCCCTCTGGATGGCATTCCTGCACCGAACCACATAGCCTGGTGTCATCAGCAAACTTGCTGAGGGTGCACTCAATTGCAATGTCCATGTCAGCGACAAAGATGTTGAACAAGACTGCTCCCAACACCGATCCCTGAGGGACACCACTCATTACTGGTCTCCAACTTGACATTGAGCCATTGACCACAACTCTTTGTGTGCAACCATCCATCCAATTCTTTATCCACCAACTGGTCCATCCATCAAATTGATGTCTCTCCAATTTAGAGACAAGGATGTTGTGTGGGACAGTGTCGAATTCTTTGCACAAGTCCAGGTAGGTGACATCAACTGCTCTACCCCTGTCCATCAGTTCTGTGGCCCCGTCATAGAAGGCCACCAAATTGGTCAGGCAGGATTTCCCCTTAGTGAATCCGTGCTGGCTGTCACCAACCACCTTGTTGGTTTTCATGTGCCTTAACATGCCTTCCAGGAGAATCTGCTCCAAGATTTTGCCAGGCACAGAGATGAGACTGACTGGTCTGTAATTGCCTGGGTCATCCATTTTTCCCTTCTTGAAAATGGGGGTTATATTTCCCTTTTTCCAGTCATCAGGAACTTCACCTGACTGCCATGATTTTTCAAATATGAGGGACAGCGGCATAGCAACTTCATTTGCCAGCTCCTTCAGGACCCACGGATGGATTTCATCAGGTGCCATGGACTTGTGTGCTTTCAGGTTCTTAAGATGGTCTCAAACGAGATCCTCTCCTACAGTGGGCCTAAGGTCTTCATCCTCACGGTCCCTGTATCTGCCTTCCAAGACTTGGGTGGTGTGGTCAGAGCCTTTGCCAGTGAAGACTGAGGTAAAGGAGTCATTCAGAACCTCAGCCTTCTGCAAATCCAGGGTAGCCAGTTCTCTTGACAGCTTCCTGAGGGGGCCTACGTTGTCCCTAGTCTTTTATTCACTTTGTACCTATAACAGTCCCTTCCTGTTATCCTTAATATTCCTAGCCACATTTAATTCTAACTGGGCCTTAGCTTTCCTAACCTGGTCCCTAGCTTCCCAGACAACATCCCTGTATTCTTCCCAGGCTGCCTGTCCTTGCTTCCACCTTTTATAAGCCTATTTTTTCCCCTCTAAGTTTCCTCAGCAGCTCCTGATCCATCCCAGGAGGTCTCCTGGCCCTCCTGCTGCACTTCCTTCTAGTTGGGATGCAACACTCCTGAGCTTGTAGCAGGTGATCCTTGAATATGAACCAACAGTCTTGGGCCCCTCTGCCCTCTAGGGCTATATCCCATGGAACCTTCCGAAGCAGGTTCCTGAAGAGGCCCAAGTCTGTTCTCTTGAAGTCTGGGGCAGTGAGCTTTCTGCACGCTCTTCTCACTGTCCTGAGGATCTTGAACTTGACCATCTCATGGTTGCTACAGCCAAGGCTGCCCTGGAGCGTCACATTTCCAACTTGCCCTTCCCTGTTGGTGAGCACGAGGTCAAGCATGGCAGCTCTCCTCGTCAGCTCCTCTATTACTTGCAGGAGGAAATTCTCTTCCAAACAATCAAGGAACCTCCCGGATTGCTTGTGCTGGGCTGTACCATCCCTCCAACAGATATCAGGATGGTTGAAGTCACCCATGAGGACAAGGGCCTGTGAGCATGAGGCTGTTCCTGTCTGTCTATAGAGTGCTTCATGCACAGATTCCTCTTGGTCAGGTGGTCTGTAACAGATCCCCACAGTAATGTCTCCCATAGCTGTTCTCCCTCTAATCCTGACCCACAAACTCTCTGTGGACTGCTCACCTGTCCCCAGACAGAGTTCCATACTCTCCAGCCGAACCCTAACATAAATAGCAACTCCTCCTCCCCGCCTGCTGGGCCTGTCTTTTCTAAAGAGCTTGTAACTTTCCATTCCAACACTCCAGTCATAGGAGCCATCCCACCATGTTTCTGTGATACCAGTGATATCATACCCCTGTAGACGTGCACACATCTCTAATTCCTCTTGTTTGTTCCCCATGCTATGGGTGTTTGTATAGAGGCATCTGAGCTGAGCTCCAAATGAAGCCGGCTCATTGGTTGGAGCAGCTGGAGTATATCTACATAGCTCCGAGCATTCATTATACGCGCTGGCAACTGACTGGGTGTTTTGGGATGGAATGATGCCCCCTCCCTCAACACATGTAGTTTAAAGCTTTCTTGACCAGCCTGGCAAACCTCCTACCAAACACCAGCTCCACCAGCCCTCAGTAGACCTGGCCTCCCAGGTTGAGTCACATGTTCTAAATACTCAAACCCCTGACTATGGTACCATTTTTCTAACCATTTATTAGCCTGGCCAATCCTCCTAGCCTTTTTAAGATCCTCCCCTGTATCCTGGAGAACTGGTGAAAAGACTACCTGAGCTTCAGAGCCCCTAACTTCCACTCCCAGGGCTCTGTAGTCCTTGATGTTCACCGTGCTACTGTTATCTATCGCTGGCACCCACATGGATCACTAGAAGTGGGTAATAGTGGGACTTACTAGACCAGGCAGCTTCTCTGCAACATCCCTGATCTGAGCCCCTGGTAGGCAACACACCTCTCTTAAGACAGATGGGTGCCTCTGTGCCTTTCGAAGTAGAGTCCCCTATCACTATGACCTGCCTCTTTTTCGTGGCTTCACCAGTAGCAGTCTTTAGGGTTGCTCATGTGGCGAGGTGTGTGTTTCCTCGTTAATCCCGTGAAGAACTGCGAAGTGGCTCTGGGTGGGGACATCAGATTTAGGAGGAAGCCCCTTGCTGTTAATTGTTCTCTTTTTTTTTTTTTTTTGTTACTAGTTCCCAGCTTCCTGTGTTAACGGCCTCCTTCTTTCCTGTATCTGTTATGATGAACACTTGAGGCCCCTGCACAGTTTGGGCCTGGAGCAAGCAGTCCTGCTTCCCCTCAGCTTCCCTGGCATCTTTCAGCCTACGGACAGCGTCCCGCAGCTCAGCCCTTACTGCAGGAGGACCTCCACCAGGGAGCACCGAGGGCAGCCCTGCCCATTGTGCACCGCTCCCTCACCAGAGCAGTGCAGGCACTCTCTACACTGCAGCCTCCCCTCTCATCGGCTCTGCCACCGCCGGGGCAGCCAGAGCAGAGCTCCCAGAGCGGGCCGTGGCCATAATTCGAGTGCTCACCATCCCGCTCGCTCTGCGCCACAAACTGCCCCGACCGCCCTGTTCGCCGCGCTCCCTGGGGCAGGTTTTTACCCGCCCGGGGCTGGTGCCGCTCCTCCTGGTGCTGCTCCCTGTGAGTCCCTGCTCGGGTCAGCTGAGCTGCCGGATCCTGGGCAAGGCCTGGCGAGCACTCGAGGCTCCCTCGGTGGCTTTTGCCACTCTTATCTTTTTATTGATACTTTACAAAATACCCTCCTTCTCTCTTAACCACTTGAAACTCTGTAGAAATTACTCAACCCATCCTACACAAGGGTTTTCTTTTTCTCCTTTGTGATGTCTTGAAGTGCTATTACAGTATACAGGAGTTCTTTCAGTTTTATATTCCATGGCTATTGCAGGACTGTGGCCGTGTACACTTAGGTGGCAGGGTGTTATACAAGGCTGAGGGAAACATCACAGTTTTACAGCCGTCAGGGTGCAGCAGACGCTTTGTGCTAAATTTCTGCTACATGTAACAAGAGGAGAGGGATGTTTGCTAAAATAGCTTCTGCCAATTGAGCAGGGAGAGACTGACAGATGCAGCAAATATTTTGTTGAAAGAAAGCCATGTTTTACATTACCAATATTGTGAGAAAAACATAATTATAAAATATCTTAATTATAGCATAATTTAATTTGGAAGGGACCCCCTTACAAAATGGGTGTCTAGGTAAACCTGGCTATGTGTTTGATTATAATTCACTGAGGAAGCTACTGGTTTGCAAGATCTCAAGTCATAAATCAACAAGGTAGGCTGATACAGCATGAGTATGTTATACTGTTGTGCTGGTTTTGGCTGTCATAGAGTTAATTTTCATCACACACAACCATCTACTATGGAACTATGGTTTGGATTTGTGCTGGAAACAGTGTTTGTAGCACCAGGATATTTTAGTTACTGCTGAGCAGTGCTTACACAGATCCAAGGCCTTTTCTGCTTCTCAGACCACCAGTGAGGAGGCTGGGAGGGCACACAGCTGGGAGGGGACACAGCCAGGACGGCTGACCCCAACTGACCCAGGGGATATCCCATGCCATGGAACATCATGCTCAGTATATAAAGCTGGGGGAAGAAGGAGTAGGGGGGGAGTGATAGTGTTTGCCTTCCCAAGTCACCTTTAGTGCTTGAGTGCTGGAGCTCTGCTTTCCTGGAGATGGCTGAACACCTGCCTGCCGATGTGATGTAGTGAATCAATCCCTTCTTTTGCTTTGCTTGCATGTGTGGCTTTTTATTTACCTATCAAGCTGTCTTTATCTCAACTCATAAGTTTTCTCACTTTTATGATTCTCTTCCCCATCCACAGAGAGGCAGAGTGAGGGAATGAATCTGTGGGGATTAGTTGTTGACGGTGGTTAAACCATGACTAGAGGTGACTCTAGGAATATGGCTGATCTCAAAACACGGGTCCATCTCCAGTCCTTGCAGTTCTGATAAATTCACCAATGTGATTATTAGGATTTGCTGCCCTTGAGGCTGATGAAGAGCAGATAATGACATAAAGCTAATTCTGTGTTCTTCAGAATTAATTTTACTTCTAGTTGTTCAAACTCACTATTTCTTTTCGTGTAAGTAAAATTCTTCCAATCTAAATCTCATAATTTAAATCCAGTTTTTCACATCTACTTACTAAATGTCTTGAAATTGTGACAAATTATAGCATTGACCAATTTGAACAGATTATTCTGAAAATTTACTTTAGTTCGTTTTGCCCCTTGAATGTTTTAGTACTTATTCTTGCTCAACTGACAGCTGATCCCATTTCAGAGACTTCACTGCGCTGAAATTCTTTTGCTTCTTTCAATCCCCTGTTGAATGCTTAATGTTGGTGAATTAAATAATATACAAGTAATGCATGATCACATACCTAAAGAATGGATCCTAACATAGCTGGAAGCCTGGGTAATAAGAACACCCATATCTGTCTGTGGTGTGTAAAAACAGTACAAATATATGAGCAAACAGCAAGGTCAAAATTTTAGCTCAAACAAAGATGACCCAAATCTGCACAAAATGAGCAGTGTTAAGAGTATAACCTATAAGCCAGTGCTTCAATAACAATAACAATAATCTTTTTTGCTTATGTAATAGAGTGAAAATCTGTAGAACTACATTGTATGCTGATAGGAAGTCGCTCATCAATATTTTGAGTTACAAATTGCACTTCTAGTGTCCTATTAAAGAAGTCCTTTCAACTTGGCAAAACTGCCTGAATATTTGTGAGTTTACACTTTTCTCTGCATCTTTTTAGTCAGTTTGTCAGTTCTAGCTCATGTACCTTCTGTAGCCACAGGTTTGACAGTTTTTGTCCTTGTGGTGCATTCAGGTTTTTCAAAGGTTTTTCTTGTTTATAGCAGCAGTTCATCAGGCCTGGGTGGCAAGCATTTAGACAGTGTTTCTTGTCATGTGTTTTCAATCTTGTTTATTATTTCATTCAAAAACTCAACTTCCCTAATTTCCCCTTTGAAAAAACTGTAGTATTCTAAAACATTTCTTCATAACATGTATTTTCAATGAATTTGCAATTAAAAAGTATGTAAATTAATTTTAGTTCACAAGACAGTAGAGTTCTTACCACTGAGATCTCCAAAATCCTTGAAAATTAGCCCTTGCCTCCTCTGATATCCTGAATAGATTGTTACCCTGTCATGCAAAGGTATTCTACACAATGCTCGAAAATTGTGTACAATTATTAATTCAATTATGGGTCGGACAGCCAAAGACTTATACCACCTTAGTTAACTACAGTGCACTGAAATTAGTTCTGTGCATAGTTGAAAAGAGTTGAGTTATAGTCAGGAGAGACTGAAATTGTGCATATTTCAGAAACTTTGTTTATTTAAAGTATATAATAATTTCTGCCACTTTATAGGTCTTTTGGAAATCCTAAGAATAAATCGGATTAAGGAGATATATCCCCTCCCAAAATGTAAACATTCTTTGATTTTCTTTTTTGGGTCATAGGGATAACTATTTAGGAGATGGAATCATATGGCCACTAGCCATGACCTTCCAGTGTGATACGACTAGAGTATCAGTCTGTTTAAACAATGCCACATATCCTTCTGCTAGAATCAAAATCTAGCTAGGACCCAGTTTAAAAAGTTGCATTTAGGTTGCCATATCTTGCTATTCAACATTTCAGTCTCCTTTTAAAGTAACTGTTGCAGTGATTTACTATGAGTGTCTTCTTTTTCTTTTTTCCTCAACAAAGAAAGAGATGATGTTAGTGAAACCTGGAATTTATTATTCAAATTGTAATTTGTTGATTGCAGCACACTAAACTTGCCCAGGTTATAGAAGTACAAATCTGCTTTGCACAGTGCAACAGTGTAAAATTACCAACATCTGGTAAGAAGCTCTTGAGGTGCTGTCTTCATTTTCCTCATATTTTTACAGGAATCTCTCCAATTTCTGTTCACTAGCTTTCTTTTTTATTGCTGTATCCTGCTTCCAGGATACAGCAGATTAGGGCAATGTTGTGACACATTTTAAATTGATTATAAAATCATAGAATGGTTTGGGTTGAAAAGGACCTTAAGATTACCTAGTTCCACCCCCCCGTCACGGGCATGGATGCCTCGCACTAGACCATGTCGCCCAAGGCTCTGTCCAGCATTGCTGTGAACACTGCCAGTGATGGATCATTTACCACTTCTCTGGGCAACCTGTTTCAGTCCCTCACTAGCCTCACAGCATATATAGTTATATCTAACCTGAACTTCCCCTGTTTCAGTTTGAACCCATCACCCCTTGTCCTATTGCTACAGTCCCTGATGAAGAGTCCCTCTCCAGCATCCTTGTAGCCCCCTTCAGACACTGGAAGCTGCTGTGAGGTCTCCACACAGCCTTCTCTTCTCCAGGCTGAACAGCCTCAACTTTCTCAGCTTGTCTTCATATGGGAGGTGCTCCAGCTCCTGATTGTCCTCATGGCCTCCTGTGGACTTGCTCCAACAGCTTCATGGACTTCTTAGGTTGGGGACAGCAGAACTGCACACAGTGCTGCAATTAAGGTCTCAGGAGAGCAGAGTAGAGGGGCAGGATCACCTCCCTCGACCTGCTGGTCATGCTCCTTTTGATGCAGCCCAGCACACAGGTGGTTTCTGGGCTGCGAGAGCACACTGAAGCTGGCTCACGTTCAGTTTCTCATTGACCAACACACATACATATATGTGCTTAAGTAGAATCTAGGGTAAACACTGTAAGAAGTAACACCTGCAATGAAACCAAGATTTTGAAGGAGGGTTGTTTTTTTCTTTAATGCATCAAAATCCCTTGTTTTTATCAATGGTCAGATTTTTCCCAGTGTGAGAGGTCATGTGTCATATTTCCAGACAAACTGTTGGCTGATATTTATTTTTAAAGAAATACTGGCTTAAGAAGAGTAATTGTTATGCACAGTAAGTATAAATGAATTATTTATCACACATTTTCATTCTTACTGAAAACTGCTGATCGGTTTTGCTGAGTGCTTTATTGTAGTAGTCATTTGCACACAAAGCAAGTCTTAAGTAAATGCTTACCACAGTTTGTATGAAAAATGAAACATATATCACAAACAGGATTGAGTGCACTTATTTTGACTATGCACATTTTTAGAAAAATTTACCTGTCAAAAAAATGAAAAGAAAGGAAAGCAGATCTGTTTTAACAAAATCCATGTCAAAAAGTTGCCTGAATGGTGGATGGATAACAGTACTTGCTGGTGCTGCTTCAGATAAGGGCTGTTGTTTGCGTTATCCAGATTTCACCTAAGTATCCTGTCCAGTTTTTGTCTTCTCCTGGGTGGGAACCTTTCTGTTTCCCATATTGGAAGTTTTTCATTCTTCATTCGTGCATGAAAGTTCTGTGCTCAACATGCTTATCAAGTCATTTTCTCTGACCTAGTTAATAATTTAAAGTGGAAAAGCTGAAGTGCAACATACTAAAAAAAAAATTCTTTAGCTTCCTTGTCTGAAAGAAAAAGAAATACTTGATTCTAGGTCTCTGCCATCCCAACTGATTTCCTTGCTCAATAGACTCTTAGCTGTTCAGGAGCATAAAGTGCTTTTGTGAGAAATTTTGAAAGATTTTGGTTTGTCTTTGGTTGGAATGGAAAAAACCTTTTGCTGCCCCATTCACTCTTCAATATTTTGAATGCATAAAAACAGTAGTTAGTGAATAATAACTTTATTTCATAAACCTCATACGGATAACTCAGTTTTTGACACTGAAGTTGTATTTTAACACTAAAGCGATACATTAGAATTTCAGCTTTTTAAGAACTTCTCTGGTGTGTGCCAATCAGCATCCTGGCCTGTATCAGCAATAGTGTAGCCAGCAGGACCAGGACATTGATTGTCCCCCTGTACTGGGCGCTGATGAGGCTGCACCTTGAATCCTGTGTTCAGCTCTGGGCCTGTTGCTACAAGAGTGACATTGAGGTGCTGGAGTGGGGGCAGAGAAGGGCAACAGAGCTGGTGCAAGGCCTGTGATGGAGAACAGCTGAGGGACCTGGGGGGTTTAGTCTGGAAAAGAGAAGGCTCAGGGGGGACCTTATCGCTCCCTACGACTACCTCAGTGGAGGTTGTAGTGGGGTGGGTTTGGTCTCTTCTCCCAAATAACAAGTGACAGGACAAGAGGAAAGAGCCTCAAGCTGCATGAGGGGAGATTTAGTCTGGAGATTAGGAACAATTCCTTCCCCAAAGGGTGCTCAGGCATTGGAACAGGCTGCCCAGGGCAGTCACCATCCCTGGAAGTGTTCACAAACAGTGTAGGCAAGGCCCTCAGTGATATGGTTTAGTGGTGGTCTTGGCAGTCCTGGGATAATGACTGGACTTGGTGATCTTAAAGGCTTTTTCCAACCTGGTTGATTCTACTATTCTATGATTCTATAAGAGTCAATTCTGTTTTTATGGGTTTAGTGCAATCAGAAAGATTAATTATAGAATCATAGAATGATTTGGGTTGGGAGGGACCTCCAGAGGTCATCTAGTCCAACCCCCCCTGCAATGAGCAGGGACTTATTCATCTAGATCAGGTTGCCCAGAACCACATACAGCTTGATCTTAAATGCCTCCAGGGATGTTTCATCCACCATCTCTCTGGGCAACCTGTGCCAGTGTTTTACCACCCTCATTGTAAAGAATTTTTCCATGTGTCCAGCCTCAAACTCCTCTCTTTTAGTTTAAAACCACTACCCCTCATCCTTTTGCAACAGGCCCTGCTAAAAGGTCTCTCCCCATCTTTCTTATAGGCCCTTTTTAAGAACTGAAAGGCCACAATAATGTTTCTGCAGAGTCTTCTCCAGGCTGAACAACCCCAACTCTCAGCCTTTCCTCACAGCAGAGGTGCTCCATCCATCTGATCATTTCTGTGGCCCTTCTCTGGACCCTCTTCAACAGGTCCATGTCTTTCCTGTACTGAGGACTGCTGAGCTGGATGCAGGACTGTAGATGGGGTCTCACCAGAGAAGTGTTAGAGGTGCAGAATCACCTTCTTTGACCTGCTGGCCACACTCTTCTGAATGCTGCCCAAGACATGATTGGCCTCTGTTCTGCAGGCAGACATTGCCCGCTCATGTCCAGTCTTTCACCCACCAGTACCCCCAAGTCCATCTCCTCAAGGCTGCTCTCAATCCCTCCATCCCCCAGCCTGTATTGATACTGGGGTTGTGCCAACCCGTGTGCAGGACCCTGCACTTGGCCCCATTGAACCTCATGAGGTTTGCATGGGCCTGATCTTGAGCCTGTCCATCTTCCACTGTATGGCATCCTGTCCCTCAGGCTTGTCAACTGCACCATTCAGCTTCGTGTTATCTGCGAACTTGCTGATGATGATCATGATTGTAGGGGCCACATAAAGGAAAAAAAACAAAACATCATTTTCTCACTCTAAATTAGCAAGAAGAATGTGAACTTGATGCTCCCAGCTCATTCACTTCCAGGCAAATGAGTTGTCATTAGTGCTGTTTGGAGGCACTGCTTGTATTAAAACAAGGAGAAAATCTGTCCTGTAAGGGGGAAAGGGGAAGGTGCTCAACCTGCCCTATCTCAGCTATCCCTGGGAGCCTCAGAGGCCAGGGCAGTTGGGGAAGGAGTTCTTTCAACAGCCTGGGTTCAGGCAGGGTCTTGACGCTGGGAAGGTCAGAGCCCAGGGCCCAGGTTTAGAAGACTGCCACACTAGTATGTGCATCCACAGAGTAAATTAAAAGTAACCTTATGAAAAAACTAGTAGCCCAAAGGTCAGAATGTAGTACTAGGGAACTGCTTACATTTCAATTTTAGATGTTACATGGTGCTTTAAAAGATAAACCCTAGGTGATGACTATAAATATATTTACAATTACTCTGTTTGACCCCTGCTGTGATTTGTAGCGATGTAAATAGCGATGTAAATAGCAATGTAAAAAAACCCCAACCAAACAAACACCCCCCCCCATGCTCTAGAAAAATGTCAGCTGCTAAACATATATGAAGGGATTGTTTACAGAGTTTTTTCACAAGCTGTGAGGCTATAATAAGGAATTTGGAAAAGACAAATAACCCTTCCCTGCAAAGTTGATTTTGACTATGAACTTTAATGAAACTATTTGCTTCCTGGGCATTTCCGGGTTGTGCAAAATCTCTTTTCTGCTAAAGTACTTACTAAGTATGCATAGACACATGTGGAGTGATCTCTGAGACTGAATGAGTTAACTGCAAACATGGACACAGTTTTTAAATCTCAGCATGCTGCCTCTATTTTCTTCCAGGGAACTTACTCAAGCACAGTAATAAAACCATACATTATGGAAAGAAGATTTTTATTGCTCTGAGTTGTAAAGAAAAAATGTAAAGAATTACAGTGTGAGGAGAAACGAAGCATCGCCTTGTATTGGTTAAAACTGAGTGATGGGTTTCTGAACTTGCATATGTCATGCAAGAAGGAATGAGGGGCAATCAAATACTCTTACCTTTGAACTAGTCAGGACAAGGACTGAGCATAAAAAAACTGGTTTTCCTTGAAGAGTGGTATGCCAGTTATGACATACATGGTGATTTGTAAAGCTGCCGAAAGTAAATGACAAATGGTAGCAGTGTGGTTGTCCAGGTATTCATTAGTACTTACATGTGTGTCAGCTATAGTAAAATGATCAGTCTGTTGTTCTAATAGGGAAGACTTCTAAGAACTACTGTCATCTGATTTCTGACACCTGCAAGACGACAACTAGACTGAATTGAGGACATTGTTGGGAGGTTTATAAAGCTGACATTATGCACTGTAAAAAAGAAATCACAACACTTGTCGAAACCTGACACTAGCAATTTAACTTGGAGGGAGCAAAAAATATAGACATAGGTAAGCATTCAAAGAATACTGATGGCTGTAGTGTCCATTTGGAGTAAAAATAACCAAATAACCTAACAGAGGTCTCCATGTCAGCCACTGACCTGCAGCTTTTTCCCTAAAAGAATGTGGTTTTTGTTTGTTTGGGGTTTTTTTGTTGTTTTTTTATTCTCTGCTCCTCAAGAACCATTTTTAGCTTGTTATAAAAGAATCAGTGTGAATCACGTAAAAATATACCACAAGAGAACATCCTGCAAGAGCAAATCAGCCAGGATTTACCCATGGTAAAAAGAAAAGCAAAATAAGCATAACCCCCCCCCCCCATTTGTTGCCAAGAAAGTTTACATGTCCAGAAAAATACAGCAATCACAGACATTGCAGAATGACACATAGCTGAACACTGTATGACATTTAAGTGCATGTGGATTGAAGTGGCCTGGAATGAGACTGAGCTACTTCTGCACATTCCGAGTGAGAATGTCTGACATACAAAGGGGAAATAGTACAGGGATGTGCACAGTGCCAGACATTCTTTGTGAAAGGGGGAAAATTAGAACACTGTCCATTTCACAGATGATGTGATGAATATAACTTAAATTTGCTAGTGCTTATAGAACAAAACTTGGTAGCTTGTCTTTTGTCCCTGCACAGCATTTTCTTCAGTCTTTGTTAAAATGAAATTTATTTCACTTGTGTAGCTCTCTAAACATGGAAACACCATGTTCAAGCAATTTACTAAATGACTCCAGGCTGAAATATGAAGCTTTTCTTTTGCAGACAGGAACACCTAATAACCCTGAGGATATGGTTTTTAATAAGGTCCAGAAAGGATAACGAACTCTTTCTCCCACTGTCTCTGGAAACCTTATGACTTAACACAGATGCAATTCCTGGATGCTTTCCCAGAAAGGCTCAAGGAAAATTATTTATTGCAAATAAAAAGAACAAAGAGTTATCTACTTCCTGCAGATAAATTTAGGGTTGATGGGATGAATAAACTTCTGGCAGTAGAAATTTCCTATGCCAAGGTGCAAACTGAAAGAAGAGTTAATTCAAAACTGGACTGAAGATTTAATGATGTAACAGAGTTATGTAAATATTGTCATCCTCTGTAGATTTTTTTAACACAAGCTACAGGATTATATACAGTAATCTGAAGCAGGATGATTTAAATATTTTCATTCAGGAGACTATTTTGGAAGGGAGATTCTAAACACCTACAAATATAGAGCAAATCTGTTAAAGGGTTTTCACAGGGTAGAATGAGTCTTAAAAAGGGAGCTGATTGTTTGCCGGACTCAGTTCCCAGAAATCAATATATGGCAATGGTAATAAAAAAAGGAGGTTTGAATCATAAAAAAATACTGTTTCATTCAATCTTGCACCATTCTGTTGAGGATTTTTGCCTATTTATTGATGTACTACTTCTAGACTACTTTCTTTCACCTCAACTAAAAGCATCATTTTTACTCTCAGAAGGGTTTCCCTTGGTGGTAGGGATCTTCTACAATAGTTACACTGGAACGTATGATGGTTTATTCAGCTTTGTAGGTGTGAGGAAAAAGGTAGACACATAGTGTAATTTTATCTTTCTGTGTCAATAGGTTGAATAATATAAAATCTTCATATGTATTCTGAGTGGTTCTTCAGTTTGTGCTCATTATTTGATAGAGTTGTGCAATGCTACAAATGTCTGGGAATTGGTATTAATTTCTGCCCTTGACATATATTTTTCTAAGTACTTCTTTGTTATAAGGAAATGAGTACTTATTATCAGCTTTTGAGGGTACATACCTAAGTGTGTTTGCCTATTGTGAAGTTTCAGAATAAACTGATGAATACTTGCAATTTACTGTAAACATTTGTGGAAAACAGAAATCATTTCAAGGAATTAGGAAAGAACGAAGCTTACTCATATTTCCCACTTTTACTCTTTACTATTTTAGATTTGATTTAAGTTTATCACTGGTTTGAGATGTCCAGACAGAAAAGCCTTTGTAAAATTGCCAGTCAGCTTAACACCCAGTCATCAAATTGCTGGCTTAGAAACACAAAGGCTTTAATAACTCACAATAATGCACAGGTAGATGGCAATATGACACTTAACATGCATATTCATAAATATGAGCTGGTATACACTGCAAAAATAATTCTTATTTTACACTTTCATTAATTTGCATTAGTGCAGAACTCAACAACAGTTCTCAAATGAGTTAGTTGAAGTTAAGAATTATTAAGGAAGGAATAGAGAAGAGGATGCAATCATTACTGCTCTGTAAAGTTCCATACTACATCTGCTTCTGAAATGTTTTGTGCAGACATTGATAAGGTAAAGTTTGCATATAAGAATATAGACACATATGTATGCACAAACTGAAATCTTCATTCTTTGGTGGTGAAATCTTAATATGCATTCACTTTTAAATAGTGAATGTCATCGTTTAGCCCCACCTAAGTACCATGCAGCTTCTCACTCACTTCCCCCACTGCCCAGGTGGGATGGGGGAGGAGAATTGGACAAAGTTAAAACCTGCAGGTTGAAATAAGAACAGTTTAATAATTGAAATAAAATAAAATATAATAAAACAGAATAATAAAAGGAAATAAAAAGAGAGAGCAATAAAACCCGAGAAAGACAAGTGATACACAACACAGTTGCTCCCCACCCACTGAGAAATTCCCAGCATATCCCTGAGCAGTGATTGGCCCCTCACAGCCAACTCCCACAGTTTCTATATGGGGCATGATATGTTGTGGTATGGAATAGCCCTTTGGCTACTGTTGATCAAGTGTCTGGTTTCTGCTTCCTCCTGGCTTCGTATGCACCTGGTCACTGGCAGAGCATGACAGACTGAAGTCCTTGAGTTCTGCTCAGCAACAACTAAAACATTGGTGTATTATATCAACATTCTCATATTAAAACCAAAACACAGCACTGTACCAGCTACTAGGAAGAAAATAAACTCTATGCCATCCAAAACCCGGACAGTAGGACATTTCCATTTTGAAAACACAGACAGTTGCTAAGTATCCTTATCTGTTTGTGAGGATTGGTATTATGTCTACTTCCTCTGATCTCATATTTTCTCTTACTATTGTAAGAGCGCTTGGTACCTGCCAGTTTCTCTTCAATACAAGGTCTGCATGTTTTCTTATGCATTTCTGTCAGATAGACTTCTTTTAACCTTTTTTACATGCTGCCTTCATGAAGTACTTGCCTGAACTTTCTAAGCTTCTCATGTGATATGACAGTATTTCCCTTTTTTATTTTTAATTGTACTCCTAAGTTATAAATGGGGTTTAAGAGTGAACACCTGGAACTGTTCAAGGCCTGGCTGGATGGGTTTTAAGCAAGCTGATCTAGTGGAAGGTGTCCCTGCCCGTGGCAGGGCAGGTGGGACTAGATGATCTTTAAGGTCCCTTCCAATCCAAACCAGTCTATGATTCTAGGAAAACCAGTTATCTGAAAAATTATCAGAAGAAATTTTCTTACTGAACAATATTGATTTTAGAACTGTCATCATTCAATAGCAGCTTCAAATGGACATGATATATTAGGTCCAACACCACATTCTGCTTATAAGTAGAAAGAAACAGTGAATCTTGCACATGAAGTCATGCTGATTTTGCTTTGCTAGGTTTTCCTTTTAGAATGACTCAGTGAAGAAGCACTGCTGTGGCTGTATTTCATGGGACTTTTTCTGCACAGCAGGAAAGCTAAAACTAACTTTTCAGGAAAGCACAGATTCACTCAAGCTCAACTCCATTCTTAAAAAAGCTGAAAGAGTGCAATCTGGAGTCCCTGTGTCACTTGCTCATGAACTCTGCTGTTTTCAATTAAGCCCTTTCTCAAATCTAGATCACTGTAATTCATCCCCCTCATCCCCTACCTTGTTTTCCAAAATCACAGAGGAAGTTTGTGACTCTCCCTTTAACTTCCATTGTAGCAACACCTACAATGAACTGAAGAAGCACATTCCTACCTGTTACACTGGTTTAACAACTTGTCTTGCCTGAATTGCTATTGATTTTAAAGCAGGATATGGGTTGCTATAGCAATCCTGTACTTGAATATTAAAAGGAGAAGATCATTAAACTGATTGCTTTATAAATCCTGGAAACTCAAGATCTTAGACTGAAACTGTCAAATGTCTCATGTTTTACATTGTATTTCCAGTGATGATTCATTTTGTTTGTTGATACATTGTACGATAAATTTGTAGAATTAGCGTTTTGTGCGTTTTCTGGATGTATCTGACTCAAGATGTTTTATCCATGACTGGATTGCTCCTAACAAAGGTAAAAAGGATCAATTTAATGTATGTAGTCTCAGGGCAAACTTGTCACTTGTGGAATGACAATCTGAAATGGGCGACAATACTCACACCAGCTGCTTGACATCCAGGCAGATGCAGGAGCCCTAGGAAATGTCACACCATCAGATGCAGCTTCAGAGCATGCAACTGGCAAAAAAGCTTCTGGCCACAGCCATCACCCCAGGCCATAGCTAACACTTCAGGCCACATCATCCCATAGCTTGAAACCATTGCTGAGCTGTCACTTTAATAAATGAGTAGCCACTTTGTTTTGATCAGCATTGTCAGGGCTTATTTCAAAAGTGATTCTGATTCCATCACACAGCCTAGCCCAGCCAAAGTAAATTGGTAAAATTTCAAGGTGAATTTATTCATTCTTTATAAAAGTTCTATTCACGAATATATCAAGACAGTTGAATAAATTGAAATAAATAGACTTGGAGTTGCATAGTCTCCTAGCAATTGAAATAGTTTCCCCTCAGTATGTTTGTAGTTATAATGTTACTTTTATGAAGACTGGACTGTCTACAGATGGGAAAGTGTGGAATTACTATATTGATAACATATTTGGAGAATGGATTGGGGCTAATATAATGAAAAGGGCACCTCAAAGTTGTTCTTGCCTTCAGCATAGCACAGAAGATACAGTTACATGAAAGCTTACCACCAAATAATGTTTCATAATTAATTCTTTTTTCCAGAAATGTGCTTTCAACTAATTTTCTCTATGTCTTAATGCAGGTGTTAACTTGTAGAACAGAGATTCTATAAGTAATACATTAAAAGTTGAGTTCTGCAACAGTGCGCTGTATGAACAGCCTGTTTTTCGTAATCATAGGATAGGAAATCAAGTGGAATATGTCAAGCCGGTGCTGTTGTTTTATTTGCTTGTGTGGGTTTTACTGTTGCTTTTGTTGGGGATTTTTTGGGGGGTTCTGTTTTGTTTAGCTTTTGTTGTGGCTTGAGCCCAGCTGGTAACTCAGAACCATGCAGCTGCTCCCACACTCCCCCCCCCTTTTTCATCTTCCTGCTCCTGGAGGGTTGAGACAAGAACAGTCCAGTAACTAAGGTATAACACAAACCACTGCTGCTACCACCAATAATAAAAATGGTAAAGGAAATAACAAGGGAACAAGGGGAGAGAATACAACAGCTCACCACCCGCTGACTGATACCCAGCCTGACCCAAGCAGCAATCTAACCCTTCCAGGTAACTCCCCCCATTTTCTATACTGGGCATGACGTGCTGTGGTATGGAATACCCCTTTGGCCAGTTTGGGTCAGGTGTCCTGCCTCTGTTTCCTGCTGGCTTCCCTTCTCACTGGCAGACCATGAGACTGAAGAAGTCCTTTATCAGAGTAAACATTACTCAGCAACAACTAAAAACATCAGTGTTATCAGCGTTGTTCACAGGCTGAAAGTCAAAAAACACAGCACTGCACCAGCTACTAAGGAGAAAAAAGACTGCTACTGCTGAACCCAGGACAGTATCCACCCCTTATTCCATACCATTCATGTCATGCTCAGATCCCGCATTTTTCAATATACCATCAGTCTTGTCTCATATATATGTATATATATATATATATATACATCCACACAAAGACATAGAGAGATATTATTCCTTAGCGCATGGACCAATCCTATAAAGCTGCTGAGTTCATCTGGTCCATGGTGTTGGGCTCCATCTCTTGTAACAGTCTTTCAGAGCAGGAGAGAGAGTGTGCAGTGTTGGATTGTTGCCTGCTGATGACGCTGCAGAATTTATATGGTCACTGCTGCGCTTGTCTGGTTTCATCAAAGTTCATTCTTTGTTGGGATGATGGTCAGAGGGAAGTCAGGGTGAGTCGCTGGTGACCTGAAGACATCTAGTTGGTGGGCTATAAAAGTGCTACATAGCAGGCAACAGCATACAATTGAGTTCATTGGCTGTTTTCCCCTAAAATCAAATCCCCTTGAGGTACACATCAGCCTTCCCCATCTTCCCGCATTACCCTCCAAGTATATCCGGGTTCCTGAGCAAAAGCAATCCCACAAGTCGGTTTGCCTTTACCTGAAGCAGGAATAACCCAGACTGTCTTCCCCAGCAAATTCTTTATGTGCACCACAGGAACTTTATCCCCTTCTACAGCATGTGAAAGTTCTGATCAGGCTGGGCCAGCCCTGTTGGCAGATCCTCTGGTGTTGACCAACCAGGTGGCTTTTGGTAAATGTGTATCCCAGTGTTTGAAAGTCCCACCACCCATTGCTCTCAGTGTAGTTTTTAACAGCCCATTGTACTGTTCGATTTTCCCAGAGGTTAGTGCATGGTAGGGGATGTGATATACCCACTCAACGCCATGCTCTTTGGCCCAAGTGTCTATAAGGCTGTTCCAGAAATGAGTCCCATTATATGACTCAGTTCCCTCTGGGGTGCTGTGTTGGCACAAAATCTGTTTCTCAAGGCCCAGAATAGTGTTCCAGGCAATGGTGTGGGCCACAGCGTACACTTCCAGTCATCCGGTGGTTGCTTCCACTGTGGTAATCACATGGCGCTTGCCTTAGTGGGTTGTTGGGAGTGTGATATAGTCAATCTGCCAGGCCTCCCCATATTTGTACTTCAGCCATCGTCCTCCATACCAAAGAGGTTTTAACCGCTTGGCTTGTTTAATTGCAGCACATGTTTCACACTCATGAATAACCTGGGCAATAGTGTCCATTGTTAAGTCCACCCCTCGGTCACGGGCCCATCTATATGTTGCATCTCTGCCCTGATGGCCTGAAGTGTCACGGGCCCACCGGGCCAAAAATAATTCACCTTTATGTTGCCAATCTGAGCCACTTCAATCTTAGCCGCTTTATCCACTTGTTGGTTGTTCTGGTGTTCTTCAGTGGCCCGACTTTTGGGTACATGGGCATCTACATGACGTACCTTCACCACCAGGTTCTCCACCCAGGCAGCGGTATCTTTCCACAGTGCAGCAGCCCAGATGAGTTTACCTCTGCGTTGATGGTTGCTCTGCTTCCATTGCTGCAACCACCCCCACAGGGCATTTGCCACCATCCATGAGTCAGTATGGAGATAAAGTATTGGCCACTTTTTTCATCCAGGAATGTCCAAGGCCAGCTGGATGGCTTTCACCTCGGCAAACTGACTCGATTCACCCTCTCCTGCAGCAGTTTCTGCAACTTGTTGTTGGGGACTCCACACAGCTGCCTACCTATGTAATTGTAAAAATTTACTTACATAATGTTTCTCCCCTGACATATTCTCTTTTTTTTTTTTTCTTTCAAATACGTTGTTCTTTATTAAAAGGGAACATCACAAAAGAAAATGACGAATTTCCATTACGTTTTACTGTACTTAGTGTATTTGCCTGACTTTGTGACCAAAACCTAGTATCCTGTATAGAGAGTATTGCTGTCAACTTGTCAACTTTCTCTAGACTAAACTTTAGAATTTCCATCCCTAGTGATTTTCAGGCTATCATTCAAATTGGGTACTATAATATTTGAAGTATACCAAGTATAATTTAGACAATTTTTATGCTTTTGACTATCAAAATACATGAGGCTGATAGTTTAATATCCCTTGGCTTATGAAAAAACTGCTTTGCTTCCGTTCCTGCAACCACCCCCACAGGGCATTTGCCACCATCCATGAGTCAGTATAGAGATAAAGTACTGGCCACTTTTCTTGTTCAGCAATGTCCAAGGCCAGCTGGATGGCTTTCACCTCGGCAAATTGACTCGATTCACCCTCTCCTGCAGCCATTTCTGCAACTTGTAATCGGGGACTCCATACAGCTGCCTTCCATCTCTGATGCTTTCCCACAGTACGGCAGGACCCATCAGTAAACAAGGCTTATTGCTTTTCACTTTCTGACAATTTATTATATGGCGGAGCCTCTGGACCAGTGACAATGGGGTTCTTTTGCCACTTCCTCCCAGTGAGGCTGATTTCAGCTTCCAGTAGTCAACTCTTCAGATCCTCCTGTCACTCCAGAAATATAAATGGGTTCCACCCCTTGACAGCTTGATGACATCAGGGAACACCGTGCACCAGTATCTACTAGAGGCTTATACTTCTGTGGGACTGATGTGCCAGGCCATTCAATCCACACTGCCCAGTAAATCCAATTGTCCCCGCCCTTCACCTGACTTGGAGGCAGGTCTCCTTTAATAGTGATCACAACATTGGTCACTTACATCTTGTAGAAAGGGAGTAATCTTCTTTATCACAGGAGCTGGACAAAAATCAGCTCTTCCACTCCATCTGGGAACCTGCTCACCAGATACTGAAGCCGTGACTTTCATGGGATGATCAGCCTTGACCTTTGTTCTCTTCTTCAATTCACACACCTGTTCCTCCAGAGCTGAGGGAGGTTTTCCATCCCACTTTCTCATGTCCTCTCCATGATCCCACAAGTAAAACCACAGTGTGGCCTGTGGCGTGTACCTCCTATATCTTCTCTCTCAAGCAGTAGGACAACTTTTGTTAATAGCTGAGATGTGGGTTGGTATATGTGGGGAGCTGGATAGATCGGCTAGATCGTCTCTCAGTTGTTTGAACTCCTGGGACAGTTTTTCCACAGCTGGAAATGATGGAAAGGGTGAGATTGTCTTCGAACTCTCGGAGTTTATGAATCATTTTGTCCACTGTTGGTGTACTATGTAATTCTAGGTTATTGCTGCCAATGAGTGGGCATATGATGACGATGCACTCCGTGTAAATTTCCGCCACATGGGTCGTGTACATTCAACTTCATCTGGATCTACAGATACATTCCCAGCATCCAGCCTGCAATAGATCATCTCTACAATGGCTGATTCCCTCAGAGACTGGATGCCTGTCTTTCTTCTCCGAATGACTCATAACACTGTTCTTGTACGGAAACCTTTCTTTCACAGCTGCCAAGAGCCACCTCCAAAGGCTGAGGCACTGTTTCTCTTTTGCAATTGCGTTGTCAATTCCCCCTTCCCTAGCAAGTAATCCCAGCTGCTTGGCTTCTGTACCTTCTAGTTTGTGACTGTCGAGCCCATTGTCCCAGCATTGGAGCAACTAGGCAATGATGTGCTCCCCTGGATGACGGGTAAAATCTTTTTGCATATTCCATAGCTTGGTTGAGATCCAGGGTTGAGAAGTCACCTCTTCTTCGTCTTCCTCTGATCTACATAATAATAACTCTTGATCGCATGCTGTCCTGTGTAGTAAGTGCATTGATTCTTCATTTTTTTTTTTTCACTGTACAGGTTGCTTTTTGTGCCTCTTTTTTGCTTTTCCCCTTGCATACAGGGGCAACCGATATTGGCACAAATTGGTCCTCTGGTTTAGCTGCAGTTACTATCATTGTGTTTAGAGTGGCTGCAGTATCTGTTGTCATGGTTGGTTCATTTGCTGTGCTTGAGGGTTGAGTAGCACCAGCAGCTGCGCTGTCTGTTGCCGTTGGGGTTTCAGTGGCTGCTGTACTTGTTGCTGGGGTTGGTGTAGACACTGTATTTGGAGTTGGAGTAGTTGCACTGTGTGTTGCCTTGCCATCAGATCCAGAGACATTTTTTTCCCTTTGAAGGTGCTGGATAATGTTGAACAGGGCTCTATAAGCATAGGCCAATCCCCAGCACTTTGCCATGATTTGTCTCTCTCTGGTATGACCAGGATGACAACACACCTCATTTAAGTGTTTTACTAATTTTTCTGGATTTTGCACTTGTTCAGTGGTGAACTTCCAGAGCACTGGAGGGGCCCACTGGCCTAGATACTTGCCCATACTATCCCACACACCCTGCCACTCATGACTGTCCAGCCTTGGGGAAAATCTCTTGGTCCTCCTATATCGTCGTCTAACCCTAGACAAGACCCAGACCCAACCCTGCTTAAATTTCAAGATCAGATGAAATGGTTGTGGGTAAAACACAGTCTGTATGTGCACCAACATGCTGATCCCCATCGCAATCAGCAGGCAGGTCTCAAGGGTACCCAAAGGCCATTCAAAACCTTCAGAACTCTCAAAGGATGCTGTAAATAGTCTGGTGGGGGAGCCAGGGGTGTAAGGGAATGTCTCCTTCATAGGCTGACCACCCAAGGAGGGAAAAAAAGATATGTAATTTCTAAACACTTTCATTATATACTTCCCAAGGTATAGAGGTGATGACCACACTGGGAACACAAGCCAGATCAGTTTCATGACCAATGAGTCTATTATATTACAAGTCATTACCATAAAGTACAATGAAACAAGAACCCAGCTGATAAACACTTGTCGTGGTTTAAACCCAGTCAGGTAATTCGTTCGCTCACTTCCCCCCCTTTCTTGCCCTCCCCCTGCTCTCGGAGGGACGGAGAGGAGAATCGAAAAGAATGCAACTCCCACGGGTTGAGATAAGAACAGTTTAGTAACTAAGGTATAACACAAATCACTACTGCTACCACCAGTGATAATAATGATAAAGGAAATAACAAGGGAAGAGAATACAACATCTCACCAACAGCCAACCAATAACTTGCCCCCCCTCAGCCTGACCAAGCACCGACCGATACCTCCTCCAACCCTGCAGTCTCCCAGCCCTTCCGGCTCACTCCCAGTTACATCCTGGGCATGACGTGCTGTGGTATGGAATACCTCTTTGGTCAGTTTGGGTCAGGTGTCCTGTCTCTGCTTCCTCCTGGCTTCCCCTCCTCCCTGCCAGAGCATGAGGCTCACAAAGTCCTTGGCCAAACCAAAACATCGCTATCAGTTCTGTTCCCAGGCCGAAAGTCAAAACACTGCACTGCACCAGCTACCAAGAAACAGAAAAATGACTGCTACTGCTGAACCCAGGAGAACACTAACACAGCAAATACCAGCTGTGAGTAAGGTACGACATGCTGAAACTCTGAGATTAAGAGCAACAACTTTGAGAGCCAATAAATCAGCATTGTGACAAGTGACTATTAATCCAAAACAATGAATGCTTATCACAAGTACGATTAGACACAGTCAGGTCAGATCTCAACCCTTCATGCGCCATATTGGGCACCACGAAGAACTGTCATGGTTTAAGCCCAGCCAGTAACTCGGAACCACGCAGCTGTTTGCTCCCTGCAACCCCCTTTCTCCCTTCCCCCGCTCCCGGAGGAATGGGAAGAAGAATCAAAAGAATGTAACTCCCATGGGCTGAGATAAGAACAGCCCAGTAACTAAGGTATAACACAAACCACTACTGCTACCACCAATAATAACAGTGATAAGGAAATAACAAGGGGAGAGAATACAACAGCTCACCACCCGCTGACTGATACCCAGCCTGACCCGAGCAGCGATCTACTCCTTCCAGGTAACTCCCCCCATTTTCTATACTGGGCATGACGTGCTATGGTATGGAATACCCCTTTGGTCAGTTTGGGTCAGGTGTCCTGTCTCTGCTTCCTCCTGGCTTCCCCTCCTCCCTGGCAGAGCATGAGGCTCAGAAAGTCCTTGGTCACAGTAAACATTACTGAGCAACAACTAAAAGCATTGGTGTTATCAGCGCTGCTCCCAGGCCTAAAGTCAAAACCACAGCACTGCACCAGCTACTAAGAAGGAGAAAAATGACTGCTACTGCTGAACCCAGGATAGTTGTTTTTTTTTTTTTTTCTCTAATTAAGATTATAATTTGTTTGTGTTTTTTTCCTTTGCATTTAGCAGTGTCAAATTCCCACAAGCTCAAGCCTTCCTCCTTGTTTCATTTAAAAAATAGTTCAATGTTGAAAATATTTTCTGTTCTTCAGAGAACAACTCAAGCTGAAAAAGGGGCAAAAAAATATTCTTGCTTTTCTACATGGAGGATTATGAAGAGAAGCAATGGAAACAAAGGCACTAATTAGAAGGCAACAGTTCATTACTCAGGTGGCTTTTCAAAGTTGACAAGTACGTTAGCTATCAGAAGTGCAATTCTGATTTGAGTTTGTCTTTCTAGTGTTCTTAACAGGTGTTTTCAGGACAATGGAGGTTTTGAAAGCTTTTCAAAGGAAGAATTTCATTGTTTCTTTATTATGCTTCTGAAACAGTACCCAAAAATAACCAGAATATTATTGGGGCTGTATAAGGTGAAGGCATTCTTTCCTTCCTCCTTGATCTACTTTGATGTCATCAAGCATCTATCACTGACTTAAATCTGTAACCATGATGATCCCTTCCCCTATGTCCTGGCAGACAGTGACTTGAAGTGCCACCCTGCCACCAACCCAGGGTTGAGGGGTGGTTTTATTCTTTTCATTCCCTTTCCTGGGGCTGGTCCAGGCTGTAGCTGTCACTCTGTAAGCTGTCTTGCCTTGTCCCAGGGGACTCGGACACAACTTGAGTGACTTGAATGCTTGGTGAAGACCCTCCTTCTGACCCGCTTTAAGAGTATGGGAAGGGCAGGGGAAAAGCAGTGATTGGCAACAAATCGTAGGAAAAGAAGGAAGAAAAGCTAATTATACTCTGGCAGCATGTGAAAGGAGGCAGTAAAGCAAGCGAGCACACACTTAGTAATGGGCCTGTACTTAACTGAATCAGCAAGGGCAGTGAAGTGCTCAGTATTTGTTGTTTCTTTTTTTCTTGTTGTGGTTTACTCTTACTTTCCATTCTCACTAATCTTAGTATAGTCTTTCTTAATTAATGTGTTAAGAATTAGCAAAAGTGCCAAGGTAGAATTTCCAAGATTGGGAAATTAAAAAACTGGAATTCTGAGTTTTCCCCAGAAAAAGGGAATGTGATTGACTACTGGAACTCCTTTTTTATGAACATTTTAGCAGTTTAAAATGTTAACATATCATTACATATAATTAAGGAGTTGTTTATTATTTACATAAAAATGTATTTTGTTCAACAATTAACACCCAGAACTATTCTGAACTTGTGACTGTAAATGATGTATTTTAAGAAGCAAAATCCTTTTGATTTAAAAGAAGAGCAAACTGTCTAAAATGTCAGCTGCAGAAATCCATTTGTATTTTGTATCTTTTTAAATCATACCATTGGAAAGAAAAAGATATTCCTGACCTTATAACCTTGCACAGTAAATTTTGTTCTAGAGCAAAATTTTATAGATAACTTACATATCCTCTTAGAAATCAAAGTTTTTATAGTGACAGCATCAGCCCCTGAACTGGAACAAACTGTGCTGCTGTGATAAGAGTAAAATATATATTTGACTTTGGGAGTTTCATCTTTTTCCCAAATCTTGATTAGTAGGTGGCAGCACAATGTAGCATTGAACTGTGTGCAAAGATAATCAAGATTTGAAATACGAATCTTTAACAAGTGTGAAAAATGAAGACGACAGTTGTAATCTCTTCAAGCTCATAATTTACGTGTGTTTTGGGCAAGTCTGAAGTGACTGATAGTCTCTAGGCAGGGCTTAGTGATTTAAAAAGCATTATATTTCATTAAGCAAATGTGAAATCTAAAAGGTTTAGTCCATCCATATCTATAACTTGTACAGCTCAGGGGAACTGAGCTGCTTCTGGAATGCAAAGGAAAAAAATGTGGAGTAGCTACAGTAAATCTGCTGTGACCTCCTTATTCTTACGGTGAGCTATACTTAGTAACTTGCACAGCCCTCAAGTGGAAAAAAAGTATTCTTTCCATTAAGAACAGCAGTCATGGCAAACTTGGGTTAAACACATGCATTAACAAGTTATCACATGATAAAAGTGAAATTAACTTATGGACCCAAAATATTTGCGTATTTGAGTTCATTGGTTTTAGCGTATCTTGAGAGATATAAGTGAAATACTTCAGCATTACTTCCAGGCAGTTGCATGAAACCAAGGACACATACTACACATCAGTGCAAGGGACGTATGTTACAACAGAAGTATAAAAAGTAAAGGATGGATGTTTTTTCCCAAATTAAAAAAGGCCTCAGCTGTGATATTTGACAGATCCACCTAATACTAATTCACTTGAGTATGGCAGCTCCTAACAGGGAGGGAACCCCTGCTGAGCAGCCAGTAATGTCTCTGCCAGTATTTCTTTATGCAATCCTGCAAAACATGATCGATTCTAGTTGCCATTCATTCATTTAATATTGCAGTTTCATTCTCTTCACCATTGCTAGTCTGGATTTACTTTGGATCAAAATCAGCCTCTATAAAGGCCTAGGTATTTCACTAAAAGTTAAATAGATCTTTCAAAAGTTTTCTCTCCCTCATATGTAATTATTTTGTTCCCCTGACAAGTTTCTTTGGAAGCGAAATGCATAAAGGATTTAAGAAATTAAACTGTTAAAAAAATCAATTAACAAAAAAAGATTAATTAAAACAAATATTGAGAGGTGCTTCATTTAATTGGATTTTTTTTCTAGTTCTCTGAAAAAAACCTCCCCAAACCTTGAAAAGGTTTAAGACATTTTCATGAGGATATCTGAGAATTAACCTATTTTATAAAGTAGTTCCTATGTTTGTTATGATTTGATGGTAAACTCACCTGTTTCTGAGCACACCTGAAAAAAAATAACATAATAAGCTGTGCTCCTTTGACTGCTGGATACTCTTAGGCAGCTTTCTTGGGTTGGCAGTAAGTGGTTTTGTGGTGTGGCCAAGAAACTGAATGAGGAAAATCATTCTGTATCCCAAAACTATATTTGTAAATTACTCTGAAGCTTTCTTTCTGCATTTCAGATCTGTTTGAAGTCTTGTGGGAGGTATGCAGAATTGACTTTTGTCACTGTTTCATTATTTCTTTAATCAGCCATCAGCAAGTATTAGAAAAACCTCATCTAGGCAATAGCTTGCAGGAATACAAGGAAGGTGCCTATGCACAAGATTCAACAAATTTTATATAATATTCTGAGCAATCAGATAAATTAAGTTTTTAAAAGTAGTTGCAGAGAAAAGTTAAAGAGATGCATTCTTTCAACCATGACCATTCCGAGTTTCATGTCCACTGGATTGTCAGTCACGACACATTATTAAAAAGATCAGATTAAAATATGAAGAAATTTAACTAATGAAACTGCCTGAAAAAAAATCTGCAGTGTAATTGCTTGTTACAGTTTTCAGCCTCCTGTCTGCCACCTGCCATGCTCTGGTAAACTGTATCTTAGCAAAGTCCATTATATGATAACTTTTTATACTGTAACAAAATTATGTTTTTTTTGCATTGACATTCAAGCAAAAACATTTATAATTGAATGTGGGAATATGCCAAAGATGTAGCTTGCTATGACTGATATAGCTGTTTTCAGAATGTGTACTGTACCATTGCCCTTTTTTAGCCCTATCTTTAACATGAATAAAAGCCAAAATTTTAGTGGTGTACAGACAACAAAGAAATGAAAAGAATGAGAAGGTATGGGACAGGATTTACCAGAACTATGGTTTCATAATAAAGAACTTATTATCAATTAATGTTCTTTGTGATATTGTACTTGTGTAAAGTCAATTATAAAAATAATGCCTTTGAATGGTCCCATATACTTCATTCTAAAAGGATGACTAGAATTTTCTTGTTATTGTTTACTGTAGTTGTGCTGCTTTATCAAGAGTACTTTGGTACTTTACAATGAGTACTTTGGAAGCTAGCACACATAGGCACCTATACCTTGAAAATTGAGACTGGTAATTGGAGTATTTTTCTCATAAATATATTGTAGTCAAAGCATGGTAGTTGTGAAACCTGGTCTTAAATGTAAGAGAAAAAACAAGAATCAGAATCAAGCAGAGACAAATATCATCTTGAACTGGGACATTTGCAGCTGCTCATTGTGACTTTCCACCTTTCTTCATTGCAACGTCTGTGTTTTTTTCATTTCCAGCGCACGAGATAAAATGTAGGATTCTAGACAGGATAAGAATGAGAGAGGATGAAATTAAGGATGGATGGAGCATAATGCTTTAAAAAAAAATAAAATCTTTAAGCAATATGCAGTAGTTTGTCCAATACCTTGTAGCCAATTTATCTGAATGCACCCCATTCTCAGTATCAGATTGCATAAGATACCAAAACTTGTTGGAACTACAAGAACAAAGATGTCTTATAAAAGACAAAAGATGTTGTAAATGACTTCGGCCCCCTGTCAAACAATATAGAGGCCAAGAAAAAGCTAGATGGACTTATTTAAAATTAAATGGAAGACCTCTTTTTTCATGCTTTATGCTGTGCAACAACTGTAAATTTGAAGGTAGTAAGTGGCATTACATAGGCACTTGAAATATTTGCTGAACCATCTGAGATCCAATGCTTGCTTGTTTGGTTTCTTGGGCTTTTTGTTTGTTTTGAAACTGATATGGTGCAAAATTAGGTGATGAACTCCTTATTTAGCATGCCATGTTGTTATCAGGACAGTTTGAAATTCTGCAGTCAGTGAACCGCAAGGCCTAGTGATGAGCCAACTGAAGGTTGTTTGGCAGCTCTTCAGGAATTCCTCACTCCTGTTTTCTGTGTATGATTTCAGTGAGCTGCAAGTAATCTGGTCACTGATAATAGAGCTGCATGTGGTGCCAAAGATGAGCTGCATAAGTAAGTGTTATATGAAGCAGCACATGGTTTCAAGGGGAAGAGTCCTGTCAGACTTCCTTCCAGAGCTGTGAGGGTCTACTCAAAGCAAAATGTCCTTACTTCAGCACATTGACTGTTTTTTGAAACTTTTATTATAATGGAAAAGGTCTTGGACACTTTGGGTTCATCATCATTATCCAGCTTTTGAATCATAAAGATCTACCAAGCAAAACATTTCTATATCATGGTATATACTTTATAGGGACAACTACTTAGCTGACTTTTTGGGATTTTATATAACTGTGCCTTTATATGGTGGTTTTATTTTGTTTATTTGTAGGGAGCTTTGTAGTTTGATTTTGGTTTTGTTGTTTTGTTGGTTGGAGTGTTTTTTAACTGATAAACCATTTGAATCTTGTTATATGCAACCTGTTAATAACAGTATGGGAGAAAGGAAGCAACTGTGCCAGGCCTCAGGAACCTAAAACATTTCTGAAAGCAGTCAGTGCCTTAACAACACTTGTCCCTTGAGACTATTGCTCAACTGTTTTAATCCTGATGTGGCTACATCACAGCTTTTAAGGCAGTGAACCAAAGGAAGGTGGTCTTCCTCTTAGAAAGAATGTTTTTAAGGGGAAGTGGGGGAGAGAGAGGACAAGGAGATGAGAAAACTGCTAGAAGACAGTAAACAGCAGTTGATTTAAGTTGCATTTTGGTCACTATTCTGTCCATTATCTCTGGCACAGAGTAGTAGGATACACTAAGTATCTTCATCACTGACTATAGTTAAGGTGAAAAAATATGAAACTGTTGAAATCTTGAACTGTTCCACAGTAAAAAATAACAAAATTATTTGTTGGCTAGGGCTATCCACATTGCTTCTCTAACAAATGTATCCTACAGCAGCACATCAGTGTGCATGTTCGAGGCAGGTACTTGTCCCATAAGTGAAATACTTCAGTGTTGCTGATAATCTTCAAGGCTCATATAGCTATGTGTCTTATCAGCATATTTTTGTTATATCTTTCAACATTCCAATACTGCATTGTTACAAGAATTCTACAATACTTGGTTGAATTATGCCTACATGAAATGAAAAATTAGTGGAGATTGACTGCAGGAATAGTTTAGATATATGTTTACATTGAAATGTAATGGTGTTTGGCAAGTAGATGTAAACTCACATTGTAGAAACAAAGCGAAAATGCAGACATCTATAGTTCCCAAGTCATTCACAAGAGAAAAAATTGTCTAGTTTAAGGCTTGGTAAGATGAATTCTTTATGCCAAGAGTCAAATGGTGTATTTCTCTTTTCATACAGAAAACAAATTGCCATCAGTTCTAGCACTGACTTCTGATTACAATTTGTCCTCTTTGTTTATTTCACAATTAGTGTACATAGATTAATAATTACAATTCATGAACCTAATAATTTATGCATTAGTATTTAGCCCTTTTCATGTCTTTAATTTTTGCAATTAATTGTTTTAATAACAGAAAGGTTAATTGCACTATTCATCAGAACTGCTTGCTGTGAAATGGAAGACAAATAAGAATCTTCAAAGATAAAGGGCATGCTGAGTAGTCTGAGCTGTCATTCCAGCCAAGGGAAACTTATTGAAATTGCCTAGCATATACCCTCAGTTGCTGAAATCTTGGGGATCAGAACTGATTCTCTTCAGAGAAGGAAAAATGTGCCAAAATATGGGTCACTAAAAATAATTAAAAAAAAAGAAAAAACAACAGGAGCAAAAGAAATCTTTGTTGAACAGTACCTTATGTTATTCTGTATGCGTCATGACATTGTACACAGACGTGTTCCTCTACATCTTGCTTTGAATACTGGTGAGTAAAATGGTGTTTTCAGACTTTTTAGGACTACTATGCAGAACCTGAGCGCTGCTTATAGCCTGATAAATCCTTTTTACTGCAAGGCCAAGTTACTGACTAAACCTGGGAGCTAGCTGTTGCACAACAATTAGACCCATGATAAAAGCAAACACACATTTAATGTGTACCTGTGATTATACATATGCAAAGTGCTTAATGACCCTTTATTGTTAAACATCCATTAAATATATGGGTGTACATAACTGGCAATGACTTGGATTTTCCAAGTCTATCTAAATTTTGATTATTGAGATATTTGCCTAGGAATTGACTCATTAAGTTGAAAAGTAGTTGCCCTGATATAATGGTGTTAACTTTTAATATTTTTATATGTACGTATGTCTTGGGTTCAGCTGTTGCAGTCATTTTCCTCCTTCTTAGTAGCTGATGCCATGCTGTAGTTTTGACTTTTGGCCTGGGAACAGCACTGATAACACCAATGCTTTTAGTTGCTGCTCAGCAGCACTTTCCCTGATCAAGGACTTCTTCAGTCTCATGCTCTGCCAGGGGGGAGAGGAACAGGAAGGCGGGAGGAAGCAGAGACAGGATATCTGTGCCAAACTAGCCAAAGAGGTATTCCATACCACAGCACATCCTGCCTAGGATAGAAACTGCGGGGAGTCACCCAGGAGGCCCAGATCGCTGCTCAGGTTGGGCTGGATATCAGTGGGCGGGTGGTGAGCAGTTGTATTCTCTTCCGTCATTATTTCTCTTATTATTACTGGTGGTAGCAGCAGTGGTTTTGTGTTCTACCTTAGTTACTGGACTGTTCTTATTTCAGCCCATGGGAGTTACACCAGGAGCAGGAGGAGGAAGAAACGGGGGAGTGAGCAAGCAGCTGCGTGGTTCTGAGTTACAAGCTGGGCTTAAACCACGAAAATGTAGTTAAAAAGTCCAGAGTAGTGTGTGCTTAAAGGAGAAAACAGATTATTCTGGAGCCAATCAGAAGTGTTTTAGCATAGATCTTTGGTAATATTCTTCATTCATGCTATTCACTGAACCATACCTGTTTCAAGTCAGAAAAAGAATTGTGTTTGGTGTTCCAAGCTGTAAGTCAGATCTGTCAAGTACTCTAATTTTAAATTTGAGGAAAAAGCAAAAGTTCAAGTTTACTCTTCTGCATTTATTTACCACCAAGGCATCATTCTAGTTTGAATAAAAACTTACTTCAAAATAACAGAATTGCTGACTTAATGAAAATTATGTTTTATAAACAAACATATTAAAACTACATTGAAGATTTTTTAGGCTTACAAGAAATGACCCAGAGTGTCTTCAGACAGCAGTTTTTTCTTCATCTATCACATGCTGAAATGAAGAGCAGATGGAAGATCAAAGGAAAAGTCATGCAGGTTAACCATGTGAATGTAATGGTATTAACAAGACAAACATCAATTTTTCTGCAAATTTTGGTCGATAAGTAACTGAACATGAGCTGTCTTCAGTGTGCACTCACAGCCCAGAAACCACCCATGTGCTGGGCTGCATCAAAAAGAACGTGACCAGCAGATCGAAAGAGGTGATCCTGCACATCTCCTCAGCTCTCTTGAGGCCCCAGAGGAGGCCACAAGGATGATCAGGGGCTGGAGCATGTCCCATATGAAGACAGGCTGAGAAAGTTGGGGCTGTTCAGCCTGGAGAAGAGAAGGCTGCGTGGAGACCTTAGAGCAGCTTTAAGCATCTGAAGGGGGCTACAGGGATGCTTGAGAGGCACTATTCATCAGGGACTGTAACGACAAGGCAAGGAGTGATGGGTTTAAACTTAAACGGGGGAAGTTCAGGTTAGATGTAAAGAAGAAGTTCTTTACTGTGAGAGTGGTGAGCAGTTGGCACAGGTTGCCCAAAGAAGTGGTGAATGCTCCATCCCTGGTGGTGTTCAAGGCCAGGTTGGACAGAGCCTTGGGTGACATGGTCTAGTGTGAGGCAACCCTGCCCCTGGCAGGGGTTTGGATCTAAATGATCTTAAGGTCCTTTCCAACACAAACAATCCTGTGATTCTATGAAATAGGGGTATAAACTAGCAGAGTTTGCTGAAATCTACACCTTAGTATTTGTTTTTCAATTTATCTGAATGAGAGTCTCAGTTTGCAAACAGCCGTATCATGCTACCAGTGGTAAACTTAGTAGCAAAATCCTGAGACAATTCCCACCTTTAGTTATAGATAACTTTGCATTAGTACAGACTTTTCTCAAGAAATATTTAAGAAATAATTTTAAGTCTCTTTAAGCTATATCTCACTATTAAGTTGTTCAATAGATGTCAGTTTTATTTTCTACATAAGAAGGTAGATAAAGGTCTGCCGAAAAACATCAGGCTGATTTCTAATCTGGCCATGAACACTTCAAAATATAAATCTTCAGTAAGTGTAGGTTTTTATGATGCAGATATTTGATAGAATCCTCTCAGGAAATATGTATTTTCTCTATCCTTCAATATACTTTTCCTTTCTATATTGGGCTAAATCAGCAGCATTGTGTAGAAAATGAAAATGGGGGACTAAAAAGACACACTTGAAAAAAGACAGTGTGTTAGAAAATAAATCTGGTCATAAATAGGCACTAATTAGTTTTTGATGGACCACAACCTTTTAACTTGCCTTCTAAAAGCTGTGTTTCATAATGCTCCATGTGATTATATCTGGACTGAAGAGATGCTTTCCTTAACATAACTGTAATTAAGAGCCTTTCTATACAAACAGCTTTGATGGAATCCTTGTTCCATTGGCATTAACATAAATATTTTTATTTGTTTTTCTGTGCCCAAAATTTTATATCTGTCTTTTCCACTTGAACACTTGAGTTTCATTTCTCTTTTCTGCAGGCCATAATCAGGTGCCTGACTGCCATTCACAGATGACCAGCACTTTTCATTCCAAACACAAAACATGCTCCAAGAAAAGAAATCAAATGACTCAAATGCTTTTATTAGATAGCTTTTGGAATTTCTATACAAATGCGTCTTACAAATCGTGTATATGCATACATATATAATTAGTATATCACACTGTAGATTTTTCTTTCCAATCTTTTGCACAATTTTTATTTTTCCTGTGGCCTCGCAGAAACTGATATTCAATGTCAAGGACTTTGACAAATGCAGGGCTGTAACTGTTCAGTCACTTTTTCCTCTATATGTTATGAAAAATACAGGTTCCTTGGCTCTTGATGGAAATTGGCTGAGATAAATGCTCAAGTCTGCACTGAGAAGTTACAAGGCAGAAGAGGCAGGAGGCTGCTCTGTGCTGCGGGTTCCATGCCACACTTAGCTGACACTGCAGTCACACCAAACTGGTGGGCAAGTGTCTGCTTTGAATGACAGATTCTCGAGAGATGTGTGCAAAGCAATGTGGAGATGTTAGGTGTCTGAGTTAACTGCAATTTTGCAAGAACAGATAGGGATAGCAATAAAGCGTAATGGCACAAGCTGCCACAGCTGGGAACGGACCAGTCTGTGGCATCTGAAGTGATGGTCCCCAGCTGTGGTTGTGGTGTGGCAGAATAACAGCATGTGCCATGGGATGAGGCTTAAATGATCTAAACCAGCACACTTCTGTGAGTTTCACACACATTTTGTGAAAGGGTGTTAGAATTTAAAATAAACCTAAATGTTTTTCAACCAGAGAACTTGAATTTCCTTGCTAAAACCATAGTGTGGAGACCTCACAGCAGCCTTCAAGTGTCTGAGGGGGGGCCTATAGGGATGCTGGGGAGGGACTCTTCATTAGTGACTGTAGTGATAGGACAAGGGGTAACGGGTTCAAACTTAAACTGGGGAAGTTTAGATTGGATATAAGGAGGAAATTCTTTCCTGTAAGGGTGGTGAGGCACTGGAATGGGTTGCCCAAGGAAGTTGTGAATGCTCCATCCCTGGCAGTGTTCAAGGACAGGTTGTACAGAGCCATAGGGGACATGGTTTAGTGTGAGGTGTCCCTGCTGTCGTGGTTTAAACCCTAGCCAGACAGCTTGTTCACTCACTCCCAGTGAGTGGTGCTGGGCTGGAGGCAATCGAGGTCCCCCCCCCAGGGCTCTCCCCTTCCCCACTCCCGGAAGGATGGGGGGGGGAGGATTGAAAGAGTGCAACTGCTACGGGTTGAGACAAGAACAGTCCAGCAACCAATGTACAACACAAATCACCACCGCTACTACCAACGACAACAGTGATAAGAGAAAATAACAAGGGAAGAGAATACGATACCACCCGCCGAGAAACGAGTCTGACCCAGAAGCCCGTGTCCTTCCAGGTAACTCCCAGTCACCCCCCACCCCGGGCATGACGTGCTGTGGTATGGAATACCTCTTGGGCTAGCCTGGGTCAGGTGTCCTGTCTCTGCTTCCTCCCAGCTTCCCCTCTTCCCTGGCAGAGCATGAGACTCAGAATGTCCTTGGTCAGGGTAAACATCACTTAGCAACAACTGAAGACATCGGTATTATCAGCACCATTCCCAGGCTGGAAGTCAAAACACAGCGCTGCACCAGCTACCAAGGAGAAAAATTGACTGCTACTGCTAAACCCAGGACACCTGCCCATGGCAGGAGCATTGGAACTGGATGATGTTAAGGTCCTGTCCAACCCTAACTATTCTATGATTCGATAATTCTATGATTCTATCATTTCCAAAATGATCCTCTGCTAAGCAAGCCAGTTAAAAAAAAACCCACAAAACAAATAAAACCAAAACCAAAACCAACACCAAATAAGTTAAAAAAAACCCAACAAACAACAAACACAAAACCCCTCACACCTATTCAAACACATACACACACGCACCCTCTGCAAAGGAAGCAAACCAAAGGAGTTTCATTATATCTCCACCAAATCTGAGTTGCTGTTTTATACAGCACTATGGTTAGATTTGATTATAAACCTGAAAAGTAGGCTCAGCCTGCTGAAACTGAGGCTCTGGATAACCGTAAGCTGCAGTGTAATTGCAGGATGATGACCTCATCATAAAGTCTTTAGGAAAAAGTAATTTCTTTCCATGAGCCAAGGTAGCCCATGAATCCCCTAATTGACATAGGGCAGACCTATCCTGTCCTTTGACTGTTAAGATCCAAATTTTTCTTCAGTCCATATTGCTTCAAGGGATGATGTGGGTTCAAGTCTCACTTTTTAGCCTGTGTATTATTTACCAGCCATGGCCAGTCTCACCTTGCTTTCCTTGAAGAATCCTGAAGTGTGCATTTTACATGGATTTTTCTTAGCAGTCACCAATACCTTGCTCATAGTCCAGCCTGAGCTCCTCCACAGAAGTGTCTCTATTGCCCATCGTGGAGCAGCATGGGAGGTGCTGCAGCTGAATTACTTGCATGCCCATTGCTGTAGGCAGCTTTTTGGTGATGGGATAGCAAGGAAAATGTGCTTTTAGGTCATTCTGTCTTGCCTGTTACACAGAATTTAGATGTAATCATATATGCTATTGATAATTAAAGAACAAAAGTATGGAAAAGAAATTTAACTTGTATTTTCCATAGCATTGTTTTTCTTTTACCTAGAGATGAGCAAGTTTCTATGACTGTTTTTTGATAGTACTATAGGCTGCCTGTAAGAAAAACTTAATACCACTTAAAAATAAAGCTTTCATTAAGTATCCCTAGCTAAAATGTTTTCTGTAACAGCATACTGCTTCTTATGCTTGCCTTTCCTCCGCTGCTTGGAATATGCTTACAGGTCATATGTCAGAAATTGAACTTTCTGATGTTTATTAATGCTTTTAAGTGATAAGCAAAAATTACCTACTGGAAAACATAACTAATATAAAGCAGCTACTCATCTCCACCTCAAGGATGGATTTTAAGCACCAAACAGAAGGTTTTTTTACTTTGGTGGTGCTGATGCTGAAGGCATCAGTTAAATTAGAATCCTTTGATATGTTAATTATTTATTGTTGTAAATTATGCATCTTCTAAAATCAAAGAGACACATAACATATAATTTATTATTTATTTAGCATGAAAATTTGTCTTCATATAACAAATTCTCTGTTAGGTACAGAGTTCGGATTAGAAATAAAACCTTTTAATATGAGCTACAGTTAAAACATGAGAGGTTGTTTTTTTTTCCTGAAAATGTGAAAATGATCACTAAGGCACAGTTTAACTCCTACAGCTTCTTTAATGAGCTTCTAAGTTCACTGAGCAATGTACAATTATGCATTCATTAGATATAAGCTAAAAGTGACTCTAGTTTAATTCATGTATCTATTGTTAGAAGATTGGTAGGTAAAAGCGGGCTTTCTTACTGCAAGCACTCTGAAGAGCAGCTGCATGGGTTGTCATCTACAACAAATTTTGCAAATCTTGATTCATTTTTACTTTGAGGAGGAGACTACGAAATTCTTGGGATGTGTCTGACTTACTCTTTGAATTTGTTTCATTCTGTTTCAAGATTTAGAACAAAATGATGGGGTTTGGATCTAGACAAACCAAAACAGATCTGTGCTGCACAATTAGAAGCCATGGATGTTTGTGTAGGTGTAACAAAACTCCAAGTGTTTCCAAACCAAAACTTCATGGCCTCATTCTCCTTTCTGTGCACTATGCATTCTGTTGCTGTTGGAACTGGATGTAAAGTAAATGCAAATTTTTGGTTGCTAAGAACTTGGGATTTCTTAGAGACTTTTTTTGTTCCAGAAGTGACCTGGGTAGGAAAGAGATTGGTTTTGTTTCTGACTAAAAGAAAAGTAACAGGAAATGATTATGTGTATGTAATACGTATACAACATATATTGAAAACAGTGTAGTCTTGGGGACAGCAGAGAAACTGAGAGAGAGGTTCTATTGTTCTTCAAATGTTTTGTCATAGAAAAAAGATGTTCCATTGTAAAAAATGTTAGCAGTCTGAGTTTCAGTGAATGAAGAAGCATGAATGGAAATGCAGTAGAACACAGATGACAACTAAGTTCTTTAACTTGTTCAGAAGGGTTGGTTTGATTTTCTTATGATACTAAATACCTAAGAATATTACAGATGCATTACATCATTTAGAACTTTTGCATAGTATATATAGTAAATGTGTAAAAGTGCTCTCAATGGAAGTATGTATAACAAAGATAAAATCTTTATGGAAAATAGTAAGAATCCTGTGCAAGAACTGGTTTTGGAGAAGTGCCCAATTCAGCCAGTACAACATCCTCCTTTCATCAGACCACTAGACTTTTCTTCTTTTGTGTCTGTTGTAACAGAGTTGTAACATAGTAAGAATGGGAGTTAAAGGTGAATGCCAAATCCACTACTGGCAACTTGTGTGATCTGATTAAGATTAAATTGGGATGTTCCTGAGATGAGGAAAAAGTCCCCAGAGTGTGTTTAAGCAGTTACATTTACTTTCTATGCCCTTGTTCTGCAAAAAAACAGTGGATAAAAACATCAGCAAAATGGACATGAACCTCTTAGAGTATCTGCTGAAGAGTTCTTTGAAGAGTGAATGGGTGAGTAAGGTTCCTTCTCTTTTGTTAGGCATGCAGGACTTGTACATATTTGTAAATAAAGATGAAATAAATGTTTACTAACAATTTCCACTGAGAATGGGAAACCCAGCATCTTTGCTGGATTAAGAAGAGAAGAAACATAAGGTGTAACAGTGCAATTATTGTAAAAAATCCTGCATTCCATATCGTTTCGCGTCTACAATGAAGCAACGCTTTTTTCTTTCTACCATAAACCTCTGTAAAGCTGCTTGTGTGCATGCTGATTTTGTTGAAGAGAAAAATGATCCAAAATAGGAAAAGAGATTTTCAATAACTCAGCAGGGGAGCCAAGGTCTGTCAGCTCTGTTCTGCATGTGAAATAATTTGAACAGCTTCTGAGTGCAGCTGATGTTTCTAAGCCTTCCTTAAGGAAAGGTCAGTGCCAACTACAAGAAGCTGTAGCCAGTAAGTCACAATAATAAAAATTATGTTCTTCCACCTGTTTAGATATGTTAACAAGCTCAGCTATTTAGTGTCAAAATAAGAATATAGTCAACCATCTTGTACAGACAATGCAAGTTTTCACATACATAAGTATAAATGTATACATATATACCGTGTATATATCAAACTTTATTCTTTGGTAGTTTGCCTTAGAAACAAGCTTATTTTTTAAGGAACCAGAAAGTCTTCATCAATGCACTTCTCTTGATGTGATGACATGGTATGTGTTCGCAATTTCTGTTGTTCCCAGAGTTGTTTGGTTAATTATTGTTAAGGCAATTGTAAGATTGGTACTTACTCCTTGTTTTTCTTGTTGAACTCAGGTCTCCATGAATATAATGCTGCAAAAAGAAATCCTCATCATCAAACCATTGTTCATATCATTTTGCGTAACAAAATACAGTAATCTAAGACTATATTCTCTATAGGATAAATCTTTGTAATGTTAAGCCTTAATATTTGTTACATGTTCCTTCTTGCTGTTGACATTCCTATTAATGCTTTACTTAGCAAGGCAGAAATGGTACTCCTGTTCTTCACAGTGCTAGAAAAGATTGGAAAAACTCTGTGCACTAATCACAAGAAAGCATAACTTATCTATTACAGAGCAAGGAGATTAAATACATGGCCATAAACTCCTTTCAATCATGGGGACTGAGCAGAGGCTTCTTCTGATTGCTTTAATAAATCCTTTCAGTATGCTTTCAATCTCTCAGAGATTCCTGACAAAGCTTGTATGCTGTTGTGCATCTGCCTACATCTAAAGTTCCAGTTATGAATATTTTATATGGCTTATCACTGCACTTGTGTCACTGGTTCAGAAGATACTGGTGTGCTGTTTGTTAGTGTTTGTTAATGCTGTACTAAGCAGAAACAAAGGAGGGGATATGTAATTTTAGAATCTTTCCTTTTAAAGAATATGAAAAAAAATGTGAATGCCCGATGAGGTTATTGCATTTCACAGATTATGAGACCTTGGTCCCTTAGAAAAATCATTTGAGAACGTGTCTTAGCTTCCTGTATGCAGTGCAATAAGAGACTGGGTAGATATTACAATAATATAGTGGTGAAACTGTGTACTGGAAAGTCTGCTGTATCTGTAACCGCTCAATTTTTCTTTTTTGGTGTAGGAAACACAAACCAAACATGAGTGCCTTTCTGAGAACAGGCTCTTCATTTGTGTTTATGTTTAAGTTTTTTCCATTTGATTTATTCATAGTTAGACATTTACTGCAAGATTAGTTTCAATCACCAACATTAATCATTTAAATACTAATAACTGCTGAATTGTCAAACCATCTAAATGAGTACATAAAATGATTCCCATGTCTTATGAAAATAAGACATTTGGTCTTATTTTCATGCCTACCAAACAGCATTTACGCGTGTCCATAGAAGTACTCTTACACTCACAGAAGTGTGTTTTGGTGGAAGATAAGAGAAACTAGTAGGCTATCATGTGCACAATAGTATTTCATATTTTGGGTGAAGAAAGAGGCATACTGTAATGACATAACCATGGATGGGTTTGAGTCTTCATTTTTTCTCCCATAGGAAAGGAAATTTGCATTGCATTTCAAAGTTGTCAACAATTAGGAAAAAAAAAAAAAGTGAATGTTAGATACAAATGAATAATCATAGAATCATAGAATCGTTAGGGTTGGAAAGGACCTTAAGATCATCTAGTTCCAACCCCCTGCCGTGGGCAGGGACACCTAACACTAAATCATATCACCCAAGGCCTCGTCCAACCTGGCCTTGAACACTGCCAGGGATGGTGCATTCACAACCTCCCTGGGCAACCCATTCCAGTGCCTCACCACCCTAACAGGAAAGAATTTACTTCTTATATCCAAACTTCCCCTGTTTAAGTTTGAACCCGTTACCCCTTGTCCTGTCACTACAGTCCCTAATGAAGAGTTCCTCTCCAGCATCCCTATAGGCCCCCTTCAGATACTGGAAGGCTGCTATGAGGTCTCCACGCAGCCTTCTCTTCTCCAGGCTGAACAGCCCCAACTTTCTCAGCCTGTCTTCATACAGGAGGTGCTCCAGTCCCCTGATCATCCTCGTGGCCTCCTCTGGACTTGTTCCAACAGTTCCATGTCCTTTTTATGTTGAGGACACCAGAACTGCACACAATGCTCCAGGTGAGGTCTCACAAGAGCAGAGTAGAGGGGCAGGATCACCTCCTTCAACCTGCTGGTCACGCTCCTTTTGATGCAGCCCAGGATACGGTTGCTTTCTGGGCTGCAAGTGCACACTGAAGCCGGCTCATGTTCATTTTCTCATCGACCAGCAATAAATAATGAAATAAAACAGAATTTGGCTTGGTAGTTATTTTGGATTCCTTTTCAGGAATACTTTGTCTGAGTAAGCTTGTGGAGCCAGGGTTGTTTTAAGTGAATAGTAGAAAAATCAGAATGCAAATTTTGGACTTCTAAGTGAGGCTGTCTTAAAAATGTATTTGGTGGGTTAAGATCTCTGGGGATGACATGATTATTTTTTTTATCCCACTATAGATCCTGCAGTATATATCTCTAAAATAATTCAATTTGTGGCAGTAAACCAAATGCTTTGGATTAAAGAGGATTTGAAAATAAAGTAATAAATGTTAAAGCAGAAGATGCACCTAAATGGTGTAATGCCATGCAAATAGAGAAGAAACCAGTGTATGAAAACTGCAGAGGTATGTGTGTACATGACTGAATTGGGTTCAATAGTTCAAAGAGAGCATTACGTAGCTATCTACATTTGGTGATGTAATTATATTTGTTGATGCCTACTTTCAGCACATGTAGATAACAGATCTATGTAACTATACGAAAAATGAAAGGCAATTTACTGTCACTCATTTTTAAGACAAGATTTTCTTTTTACCTGTCATTTATTGTCTTGGCAGGAAACAGTTTTCAGAAGAAATCTGATTTGAGCTTTCATAAGCTTGCAAAAAGAATGATGACACACTTGGTAATTAGAGCTAGAACAGGCCTGCTTGTTTCCAGCACCTTAGAGAAATTCCCTTGCAGAATTGTCAGTGATTGCATTAGTTTTGGGTATGTATTTTATAGCCATTTTGCTGAAATGTGAGCCAGTTTATTCACTGCAGTTTCATTTGTTGAAGCATTTGTCCAGTATGCATTATTCCCTTCTTTCATAGCATTAGCGTATATTCCAAATATTCAAAACCAAGTCAAATAAATAAGCTATTAGCTTCCTATACTTTCTGTATCCTCAGAAATAAGATATTAATGTATCAAAAGCAGATGGAGATTTATCTATTTTAACTTGGACATGCTCTCAATCCAACTGAGATAGCACTTAGATGAGCAAGAGTACTTGTGCAAATATCATCTTAGGAACACTAAATCTGAATTTCTTTCCTACCAAAAAGAGGGTATATGTAGTGCTCTGATAATAAGACGTGTCTAAAAATTTTGGTGAATGTTATGAAATCAGTGGTGAATATAGAACTATGAAGATGATACTTTCTGATTTTCACCATGGAATGAGATATCTGGTATAAGATACAAAGTGTATGTAGAACTCAAGGATTTCTGTTAGAAAAAGCTATGGATAACAATAGCTAAGGTCTCACGATGATTCGAGAAATCAACAATATAGATCAAAGTATTTTTCTTAACAATTACTT
Source organism: Pezoporus occidentalis (assembly GCF_034315485.1). Classification (NCBI taxonomy): domain Eukaryota; kingdom Metazoa; phylum Chordata; class Aves; order Psittaciformes; family Psittacidae; genus Pezoporus; species Pezoporus occidentalis. The sequence goes on from NW_026915268.1 coordinate 1,859,672, forward strand.
TTAGTCCTTTTGAAATACATTGGCTTATAAAATTTATAAACAATTTTGCAAGGCCATGGCAGGGGGTTAAATGTTTGTGGGTTTTTTGGTGTTTTTTTTTTGTGGGGTTTTTGTTTGTTTGCTTGTTTTGAGTTTTTTTTTAATTATTATTATTTTATTTTTCTTCTCCTAGCAGTTTAAAATTCAACATGAAATCACAATAGATTTTTCACCTTTTTAGGTTATTGGAAATGCAGAAATTACTTAATTTGTATCATTAATTTGTAGTCAATTACCTACCAAGACAATAGAATAAAGTTGTCACTATTAAAATTCATTGTCTCATCCCCTGAAATCTGTTATCTACAAGTTTTAATGTGATTTCATGACCAGTGCTAAATCTACAATTCGATTTTTGACATGTCTTCTCAACCAAAAACTGATTGGGGGCCAAACCATCTCACATTCAGGGTCTTAATAAAGTGAGAAAATTGGTTTCAGATTAACTCTTTTAGATCACCCACAGGAATAGGAGAGAACTGACTGGTAGCAGTTATACTTTCCAATGAGGTCAGCTGTTCCTGAAGAACCTATTCTTTGAAAACTCTGTAACTCTCTAAGTCTGCACTTGCAGCACACAGAAAGAGCTGGTTGCATCCTGATGCTCCAGACAGCCAAGGCTTTCTTGCTCTGGATAAGATCTGTTCTTTTCCATTCTCACTGAAGCAGAATTTCACCTTGTACCTTCCTCATTCTGCTTCTTCAGTATTTCTTTTAAGGCCATAATGCCCATAAGTTTGTCTGATTGAGTTCCTTCCAAGATTTCTTCCTAGGGCCATTCCATGTGTGTAAAGACTGTCCTTTTCATCCCTGGGTTCTCTTTGCTTCCAGCAAGGCTTATAATGTGCTGTTGGTTCATATTCATTCATCCCTCCAAGTGGCAACTTTCAGACTGATTTCTTTATAATTTTTGCTAAGATACTGACAGCTCTAATGTAGAACTGTTTTTTATTTATTTCTTTTTGCTAATGAATTAGGCCTTGCACCAAAAAGGGGGTTGTGGGGGTCACTGTATAGCTTTTTAGAGTGCAGTTTTTAAAGGCAATGAAAGTTTCCCTCTAAATTTGGCAATAAAAATGCATTATGTGCATTTTTAAGAGGCAATGAAAATTGAATTTAATGTGCTATGACTAAAATTTTAACAGCTGGATGAATGTGTACATGTTTTAATATTCATAAACATTCTCCAAAGAGATTGACATTGATTCTGGTATTTCTGAGTATGCACATAAGTATTAGTTTGCTTCATATCTCTTTCTTGTCGTTTTCTGTATTAAACTTTTTTTGGCTGATGTAGGTAGTGCTTTGATAAGTGAATATGAAAAGCTAGAAGCAACTTAAACTATGTTTTCCTGTTTTGTAAAAATAGTATAGTATAAGCATGTGAGGAGAATGATTGCATGTTGAATGGAAACTCAATGACAGTTCTTGGCTTGAGTAAGAAAACACCTGCGAACTGTGCTCATGGTGGAAAAGTCTGAAATTATGAACTTTAAAAGCTCCAAACCTTGAAATCAGCAAAAAGAGATGAAGTGAGCCTAGTAGTATTTGTTCTCAAACCTCTTGTGGCATTCTATAGATTCTTTCTACTCTGCTTGATCAGTAATCATAGGCAGGACATTAGGTCAGCTGTTCTGGTATCTCTCTTCACTATTTGAAAGAAAATAATTGGGGGAAGGAAGGGAATCAGTAGCTTCATTCTCTAAAGAATCCTAGGGATGGGACAGGATGGGAAGAGAGCAAATGGGCATGTGAAACAATTGTAGGACATGATTCCTTCTGTTGAGGCATCATTTTTATGGCTCTGTCCAGTTTTATATATAGAAGCTGAAGAGGTTTTACCTGTGATGGTTGACTCCGTAAAACTGAGGGAGTGGTAAAAGGAAGGGGAAAGATTTCTGTTTCTGAATATTAACAAAATCTCTGCTATGTTGAGAAACAAATATTTACATCTTGCATAGTAAGGAGGAGAGAAACTATAGCTGTTTCGTTGCTAAAGGACCTGGCAACCAAAGTAGTTAATGACACCAAAGTGTTCTCACTGTAATGCATGAAATGATTGGCATATGGCAATAACTGATACGGGTATATTTTCATATGCAGGGCATGAATATGTGTGGTATGCATCTGAGCATGGAAAAGGGCAAAACACTAGGTCAGAAAACTCATAAACCTAATATACATTAAGACTAACTTGGAGATCATTGGCAAAAAAATGAGGCGTGCTGAGCTGACAAACCAATAAATATCTTTGGCACAAAAGGTGGAAGTTTATTCTGAGACAAGCTACAATACAATATTCTCATATTCTTATTCTCATAAGCTCTCAGTTATCCTTTTATAGTAGGAAGAACAGGAAAAGCAATCTATTATTGATAGAATGATTCAATTAGGAAAAATAATTGCAACAGTTGATTTTGTTGTATTCCTCTCTAGTAAACTTTATTTATATTTGATGATACCTTGGTTATTTATTCTGTCTTCTTATATCTGTCAGTCTTGTCTAGTCACAGCTAAACCACATTCACAGCTTAATAATGTGTATGATAACACCTTTTTTTTACCTGTGGGGAATTTTACAGTATCTCAGTCAGATTTGTGATTTGTGTTGTACATTGGTTGCTGGACTGTTCTTGTCTCAACCTGTGGGAGTTACATTCTTCTGATTTTCCTCCCCATCCCTCCGGGAGTGGGGAAAGGGGTGGGGGAAGGAAAGAAAGAGGGAGGAAAAGTGGGGGGAGTGAGTGAACGAGCTGTCTGGCTGGGTTTAAACCACGACATGCACTTAGAGTAATTTCTTTTCCTTGGATAAGCTGAGTCAAGAACATCTGCATTTTGTTTTAACACCACCCCCAACTTCTCCCATTTTAAAAAGATTTCATGGTCTGTGTACTTGAGAAGCATCCCAATGCTGATGTATGGGACAGGATTTACTAGGAAATTAAGTATGCACTTTTACCATGTGTTAGATCTTAGGCATGTTTGTTAGCCATGCAACCTTGTAAGAGCAGTATCACACTCTACAAGCTATTTTGGGACCTGAAAATACCTTGCAGTATGCAGTATCTTCCTTCACCCAGCTTTTCTTCCCTACCTATCCTGGTTTTGTCTGTGAAAAACCTGTTGAGGACAAAAGTGCCACTTTATTGCAGTTTATTACTAAATTTGCCACAGAATGTTGTAGCAGTTATTTTTCTCCTTAGTAGCTGGTGCAATGTGTTTTGGCTTGAGTCTGAGAATAATGTTGATAACACAATGTTGATAATGATGGTTTAGTTGTTGCTCAGTAGCACTTACCCTTTTCAGCCTCTCATGCTCTGCCAGTGAGGAAGGGCACAAGAAGCTGGGAGGGAGCCCAGACAGGACACCTGACCCAGACTAGCTAAAGGAGTATTCCATACCACAGCATGTCATGCCCAGGATATAAACTGGGGGGAAGTACCTGGAGGGCAGATTGCTGCTTGGGTCAGACTGGGTATCGGTCATGAGGTGGTGAGAGATTGTATAGGGCATCAGTTGTGTTTTCTGAGCTTTCATTTCTTCTCGTCATTTACTACTACTACTACTACCTTTTTTGATTATTATTAATAATAATGGTATTCTTTCTATTATTACTGTATTTTACTTTATTTTAGTTATTAAACTGTTCTTATCTCCACCTGAGGGCTTTACATTCTTCCCATTCTCCTCATCCTGCCTGGCGGCCTGGTGCTGAGTTACCACCTGGGTCTAACCCACACTACCCCAGGTTTTTCCTTAACATCATGACTTGAATTGGTTTGAGTTTCTACAGTATGTCTAGTGAAGAATGTCCCAATCAACCAATAATAATAGTGGACAATTAATTTTATGCTGCTGCCTTTACTAAAATACACTTTGTTTTAGGTGAAGTTATAATACATTAAAGATGAAGAATGGAGCTTTTAGGAGAAACAGTTTTGTTACTAGTATGACTACAGTAAACCTCTGGGTTTTATTTCCCTTAGAACAGAATTTAAACATCTTCACAGTATCACACAGTATCACAGTATGCTAGAGATTGGAAGGGACCTCGAAAGATCATCTAGTCCAATCTCCCTGCCAGAGCAGGAGCACCTAGATAATGTTACACAGGAATGTGTCCAGGCGGGTTTTGAATGTCTCCAGGGAAGGAGACTCCACAACCTCCCTGGGCAGCCTGTTCCAGTGTTCCGTCACCCTCACTGAGAAGAAGTTTCTTCTCAAGTTTAAGTGGAACCTCTTGTGTTCCAGTCTGTACCCATTACCCCTTGTCCTATCATTGTTTGCCACTGAGTAGAGCCTGGCTCCATCCTTGTGACACTCCCCCTTTATATATTTATAGACACTTATAAGGTCACCTTGTATATGATTGAAATTTCATTTTAACTCAGACAAAAGATACCAGAAAATGATTAGGGATTTTGAAGTATTTTCCCACAAAAATGTATAATCTATCTGAATTGATTACTTCTTGTTGAAATCTGCATGTACAAGTGTAGGAAAAATGTTTAGAAGAACCATGATTTATTTGTTGGTGAAAATTGGAAAATAAGGATATAGGGAGAAAGCTGAGCTCAGAGTAATCTTGCATCAATACACTTGGCAGAGCTGCAGGGGAGTCCTAAGCTCTCATGCCATGAGGAATGAAACGTCACTGTCTAGAGCTAAGCTGCCATAGAGAGCTACTTGTGTAGAATAGCCAGCAGAATGGATTGTGTGCTCGACTGCTGTAGGGTAACCAAGGGAAGGCATCTGTGCCTTCAGCTGCCACTGCTACATCCAACAGGCTGCCTGGGAGCACTTCGCTAAAACAGACAGCTTGGGCAGCTGAGGATGTTGGCTCCTCCCTTGTTTTGGTCCATATATGTCCAGGTCTCAGTGGTTGCACTCTGCTGTCTGCCATAGAAGCACTTCCCTGGAGGGGAAACCAGCCTTTTAGCATACCTACTAAAGCGGGATAGAAGAGAGGTATCCTGCTGAACTACTGGAAATGATCTATTCTGAAAGATTCTTGTAAGGCATGAAATTGCTATATGTGAATTTTAAAAGATGAAATGACTTGTATTAATTTCTGATCCTTAAAATTACATTAAGTGTACATAGTGCTGAAAAGATTAAATTCAATTTCATAGTATTAATGAGTGTGCAACAGTTAACTCTTTTCAGTTATTTCTTACCTGCACTGCAGTAAAATGTTTCCTTCAATCTTCAAAAACATTATCATTCACTAAATTGGTAGCTAATGTATCATTTTTCCAAATAAGTTTAGCAGTTATTCCACTGTCTAGGCTTCCTCTTATGAAAGTTGACTCCAATTAGCCACTCCTCCATTTTGACTTGTGGGGAGATAGAACAGAAAACCAAACTAATGCAGCCATTTTTCAGTCTCATAAAATGATTAAAGGTAATGTAAATGGACTCATTAAAACTGAAAACATCAGGATCATTAAAAAACCATTAAACCACCTCACTCCTATGATTTATTTTACACTAACCTTATTTGGTCACTGTTTTAAAGTCATGAAATGCCTTCTTTTGTCTCTAATTATTGGCAGTACACCCACCATGCAGCAGGAGGATATGCTTGTGATGATTCCATTCTTTGTAAGCCTTCTTTTAACCTAATTCTTTAACCTTTGCAGATCCTGCTGTTGCAGTCACTTTGACCATATGCTTAAGTTCAAACGTGAATAGATCAATTGAAATCTGTACAACTGGTTGCCTACTTATAAAACTAATGTTCAGGGTATCAGAACTTATTCAAATAACCCACACTGATTTCTACTATTTCCTTAATGGATCATATTTAATTCGAAGTAATTTGCTTACAAATTACATCAGAATTTTAAGCAGTGTTTTCTGAAAAATCTAAAATAGAGATGCTTTGAAGCAAACTTTAGCTCCTACAAAAAATAAATAGAATTCTTTAACATAACATAGCAATGGAAATCCCAGGCCATAGGGGAAAAATAAAAAAAAAAAAAAGAAACTTTATCACAGTTCTTGGCCCTTGTTACTTAATGATTCATGCACACAATTGGCTTTAAATATAGCTGTTGTCCCATGGAGTTCATTGAAGCTATTCATGTACTTAATAAACAAGCATATTTATACTTCTAATGTGGAGAACTTGTCTTTTCAAAAGGGCTTTTTATCTTTATGAAAAGGCTCTTAATTGCAGCAAACGAATAAATTCCTGTTTCCTTTTCCCAAAGAGGACCACTAGTACTTTTGAAAAAAATGCTGAAAATCAGTAGAAATTAATCATTTTGTAAAGACTGTGCTAAATTACTGACAGGGCTGTCAGACATACTGAAAGGAATGAAACCAACCTGTTTGTTTTTGCAAGCATTTTCTGATGAACTTTTACTTCCGTTGTTAATTCTACAATGCGTATCTTCAGCAAAGAGTGACAGAAAAAAGCAAGAGGAATGTCACAAAATAGCCCATTGACAAAAAAAAAATAAAAAACAAAACCCCTCATTAAAACTTGTGTTTAATGTAAAAATGCAATTTTAAAAGTCATAAATAAAAGCACACATTTCCAAGAGTATCTTCTGTTTGCCTTGCAGGCTACTGCACAGATTGCAGTGTTCTTGTGGAGTTTCTTGTTAGCATAACCAGGGGGTTTTAATCTGGGATAGCCACATTTAAGGCTTTTTGGCTGGGCATGGAAGGGGACTACTTTGTTGTTTTCATATCTGGTACAACTAGGTTTGAGTGATTGTAAATGGATGAATTGACATTCACTCTCATCTTATGAAAAAGTTCAGGGTTCATAAGAACACAATTCCCCCTGATGATTATTTTTTAGTGTACACCTCAGGCCTTAGGAGCAAGATATTTGAGAAATTTCTTCATTTTTCATAAAAAAGTGGCAGATGCTTAAGACACCCTTCTGTAGGTGTCTAATCCTTTCACTGTTAAGAAGCCAATATTTTATCAGATGTATCGCACCTGATGCTGTGTATCAGTGCTTTCTTTTATACCACAGTTTCCATCTTACCAACGTTAAGTGCTATTGTTTTGATGCTACTTCCAAAGCGTTTTGCTTTGTTACTGTGTTAGAGCATCAAAATTGATCAGTGAGATTAAAACTGGTTATTTTGAATAATACATTATATTACAGACTGAGCTTTATATTCTAAATGTTTTTCTACAGATTCTTCTGAAAACTGTTATCAAGAAAAAGAGGAGTGTATGTGGTCATGTTTTAAATTAAGGAACTTAGTGCAAGCTAGGTGCTTGTCTAACATAGTTGAATACTTCTCAGAAAAAAGTGTAGAGGTTGGACTATCCAGGAAACAGCTGTTAATTGCAATTTTATGCTTAAGTATTTCTAGATGCATATTCCTAAGAGTGTATTTGGAAATCAAAAGGTTACTTGCAAGCTGTAACTCTAGCATTTCTCATAGCAGAAGGAAGTCTTTTCAGTTTTGAAAGGGAATGTGCTAGAGGAGCTGCATTTGGGGAATACTTGATGGAAGGCCTGCAGGTCTTCTCTTGTTCTGTAATGAAAGTAGTAAGATTTTAATAGAAAGTTATCCTTCCATGTGCTTCATACATCATAGTCCTAATACGACATAGGGTGTAATTCCTTGTTGCTTCTCCAACTTTCCTCAAATCTGCTGGACAACCTAGACAAAAAAGTAAGATTTGAGGCCTATTGTTAATGGCAAGTTCTAGAAGAACACACCCATATAAACTAGTACAGGAACAGGAAAGCTCAGATCTATCATCTGGGGAATGTACCAGGTGAATTATCAAACCTAAAGCTGGTCCCTGGCAGTTTTCTATACTACCTGGTTTACTTTCTGTAAAGCAGTCAAGCACACTATTGCTTTTCCTTCCTGATGTTACGCCTTATGCACAATTTTGCTCTTCTCTTCCTGTAGGTCATTGGACTTGACTTGCAAATCTCCTGCAAGCAATGAGATAGGAAGATAAGCACCATAGGTAAGTGCTTCTTAAAACAAAAGGTGCAAGCCTATTTTTTGCTACTGGGGAATTGAATGGAAATTTTTTGTCCTGTGTTGCTATAGTGAGAATTCATGCCATGCTACTAATAAACCTGTCATTTCACTATGAAATGCTTCTGGCTGGAGCTGTGGTTGAAAAAGTTTCTTAAAAATTGAATATACACATATATTAATACCATTTTTTTCATATGCTCACATTTTCTAGCTACTGAATAACCACGTTAATATCCCAGTTAACTCACTGCCAAATGCTGGTTGGGCTTGTGTTAACATCACAACATAAATTTTCTTCTAGATGTCATTGTCCTCATGACTGTACTGCTCAGGATTGGGATGGACTAAGGCTAAATCTGTGTTCAGTAAAAGAATTTCTCAGACATTCAAACCTGAGATTTGCAGGGAGGGAAATTAAACTGGAATACAAGGGAAGACTATAAAGCTGAACCTGCCCAAGCAGTGTCAAATTTGTCCTGTTTTAAAACTACTCATGTTTTAAAATATGAGGATGAGTGAGTAAAAAGCACTAGTGTGGTGACACCCTGGTAACACCTACATCATGTGTGTCAAAGATACCTATGGAAAAGATAGCTAACTTTATGAAGATCAAACCTAGTAAAAAAAAACAAAAAACAAAACATGATTACATATAGAAATCCTGGTTGAATTTCCTTTCAGGCAGTTGCCCAGGGGTATAAACACATGCAGTCTCAAATTTTGGAGAGGGGCTCTTCTTCAGAGAGCAATCAGGAAATGCTGTGCTTTTTTAGGACTATTTCCATCTATCAAGAGATATACTCAGTTTTGAGTTGGCAAACTGCCTGTTTTTCCTATGGATTTTATTAATAGCATATTGGAATAATTCATAATCTTTTGTCAGTTAATATTACAGCATAATGTCAGATCATAGTATTTAGGTTTGAGAAAAAAGCTACAATAGAGTTACTGTAAAAGAGTTTAGCTCTCCTCCTCTGTTCTGAAGAATAGTCTCTGGTTCTTATTATTAATGGTGTTTGTTATAATAAATTAGAGAGAAAAAGAGAGATCAAACAGTATCTTTGCACTGAGCATGTTAGTTGTGCATCTGACTGATAAGGCTAATGGATTATTTTTTCACAAGGCTGCCACATGAAAAATTGATGCACTTTGTAACAATTGATATTAAGCACCTCTTCTGCCCTTTGTGAAAAATAAAGTAGCTGCTTTTCCAGTGCCCAGGACAGTGCAAGATAGACAAATCAAAAGATTTAATTTTATGCTAACTTGTGTCAGCATACTGGAGGAAAATGCAGGATCATAAATGGCACAGTCATAAAGGTGAGGTCCTAATTTACTTCCCAGTTTTATTTCAGCTTAGTTTTCCATTGCCAGGAGGCATAAAAGTTACTGAGTTATATAATACATTCACCTCACGCTGGTCTTCTATCAAACAGAATATCAGTGGAACACCTCCAAGGGGCTCTCTACATGAAATTGTCCTTTTGTATGTCTCATAATCGGCTGCAATGTGACCAAGCATCTGGTAGTGACAAGCAGACGTCTTTGATTTATTGGCTAGTATCACTGCTTGTTAGTGGATGGTTGAGCAGGAGACTAAAAGAACATAAAATCAGAGAGAATAAATTATGAAGGCATCGAACTGTGGCATTATAAACCCCTCCTTGTCACAGTTGTGACATCTCCTAGGAAATGTGGGATGAGACAGACATTCCTCTTCAAAGACAGTGGCCACTGTCTTCTGATTTTCAATAAAATAGAAAAAACAAATCACACAAATTCACCACCACCTTGGAAACTGAGTTGGTTAGCAACTAATTCAACAGTCTGGGGAATCTGAAGGATGTTGTGAAGAACTGTTCGCCATAGCTTGTCCTAGCTAATGCATGGGTAAGAAGGGAATTAACTTCCCAGTATGTGGTGTATTCTCTTTTACAAGCAGCATATAGGTAACTAAGACATTCAGGTCTATTTTCCATTGCAAAGATCCTTTTTGTACTTGACAGGAGGATTGTAATGGTGTAGGTGTGTAAACACGTGACAAAGTCTCAACTTTTAAGAGTCTGCAGTAGTTTTAAATGCATTTGCTATTTTCATCTCCTTTTAAATAGTGAGTACCTATCAAATCAAACAATGTATGTGACTTAGTGTTTCTGACAGTCCCTCAGGACAGCAATGCAATAGGTCTCAACTATTATTCATTACTGACAATTATTTTGAGCTGCAGAGCAGTGATAATTGTGATGACTCATAATGTCAAATAAACATGTATAAACATATGTATATGTCTATTCAATAAATCAGCTTGAAGTATGAAAGGAAGAAGATAGTCTTATGCAGTGACATGATGTTAAACTGACTAATGGCAACAAGCTATGCAATGATTTGTTAGGAAGCCAGTTAAGAATTGTAATACCTTCAAGGAAGAAATGTGGTTATTAACTTACGTAATTAACAGTTATGTGTTAAAATATTTATGCTTTTTTTTTTTTTTTTGTTCAAATGGGAAAGTAAGAAAGCTTATGTATAGTTCTACTGACAAGTTTAATTTTACTATTTCAATTAAAATCCAGTGGGAGTTCTTGCAAATTTTCCTTTTACCTACTCAATGCTAGATAAGCTGTAGCCATAATGAGGAGATACTCCTTGTACCCTTAATGAGCAACACCAATAGCTTGTTATGACCTACTGAGAAGTAAAAGGAAACTTTTAAGGGTGCCCATTGGAACTATTTTGTTACTACTGTTATCTGAGGATATTAGACTTGAGCAGATTCTGGGAACTGTAGAAAGAGTCTACACAATTAAAAAGGCAGGAAGGAGCCAAGTAGTAGCTCTTAGTAAAGGGGAAGAGGAGCACAGGCTAATGACATGAGACCCTCAGGCAGAAGTAAGTCAATATGGTACTACATAATAGTTACATCAGAATGCCCTAAAACCATTTGTTCAAGGATTTCAGTTTACAAGGGGGAAAAACAGGAATTCTCTGAAGAAAGGGTTTGTGTTTTGTTTTGTTTTGTTTTTTTAACAATTTGTTAATATTCTGGAAAGAAAGTCATCATAAGAGTCATTATCAAAAGCATAGTCTAGACATATTTGATATATAAAATCACAGATAATAGAATAGGTCTTATACTGAGAAATGTAGACTGAGGACTTGATAAGAGACAGCTGCAAATGGTGAAGTCATGATGCTTTATTGTTTCAACATATTTCTGAGTAGTCTTTTTTAATCTGAAATTCTTTTTTAAAGTGAGAGTTGTTCTGCCTAACAGATTTGAATGTACTGAATAGATTTGAAAGGATTTCCTTCATGTTCACTTCATTTCTGAAGCAGTTCAGCCTGTTTCTGCTTGGAGTTACAAAAGGAAACAAAGAGGAAAATCTCCATAGAATATGCATATGATTTTTCATAATGAGTTCCAAAAATTGCTCATATAAATAAGAACCACTGATGAAATCCTTGAGTGTATTTTCAGTAAGAAGAAAAGCATGACATCTTGAGACAGAATTCTGTTGCTTGTTAGACAGTGGCTGTGTGTCAGTCAAAACATTTCTGACAGTGGAAGACATTCAAAGCCACAAACATGCAGAATCTTGAACGACAAATTAGATGGAAGATAGCCTATTCATAGAAAATATAAAAATAAATACCAGCCAGAACAAGTGCTTCCTTCGGAGTGTTCAAAAACAACTTGTCAAAATTGTCATAGGCATCGGGATTATCGTGGATAGACTTTAATTTCCCTGAAGTGGGTTTTTTTTTTTTTTTCTCATAATGCCAAAAGCAAGGGGAAAAAAACCTAAAAATAACTTAAGTATAGGAACAGAAAAATATCCAAGAGATGAGACTTTAAATTCCAAGATGTTCTGCTTCAAAAACAAAAGAGGTCTTTCATTTCATTTGCAGCCCAGAAAGCTAACTGTATCCTGGGCTGCATCAAAAGGAGCATGACCAGCAGGTCGAAGGAGGTCATCCTCCCCCTCTACTCTGCTCTTGTGAGACCTCACTTGGAGTATTGTGTGCAGTTCTGGTGTCCTCAACATAAAAGGACATGGAGCTGTTGGAACAAGTCCAGAGGAGGCCACGAGGATGATCAGGGACTGGAGCACCTCCTGTATGAAGACAGGCTGAGGAAGTTGGGGCTGTTCAGCCTGGAGAAGAGAAGGCTGCGTGGAGACCTCAGAGCAGCTTCCAGTATCTGAAGGGGGCCTATAGGGATGTTGGGGAGGGACTCTTCACTAGGGACTGTAGTGACAGGACAAGGGGTAATATGTTCAAACTTAAACAGGGGAAGTTTAGATTGGATATGAGGAAGTTTTTTACTGTGAGGGTGGTGAGGCACTGGAATGGGTTGCCCAGGGAAGTTGTGAATGCTCCATCCCTGGCGGTGTTCAAGGCCAGGTTGGACAGAGCCTTGGGTGACACGGTTTAGTGTGATGTGTCCCTGCCCATGGCAGGGAGGTTGGAACTGCATGATCTTAAGATCCTTTGCAACCCTAACTATTCTATGATTCTATGATTTAAGATGTAGAACTCAGGAGATCTGAACTTGTTGAGCATTCCCACCATAGACTGCTTATAACTTGGGCAGAACACTGACATATTTCTTGGTTCACTATCCACATGATAGATAGTTTAACTGAGTTATCACTTATTGCAAATTTATTTTTTGTTTAACCGTCTCTACAGCTATTTGTTCTTTGATGGAAACGTAATTCACAAATAAAATACAATTCCACTTGTATTCTGCAACTGGTTAAAGTCTTAGAAATGCTTTCTGGATTAGCATTTTTATGGATAAATGGTTTGTAATGCACATTCACTGGAAGGTCTTAGAACATTTAAAAGGAGAAATAGTTGATTCGACATAAAATGCATACCTAACTATCTAGTTTTTTGTTTAGAAGTACTAGGAAGAAATTCTGCTTACTTAGAGGAAATAAAGAAAATGTTATTTCTGAAGTTCAAATCCAAAATATTATTTTGAGAATTATAACCTGTTTTGCTCTGGGGGATAATAATTTTGTTTTACTCAGACAATTTTCATTATCTGTTCCTGATCAGATGGTGTTTTCTGAAGGTGTCCATAAAGAGGTAGAGATGATACAAACAGTTAACACAGTGGTTAATATCAAATTTTTGCTTTGATTAACTTGAAGATCACATTGGAGAGCCTGAGCTGAGCTTCCTGAGTCAATCGTGTATCAGTGCCTGAGCTTAAAATAGGATGTGAACCTAGGTCTCAACTTAGTTGTCTTGTATTGTAAATACTGTTTATATAAAAACTTTATGTTTTATGGAGTCAGAAAGAAACTGTATATACATTTGGTCTAATATGCAATGAGGAGGTGAAAAACTCCTAAAATAATCCTGAGTGGACTTCTAGTCAAAACCAGAAAGAAATTCATGCTACATTAGCCAGTGTTTTGGTTATTGAATTATTTGTAGGAGGCTTCAGAAAACGTTATTTTTTCCAGGTTCCAAGAAGGGGAATTCTCAGCTTTTGCACCCCTCCCTTAATTATTTTTTTCATAATAATTAATAATAATCCCCTAATTATTATTTTCATAAATCATGAAAAAAAACAAAACCAAACCAAGCAATCACAATGTAGCTAGTGGAGAGATGCTTTTCCAGTGGCCAATTCAAAGCAGAAATTGTTCTCTGAAGTCATACATCTCTACTGAGTACCTAGGATGTCTAGTGTCTATCCTTATTCTCCTCTGACATGTTACTTCAGTATACAGTACTGTCAATACTCAAAAGCTATGTTTCAGTATTAAACATGATTTGTTGTTCACAGTTCCTCAAAGTGAATTAAACATTCTAACATATAAGCATGGCAGCAATTTATGCAAACATGGCAGCTCTTTTTCTTAATTATGGTTTTGGAGAAATTTTTTTTGACCCTGATGGTCCCAGTCAATTCACCAGCATAACTGCATCTGCTCCAAACAATGGCAAGCTCTCCCCTGAAGTGCTGGTTGGTATGATTCATTGGTTGGTATGATTCATTCCCATCCATCTGACTGTACATACATTGGAATAAAATCCCAGAAGTGCAGAGACCTATATCAAAGGGGAAAAGTATTTCCATGCTGCTGAGCCCCTTTCCCTGTCCAGGGTTGTTGGATTGACTGTTTAAATATACAGTAAGATTTCAGCTTGCTTTTCGAATCAGAGGAAAGGTTCCATACCATAAGAAAATTTTCACCATCAGGTATTAGTCACTTCAGCATCTTGGCAATTAAAACATTACTACTGCAAAGTCCTAGAGACTTGGGAATAGTCATTTCTTGTATACTCAAGTGAATCAAGTGTAACCATGTGCAGCCATGTGTGGTGAATCTGTCAGAGCTAACAGCAGGAACTTTGATAAGAGCTCTCCATCAGTAAACCTGTTTGATAGCTCAAGGTCTTTGCATTGTTATTGTAAGTGGCATCCAGTAGGGCTGCTGCAGTTAAGGGTCTGTCAGATTTCCCCTACACACACATCCTCAGGGATTTATTATATCTCAGTTTCTCCGAGTTATGTTGAGGCTAAAACTATAGCCAACAACTTGTCAGCACACACAGGATTTTTATGACTTAGTTTAAGAATTGGAGAGGGTGAGGATCAGGACGGTATGTGTCCTTTGTGTATTCAAGTACATTGGGGTGAGAATCATTAACAGCAATTAAGAAGAATGCACATTGCTTTTCCATGAGAAGTTAGGACTTTCACCATGAAAAGCAGATCAACAGGAGATGAGTGTAGTAAAACCAAAACAGACCACATGACAGAATTAATTTCTTCTGCTAAATTACACTTTCAGACAGTTATTTCTGTAAACTCTATATTTGAAAGATGGAAGAACTACTATTTTTGACTTTGCATCTCACTATTGTCGTATTTACCAGCCTTTTCACTGACAATAAGCAGAAACTGGAAGTAGATACAAAACCAGACAGTTATCATTTATGGAATTCAGAAGTCCTATACTATCAAAGTTTATGGCTTTCTAGTTTTAAGACTGATTACAGAGGGAAATAGTAAAAGGTCCTGAAGATCAGGCAGCCAAAAAGCAGTGGGGAATGATGCTGAACTGATTGGGCAAGGGACATAAGGATCCCCTTTACTGATACCAGGAATAATAGCAAAATCTTATTTACATACTGTAGTTAAAGCATGTAGCTATTTGTACTGTTCTCACACTTGACAGAGCAGATTCAGGAATGTTTCTACTGCCACTGCAGAATGACTTTATAAGTACACTTATGCAGTTGTACAAAAAATAACATAAATGTTTCATAGTTTTCTTGTAATCACTCTGCTTCATAGATTCATACCAAAATGTGTTGAATAATATAACCTGCTAAGTAAATGGTTGTGTGAAGATTTTTAGTCATGAATCTCATAAGATGTGGGGTATGTCAATGCAGAAAGCCCTGAGACATGAGGTGATATTTCCAGTTCTCAGTGAGTAAGGAACTGGTTTACTGACTCACTAGGGTATTAAGTCATGTTGCTACTTTAGGAACAATCATGAGTGCTTTTGTTCGAAAACCTTCTCACCTGCAAGGGAGAGCTGATTCCTGTATGCTGTAATGTGCTCTCTGAAAATTAAAACCCCGTACACCTAAGAAAGCCTGAACACATATTGGTATATGTCCTGGGTTCAGCAGTAGCAGTCATGTTTCACCTCCGTGGTAGCTGGTGCAGTGCTGTGTTTTGACTTTCAGCCTGGGAACAGTGCTGGTGATACCGATGTTTTCGGTTGTTGCTAAGTGATGTTTACCCTAACCAAGGACTTTGTGAGCCTCATGCTCTGCCAGGGAGGAGGGGAAGCCGTGAGGAAGCAGAGACAGGACACCTGACCCAAACTGACCAAGGAGGTATTCCATACCACAGCACGTCATGGCCGGGGTGGGGGGTAACTGGGAATTACCCGGAAGGACACGGGCTTCTGGGTGGGACTCTTTTCTTGGCCGGTGGTATTGTATTCTCTTCCTTTGTTATTTTCTCTTATCATTGTTGTCATTGGTGGTAGTGGTGGTGATTTGTGTTGTACATTGGTTGCTGGACTGTTCTTTTCTCAACCCGTAGGAGTTGCACTCTTTTGATCCTCCTCCCCATCCCTCCAGGAGCAGGGAAGGGGAGAGCCCTAGGGGGGCTGGGGGGGGGGGGGGGCTTGATTGCTCTCAGCCTGGCACCACAAACTGGGAGTGAGTGAACGAGCTGTCTGTCTGGGTTTAGACCACGACAGTTCTTTTTGGCGCCCAACGTGGGGCCCGAGGGGTTGAGATAAGAACAGATCTGACCGGATTAATAGTCACTCGTCACAATGCTGATTTATTGGCTCTCAAGGTTGTTCCTCTTGATCTCACAGCTTCAGTATATCATATCTTACTTCCATCCGGTATTTGCTGTATTAGTGTTTTTCAAGTGTGGGGCTTGGGCTAAGGTTTTTGTCTCATTGTACTTTATGGTAATGACTTGTAATACAATAGAATCATTGATCATGAAACTGATCTGGCTTGTGTTCCCAGTGTGGTCACCACCTTTATACTTTGGGAGGTATATAATCGAAGTGCTTAGCAATTACACATCTTTTTTCTCCTTCTCAGGTGCTCAACCTGTGAAGGAGACATCCTTTTACCCTCCCAGTCGTCCCCCCAGACCATTTACATTTGAGAGTTTTGAAGTTTTTGAATGGCCTTTTAATGCTGTTGAGACTTGTTTGCTGATGGTGATGGGAATCACCATGCTAGCACGCATACAGAGTGTGTTTTGCTCGTGACTGATTTCAAGAGTTAAGCAGAGTCAGGTTTGGGTCTTGTCTGGGGTCAAACGACGATGTAGGAGGACCGAGAGATTTTCCCTGAGGCTGGAGAGTCATGAGTGGCAGGGTGTGTGGGATAGTATGGGCAAGTACCTAGGTCAGTGGGCCCCTCCAGTACTTTGGAATTTCACTACCGAACAACTGCAAAATCCAGAAGAATTAGTAAAAGACTTAAATGAGGTGTGTGGTCATTCTGGCCATACCAGAGATGGACAAATCACGGCAACGTGCTGGGGCTTGGCCTATGCTTACAGGGCCTTGTTCAACACTATCCAGCACCTTCAAAAGGAAAAGAATGTCGGCGGATCTGAGGGCAAAGAAACAGCACAGACCCAGAGTCTTGGGTGCTCAATTGCGACCACAACAGTGCACCGGCGGCAATATCGCACCAACCGAGACTCCCTGATTCCCATCCATCAGCTGATCCGTAGACTGGAGAGTCAGGGGGTGATCAGCAGGACCCGCTCACCCTTCAATAGCCCCATATGGCCAGTGTGAAAGTCTAATGGAGAATGGAGACTAACAGTAGACTATCGTGGCCTGAATGAAGTCACACCACCCTTGAGTGCTGCCGTACCGGACATGCTAGAACTTCAGTATGAACTGGAGTCAAAGGCAGCCAAGTGGTATGCCACGATTGATACTGCCAATGCATTTTTCTCAATTCCTTTGGCAGCAGAGTGCAGGCCACAGTTTGCTTTTACTTGGAGGGGTGTCCAGTTCACTTGGAACCGACTGCCCCAGGGGTGGAAACACAGCCCTACCATTTGCCACGGACTGATCCAGACTGCACTGGAACAGGGGCAAGCTCCAGAACACCTGCAATACATTGATGACATTATTGTGTGGGGCGATAGAGCGGAAGAAGTCTTTGAGAAAGGGAGGAAAATAATCCAAATCTTGCTGAGAGCTGGTTTTGACATAAAATGGAGTAAGTCAAGGGACCTGCACAGGAGATTCAATTTTGGGGAATAAAATGGCAAGATGGACGCAGACAGATCCCCACAGATGTGATCAACAAGATAACAGCAATGTCTCCACCAACTAATAAGAAAGAAACGCAAGCTTTCTTGGGTGCAGTGGGGTTCTGGAGAATGCACATCCCAAATTGCAGTTCGATTGTAAGCCCTCTCTATCATGTGACCAGGAAGAGGAA
Source organism: Pezoporus occidentalis (assembly GCF_034315485.1). Taxonomy (NCBI): domain Eukaryota; kingdom Metazoa; phylum Chordata; class Aves; order Psittaciformes; family Psittacidae; genus Pezoporus; species Pezoporus occidentalis. The sequence continues at coordinate 1,877,665 of NW_026915268.1, forward strand.
TGATTTTAAATGGGGCCCTGAGCAGCAACAAGCATTTGAGCAAATTAAACGCGAGATAGTTCATGCAGTAGCCCTTGGACCAGTCCGGACCGGACCAGATGTAAAAATGTACTGTACAGTGCAGCTGGGGAGAACGGTCCTACCTGCAGCCTCTGGCAGAAAGCTCCAGGGGAGACTCGAGGTCGACCCCTCGGCTTTTGGAGTCGGGGATACAAAGGATCTGAGGCCAGCTATACCCCAACTTAGAAAGATACTGGCAGCCTATGAAGGGGTTTGAGCTGCTTCGGAAGTGATTGGCACTGAAGCACAGCTCCTCCTGGCACCCCGGCTGCCTGTGCTGGGCTGGATGTTCAAAGGCAGGGTCTCCTCTACACATCATGCAACTGATGCTACATGGAGTAAATGGGCTGCACTAATTACACAACGAACTCGAATAGGAAATCTCAGTCGTCCAGGCATTCTAGAAGTCATCATGGACTGGCCAGAGGACAAAGATTTCGGAATGTCACCAGAGGAGGAGGTGATGCGCGCTGAAGCGGCCCCACCATATAATAAACTGTCAGAAAGTGAAAAGCAGTATGCCTTGTTTACTGATGGGTCTTGCTGTACTGTGGGAAAGCATTGGAGATGGAAGGCAGCTGTATGGAGTCCTGGACGACAAGTTGCAGAAACTACTGATGGAGAGGGTGAATCGAGTCAGTTTGCCGAGATGAAAGCCATCCAGCTGGCCCTGGATATTGTTGGATGAGAAAAGTGGCCAGTACTTTATCTCTATACTGACTCATGGATGGTGGCAAATGCCCTGTGGGGGTGGTTGAAGCAATGGAAGCAGAGCAACTGGCAACGCAGAGGTAAACCCATCTGGGCTGCTGCACTGTGGAAAGATATTGCTGCCCGGGTGCAGAACCTGGTGGTGAAGGTACGTCATGTAGATGCCCATGTACCCAAGAGTCGGGCCACTGAGGAACACCAGAACAACCAACAAGTGGATAAAGCGGCTAAGACTGAAGTGGCTCAGATGGACTTAGATTGGCAACATAAAGGTGAATTATTTTTGGCCCGGTGGGCCCATGACACTTCAGGCCATCAGGGCAGAGATGCAACATATAGATGGGCCCGTGATCGAGGGGTGGACTTAACAATGGACACTATTGCCCAGGTTATTCATGAGTGTGAAACATGTGCTGCAATTAAACAAGCCAAGTGGTTAAAGCCTCTTTGGTATGGAGGACGATGGTTGAAGTATAAATATGGGGAGGCCTGGCAGATTGACTATATCACACTGCCACCAACCCGCCAAGGCAAGTGCCATGTGCTTACCATGGTGGAAGCAACCACCGGGTGGCTGGAAACATACGCTGTGCCCCATGCCACTGCCCGGAACACCATCCTGGGCCTTGAGAAACAGATTTTGTGGCGACACGGCACCCCAGAGAGAACTGAGTCAGACAATGGGACTCATTTCCGGAATAACCTTATAGATATTTGGGCCAAAGAGCATGGCATTGAGTGGGTATATCACATCCCCTACCACGCACCAGCCTCTGGGAAAATGGAACGGTACAATGGGCTGTTAAAAACTACACTGAGAGCAATGGGTGGGGGAACTTTCAAGCATTGGGATACACACTTACCAAAGGCCACCTGGTTGATCAACACCAGAGGATCTGCCAACAGGGCTGGCCCAGCCCAGTCAGAACTTTCACGTACTGTAGAAGGGGACAAAAGTTCCTGTGGTGCATATGAAGAATTTGCTGGGGAAGACAGTCTGGGTTATTCCTGCTTCAGGTAAAGGCAAACCCACTCGTGGGATTGCTTTTGCTCAGGGACCTGATTATACTTGGTGGGTAATGCGGGAAGATGGGGAAGTCCGGTGTATACCTCAAGGGGATTTGATTTTAGGGGAAAACAGCCAATGAACTCAATTGTATGCTGTTGCCTGCTGTGTAATACTTTTATAGCCCACCAACTAGATGTCTCCAGGTCACCAGCGATTAACCCTGACTTCCCTCCAACCATCATCCCAACAGAGAATGAACTTTGATAGAACCGGAGGAGTTCCGCAGTAAAGGAAGTACCAGCATCAGCAGGCAACGATCCAATGCTGCACACAGCCTTTCCTGCCCTGAAAGATTGTTACAAGAGATGGAACCTGACATCATGGACCGAATGGACTCGGCAGCATTATAGGGATTGGTCCATGCACTAAGGAATGATCTCTTTCTCTTGGTCTGTGTGTATATGGATGTATATATATGGGAGAGCAATGGTGTATTGAAAATGCAGGATCTGAGCATGACGTGAATGGTATGGAATAAGGGGTGGATAATGTCCTGCGTTCAGCAGTAGCAGTCATGTTTCTCCTTCTTAGTAGCTGGTGCAGTGCTGTGTTTTGACTTCCAGCCTGGGAACAGTGCTGATAATACCAATGTTTTCGGTTGTTGCTAAGTGATGTTTACCCTGACCAAGGACTTTGTGAGGCTCATGCTCTGCCAGGGAGGAGGGGAAGCCGTGAGGAAGCAGAGACGGGGCACCTGACCCAGGCTAGCCAAAGAGGTATTCCATACCACAGCACGTCATGCCTGGGGTTGGGGGTAACTGGGAGTTACCTGGAAGGACACGGACTTCCGGGTGGGACTCGTTTCTTGGCCGGTGGTATTGTATTCTCTTCCTTTGTTATTTTCTCTTATCATTGTTGTTGTTGGTGGTAGCGGTGGTGATTTGTGTTGTACATTGGTTGCTGGACTGTTCTTGTCTCAACCTGTGGGAGTTGCACTCTTTCGATCCTCCTCCCCGTTCCTCCGGGAGCGGGGAAGGGAAGAGCCTTAGGGGAGGGTGGGGGTGGGGGCTTGATTGCTCTCAGCCTGGCACCACTCACTGGGAGTATGACAGTATATTACCTAAGAGCTGTGTCCCAAGTCCTGCAATGCAGTGTATGGATCAGATGTTCCTTACCAAATCTTACTTTACTGGACAAGAACCCCATTCATAACTCTGGTCATCTATCCGTTTAACTCAGATTTTCTAATACTTCTCCAGCAATTGTTTGCTTCTTTAAATCTGTTAATTAATTTTTAATTCTTGTCAGTTTGAGCTTTCCTACTACAACTGCTTCAGCTGTGGACACACATCCTCTTTACTTTCATAGGAGAGGCAAATGTGGGTGGCTGTCTGTATAGGAATTTTGTTTGCTCCTATTAGGGCAGCGTGGCGAAGGCGCACTAAGCCCGAGATGGTCCCTACATCAAATTAAGCTTGTGACAGAATAGAGATATAGTCCAAACAGATCAAAGGTCTGCTTTTGACCTTCCCTGCCCAAGGCAAGCTCTCTCCACACAAATAAATCCTAGATGAAAGTGTTTATTCAGCTACATAATTCAGGCTTCTGTAAATCCATATTTCCCAACCCTAAGTAGTGTGACCTTTCTATCTTACCACAAGAGGGAAAAATTGTATTTCAGCACTGCTATAGACAATACAGATGGTTCAGTTTTTGTATGGTAATGGCAGTCTGTCATAGAGAGGCTGTGATTCAGCAAATGGGTGTTCTGGTGGCCTTTGGTTTGAGTTCATTTTGTCTGTTTGTTTCTGGCATAGATCAGAGAAAGCTTGTATGATGGGCTTAATAAATAAAGGATGACCCATGAGTAAATGTCAAGAACTATCCTTATCCTCTGTGGTTTGTATAGCACCTGTTTAAATTGTCAGAACATGAAATCATCGCTATCTCTGTATTTTATCTCCAACGTAGTCTGACCATAAAACAATAAATGGTGAAATAACCCAGACTAAGCAGCTTGCTGACACGGCCAAGCTTTTTCCAAAATCATATTTAAATTTTGTATGCATGTGTGTATCAGATTGTAATCAACCCTATAGATGCGTTCTCCTTTCAAGCCAGTGAGGTTACCCCAAGCATAATTAATCCCCAATACTTCTCCTCGGCACACATCAAGGCCTCTCATAGGGAGCAATCCATCTGCTTACATGGAAACGTTCTTCCAAGTTCAGACCTTATTTAGGTGTTCATTCTGCAGGAAGAACTAATGCATAGTCAAAGCACACATCCAATTTCTGAAATAATCCCCTGTATGCTTCTTTTGCATTACTTTACTTCTGTCATTCTTTTCTTTTTGGTGGGCCTTAGATAGAGGTCTCTCCAGTTGCTTCTGTACCCAGTTTTGTGTGTGGTTTTTCTCCATATTTCTAAGCTTTGTGTAGGTCTGGAACTGGAAAAGCTAAAATGTCAAGAGAGAAACTGGTTTGGGGTTTGATTGTTTTGTTGTTTTTTTTCCCCTAGAGCCAGAAAAAATAAAGCCTGCTGAAATTATTTATTTTTTTTCCCCAGCAAAATTTAAATGTTTTGTGAAGGTGATTTAATTCCTATGAAGATCCTGTCGAAAAGGTTTCAATTGCAGTCCTGTGTGATTATTAATCAGCTCTTCTGCCTAGGTCTTCAGTAACCTGTTAAGCTGTAAGCTGTGTAGTTGAAAAGCCAATACTCAGTCTTTCAGCTGCTCTCTAGCCAGAGGAGACACAAACATTAGAGGCTTGGCAGGCACTCAGGAAACAGCATTGGTGGTGCTGGGTGTTTTAACAGCTGCAGGCTGGAGTCAGCTGTAGTCTGTCAGGACCAGGACTGCTCCCTGCATGGGGACAGGAAAAGGGAACAGACTTCTGCTAACTGCAGCGAGCACAATTCTTGTGAGCAGCAGTCTGGGCTGGAGGTCCTTTTGTTGGGGGAGTTCCATAGGCTGGCAGCCGGGGTGCTTGGAAAGAGCCTTCCTCTAGGTGCATCTAGAGCAAAATATTGCATATGTCATTGCTGAAATATTTTATTTGTATTTTATAATGTTTCAGTCTGAAAAATATTTCTGAAATGAAAGGGGTACTAGAACTAAAATGTAGTTTTTCAGAGTTGAGGCATTTCTATAGTGGCTATACCAATAAATGTGAGCATTGTCCTTTAGTTTACTGTTACAGAATGTGAAATTGTTTAGAACTGGAGTTGGAGAATATATGCTCTATGAATTAAAAATTAACTAAATTCATCTGGGATGTTCAGGATATGATCTGAATTTTTGTTGTTTTGTTTTTTTTTCCCAAGCTAAAAAGATTTTCAGGACATTGAAACAATCACCAAGAGTTTATGTTTGGGAAAATATAAATTCATTTCTCCCCCCTCCCATTTAGGTGGTTAGCATAGTGTCTTATAACAGTTTTACCAAATAATTATCCCCTGCAGCCAAGCAATACGTTTTGTATCTACTTAAAAGTGTAGGATGGGCAATGTGCAACGGCTAGAGGATCTTCAGTTTTATTTAATCACTTCACTTTGCATTTGAAAAGTAATTCATCATGGAAAGTCAGTGGGGTATAGAGAGCACTAATTGCAGCAAAATATCAAGGACAGTTTTCTTCTGTCTTAATTAAACATTAATGAGTAAAGTTATTTGCAAATGCATGCTGCAGGGATGGACTTGTCTACCCAGGTTTTGTAAATACACCGGGTGTCAAAATAAAACACCTTAATTGATTTATACAGAAATAGTTTAAAAACAGTGCACCTGGAGTGACATTTCTCTAGCTTTTCATAGAGTAGTTTCCTGATGAATTATTTATAAAGAAACTTGGCCTGACCTATCTTAATTACACAAGTGATTGTTTCCAAACTAATCAATTTTGTAAGTGAAGTGAATTCTCCCCACTGTCAGTCCTTACTGCTTCAAGAAGGAAATGTATTAAGAAATGAATCTTTTGACAAAGGTTCTTACTGTACCTATCAGTGAACTGCCAATAGCATCCTTAAAGTTACTAGTGAGCTCACACAACAAAACTTCTAATCTCAAGTTATCCATGTATTAATGAAGAGTGTAAGTAAGTAATAAGAAAGGCTGTGAAAAATCCAGAATCAGTACCTAATTTTTACTTCCTAGCTATAGGGCATATCAAGTAAATAAAGATAAGAGGATGAAGAGACCAGACTGTTTAGTATTAAGAGATTGTTAGAATTGAAATGCTGTCTAGCAGGTATTCCTTATTTCAGAAACATGCTAATAAGATAAGAAATGATTCAAATAAAAGAATTTTTCTTCTCCTCTAAGAGTAAATACACATATATTTCCTGAATATTTTATATTTAAGTAATTATATATTTAGTATGATCATTTCTTTAAACCAAAGCAAATAAAAAAGCCCACAACACCTGGAGCTTGTGAATAAGGTGTAATTAATAATAGCAACTGCTGTGCAGATGGAGGAAAGCAGCTATTGAAGGGCAGGAGTGTAAATGCATTTTATTGGTAGCTTGTAGTAGAGAAGAATGTTCAATAGAGTAATTCCAGAAATATTCATCTTGAACTTCTACTATATTATGTACTCAGTGAGAAAACATGAATAGAGACAGAAGGGAAGAAATGATTCAGGTAAGAGGAGTAAAAAAAAATAATTTAAGCTCTACTTGAGGAAAACTTTGCAGCCTATGCAGCTCTCTATTAAGTTTTCTATAAGAGTTAATCTTTTTCCTGTATCAGACATATAATTGCTACTAGATAATCCTAAAGTTAATATTGTTAAAATGTTTTTCATTTCTGTTCTATGTTCACTACATCCATCATATGTACCTTAATTCCTAAACATTCCAATTATACTTTGAAATCTTCCCCAACTTTGGAGAAAAAGATGTCATTGTGATTGACAAAGTGTTTGACAAAACAATTCTTAGAGTAATTTTCAGTGGTTCACTGTCAGATTAGAAAAATGTATAAGGTGTTTTAGAGAGATAGGTGGCAAAACTGAACATTTCCAATAGGCACAGACAATAGAATTAAGAGTGACTATATTGCATTGACATGTGACAGCAGATGTGTACTTGAGGACATGTTTAAAATTCATAATGATCTTAACATGCTTGGAAAAACTCCCCCAAATTATAAAAAATCTGTGATTTGAAATACTCTGGTTTACATCCAAGAATGGTGAACCAGCTTCACAAATGAGTGTTGCAGAGCAATAGGGTAAGGAAAGGGTCTGTAGTAAAGGATATGGGACCAATAATGAAGTTAGCAGATGAGGATTGCTTAATGTCAGATTTTTCTGAAGGAAGTTCGTATCACAGGAGGCTGTATTAAAAGGAACATATCTGAGAAAAAAAATAAAATAACCCCAAACCAAACAAACTGACCATGATGTAGTCTTCATAATCTTGTTGCTAGTAAAGCCTGAGGAAAAACTGGTATGCCTGACTTTTGGGCACCACACTGTAAAACAAAACTTGACTGAAAATGAGACACAGTAAAAAATGGGCTTTTTTCTTTTGGTCCACACTCAGTGGAGACTTCAGCTGCTTAATGGGCTGACATGAAAGGAAAGGCAAAAATCTCTTCTCTGTGACTATGGTAAAATCCCTTCCTGCCTCATTTCCTGTTGATTCTCATGAGAAGTAAGTTTGTCTGTTACAGTGTCCCTCTGAGAACTTATATTCTTTTCAATGTCTGAAGAAGAACCTTAAGTCTAATCAATACTGCAGTACCCATTATATTTAATAAATAATAATTAATAAACAACTAGAAGCTGCAGTTTTTACTTTTTTAGAGTAATTCATATTAATTGAAAAGTAAAGATTGACACCATGGGGATATTCAGCATTTACAGGAACATAGCAGTATCACAAGTCCGATGGGAATTTCACCAGCTTGTCCTTCCAATTGCAAAATCTGGTTATGGAATGATTTTTTTACTAAAAGATATAAATTATTTTCTAAGTGTTGTTGCTCTGCATAAGAAAAACCCAAGTATTTAATGGTAAATCCTAGAACTTTATCTGATAAGAGATAACAAAGAATACAGTAAGACTAAAACATTCCAAATGTTTGTCTTAATATGTTCAAACTAAGAAAACAATGAATGTGAGAAGTCAGTTAAATAAGCAAAAAGCTGCAAATATGGCTAATGATCTACATTTATTTTGAAAGGCAAATAATACACAATTTTGAAAAGAAAATCTGTCATGCGATTTGTCTTCTTGGCAATATCTTGATTTCTTTGAAGGACTGAATACAAAGCTGTATTAATTTTGGTGGACTATTAACCACTTAGTTTGGAATTATTTGGAATTCCTTTTATTATTCTTTTTATTATTCCCTTTATTGGAAAGATCTGTCTGATTTAAAAATGTGAATAAACATATGACAGTTTGGTCTATAGCAAGTTGGTAAGCAGGACCAAAATCTGGAGAATTAGCATTAGTAAGAAGATCTTTGAGATTGTAAGTTTCTCACTTCAGGTTTTATTCTGATTTAGGTAAGAGAACAAAAACTTCAAGCTATCCTACCATTACAAAATCCATATGAAGGCCATATTATATTAAAATGTTCTGGAGGTTGCTACAATGCCACCATCCTCCCAAATGCACTTGGATCACAGTGAACAACTCTAATGTTTATGTCACAGGCCTTGCAGATTGCTGGACCTTGTAATTTATTTACCTGTTGGTTTTATTGTTTTGTTTTCAGTGATAAGAATAAAGGCCTTCTGCCCCTTTATTATTGACAAAGCTCTTACCTCATTACCACATGAAACCTGGAATGATAGTATCTTCTGTGTCATGCTGAAATTTTTGTCTTCAATTAAAAAGGAAAAATGACCCAAACCTCTTAATTGGCTGTTTCTACGTGCAAGATCATCTTACATTCTGGTAGGGTCTTGGCTTTCTCACGGTTTGTCTGAGCATGGCCCAGGGAATTGTTTAAAATGTTACACAGAAAAATTAAAAATAATCAAATATGCTTGTGCAGCGTGCATTGAAGCAAACCAAGCCATCCTTTATGGGCAAAATGGCAACACTTATTTTGTTGTTCTGCTTGTGGCACCACCTGCTTCATGTCTCATTTGATTATTATAAAACAGGGGAACTTTGTGTAATTACATGAGAACCATCAGTGCCTGTGGCAGTTGTAGGTGTGGACACAGTCACCACTCAGATCTAAGAAACAATTTCATCAGCCTCCATTTTTTCCATGGTCTGAAACCACTTGCAGTATTTATTTCAGGTCAGAAAGGAGAGCAGAAGATGACTTCTGCTTTTCACTAGAGCTGCAGTTCTGCCCTTTTACAAAACATTTACATGTATCATGTTACAAATACATTTGTAAAGTTATATCGGAAAGAAGGGGGGAAGGTTCTGCTCATGCTTGGGTAGGAAGGGGGACTAGGCTGAGGAAAGGTAGTGTGAAAGTAATTTTCTCTCCTCTCCAGTGAAATATCTTAAAAGCTATTCTGAAATGGAGAAACACAAATGGTATCTTCCACCCTTGCTGTACAACAGCAGTGAGCAGCTGCTCAGCACACACCAAGTGGCAGCTTGTTGAGGATGGTGTCAAGCTGACACGAACTCCCACAGGATGGGCCAGTTTCCTTCAGTGGTGGCTGGCTGAGCCAGAACATTCAAAGCAAGTTTTTACTTTTGTCTTTCTGGCTGCCTTTTACTTCTCATCGTACTCTTCCCCCTAACCACCGGGGTCCACAAAAACAGCTAAAAAACTTTGGTCCCTACCTGTTAGTAATTAACTGATTTGAGAAGAATATTTCTTACTGCATCCCAGTGAGGTGACGCTACAGAGATTGCTGCTCTTCCTCACTTCAACCGCATCTTCTGGTCTCAGCCTATATTAGTAACTGTGGCTTCCTTCCATCTTTGCGTTTCTTTAAAAAAAACAATAAACATGACTCTGCTGCATGTAAGCAGCTATTGTTTCCCTGTTCATGCCTGTTGTGTTGCTAACGATTAGTCCATCCCATTTTTATCACTGCTGTTTTGTCCATACCTCCTTATCTGACATTCACTGGTAGACTGCTCTGACCTTAACTGCCTTGTGGATATCAGAGCAGATGGATAACAGTGATCACAGGATCTTATGGTTCAGTAAGTCTTGGCATTGGCAGTAACTCTGAAGAGTGTGATATAACTGTTATAGACATGAAATCACATGCGCTTAATCAGCATGTGTCAGTATTGTACATTTCCATCAAACATCCAGTAATTCTAGAAAATAAAATAGTAGAGCAAAATGGAGGTTATCATGAAAAAGAATAGGTAGTTTGCCTTCAGGTGCAAAGAGTGGAGCTAAAATAGTGTACTCATCATCAGGATTGTCCAGGAAGGAAGTACAAGAAGGGGGTCAAAGTCTTAGTGTGCTGCAGTTCTTTTTCCCTGTCTCCTGGGTTCAGCAGTAGCAGTCATTTTTTCTCCTTAGTAGCTGGTGCAGTGCTTTTGACTTTCAGCTTGGGAACAGCACTGATAACGCCGATGTTTTTAGTTGCTGCTCAGTAATGTTTACTCTGACCAATGACTTTCTGAGTCTCATGCTCTGCCAGGGAGGAGGGGAAGCCAGGAGGAAACAGAGACAGGACACCTGACCCAAATTAGCTAAAGGGGTATTCCATACCACAGCACATCATGCACACTATATAAACAGGGGGCAGTTACCCAGAAGGGCTAGATCGCTCCTTAGTCAGGTGGGGTATTGGTTGGCAGGTGGTGAGCAGTTGTATTCTCTTCCCTTGTTATTTCCCTTGTCATTATTATTATTGGTGCTAGCAGCAGTGGTTTGTGTTATACCTTAGTTACTGGGCTGTTCTTATCTCAACCCATGGGAGTTACATTCTTTCGGTTCTCCTCCCCATCCCTCCAGGAGCAGGGGGGAAAGGGAGGGAGTGAGAGAAAGAGACTGCATGGTTCTGATTTACAGCTTGGCTTAAACCACGGAACCCCGTTCCCTGCACCCACTTGCTCTGATTAGACAACCTCTTAGAACAGAAAAATTTCTAATCCACAATTGTAAATTCCCCATGCTGTGGTTCACGTGTTTCTGTATATGGACCAGAGCTTTCATTTACCACTTTTACACACATTTGCATCTTGTATTCTATTTTAGTCAGGTTTGTGGTGACAATGTTGTGAAGGTTATTTAAAACTTCTTCATTCATGGATTATGTTGAAGTTTTTTTCATTTTTTTCCAGGCTATTACAGCTGTGTTCTGGTTTTCCAGTATTTATCTTTGTGTTGTGATTCCTTCAAGCTTTTTCCATGTGGACAAAGTTTAACATGAATAAATGAGGTAAGAAATTCCCCTTTTCAACTTTTTATGCACCTACATGTTAATGGAAGTCAAAATCTTCTGCTGCACAGTATTGTAAAACCTACAAATATTGCAATTGAGAACACTGTTGCTTACTACCACTACATTTCTAATTGACAGTGGATATGTTTGAATACCAGAACAGGTGTTAATAGAATGATTAATGTTTCTGACCATTTATGCTGCATGACCATTTTTAGTATATAAATCAAGATGTGAATGGCAGGAAAAAAAAAAAAGAGTTTTTAAAAATTATTGAAGAAACTCTAATTTCTCATTTCCTCATTTATTATGCAAATAATAGCTCTTGGTGACATTTACCCTTCAGGAAAAAGGTTCACAGACACTACCTCATTTCTCTGATAGGCTTGTCATTAAAGATGCTGTCTCTATCCATATTAGTAGAACAATAAAGGGGTTTGAGAGAAAAGAGATTAAAGCTGAAATTTGTCATATTTAACCCAGCACTCCACCCTTGACCATGAGAGAACTGAACTTTGGAATTTGTTTATCCCGAATTATTTTTTGTATTTTTAGTTCTACTTAGCACTTACCTATGCAAATCAGATTTTGCAGATGTGTGATAGTCCTGTTTGAAAGAAGGAATTCTGACTCAAGGAGTAGCCATTTGATAGACAGTAGAATCTGAATATTTAGTAACTGTACTGGTAGCTTCTCCATAACAGCTAACATTTATATCAGAAGTATTGAGAATTATATTTCTGTATTAAAGTTCTTTGTAAGTACTATGGTGCAAGTCCACAACAGAAATGCTACTTTTCCCCCAACAATATAGATTTTTTGTAGTTATAGCCATCACTTGGGCACTTATTACTGCCCATAATGTCTGTAGATACATTCTTACATTCAGAATAGAGATTTTATCAGAAACTTTTTGCTGATGCTATCTACAGACATGTCTCTGCTGTGAAATGAATGAAACTGAGTCCAGAGATTCCCTACGCTAACAGAGGTCATAGCAGCTAGACCCATTTTACATAGCAAAACACCATCAACCCTTACTCATGTCCAGTTGCCACTATCGATATTCTCAAGGTGTTTCATTTTAGTTAATTAATTGTACTAGAGAACACAGTGTAAATAAGATACTGCTTAATACCAGTCACCTTGGGGATCTTTGCTGTTTCTCATTTCCACATGCAAGTCTCATTCCTCTTCCAAGTCCTGATGAGTCACTCTCCAACAGAAGTGTATACTGCTACATTTCAAAGGGCCATCCTTACAGCATTTTCATTATTTTTGCATCCCACCTACTTATGTTTATATATTTTTTCTTCTAATGTTAATATGTAGTCTAAGGAATATTTTGAAATTATGCCAAAAAAATAGGACATTCTGTGTTTGATTTACAGGTTCCCAGTTTTTAGTAATCAAGTGGAGGGCCTTTTATATCAACATGAAGAGAAAAATCATCCACTTACAGCTTGTTTTAGGAGAGTTAAAATGGAGAATTATAACTGTAATAATTAGAAGGGTTTCATGAAACCATTTGAAAGGGAAAGGCTGTAAATCACAGATCACTATTCAAATTCAACATTTTGGCCTGTTTTTTGTGCCTAGAATTGTTATTTTCCATTCTGTCATTGAGTAGTCGTGTCAGTATGATTGACGTGTAGAGCTGAAAACCATGGGCTTTACCACTGCTTCTCAGCTCACAGGTTGGAGATTCATTTGCAGAAAGTTCAAAGTCAGCCATGGTTAGAAATAGTTTCCCATATGGGTCATGGGATTATGGCTCCGAAATATTTTTTTTTTTTTTTTTTTTTTTTCCAGAATTGGCCTTTTTTGCTGTTTAGTTCTGGCCCTCAAAATGTAGAGGGGGACAGCATTTGTATTACTTGTTCAAGCATCTGCAGCTGTGGTTTTCCCTCCCCTGGTAGCATTGGAAAAGGATGTCATCTATATGTTGTGTTACACATAAAATGTTGGGCATGTGTAAAAAGTAGTGAAAAAAAAAATCTCCAGAAATTAGTTAGATCAATTCACCTGCACATTTTTTTTCCTGGAAATGTCCAATTGCTGTTTCTATGAAGCCAAGGAGTGGTAGAGAAAACTACAAATGTAAACATAATCACCTACATTAAAGTGGTCAAATTACCTGTTAGAAAAAGAACGAAGTAGTGGTATCTTGGTTTCAAGGCAAAGGTGAGAAAAGAGGTGATCGTAAATTAGCAATTGCTATACAATGAAATAAAAAGGGAAAACTGCTGACAGTGCAAGGCATTGAATCATATAGATCTGAAATTCATGACCGTCCCCCCGACCCTAATAAATAAATACATAAATAAATTTTTAAAAAATTATCTTAAACTACCTTATAATTACAGATATGTTCTCAGGAAAGTTTTATTTAGTTAAGTGTAGGTTACAGGCACTAGTCTGCAGAAAGTTTCTGACCTAACATTCAATCCAGTTCCTAAACTGTGATGCAGATACAGCACTTCTTACAGTATATGATATAGGCCCAGGTGGCTCAGGTGACTGACAATGTCACACAGAAGCTATTGTTATAGGTCAAGAGGTTGAAACTAATTAGACAGTAGGCACAAGTTCTTTCCTATGAGGGTACTGAGGCACTGGCACAGGGTGCCCAGAGAAGCTGTGGCTGCCCCATCCCTGGCAGTGTTCAAGGCCAGGTTGGACACAGGGGCTTGGAGCAAGCTGCTCTAGTGGAAGGTGTCCCTGCCTGTGGCAGGGGCTTGGAAGTGGACGAGCTTTGTGGTCCTTCTAGTCCAAAGCATTCTATGATCAATTATTAGCAAGTGAGAATGGCTTAGCAAGAGTCAGCAGTCTCTGATTTTGCCTGAATCAAAGCTGCAAAACTCTTACCATCCAGCACTGATGGCAGCCTCATTGAGATGCAGTCACTGAGGAATCTGAGGTTTCCATGTGCTTGGGGTCTGAAACTACCCTCAACTGTAACAGAGAGAAACAGCCTAAGTACATTAGTCAGTATTAGTAGGAAAGACAAAATAACTGAACTTCTGCGTATGTATAGCTATTTTGTTGACTCCCCTAATGCTTTCCTATAATTCTACAAGTTTTACCCTGAAAGTATCATAGGGAAATCCATTATGTGACAAATTCATACATCTCCAGTGAGTAGTCGTATGTTGACTTTGTGTATGGCAGGTGTTATCCCTAACAATATTCCTGCTATTTTTCTTCTGTTAGATGAATATAGATAGTCAGCAGCTTTCATTTATACAACATTTTAATGTTTCCTATACATGTATTTATTTTACTTATAAAATTCAAGTTTTTCTTTTAAATTTGTCCACCAAATATTGGACCCATAAGTAGTAAATTGTCATAAAGGACAATGCACTCTTTGTATCTCAGTTGTTCACCTTTCATAGCAGAGTATGCATTGTCTGTCAAGTTAGTCCTCAAAGCAGAAATCTACAATTTAATGGAATTCAAGAAAATGATTGTTGTGCCTTGTCAATGTTCCAGTCTTTATTTATTGACAGTATTTATGTTGCATTTCCTGCTTTAGTTCCGGTTTTAGTTTATTTCATTTGCATGTCTTGTGTGGTGTTACCAAACTTGCTTTTAAAAATACATAAGAGTGAGCCTCATAGAGGCACATGGACTACACTTCAAAGGGGGTGTCTGCTCAATTTATCCTCCTTTCCCAGTGCCCCCTTGAGAGACTTCTTGTAAGCACTAATCTCTTACAAGACTCGTACAATGAAGCACTGAAGGTTAAGGTGTGGGAACAGGACAGAGGTAGGAAAATGCTCCCTTCTTTTACTATCAATATTTAAAGATGAAAGCATGTTTATATTGTTTATACAATACATTTGCCAGATGGAGCACTTGCTGCCCCGGATGTAATACTGCTCTGTACTACCCACAGTAGCTCACACACCTTTACACTCAACTTAGTCGTGCACTACAAATGTAGTCAGTGGTTGTTGTCACTTGTATTTTATATACATGACCATTTAGTGACAGAAATATGCTGCTGCACTTGTTCCTGTCCTGATTCCCTAATTTCATTATCTTGACTTTGAGGGCTTGAATCAGCAATAACTTACTAAAAAAAGGCTGTATGAAGACTGTGTTAAATGAGGTCCTCCTACTACTTTGAAAACACAGACACACACTGGGCACTGAGAAATTGAGCTTTGTGAATGAATAAATGATAAATGAGTGTATAGAACATGGCTTTTTTAACTTCCAGTTTTATAGGCTTCATATAACCTCTAATCTCCACAAAATTTAGTGAATGTAATGCGACAGATAAATTGCAGTGGGCTCTGGTAAGTTTATGTGAAAATTTTGAATTAAAATCCTTGTGTTTCTCATGTTAAGCTAATTTTTAAAATTAAGATTACAAAACTGCTTTGCAATTTGCCTAATGTCCCAGTTCAGATTTCTTTTTCTTGCAGTCAATTTAAGCACTTTCTATTATCTTCTAGTTTCAAACAAATCAATCAGCATCTGACACAGCCTTGTGGGTCCTCAGTCATGTTTGCCCAAGGCAAAGGAAATAAAATCAAAAGCTACCTCTTGAGTAGGGCGGCTTAACACGGCAAAATAATGTTCTGTTCTGTTGAATACAGTAAAATACACCATGTATAAATTAGACTAACTCTATTTTCTGCTGGCTGGAACTGGGATTTTTAAGCTAATGCAGGGATTTAATCTATCTGGTCCTCTAGGATCTGATTTTTAAAGATGCCTTTCATTCTGATCTGAAAGGATGTTTGTCCCTTTCAGTTTTATAGCCTGAAGTTTATCCTCTTAATTGAAATTTAATAGATTCCCTCAGGTTATGGTACCTCCTTATTACAGTTTCTGTACACCAGCTTTTTTCATTTCTGAGACCAAAAGAAAAATAAAAATAATTCTTCATTCAATTTCTTCCATTTGGAGGCAAACGTTGTGTGCCACCTAAGTATATTGCATAAAATGCTAATGTTTTTTCAAGTGCATTGGGTTCATAATACATTCTGTGCTCATTTACATTCAAAATGATCAGTGATAACTGCCTCTGACCAATGTATCTTGCTAGATACCTGGTTTGCCCTTGATTATAACAAGTAGTGAAAGAATTATTATGTTGTGACCTAATTAAATAGTTGAAGGTAAAGCACTCTTCAGTGATAGGGCTCTCTCAGGGAATTCATCTGCCCAATTTTCTGAAGCTGTCAAGAAAAGCAAAAATGAACTTGATGCATAATTGACTGAAGCGCAGGTAAACTTGTTAGAATAGAAGCAGCAGAACCCTGCTGAACAGGGGCGTCAGCAATCTAAAAGGTAGCATGCCTTGCATCTTGCATCAAATCCATCACTTTTCTTTACTCCTGTAATGTGGTAGGGCACAGGGGGATCTACTTCCCTTCATATAAGAGCTGCTGTGCACTGGCTCTCCAGCTGGCAGTTGTCTGAATCCTGTTAAACACAACCCTGAATTATCAGAGGTTTTGACATCCGTATTTTTGTTGGGGTGTCATAGGCAGGAACAGACAAGTCCAGCAGAAACTCTCTTAGTAAACCTTCAAACCAGGGGTATCAAGGAGGGAATTGCTGACAATGAGGTTGTGCTTACATTTCTACCCCTTTCAAGGACTTGGATTCATAAATTATTAGAAGCATTTTAACCACTGTTTTATCCCTATGGGGATATCCCTATGGAATAGTTAATATGGTGATTGGGTTTTTTTGTTTTCACATAGCTATTACCAATACTGTACCAGTAGTGGGAGCCAGTGGAAAAAATGAAGTTTAAACAAGGCATATAAAGAATGAAGGGATTAATAATGCATATGAAAACTTATTTTATCTCAACTTAAAAAGGCCAGCATATTTATCATACAAATATATAAATATACAATTGTTTCCTGCCAAATAGATAGGATATATCTTGTGTTTAATGTCTCTTTAGAGAAGCTATGGATTCTATACCTTCTAAGAAATCTGTATGTATTAAGAATACATACTATGATTGCAACAGAATAATTTAACAAGGCTCATTCTTATTCTGTGGCTACTTGCCAGAAAATAAAAACTTATGCTTTATATCTGAGGGAACCAATGTGTTCTTAATTTCTATCTTGTAATTCTGAAAAACAGGCATGCTTATTTAACTTTCTTGCACACCAGCTGTATCTTTGTGAATAAATTGGAAAGAAAACTCCAGATTTAATCTGCATTTTGAATGCAGAAGTACTTCAGAGCTGCCCAGAGTTATTAATAGCCAGTTTACAGAAGAGTGAAACAGAAACAGAAATTACTTTCCCAGAATATCTGAAAACGTGAGGAATATAACAGGTTTGTGGAAAAAATACTGCAGTACAGTAACAGCAGCAATGCGGTTTGTAAGTGCTGCGTTTCACTGGTCTCAGGTGTGTGCTGGAAAGAGTAAGGCACCATTTGGGCCAGAAATGGGACCTACAAGATATTCTCGCTAAAGCCCTTCTGAATTAAGTCTGGTGTTTCTGTGACCAGAGCTATATGCCTGCATTTTTTTTTTGTCTTACTCATGGTATGCTGGCTAGCGAAGTGCCTTGCTGTGTGTAAACTGCCAACTAGTGTGATGCTGGGAGCAAGATTCTTACCAGGAACACACAAAACTCACCTAACATGTTCAAGAAACCCTGTATTGTATAAAAGGTGTGAGCAGACAGGCCTGGAGAACAGTTATTTGCTGTTGGGAAGGCAGAGCATAAGGAGTAATGCGAACTGCCTTGAACTGCCCGAGTTTGCCTCAGCACATACTCCAGTGAGGTCTTAGAGAGGAGATATTTTGTAGTTTCCAAGCCAGTCAAGGTTTCTTTTTGTCTGGACAGGAAACACACAAATTCCATGTATGACACAGTCTAATACGAGCTTTTGGAAATGGCTTTCTGTCCAGGTTTCAGCTGGGATAGAGTTTATTTTCTTCCTCATAGCTGGTCCAGTGTTGATAACACACTAATTTTTACAGTTGTTGCCCAGTAGTGCTTATCCTGATAAGGACTTTTCAGTCTCACGCTTTGCCAGTGACCATGGGTTTTATTTTTTTCTGATTCTCGTCCCCATCCCACTTGGGCAGTGAGGGGAGTAAGCGAGCAGCTCTGTGGTGGTTAGTTCCCAGCTGGAGTTACACCTTAACACCTTCTGAAATGCATTTCACAGTCAAACGGAAAGGCTCTGTGCTCTGTTACTGGTCAAGTTGACTAATGTGTTTTACTTGATATTTAGGGTCTATATGTTGCCTGTATCCAATTGCAAGTTTGTACACAATGCAGGGTTGAATATTTGCTGTAAGAAACAACATTCCTGTGAAGCAAGCCTTCTTGCCTTGTTATCAGTAAGAAGTATGTTGGAGATGCTGTCAAATTGTGCACAGAGAGTAGAGCCAGGATATTGCTTCATGCAGTAAATCAGCAATTGTCAAATGGCAGTTATTCAGATGTGCAAGCCATAAGAGATTAAGATCATTTGGAGGTAAATATTTAAGAGACTACTTTAGCTATTTTGTGCACTCACCAAGAAAATCAATCTTGTGAATGGGAGGGAGCTTCAGCTGACATTCCTGGTCATGTTTATGAAGAAGAGGAGTTTGAGTTGTATCACTCCTTTTTTTTTTTGTTTTCAGTCCATCTCAGTTTTGAGTTTTATTTACAATTAGATGTTTTATAAACGTCAAAACAAAGTTGTATTAAACTTGTGTAATGAGGTATTAGTGAAAGAGACGTTTATACAATAAACTGAAATCACGTGAAAATTGGGTCGATTGAACCAGATGGCGCCACTCCAGTGGAATTGTCAAAACCTGAGACATGGAAGAATCGACCAGGGTTTGCCAGCCGCTGCGCTGCCTGCAGCTGCAGTGGGGCCGGTTTGTCTGGGCTGTGCTCCGTCGTGCTGCCGGGCACGGTGAGACAGGATCTGTCGCTGCGGGCGCTCTCGGTCCTGCCCCTGTGCCAGCCACACGCTGCGGGAGCAGGGAGCGGCCTCCATCGGCAGCAGCGCAGCCGTGGGCCGATGGCGCTGTGGGGCCACGGGGTGGGGGCTCGGTGCGGAAGACAAGGGCCTGCGTGCCACGGGCAGCAGGTGCGCTGGGGGATGAGCGCTGTCTGTGCCTCCTTGTGTTCCGGGACAAGGGCCCGGGGAGGCTTCTGTGGAATTTATTTTACTGGGGGCTCTGCTGAGCTGTGGGGCTGCACAGCACGGCTGCGGGGGGGGGGGGGCAGGATGCAGTCGCACTGGTTCTCAGGACATGTGATTTTATCTCCTCACCTGGAAGTGAAGAGATAGGGAGTGATTTCTACAGAAAGGATTGTTTTGTTTTGAGTTTCAAGTTCTGTGCTGAAAACTGAACAAATAATTCTTCTGGTTTGGGTAGCTTAGTTGAATAGTATTTATTGCAGCTCACTATGTATCACCTGTGCACAGTAAAGAATCTGGCACAGGACTAAATATTAGACTGGATTAATCACTAGAAACATTTATGGAAATAGTGCTTGTAGTACTTGGCAGAGAATGGAGTATATAAACCTGCCAACTTACCTGAC
The DNA here is from genome assembly GCF_034315485.1 of Pezoporus occidentalis. NCBI lineage: Eukaryota > Metazoa > Chordata > Aves > Psittaciformes > Psittacidae > Pezoporus > Pezoporus occidentalis. The sequence continues at coordinate 1,897,335 of NW_026915268.1, forward strand.
ATTCTGTGGAAGTTGTAGACATAACAAAAAGCGAAGTCTGGTTGCATGAGCTACCTACCAGGGCTGAAAAGTTCAGCACAAATGCTTCATTTTTGACAAAGTTATAAATAGACAAAACCAGATTAGAAAGCAGTGGGTGCCAGAAGCTGCAGCATCAAGTCCTCCTTCAGGTGAGCTGTGATGGCTCACATAGAAGCTTGGTCTCTTAGCTCTGTAACTTCTCAAAGTTTGTGATTCTTTCAGTTTTGGTTTTGTGCCTTTTTTTTTTTTTTTTGATAAAATAATGTGTAGGATCTGTGTATACATTGAGGTGGTAGGTAGTTGGCAAGTAAAAACCTGCTGGTAAGATCCTGAAACAAGAAAGGTGCCTTGTGGGACTCACAGAGACTGATCTCTGCAGTAGCAGAACTTTTTGCTTGTCTGTTGGCCCTATGAAGGGTCACCACATTTGCTTATAGCGTTTCATTCTGTACATTACCTCAGCCCCGTCAGCCTTTTCCTTCTTTTTCACTAGAATTAAAAAGATGGGGGGTGCAGCTGCTTGATAGAATAGGAAGCAAGTAGTATAGTAGTTGAGGAAAACAATATTGATTTTAAACTGTCAGGGAAATTAAAAACTTGAATTTTAAAAATTTAAAGAGAAGTCCTCAAGGATTTTTCCTTTTAAAATGTTTGCACAAGTTACATCTATAAAAGGGGATTTAAGGAAATTTTAATGCTAAATAAAACATTTTTTATCTAAACCAGAATGAAATTCTTTTCACTTGAGATTGCTGAGAAAATTGATTTTGCTGTAATTGCTTTGTACGAGTCTCCAAATACATTCCTTAGATCCCATTGTCACTAAGTGCACTGCAACCAGTTTATTTCAGACAAGAGGTAATTCTGTATCCTGTGAAACTGCTTCAATGGAAACAAATAGACCCCAATTCTAGAATGGTAATTTTGTCAAATGACTACACCACCAAGTGCTGTTGCTATTGCACTGGCTGATTGCTGCCTGGAATATTATACTGGCTAGTATAATGCATATCCTCAAAGTCAGTTGTGACACACAATTTCAGGGAATGCACCAATAAGCATGGGGTATGATTCTGATTTTGGAAGCCTTTGCCTATGAATTTGTCTCTTTATGATTGCTGTTTGCCTTCAGAAATTCTGTAACATTCTGATCTCAACACAAAGTTTTGTTCGCTTGGTTGTTGTTGGTTGTTTTTTTGTTTTTTTTTTTTTATTATTTTTGTGTTTTTTCCTTGCTTTTTATGATTATTTTTAGAAAATGTTTTAGAAACACATAAGTCAAAAGTTTTGATGGGTTCTGCTTTGAAATACGTAGTTCCCCACCTGAGGGAAGAGCAACATCAAAATGATAATAAGCCACTAGAATTGAGGACATAATAGATATTTAGGGCTTCTATGCGTATGTGGTGAGTGTGAGTTTAACAAGGCAGAGCTATTCAAAATATACTCAGAGCTAGCAGAGGATATATAGTGAGACTATCCTTTACTAAAATGCTTGATCCTCCTGAATAGCAAGGATATTAACTTAACTAATGATCCTTTAAATGGGTGTGTAAGATGTAATTTAAGCTACTCGCAATATACAAAAGAGAGGCATCATTTGTTACTGCCAAGCTCACTAGCATGTGGAAATCAGAAAATCATTGGCCTTGATAGAAATAGTTTAATACAGCAAGGAAGAGAACACATTATTTAGAGGAGTTAAATGACAATTGATGCAACTGCTGGCAAAATGTAGAAAAATTAGTGTGATTTAGCAAATGATAAATACTGCACTTAGAACTTAAGCATGCAAAAAACGGAAATTTTTCCTCATTATACTACATATTTAACCTAGGAGACAAAATTTTCTAAAATGTAGCATGCAGCAGCCCTAATTTTTATAACTTTGTTTCTAGACAAGCGTCATTCTTTCTCTGTCCATGGAATGCCCCATATCGCATAAGAAGGAACCTACAAATTCCATCTCTCATTCCGTAATTGCAGGAATATATTAAGAAAGGAGGTTTCTATGCTGCTTTAACATTTACTAGTAGCTGTCTACAGTCTTGTTCTAGGTGGTGCCAGCTGACTCTGACGTGAGTTTCTCCAGTGAACAAAACAGCTCTTCTTACATATGTGGAAATTATTTTATATATCTTTGGAAGAGATTTAATAGTAAATGTACATGTAATTTTAACTTTCATAAAGGCTTCTCTTTACATTGAGGGTAAAGTGACATTGGGATAACTGAGAAGCAACTGGAGTCTACTTCCCTAGAGCAAAGCTGTATGTACTGCTCAGGGCAAGTGGAAGAAACAAATGCCTTGTTCAGTACTGGGGGAATGTAGCTGCATAAAAATTTATCTTAGAAAGGGGGAAATTACATCAGCATCTGATCATCCTCTCGATATTTGTCCATCTAGAAATACAAAGAAAAATAGAAACAAACCCCAAAAGAAGGAAAGAAACTCAGACACCGCACACACACAAAGCTATGCATTTCTTAGCAGAACTCAGCATGTACTTGTCAAGTATGCTTTTCTGTGTCACTGAATTTCCTCTCAAAGGCAGGTTTGCAGTGTCAGGTTTGTTACTGCGCCTGTCTCCTTTGGAACTTGCAATAGATATAGCAATGTGATTTTAGGGGCATATACCTGAACTTGCAAAAGCTTTACCAATACCATTGTTTTGGAGTGGTATCCCTGCATTGCATCAACACAAGAGATCTGCATCTGGCCTGTTGCTCTCAATTTCTGTTTTGATCTTTAATTATATAGTGGCAAATTTAAATCCAGAGAGAAGGAAAAAAAATCCTCAAGTGTTTTAAACATTTATGAGTACTTGCCTGGGCTTCTGTAGAGATTTATGTGTTCTGTGATCTTTTGTCAGTTCTAATAATGGGTGAAATATGGCGATGGATGTTTTGACTGACTGGCAGGTTTGTACATATGAAGTCGCATCCTGTGTAATTCTTATACTATTTTATTGCACTAATACATATGGTAATTATCAAATTGACAACATATTTGCAGTTGCTAGGGGTTATTTTACAGGAAGACTTTTTAGTAAAGTGGAAGATGTTTACACCAGTACAGCAAAATATTATGACTAAAAGTATCTTGTTCTCTATGAAATCACTTCAAAGTGATAATGTTGAATATAATGAAAAGTGAATAAAGGCAATTAAAACCCTTTTATTGGTGCCAGATTTTTCTGGTAATCTATACACAAAATATTCTGGAGCCATTTTCCTCCCCTCTTATTGCATGAATTTGAGATCTGAGAAGTCTTTGGAGAAAACAGTTTGAATTTTCTTTACGGCTACTATGGTAGTGTATAAGTAAGCTCAGTTTTTGCTATATACCTCCCACACCCTTCACTTCTCTCCCACATAATTTTTCAAAAGTATAATTAATAAATATCCTTCTGAATTGTGGGTTTTTGAAAACAAGAGACCATGAAAAATCTGATTTTAAAGCTTTTGATGGAAATCAAGAAGTGACTAAATAAATACAAATAATGGATAAAAGCACACTGCTTTCCTTGATATTTTAAAGCATTTAAGTAGCTATTGTAAATTCAAATCAAGAACATGTAAAATATATAATGCTCTTCACATCTGCAGAAATATGTGACTCATTCTAGCTATGTAATCTGTTTAATGGATAAAGTCAGAAAAGATTGAAAAAGGCCCCTGATCTACACCTATTCAATCTATACTAACTTGTCACTACAAAGGGTCACAGTTTTCAGGATGTGTCAGTAAAAATCTTTTTACTTAGCAGTTTTGTGGGTGTAACTGAGGTGCATATCATTGTGTTTAGACATCTGACTACTCATCACAATTCAGAGGCTCTGGATAAAAGCCCATAAATCAGATTGCTTACGCTAAAGATTTTTTCTAAACATTTAAGTAGCTGAGAGCTGAAGTAATTCTCAAAGTTAATGGGCTCATAGGGTTTTTTTTCTCAAAGATCCCTCCCTCAGTATCAAAACATGTTGTGACATCTTTTGGTTTAGGTTTTTTTTTTTTTTCATATAAAAGTATTACCTGCCAGAATTTTCTGCAGCCACTGTGGCTCAGGACTGACAATATCCAGAAAAATGTCACTTTGTACAGTATAAATTATCTGTGTCTCTACATTTTTTTAAAACAGTATTCTAGGGAAGTGAGCAGTGCTCCAGTTCAAAATGTGCTGACCAACTGCTGGATCTGAACAACCAAAGCAATACAGAAATCTGAACACATTTGTTCTTGGACACAAATAGTGAATATCAGAGCAGTAAAGCAGACAGTAAAAGGAGCCAAGACTTTCTAAACAATCAAAGCTGGAGATGTAGAAATGTTTTTTATTGTACCAGTACATAGTGCTATTTACTTAGCAAGTGCAACTTAAAAAATGCTGAAGTGTAAGGTGGTGTGTGCATGTATATTCATCTACTGAGACAAGGCTGTGCTGCTGAGTTTGTCAGGAAGTTGCCTGCAGCTTTCATGTACATTGGGTCAGACCAAAATTAACTGAGCTTGGTGTCTGATTGTACAAGCATAGAAATTTGCAAGAAAGTATTTAGGAATTGTAGTACAGTACTCATGATTTCATGTCTTTTCCTGCTGTAAGTGCTAGGGTTGATCACGCTGTTTACAATGTAAGTGGCTGTCTGACATCTGCTTCTGCCTCTCTTAAGCCTTCTCAAGGAATTTTGAATTCACTCTTGCAAGTCTCCTGAAAATGAGTGCCAGGCAGGAGGACTCTGTGCTCGTGCAGAGGGACGGACCACTTTCAAACCCTGTGCATCAGCTGTCATCAAAACATACGCCAGTTAGGTGGTTCTTTCTTGGATAATAATGATCGACTGATGGAGTAAGAAAAGGATGGATCAAGTGAAAAAAAAGCAATGAGGAAACAAACTGCAAGAATGTGTGTGATAGTACGTATGCTTATTCGTTTATTGTCTTCTGTTCCTTGAAGGTGTTTTGTATCTCAGAAGTGTTTTAACCTAGAGTTTGAAAAAAAAGGGTGTCAAATGATTTTATAATTATTATTTTTTTTCTTTTCATAACAGTGCTTTTATCAAAATATCCATGCTAGAAGCATGGGGTCTATTAATTCCTGTTGTTACATAGAAGTGACATTGACATTTCAGTTTTTTTTTTAAAATGGAATAGTGTGAAAATGATTTAGAAGTCAGAACTAGAACAAACATTACAATTAAAATAATATTTACTTTGAGATTGGTTTTGCTTGTCAGCTTCTATTACTTTCTTCTTTATTTGATCAAATTTAGTTTTCTAGCTGTCCAGGGGGAAAGATGTAACAAGTGGCTGTGGTGGTAATCTGCAAAGTTTATTTAAGTATGTTCCATGATGGAGAATGATATGTAATCTACATGATTTTTCTTCTCGTACTTTAGAAGTAAATTAATCTTGTAATATACTGCTCACAAACATTCATTTTTACATTATATGAGATTCAAGTAGAATTTCTGAGTGTTTACATAGCTGAGGGTAAAAATGTAAACAGATGAAGGCTAAAACAGAGCTACAATAACCTATAGTCCACAATATATAAGCACTGACGGTCCCTGTCATCATCTGGATTTCTTTCACATCCAAATGAAAACTTTTTTACATTTGTTCATATCTTCTGTACTAACTCTCAAGAAGTCTTTTATTTTTTTATTTCACCCTACTCCCAACAGTTTGATTTTTCCAAAAAAAAAAAAGGTTGGTTTTGGCATGCATAATATACATTTCAATGAACTTTGTTCTGTCAACAATAGTGAATACTTGAAAACTAGGTCTCTTTTAGGAAAGTACTTATTTTTAGAACTGTTTCAAAATACTTTTTTAATCACAACGCTATTAAGTATGTTGCTTGCTTTGAATGAGATATAGGGTTTGCTTGGTCATTAAGCAAATCAGAGTTTTACTGTGTATGAAAATGTAGAAATGCAATTCTCCTTTAATACAGTAGGAACCTGTGAAAAAGAAGTTATTCAGGACAGGATAGTGGAAATCACAAACACTGGATTTGTTTGTGATCTGAAAAAAAATAGACTACAAACATTTAAACCAGCCTTTTTTAATGCTTTCACCACTGAGCTTTCTTTAGGAGTAGGTCTGTGCTGGAGCAATTGTCAGTTTTACTTAGGGCTTTGGGTCTGTTGGGTGGAAGTTGACTGCCCTTGTGACGAGTGTGTTCTTTTATTGAGCTTATCTTTCATTAACTTCTGGCAAAACAGTAACGCCTGTTTGTGAAATAAGTGTGCATCAAAGCCAACTTGCTTACTTGAATCAAACTCATCCGGTTGCGATATACTGAACATGAAATTAAGTGCATGTTCTCCTGAAAAAGCTGGGGAAGGTGACAGACGGCTGTGCACAGTGGGAGAAAGGAGGTGGCTGTTGGGGGGCTGAGTGGAGTGTCCTGAAAGAGGAGCCCAGGAAGAATCCAGCTCTGGAAATGGGGCTTGAAATTTTTTTATGTTAATGTTTTCATGGGCAAAGTCAGACTTCTGGTACTGTGAGGGGTTTGGGTTACGTGGGTTTTTTTTTAGCTTTTAGTCTTATACATATCTGGAATCTGGTCTTTGAAATGGTCACGCTGCTTAGTCAGAGGCTTGAGCATGTCTGGGTGCTTGCATTTTGTAGCACTCTGAACCTTTCAAACTCTTGTTGTGTGCCTAGATGAAAGGACAAAATAGACTTATTTCATTAGACTTGAGTTTCTGAAAAGCAAGCAGCTGCAGGAGCCACATACAAGTCACATAAGTATGATAAGATACTGAAAGAAAAGAAAATGGATGATATGAAAGAAAGCACAGTGGCAAGCGACCATAACCAACCTAAGGTTCAGTCCACCTATTTAATCACTGTCAAATGTTACTCTGTATAAATCCAAAGATTTAGGATTTCTAATTTTTTTTGTACCTTTTTTGCAGATAACGGAAAATTAGCTATGTCATTAGGCTTGTTCAAGGCTGTAATTTCTGTAATTTGAAAGTTTTGTGGGTTTTTTGTGTTTTTGGGGGGGAGGGGGATTTTTTTTTTTTTGTAATCTCTGTCTATGCATAAATTTGCATATATATGTATGTCTGTTATATATACTTCTTAGTTAAATAGTAAAATATTGAATGACCCTGCCAGGTTCTGGTATTCAGAGTAAGCCATGAAGGGATAGTGGGTGTATCAAAGAGTAAAAATAAGCATTCCAGTTTCTCCTACAATTAACATAATTAGCAAGTGAATCCCTCTTCTAGTGTCTGCTATCCTGATTCTGTTTGTGTAGACTGTTGAATACCTGGAGAGTAGGCAAGACCACAAATGCAAATTCCTTTTCCACAAACTCCAATGTGTAGCATGGACTTTAAAAACACTTTCCCAAAAATTAAAAAACTCTGTGGCTTTCTGTAGATTTTTCTTTCCTACAGCCCAGTGCCCTTGTTTCTACAGCAACTGTGAGCATGGCTCAAGACAGATGAAAGAAGGCAAAGTACCTTCGCACTTTATTTATGTGCTATCTGGTTAGGCACTAGTCCAGTTACAGTGACAGTGAGAAATACCTCCAGGTTGTAAAAACTTAAAAGACTTTTTTTTCTCCCAAACTACCTATCCCATCCTCAACATTACATCAATTACTGATGAGTAATTATTTACTTGGTAACTATTTATATTACTTAATCTGGTAAGAGTTCCTTACAGTGTACCATCTTTATAGGACAAGATACTGAAAACATAAGTACTGTTTTTACTAGTGTTATCTTTTTCCCATTTTCATCTATGTTTACATTACAAAGTTCATTTGCTGCAAACTGCAAAAAATTGCTGCAGTGGCAACAAACATGGATAGTTTCTGTGTGAGTATCTATGGTAATAGAATAACACTTTTTGTAGATACTTGTCAAACACAGCCCTTTTCTTTCCCTCTACTTTCTCACAGTTGTGTATGTAATAATTCTTTTGCAGAATGAACAAGCATAGTGTATTATCCTGCATCTGAAGATAAATAGAATATGCTTTCACGTTACTATCAACAAAAAAGATAAGTGACGATTTTCTATGTGGAAAACTTCATTTAGATCATACATTAGCTATGAAAGTGATCTTTATTAGTTCTGGTTCTCATGGAACTAGTCCTCAGAGGAGGCAATGTGGGTAACTTAAAGTATAGTAGCTAATTGTGAATAAGAAAAGATAAAGAGAATGGTGAGAAAAATTGCATATGCTCAGTTGTCCTGGGTTTAGCAGTAGCAGTCATTTTTCTCCTTAGTAGCTGGTGCAGTGCAGTGTTTTGACTTTCAGCCTGGGAACAGTGCTGATAACACCAATGTTTTCAGTTACTGCTCAAATGTTTGGTCTGGCTAAGGACTTTCTGAGCCTCATGCTCTGCCAGGGAGGAGGGGAAGCTGGGAGGAAGCAGAGACAGGACACCTGACCCAAACTGACCAAAGAGGTATTCCATACCACAGCACGTCATGGCCGGGGGAGGGGGTGGTAACTGGGAGTTACCCAGAAGGGCTGGCTCACTGCTCTGTTGGGCTGGGTGTGGACGGGTGGTATTGTATTCTCTTCCCTCGTTATTTCCCTTATCATTATTATTATTGGTGGTAGCAGTAGTGATTTGTGTTATACCTTAGTTACTAAACTGCTCTTATCTCAACCCGTGGGAGTTACATTCTTTCCATTCTCCTCCCTGTCCCTCTGGGAGTGGGGGGCGGGGGGGGGGAAGGAAGGGGGGGTTGGGTAGCGAGAGGGCTGCGTGGCTGACTTATGGCCTGGGCTTAAACCACAACATCCATCGAAATAGAAAATTAAACAATCAATGACACATGCTCTTAATGAGTCATTATTGTGTATGTGATGGAGATACTTGAAACTTTAATAGGTTAGAAATACATCATATTGTGTTTACAAGTGTTCGTGATTTTTTTTTTTTTTTCCTACTTATGTTACTCTTGAAAACATGTATTCATGGGTCAGTTCCTGATTTGTTAGAGTTTTAGGTATGGCATAGTGTACATAAAGATGAATGTTATTTGTTTTAGCATAGCATAGAAATATCGCTGAATCAACTTTCCACAAAAAGTTAAGTAGTTAATAATTTTGTCATACAAGCTTGGTTGTGAAAGCTGAGAAAAGGACAGTGATAAATAATGTTTCTTACTTTCATTTAGAAACACCCCACAGTGGAAAACGAAAGTATGTTGCCTTTTATGGAACAGATGGGTAAAAAACCCTGTGATTTTTCCCTCTTGTTTTCTTTTGTTTCTGTTGCCCTAGGGTATTTATTCTGTGTGGTCCTCCACATGAATAGGATTTGTCATAAAACCTAGCAAGTAAGTACAAAGATCAAATGTTTGCAGTAGTTAATAAACAGTGCTGCTGTTAAATAATCTGATTGAAAAAACATTTACTGTTATGATGGACTTAAAAAAAAACCTTTTGGATTGACCCTGAAGTGAAGTTACAGCAGAATTGTTGTAAACACTTTTCAAGTGCCAGGTCTGAAACCCTGAATTCAATGAATAATCCTGAAAAATGTAGGAAAGAAAGCCTAGCTCAGAGTGTGAGAAAGGGTGAAAATGAAAAAAAATGTTGGTACAACTGGAGCTGCTGCTGCTTGCTGCAGAAAGCTGTTCAGCTTTTCTTACTTCTAAGGTTCCCAGTAGGATTCCGTAGATATCCAGCTGGAGACTGGAAAATGATACAGAATGACAGTACAAGAGTATATAAAAATTACTACTGAGTTTCTGAGAACATCTTTAAACCACATAAGCCATTTTAGGGTCCAGGGTTTTTTTGTTCTTTTTATTTTCATGGGGAGGTGACAGATACTTTCTTTTCCTACGAATGGTTCAGTATATACTCATCAGGTCAATAAATTTTGACACTTCTATGCACATGGGTAGCATGAAATTTCAGCTTTCACAGCTGATCATATAGGCAGGGAAATTAACATAAAATACATTCTTATCACGCCCAGCAAATATTTATTGTTTAGTTAAGGATTAAAAAATGGATGCACTGAATCTATCCCTGGAGTCTGGCTTTGGAAATCCACAGTTGCTTTACTACCATTTTTATTCTAATCAAAATTACCTGCTTTAGGGAAGATCAGCTGAGAGTCACCTTCCTCCAAGAGTCTGGAGGCAGTTTTTGTATATTAATCAAGTTTCCAAATACCGCTCTGAAATATGTAGAATAATACCTCTTTTACAAATGAGGGAAGTGACACACTTCACTCACATGACTTGCTCAAGGTCATCCAGTTAAATTGGTGGCAGAGCTCATTAAAAAAAATTCCGGTTTCTTTTTATTAATCCATTGGATCACAAAGACTCCAGCAATTTCCTCAGCATCCAGTGAAAATCAAACATTTTTTTCTCTGACGTCTCTTCTTTTAGAGGTGGCCAATGCTTCCATTAATGTCAATAGCTCTTTTTCTTTTTAACTATTTTTTTTTCCTGTTGACTCATTCTGTCTATTTGGTGGTTTAAAGCTCTGCTTTGAGAATTTACCCAACTGCCCCCTCCAAGTTGTGTGAAACATTTTGTGGTTTTGAATGACATTGAGTTAGTAACTCACCTGTCAAACCTTTCAGAGGATTTTCTCAGCAAACCAATAGAAAGTTTAAAGACTTTATAGTCCTGTAACTGTTATTTTTAATTTTTATGCCCAGCAAAAATCTGGCCATTGAACTGGATAATATAAAAGAGAAATTCCAGGCTATGCTTGTTTTCTGGTGTTCAGAGTTAATGCAACTCTCATTTAGGCACTATTTATTAGCAGTCTTTTTGGTTTTTCTTAGTTTTGTCATCCTTTTATTTCTTTGCTTAACACTCTTTCAAAACTGTGACACCCTGTCTCAGGCTGACATGACAGGTGAGTGTCAGTCCTTGAGGAATACTCCTTCCTGTCTCAACAGAGAAGCATGGGTAGAAATCGTCCTCTAGAGAGACTGAACATCTCATTTCTTTGACATGCTTAGCCTTTGCTAACCAGACAGACACCCATGAGCCAAGATGCGCATACAGGTGACAATATATTACCCTCTCATTGCTCTCTTCCCCAGCTCCAGTCTGTTGTCCTTTTTTTTGAAAAAGTGGAGTTTTACATCTCTGTATGAAGGATTAGAGATTGTGTCGCAGGTGCTGAGAAGTTTAAATATTTAAAGCATCTTTTGTGTTCAGTTTGAACAGTTGCTTTTATCATTTTCACACTTTCTATTGTAAGTTAAACTGTTGCGTCAGGATTATGAAAACTAAACTTAGTCCTTGCCTACTTTCTGTAGATTGATTTGCCATATTGTTATTTAGCAGGTGACAGAGCACGGAAGAATGTTAGGCATGAAACATTAATCAGGAAATTATGCATTGCTTTCACAATTAATGTGCAACTGGACTTTACTTTGTAATATTGCATTAGCTCTTAACATGCAAATTATTGTAGGTAATTACCTCATTTTTCAGCAGCCATTTGATGAATTGAGGTTTCATGCAGAATGTTCAGTGTAATTTAAAATCTTGCAATGATTTTTTTCTTTTCTTTTTTCATAAGATTTTTAGTTTTCTTTATCATACATCAGGCATGAAGAGCCTACAGCACTGTAAAATCTAATGTACAAAGTTCGATTTTTCAATTCTCTTAACTCTAACTAGAGCTGGCAATTTTGTTAAGTGTTACAGTAAAACTGTCTCTTGCTGCAGTATGTTGAAAAAAAAGAAAAGGAATTGCCTGTGATGCTATTTATAGTGCACAAGTCAAGCTGCCTTTGTGCCATCTGCTTAAAACAAGAGTGAAAAAGTAGTCAAATATATTATCATTTTATTCTGTAATATATGAATGAATCATATTCGATAATCTGTGATCAATCAAGTAATATGTTTCAAAAGTAATAATAGAGTTGTATGATTAAACTTTAAAATGCTTCAGCAGTTTAAAATTTAACAGTTCTAGGTGCTTTTTTGTTGTATGGGTGTCTAAGGTGTGTACAGGTTTATATTACTACATGTCAGGAAAGCATCATCATAACAAATACAATGTATTAAAAGGTCTCTGGCCTATGAAAATATTTTGATGTATGTGTATAACTCTGAAAATTTAGGTAATTCTTTCTTCATGTTTTCTGATCTCATATGTCAGTCACAAGTATTTGTTGTGATCTTGACTATTCAGAATCCTGCTCCTGTAAAATAGTTCCTCCAAAAGAGTCAAGCAATGTAAAATTGAATGCCTATATTTAATAGATTTTAAGAGATAGTAAAACTCTTGACATTAAAATGGCTTCATTTACCAAGACGGATTCCTCTGCAGTCTGCAATTTGTGTCACATTATGCAAAATGCAATTTAAAGAAAAGGACAAATAAAATGTATCTTATAAAATTAAGCCAGAAATGTTATTCTCTTAGACCTAAGTCAAGCAGGGAATGAAAGCAGCATATGGTGGCCTGCCTTTAAATATTGAACTTCTACAGCTTGATTTTTGTTCTTTCTTGCCTATGTGGTTTTGACACTCGAATTTTGAGCTCTGTTACCAGAATTTCCCTTTTCTAATGTTTTATGTTTTTTTTGTTTTGTTTTTTTTTAGAGTATATCTGGTGCAAAAGAGAATTGTATTTGTAGGTAATAGTTTGGCATTTCAGAATACAGAGTTTATATCTCATATTTGGTTTAAGAGCACAAAGGTTTGTACCATGTCTGTTGTGATAAAAGCTATTAACTGCCATTTTCTCAGAAAATGTTGAAATGGATTTGTGAAGTTGTGTATCTGAAAAATGTTCTTCTCCCACCTAATGGCAATGTCAAACCTTCTGTTACATGGGTTTTAGTATCTTGCAAATTATTTTCATATACAAGCTATGAGCTAGTGGACTGATGAAAACACCATTTCCTTTCCAGTGCTTAGTAAGTGATGGTAAGAAAATAGATGAGACTGATGATCCCTAAATGATGTGCTAATTAACAATGCATGGATAATTCAGGTTCATGCCTTTATCAAACAAAGGTGGATGATTTTTAGTGATGGATGCACCTCATAGGGCTGGATAGTTTGGAAAACTCTTTAGGATGATGTTTCTGAGGGAATTGGGCATATATTTGCCAACTAGGACCATGTTTGTATTCTGAGAAAGGAGCACACCTGATGTGTCAGCATGTACAGCACTGGAGTATACCCACTGAAAAAACCTGAGAAAGAGCTCATTAAAGTTAACTTTTTCTCCCTTACTCCTTTTCCCAGCCTGAAGGCACACTGTGCACAGGTAACACTAATGATCCTGCACTCATCACCTACATATGAAAGGTGTTAGTTTTTAGTAACAAAAGTGTGGTGACAATAAAAAAGTTCACACTTTGTAGTCTGAGTATGAGGGGTAGTTAAAATAGGTAGTTAGCCATGCAAAAATTGTACTTTGCTCTCATTAACAATACCCTGCACTGTATGTCAGCTATAAATATTTCAGGCCTAAATGGAAACCAAGCTGAAGAATCTTGCCAATGATTCTGTTTCTCAGAACAGTAGGAATTGGTTTAAATGCCTCTACTTATTACAGCTGAAGACTGGAAATAAAAATGGGAAGTGAGTTGTGCCAGGCCATGCAGTGGTGTGTGACATTGCATATGCTGATATCTATGCGCACTTCAGTAAAGTGTCATGTAGAGATACTTTCTGGGCTCAGAAAGTGGCACTGAATGGTAGTTCCTGCTGTTTCTCATCTAGGCAAGTCTCCTTAGCATTTGGTAGCTTTATATAAAGTACTTTAAACATTGTCCTGAAAAACAGCAAGAAATTATTTATTTTTTTGCTATTAATGTATCAGGTATATGACTTGGTAATTTTGCCTGTTTATATGCTAAGTGTGTTAAGAGACTGGATTCTTAGAATATGTTTTAATAATATAGATGTTGACTGCTTTACCCAGGCAATGATATTCTCACAGGCAGCAAATGAATATTGGAACTCTCATCTTAGTAGTTAGATAGGAGAAACTGTACAGAGAAAATATAAACCACAGACCTTCATGAATGCTATCTCTGCTGCTTGTATTTTCTTTGGGATGTTAGGAGGCATCTGTATCTTTAGAGATGTAGCAGTGGTATGTTCTCCTGGGAGCTATTGGAAGATAATGTCATTATCAAGTTGTGGAGGATCAACATGAGCTCATGAGCAACATGTGTTGCCTCCCATTTTTACCTAGAGTAAGTTCTTCTCTCCTTGTCTTACATTACATGGCATGTAAAGCCATGAGGAATGTCTCCACATTGCTAAGAGTGGGGAAACAATATATGTCACCATGGTTAATAATTCAGGAACGAGCTGTGGGAAAAAAATATAAGAAAAAAACCCGAAACCTGATACAAAGGTAAGAATAATCCAAACATTTTTACTTTAAGTCCAATACGTAATCAAGCTCTTTTTTAAACTGTTCTTATCAGAAGTTATTAACAATATTTACTTCAGAATCTGCAGCTGCCATCATGCTTTCTCTAGATTAAAATTCTTCAATTGCGAATAAACCACTATATTAATAAGTAATCTTGTTGAAATTAATATTAAATTAATGAAAAACAACCCAACAGAAACAAAATTTTGAAATAAAATATTTTAGGCCAAGGGGCTTTGATGTCAACTTAAATAATTTGGGTTGCTTGCATGAATTGATTGCACCACAATGATTTGAACTGATAGCTGCTACATTCCACCAGTATTAGAAATACTTGCATTTTTTGCAAATCAGAATCATTAAAACAAACTTGAATATTTTTTTGTTGCTGAAGCCTTTGTGAAGACCAAAGAGATCAACATCTAAGAGATTAACATCATCATAGATGTTAATAGAATCATAGAATCATAGATTAGTTAGTGTTGGAAAAGACCTTAAGATCATCACGTTCCAACCCTCCTGGCATGGGCAGGGACACCTCACACTAAACCATATCACCCAAAGCCTCGTCCAACCTGGCCTTGAACACTGCCAGGGATGGAGCATTCACAACTTCCCTGGGCAACCTATTCCAGTACCTCACCACCCTCACAGGAAAGAATTTCTTCCTTATATCCAATCTAAACTTCCCCTGTTTCAGTCTTAACCCATTACCCCTTGTCCTATCACTACAGTCCCTAATGAAGAGTCCATCCCCAGCATCCCTATAGGCCCCCTTCAGATACTGGAAGGCTGCTCTGAGGTCTCCACGCAGACTTCTCTTCTCCAGGCTGAACAGCCCCAACTTCCTCAGCCTATCCTCATACGGGAGGTGCTCCAGTCCCTGATCATCCTTGTGGCCCTCCTCTGGACTTGTTCCAAAGTTCCATGTCCTTTTGATGTTGAGGACACCAGAACTGCACACAATGCTCCAGGTGAGGTCTCACGAGAACAGAGTAGAGGGGCAGGATCACCTCCTTCGATCTGCTGGTCACGCTCCTTTTGATGCAGCCCAGGATATGGTTGGCTTTCTGGGCTGCAAGCGCAAACTGAAGCCGGCTCATGTTCATTTTCTCATCGACCAGCACCCCCAAGTCCTTCTCTGCAGGGCTGCTCTGAATCTCTTCTCTGCCCAACCTGTAGCTGTGCCTGGGATTGCTCTGACCCAGGTGTAGGACCTTGCACTTGTCATGGTTAAACTTCACAAGGTTGGCATCAGCTCACCTCAGAAGTGTGTCGAGGTCCATCCATCAAATTGATGTCGCTCCAATTTAGAGACAAGGATGTCATGTGGGACAGTGTCAAACGCTTTACACAAGTCCAGGTAGATGACATCAACTGCTCTACCCCTGTCCATCAGTTCTGTGGCCCTGTCATAGAAGGCCGCCAAATTGGTCAGGCAGGATTTCCCCTCAGTGAAGCCATGCTGGCTGTCACCAAGCACCTTGTTGTTTTTCATGTGCCTTAGCATGCCTTCCAGGAGAATCTGCTCCAAGATTTTGCCAGGCACAGAGGTGAGACTGACTGCTCTGTAATTCCCCGGGTCATCCATTTTTCCCTTCTTGAAAGTGGGGGTTATATTTCCCTTTTTCCAGTCATCAGGAACTTCACCTGACTGCCATGATTTCTCAAATATGATGGCCAGCGGCTTCGCAACTTCATTTGCCAGCTCCTTCAGGACCCGCGGATGGATCTCATCAGGACCCTTATACTTGTGCATGTTCAGATTTTTAAGAGGGTCTCGAACCAGTTCCTCTCCTACAGTGGGCACAAGGTCTTCATTCTCACAGTCCCTGCATCTGCCTTCCAAGACTTGGGTGGTGTGGTCAGAGCCTTTGCCAGTGAAGACTGAAGCAAAGAAGTTATTCAGAACCTCAGCCTTCTCCAAATCCTGTGTAGCCAGTTCTCCTGAGAGCTTCCTGAGGGGGCCTACGATCTCCCTCGTCTGTTTTCTGTTTTTTATTTGCTACGTACCTGTAGAATCCCTTCCTGTTATCCTTAATATCCCTAGCCAAGTTTAATTCTAACTGAGCCTTAGCTTTCCTAACCTGGTCCTTAGCTTCCTGAACAACATCCCTGAATTCTTCCCATGCCACCTGTCCTTGCTTCCACTTATCATAAGCCTCTTTTTTTCCTTTGAATTTTCCTCAGGAGCTCCTTATCCATCCAAGGAGGTCTCCTGGCCCTCCTGCTGCACTTCCTTCTGGTTGGGATGCAACACTCCTGAGCTTGTAGCAGGTGATCCTTGAATATCAACCAAGAGTCTTGGGCCCCCCGGCCCTCTAGGGCTATATCCCATGGAACCTTCCTAAGCAGGTTCCTGAAGAGGCCAAAGTCCAGGGCAGTGAGCTTGCTGCACGCTCTTCTCACTGTCCTGAGGATCTCAAATTCGAGCATCTCGTGATTGCTGCATCCAAGGCTGCCCTGGATCGTCGCATTTCCAACGAGCCCTTCCCTGTTGGTGAGCACGAGGTCAAGCACGCCACCTCTCCTTGTCGGCTCCTCTATTACTTGCAGAAGGAAGTTGTCTTCTACACAATCGAGGAACCTCCTGGATTGCTTGTGCCAGGCCGTACCGTCCTTCCAACAGATGTCAGGGTGGTTGAAGTTGCCCATGAGAACAAGTGCCTGCGAGCGTAAGGCTTTTCCTACCTGTCTATAGTGTTAATGATGCAGTAAGATTGCAGAAATCTGTTTTTTTATCAGGTAATAGAATAATCTTCGTAGGCCTATGGAGCACTAAGCCTCTAACAGAAAATGGATTGCATGCAAATCACTTTCAGTCTAGCACAGTGCCTAGGTGTGTCTCCCAAAATATTAGAAGACATTGATATAATACAGATGGAAAAAGGCAATACAAGGAAGCTGAACAGTTTTCCATGAAACAATTACAGTAGACTCTAGTCTAATTAATTGGCATCTAAGACAATAGAAGTTAGTACATTCAGTCACAGAATAGCCTTCAGGATCATTGTCATTTTTTACCTGTCATACCATAAGTAATTCAATCAATGTTTTGAGTAGTATGTAAAAATAAGTCATGTTATTATGTAGAATTCATTGTCTCCTGTACTCTGTCCACAAATTCTTTTTAGATTACTGACATTTCTCTATCTCTTGTAATGTTCAGAACTACCAAACTCAAACAAACTGATTGCTATAGCAATGCTGTGAGAGAATAGTTGAGTCTTTTATGCTCAGCAGGAGCTCTTCCTCAGCAAGGCTATGTGAGCTTATATAATACAACAGAGATATTATTGCAGTGAGGAAGGCCAACCCCATACTATGTCACATTACCAAGAGTGCAGCCAGCAACTTCAGGGGAGTGATCCTCCCCCTCTATTTTGTACTTGTGAGACCACAACTGGAGTGTTGTGTCCAGTTTGGGCTCACGAGGACAAGGGAAGCATGGACACACCAGAGGATGGAGGGTCATTGTTGGATAATTTGACTTTAGTAAAGCTTCAGTGTGGTCTCCCATAAATTTAGCCAATTCAGAAAGATGCAGGCTGATTAAGTGGATGGAAAAGATAGGTTGAAAATTGGCTGGGCTCAAAGGGTTGTGATCAAAAGCAGAAATCCAGCTGGTGGCCAGTTATGAGTAGTGTCACTCAGGGATCAATGCTGTTTAATGTCTATTAAGAGCACACATGGTACAAGGACAGACTGAGAGTGCTGAGTTTAAGGCTGAAGCCTTAAGAGGAGAAGGGGAAGGGGACATATTAATGCTGTCTATAACTGATGACAGTTATAGAGAAGATGAAATGATAGTGTAGTCTCACAGTGAAAAGATGAGAGGCAACGTTCATAAATTGCAATATAATTCTAGTTAGATGTAAGAATGTTTTCATTGGGAGTGTGATTAATAGATTATATGTTCAGTAGCGTTGCAGGTGCTTCACCCTCAGAGATTTTAAAAACTTGACAGAACTAAGCCCTGAACAACATAATCTATTTGAGAAGACTGAACAGGAGGTCCCTTTGAACCTGAATTATTCTCCAGTTCTTTCAACTTGTATGCATTATCTTAGTTTATACATAAAAAAATCAAATCCATCATCAATAATGAAATTCTTTATGTAAAAAGTAGTATATAGATATATCCATATGTTTTAAAATTAAAAATTGGATTGCTTGCTAATTAGGTGTATTTTCAATGCAGCAGAATTTGGCTCCTTCTGTTCAGAAGTAAAGAGTTAAGGTATGCACATAATGTCCTTCATTCATGCTCTTTATTAACTTTATGACAAATTAACGAAGTCAAGAAAATGAAAGGAAGAGAGAATGAGCTGATTTTTTTTTCCATCAGGATCCTTCGCTCTCTATTCCTTTCTCTTTTTGACCCTCTGTCCAAGCAGCTCATAAGTCTTGACAGGACTGTCTAGTTCAGTTAGCTGTTTGAGTCTCCTAGCGCCCATTCTCTTGTCAACAAGTGTATGAGGGAGATCTAAACTATTATAAAGCCCTCTGTAATCCATCGGGTGTCGAGGAGCAGGAGGGACATACAGTAGGGTCTGAGTCCAACAAGAGCATCCGTTCAATTAATACATATGATTAATAGAACAAGGTAATATTCTATGTTAAATCACTACAGATATATAAAATTTTCAGGTGGCTAATGTCAGCAGTTAAAGCAAAAAGATATTTCAACGAATGTGTAGATGTCACAAGGAAAGAGGGATGAGGGCAAGAAAAAATACAGTAGGAAGTTAAAAGTAGTGGTATAACCAGTAAAGGGTAAACAATAACTGTTTAAGGATCCATAAAATGGTATTGTTGCATGTTTTTAAGCTGATACAAAATGCTGTTCAGTTTAAAGACAACACAGAACTGGGAACCAATTTTGATAATCTGTTAAGGTGTTCAAGATTTAATTTTGTGTGTATTTATTTTAAATTAAGATAAAATCTGAAAAATTCATGCTAACATGTTGGTTGCCAACAGCCAATAGTTTTCCTTCCTACTGTTTTTTTTTAATAAATTAATTTTTTTAATAAATTAATTAATTCAGCCAAATACTTTCACTCTGTTTTTATGTACACAATATGGTTTGCATAAATGTCAAAAAAAAATTCTTGAAAGCTTGGGATTCAAGGCTGTCTTTGAATAAAACTTGTCTATTTCATATGGCACAAGTAAAATGCTCTCTTTTTTGCTACTGGTTCCCTGGGTCATAGAAGAGAGCCGATGTACTAGGGTTCTTTTATTCTTCTGCTCAAGTGTACTGTTTAAAATAGTATTTCGTATACTTACTGTATTGGAGGTCAAGTTTAAGACTTCGCGTTGAATTATCTGACTCTTTCCCTCTTTATCCGAGCTGGCTCCACTTCTCTCCACCATGTCACAGTTAAGCCTACCCTAGTCAAATAAAGTATAGCAGTTACCACAAGTGTAAGACTGAGCAATGCCATTCTTTGTAGGCTTTGCAGTTTCTCTTTGGATTATGAATTTCTGCTTTTCCAAAGTCCATATCAGCATGCTAGGTGTATTACTTTGCTGAATGCTGGCCAGTTATCTGACCTGGTCTCTAGCTGATGTCCCAGAAGATAAAGAAATAAAATGGTAGTCAGAAAAGGCAAGTTTCAGGGATTCCTCACTTCAGGAATAATTTTGTTTTCAAATTGCTGTTAGGAAAGAAGTGAGCCTTAATTCATTGATCTGTGGTATTATCTTTAAATTACTCAAAATACTAAGCAGGCAACAGTCACCTATATGCTGGAATTATGTGAGTTTTGTGTTTCCTTAGAAAGGTTAAACTGGTTTCAAGTAACATACTCGAAACATGTCTTATAAGAAGCAATTATCTTGGAACAAGGGAGTTTGCAGGTTCAGACTCAGAGTTTTCACTATGCATATGTATTTTTATGAATGTTACCTAGATCCTTTCTTCTGTGTTATTCCTATGGGTTCTTACACTGCTTATCCTAAATTAGGTTGAGAGATTTTTAAACTTCAAAGTATGTCTTCCAAAACATGCAGGGGGTCTTGTATATCCCCTTCCAAAACTTCAGTAGTATGAAATGGTCTATGTAGTCTTTCCTGTTGGTAATTATATTTCTGAAATAGAAAATAATGAATATTTAATTTTCACTGTGTCATAGAAATTAAAGTCACTATTACTGAAATTAAACAGAGTATAACAAATAACAGCAGTTCGACATTTTTGTGAAATAACCATAGACAAGACATTGTTTTCTAAGTTTTAGTTTTAAACTTCATTAATTGATTGTAGATAGTTTGTAGCAAATTTTAAGAATCCCAGTGTTTGTTCATCATCTTCAAATAAGCATCATGGTGTTATCAGTTTTTGTTGAGAATGGTATATGAGGATGCTGAGTGCAGATATACACATGAATTAATAAATGAAATCAATGTGCAAGTGTAGAGCAAATATAGAAGAGTTTTTGAATATAATAATTTTTTTTTAATCCTTTGAAAGTTTGTATAAGTGTCTACTAATTCAGTTTCTGTGCTTTCAGCAAACTAATCAGCAATGACCATTGCTATTTATTTGAAAGTAATCTACCACAGTAAAACCTCAGCTGCAGATATTATGACCTACTTCTGCAGCACTTAACAGTTCTAAAATTTCCTGTCTTCATGTGCTATTTCTTTGTCATGTGGTTCATTTAGTTTGTGTGTCCTGTTGTGAGAGTAGCAGCATTTCTGATATGACTAAAACTCATTTACTGCCAAAATGAACTGTGGCACTTTGTTAGTGGAGACAACTTTTGTTTGTAGAGATAGACATGTATTAGTACAAAATGATACTGCCAAAAAAATGGGCATAGTGGAAATGTGAGGCAAATAAAATAGATGTCAATACAGCTTTGGTATTAAAAAAGTTCAAGCTTATTGCTAGAACAAAGTTATAATAGACAAGGCAGCAGTTGTTTTACCACCCAAGTGAATGCCTCTGGGCATTATTTGAGCATGGTTCCAGAGATCAGAAGAATTCAACTCACTGGGAGGTAGTACTGTTCTTTCTTTGCCAGGTTCCATCTGCAAAAGTCTCTGTACTTTGTGCTGTGTTTTATAAGATAAGTGAGCTTAAGTTCTTGCATGGAAGTACCCCAAGAGGAGACAGAGCTGCTGGATCTGTAGATTGAAGTAGGACCTAGTGGAAAACATGTTCAGTGTCCAGGAAACTTCCCTTGAAGACAAGTATTGTGTACTTTAAAGCTAAAACACTTGAGACAATTCCTAACTGAAGATAGTAAGAATTTCTTATTTCATAATTATTTTATCAATGTAATCCTTATGTGGAGAACAATGTCCCACATTGCTCAGTTCATAATTTGGGGCATTACTCCTCCATTCATGGGCTGTTTCCAGAAATTAAATGCCCAAGGCTGAGAATATTTATTCAGTTGGGTTTCTGCATAAAGTCTTCCTGTCTACTCTGTAGAGGGAGGATTTTATTGTTACTGAATTAGGTTGGGAAATGAAGACTTCAGCCCAGAATATAATTATTTTCCTGCATCTGCTCCAATCATTTACATGGTTTATGCTTGTAAATTAGGTGTTAATGAAATCCAAGTGGGGTAACAGTGTGGAACATCAAACTGCAATTGACTGGAGAAGTAGAGAACATTCAAATATCTCTGAGGAGATCATTTCACTTGAGCAATAACTGGGGTGTTATATGACATGCACAGAAATATTCTATTACAGAAGTTATCTCAAATAGGAAGAGAACAGCAAATCCATCTTATACAAGAACTGCACTTTTTGTTCTGTTCTTGAAAATGCATCTTTAAAAAATTGTGTTTTTTTTCCTTGTAGCATTGTTACTCAGCATTTAACCTCCAGATAAGCAGCTATTGCATGGATCAGAGTATTATGCCCCTTTCGTGTTTTCTACTCTATATATGCCTGAAAATAATTAAATAGAAAAGATCCCTCCTATACTTCTCTTTTTAGGTATATTTAATAGAAAGGCATTTTATGTTAACTAATACCTGTTATGGATGTTATAAGCCACTAGTGTTAAGGTTAGTAACTTTATAGATCTGAATAAAAACTTGGAGAATTATAGGGAACCTTGACATTGTTTTAAATTTTATACACAGTTAAGTTCTCGGTGGTATTTGCCTGAGATGTGTGGGAGAATGCTACTGATTATGTGATATTGTGTAGAATGCAAATACCACAGTGTAATGCCTTATCTCTGAAGCTATATATTTGTGATACTTCTTTAAATATACCCGCCCTTTTATCATTATTTACTTGACAGTGACAATCAGATTCTTAAGAGAACATTCATCATGATGAAAAAATGAACTAGAGCCAATTTAGTATGTGGAAGATATCTTCAGTGCAGGTATACCCTTGAGTCACGCTATCACTGTGATATTCTCTCTAGACCTTAGTGATGGCCTTTTTCTGATTAGGATTTACCAGAGGAAAATGAGGGGCAAGACAGGTGATTTTCAGCCCTCTTATTCTTCCAGTCTGGAGAGTGTTTAAAAGTTGATGTAGACTGCCTGACAGATTAGGCCTTTCATAGTTCTAATACTCCTGATTTAACAGGTATAAGAAGATTTATAAAATTATCTTGCTAAATTGTATGTGATTGAGAGATAAGAATAAATGCAAAATAAAGTGATTTGCAAATATAGAAATGAATATAGCTAGGACACAGCAAATACTTTCAGTGTAATAGTCTCTGAAACTGAAACCAGACTTGGTTCATCTGCTGAGAACTAGCTGATTCAAAAGAATAGCAGCTCTATTCTTAACCATTTAATGTTTGCGCAGATTCTTCCTACTAATTAGTAGAACTGATTGTCTGACACCCTAGGAGGAGTGAGAAAGCAAATAGTGTACTGAGGACAGTCATTCCTTAATTTTTTTTTTTTAAGATTCTCTGTGCCTCCAGTTAGACAAGAGTCATTATACAGCTGAAGAGCATTTCTATTGATATGACTCTCACAGGACCAGATCACGGATTAGAACACTTTACATGGTAAAACCTGAATGGTGCATGATAGCCACATTTTGTACTGGAGACTTGTGCTTGACTTTCAGTATAAAAGTAATGTTTCTTCGTACATATTTGAATATTGTAGCCATAATCTGCATAATTACAAAGTCATTAATAAACCTGGCAAGGTCTAAGCCATAGAATTTATTAAGTCTGTATGAAAAATAGATTATGAAGTTGTTTTCTGAAAAGTGGCTGTATTAGGACTGAGATCTCTAGAAATTTATGATAGCATCAATTATCTGAAGACATTAATTCAGTTGGCAAAACATCCAATTCTAAAGGAAAATTACAAATAAAAAAATGAAATTAAGACAGAAATGTGGAAAAGCAGTTTTAGTGTCTCTTACAGTTATGGTTATTTTAGTGCAGAAGATCTCCAGTTGTGATCTCCAGTGGTGCTTTTGGTGGGAGATGAGGGGAGAAGAAGTCCGTGACTGTACAACCCCAACACAGCTGCAGCTCGCAGCAGCAGGTGGTTCACCGACTTCCTGAGCCAGAAGTGGCATCTCTGACTGGACTTCCTTTCTTTTATATCTGTCAGCTTGTGCCTTGGCTTTAGACCTCATGTAAACTTTTAGCATCTTGGAACAACCATGCACAGCATTCAGCATGCAAACTCTGATGTGCTTGAAAAGGTCTTAATGATAATACTGAACTATGTAATATTTTTTATTCCCTTTGAAGAAAGCTGTCTTTCATTTGTTTCGTTGTGGGTTTTTCCTGTTTCAGTGGCCAGAATGTGTTGCTCTTTCTACTTCCCTCACTTGGACAGCATGTGATTGCTGCCCTCCCACTCCACGCAACCTCCCTTTCCATGCTCTTTGGGCATGCTGATTCTCTTTTACTTTGTCAGGGCTTTGAGAGATTGAATGTGTTCATTATTAAATTACAGAATTTTTTTCAAAAGGTTTATTGTGCTCCAAGTTGCCCTCAATAGTAAGGATTTTTATTTGAAGATACCCTTTTTAGTATAATTTGTAATTTCTCCATAAACAGTGTTGGGGGACAGTTTTCCTGTCTATTAGAGAACAGTGAGGTAAAATGGGCAATTTAAAATTAATCCATTGGATTACAGGAAGCTAAAGGTTCCTAGAATAGCTGAAATGAAAACACAAACCATTCCTCAGCTTATCATTACTTCTTACAATTACTATTGTGTATAGAGTGACAGAACCTATGTGTTTGGGATTCTAATATTTAAATAAATCTACAGATGTCTTAGGTATATAACTCAATACAAATTTCAAACAAAAGGTTTTTTTTGTCAAGATTAATATATTTAAATAGCAACATGTTCCTTCCTTAAAAAAGAAAACAGAAAAACAACAATTTCATTTGGACATGCTGAGACTAAATTTCTTTGAATTTTCATGTCAGAATGATCTTTTGTGTTGGAATTTAACCAATACAGTTGAAAGTAAAATTAGAATGAACTATAAAATAAATAGTCATGTATGAACATTGAAAAAACCCACACATTTGTGAATGAAAGAAAAGTGTTTCACTTTCTATTTACCTCAATGCTTGAAGAGGTTATAGTTTTTTAGATTAGGTAGGAGAACAAACACCAATCAATTATTCACGTTATTCTACTGGGGTACTAAAATATTCAAGTTGTTGATTTATTGTGGGTGTACCAGTATTGCTGTCTTGAATTTGAGTCTCACTCACTCCTCGGTGAGTACAACTGTTTTGTACAAACTACTTTAATGAAGGAGACAATGAAGTATTCTTTGCTTATCATCTTTTGTTATATGAAAAGTTATTTTCCTTGACATATGCTCAGAGAGAAAACGACATTAATATTTGTGATGTATAGTCATTTTGGGCTATTGTGTCACAGTGACATATTCTTAAAAGGAAAAATTAAAACAGTACCATTGTAATATGTTCTCCCCCAGTTAAAAATCCAAACCCAAATTCTCTTAATTTTCAGATTTTGGATTATTAATGTTTGTATTCAAGTCAGATATTTTTTACCTGTAGTCTTGTAAGGTTTGGAAAAATAATTTCATATATGGTCCTAAAGGAATAGATGATGAAAGATATACATTCTGAATAATGATGGGAAATGTAGGTCCAACTGACACGAATTAGATTTCTGTAACAAGAACTATGCAGTTACTCTGTTCTAAATCCAATTCTTGGAATCATAGAAGCATAGAATGGTTTGAACCTTAAGATAATCCAGTTCCAATCCCCCTGCAATGGACAGGGACACCTCACACTAAACCATGTCACCCAAGGCTCTGTCCAGCCTGGCCATGAACACCAGGGATGGAGCATTTACCACTTCTTTGGGCTACCTGTTCCAGTGCCTCACCACCCTCACAGCAAAGAACTTCCTCCTTATATCCAATCTAAACTTCCCCTGTTTCAGTCTTAACCCATTACCCCTTGTCCTATCACTACAGTCCCTGATGTAAAGTCCCTGTCAGCATCCTTGTAGCCCCATTCAGACACTGGAAGGCTGCTATGAGGTCTCCACGCAGCCTTCTCTTCTCCAGGCTGAACAGCCCCAACTTTCTCAGCTTGTCTTCATACGGGAGGTTCTCCAGTCCCCTGATCATCCTCGGGCCCTTCTCTGGACTTGCTCCAACAGTTCCATGTCCTTTTTATGCTGAGGACACCAGAACTGCACGCAGTGCTCCAGGTGAGGTCTCACAAGAGCAGAGTAGAGGGGCAGGATCACCTCCTTCGACCTGCTGGTCACGCTCCTTTTGATGCAGCCCAGGATACGGTTGGTTTCTGGGCTGCAAGCACAAATTGAAGCCGGCCCATGTTCATTTTCTCATCGACCAACACCCCCAAGTCCTTCTCCGCAGGGCTGCTCTGAATCTCTTCTCTGCCCAACCTGTAGCTGTGCCTGGGATTGCTCTGACCCAGGTGTAGGACCTTGCACTTGTCATGGTTAAACTTCACAAGGTTGGCATCAGCCCACCTCACAAGCGTCTCAAGGTCCCTCTGGATGGCATTCCTTCCCTCCAGGGTATCAACTGAACAACATAGCTTAGTGTTATTGGGAAACTTGCTGAGGGTGCATCAATCCCACTGTCCATGTCGCCTACAAAGATGTTGAACAAGATAGGTCCCAACACCAATCCCTGAGGGACACCACTTGTTACTGTTTTGCAACTGGAGATTGAGCCATTGACCATAACTCTGCGTGCAGCCATCCAGCCAATGCTTTATTCACCGAGTGGTCCATCCATCTCCAGTTTAGAGACAAAGATGTCACGTGGAATGCCTCAAAGTTCTTGTGAATTTAAAAACCAGATTCTTTCTTTTTTTCTTTTTTTTTTCTTTTTTTTTTCTTTTTTTTTTTCTGAATTCAAATTTACTGAAATTAGGAACATCATCCTCTCAGTTTCTTGAAACTTTACCTAAAAAACAGGGTGGCAATGATTTTTCACCCTTGATGAAGGGTCATAGAGGTAGTCAGCTGAAAAATTATGTGTTAGGCTTTCGAGGATTTCTAAGCATATCCCCTCAAAAAGTCTGTTAATCCCCAGACTGGATGAACTGAAATTGTATGGGGTTTATGGGGCTCCTTTTGTTTCATTTTCTTCATTTTTAAATCAAAACCTGTAGAAGGCTTTGGAAGACTATTATCTGCCAATATCTATTATATGGCAAAAAGTATTATATTGCAAAAAGTATTAAAAAGTATTAAAAATTAAATGCTAAAAAGTTTGAAAGCTCATAATCTTGATTCTAATCTCTAAGAATAACACATATCGGTTCTGGGCCCCTCAGTTCAAGAAGGACAGGGACCTGCTGGAGAGAGTCCAGCACAGGGCAACGAAGATGATTAAGGGAGTGGAGCATCTCCCTTATGAGGAAAGACTGAGGGAGCTGGGTCTCTATAGTTTAGAGGAGACTGAGGGGTGACCTTGTAAGTGTCTATAAATATATAAATGGGGAGTGTCACAAGGATGGAGCCAGGCTCTACTCAGTGGCAAACAATGATAGGACAAGGGGTAATGGGTGCAAACTGGAACACAAGAGGTTCCACTTAAACTTGAGAAGAAACTTCTTCTCAGTGAGGGTGACGGAACACTGGAACAGGCTGCCCAGGGAGGTTGTGGAGTCTCCTTCCCTGGAGACATTCAAAACCCGCCTGGACACATTCCTGTATAACATTATCTAGGTGTTCCTGCTCCGGCAGGGGGATTGGACTAGATGATCTTTTGAGGTCCCTTCCAATCTCTAGCATACTGTGATACTGTGATACTGTGATCCCCCTGGACCATATCGGTGAAACAACAACTGAAATAATGTCTTCCTGAAGGTTATTCTCTCTGAACTCAACAAAATCTTGGGAAAGGTTAATTACTTCACTTTGTAGGCAGAGAATAAGAACCCCACTATATAACAATTCTGTTTACTTTTTCTCTTTTTAAGCATTTATTTTTGTACATAACACTGTTTTTGAAACCCTAATGAAAACAATATATCATTTACAAAGAATTCTACCTAAAATCTTGGAAATCTCATACCTTCATGATTGCTTAATTTGTCAAATTGTTTGTGAAAGATTCAGCCTCAGAAATTTATCTCATACATCATCTCTCTGGATGTATCAAAATAGTGGAAGATAATAAGGGATACATTGTATTCAGGATATTTCCTCTTTAAAGTATATGCTACGACTGATACGTAGGTCAAATAATCATATTTTGATTTCTTACTGGTCATTTTCTCAGACTGGAAATATAAATCAGTTTTTTGTTAGTTGACCCAGATTATTGTTCTCTTTCCCCTTCCCTCAGCAGCCTGTTTTCCTTCCCTTATACATGCTCAAAACAAAATACTTGGTTTTTATTTCCATCTACTTTACTATGATTGCTAAACAGGTTTATGAAGCATTTTGCATGTATGCAGAGCATGTCTTACTACTCAAGAACATTTTTCTGCCACTTACATGCTTCTTAGCAAAAGTCTTGTTTTAAATACTGTTTCATTTATATTACAACTTGGATGTAATTTTTTTATTTGGAACATAATGATTGAGGTAATAATTTGGTTCATTTAAATATGAATAGTTTCTTGATATTGAAAAATAACAAATGAAAGAGAGGGGGACAAATGGCCAAACATTATGTAGCATATTTCCCCTGTCCACAGTCATATGCACTTTCACTTTAAGTAGTCTGTAGGCAGTGAATTAGACAGCAAGTACATATGGCTAAAAATTAGTATTTGTTTCTTTCATGGAATGACAACTTCAGTGATTATTTCTGCCAGTAGTATTTAACTTCTGCCTGGGAAGCTTGAAAAGATGGGAAGTCGATAGTTGAAGTGTGCCATCTTTGGAAAGGAAGTTACAAGGCTGGTCTCTGTGCTTAAAGGAACTGAGTTGAGGTAAAGATTCCTAAGATCTTTTGTACTGTTGTGTTAAGAAGTAGGACTTTTTGGTGCAAATCAATGAACCGTAATAAATGTAACTGTGGTGATTCAAACAATTGTTATTCCCACTTGCCTATTTCTATTTGCCTGCAGTAATTTGTCTTTATTGTCATTTAATCAAAGACCAAGGAAGGAAGCAGCTGACAAACAGGAAGTTGTTTTAAGCCTTTAAATGTATTTGGAATTCCAGGGATGTGGCATGGTCTTAAATGACTATGAAGTTTGGATATCTAGATGCCCATTTGAGAAAAGGCTGCCATAGTGTTAAGGTTAGGTGTCTGTCAGACATTATTAGGTTACCAGAAGACATTAAGATTCATCACATTTGCTATTTATAAATATTGTTTAAATAGTTTTTCAACATGGGCTCTCAGGAGTGGGAACTATGAGCAAGATCATGTCATTTGCAGCCAACATTCCCTTTCTACTCTCATTGTGAAGGATTAAGGATGTTATATTAATGCCACAGGCTGTGCCTTTTTTTCTGAGCATTGTTTAATATTGTTCATAGTATAATATAAAAAAAAACTTCTATAAAAAGACTTGGGAAAGTCCTTTTCTACCTAACTGTAGGTATAAAACTAGGTGTAGATTAGGTCTGAACCACGCATGTATAAACTTGACTCTGAAAGCCCTAGGAGTGCTGAATCTGCATCATGCAAGTGTAAGTGACAGATATAGAGGAGAATTTTAAATAGAATTCATTTAACCTGCTGATAGGCAATGCTGATATACACCATGAAAGTCATCATCCATAGCTTGGTATGAGTTGTTAATCCAGAATGTTTTTGTTTTAGCAAGGAAAGACACATTCACTTACTTTATTATGTTGCATATAAATGAAAACTAGGCAGCAGATAAATATCTGTTGTCATGACAAAGAGAGCAGTTGTAGCGTTTACAAGGAAGTCTGCTAACTTGTGTTAGCCATTTTATTATTGCTTTCACATCTCAAGCAGAGCAAAATTATTCATTGTGGATTATATTGTTTGTTTCCATTAGCACATGAATCAAAGGAATTTCAGCTCAGTCAAACAAAGGGAAAAAATGGATGTCGATGTCCATCCGTGATTAATTTAAACAATAAATTGTTGAGTGTCCAAAAAAATATTTTAATGTCAAACATGAAAAGAGACAATGTGTAATATCACAATTTTCAAACAGTAGCAGTAGGTCTGAGATTGCTCATAACATCAAATGAAAATGTTGTATCTGTTTGAAAAGAGATCATGGGGGAAGGCAGGGAAGAAAATTACATATGATGAGGACACACAAATGATTGATTCAAGTCATATGAAATCTGATCTCACAGGGATCAGTTAGTGTCTCCAGTAGAAAGGCTTCATGCATTGTTTTTTACACATAAATATTAAGTAAACCGGAAACTGTTTAGCAGCAAGCACATTGTTCAGACTGCACTTTTTATGGATGTAGAGAAAGAAGGGAACAGAGCCAGATTACTTAAGGAAGGGCTTATTAGCAGTGTGGGAAGCACTGTGGCAGTACATACACCTCCCTGAGCAAACTCACTTCTTGCACAAACTGTCATTGTATTCGTCCAGCCCTGTATGCAAGCTAATACAGACCCATACAAACCATCATTCTATAAACAATTCTACAGACAGCTCCAGGCATGTGCAGGGCAGTGCAGGCTGACAGCTGGGTCTGGCTCCAAGTTGAGCACAGGGGTCCATGGAAGTTAATGTGTACTGTGCTGCCCACTATTACCTGCAGTTGTATTTTGTTCTGTTTTGTTTCCTATTACTCAAGGTCATAAACAGAGAACTTTGTTCAACAAATTTCACAGTTTTCAAGGAAAAAAAACTTCCAGTTTGCATGTTTTCTCCTCTTTACATCTTCCAAAACCAGATTAATTTTTTTTTGGGGGGGGAAAAGATGCTTCTAATAGGAAAAGCCTTAATTTGTATCCACTTTCTGTACATTTTGCCCAACCCTATATATGCTTTGGACCTGCTTTTAAGTCACCAGAAAAATCTCCTATTGACTTCAGTAAATGAAATAAATAAAATAGTTGTACATCATTTCATCATCACCTGCAAATGAAAGAGTAATGCACATGTTAGAAAGACTTTTGACTTTGGCACCAATTATTGTGGGAGCATCAGGGATCTATGAGAACAGTGGGATATATGTGAAGACGTACTTTTTTCTAAGGAGAATTAAAGTCTTCCCTACTCATGGGAAACTCATAGGACTCAGTTAGATTGCTTGTAGCATTTGTGTTAGCTCATTTCACAAATCCGAGTGTGTATGTCTAGTGAGGACACTGGCAGTCAGCACTGGGTTATGCTCAGGACACGGCCACTGTTACTGCAGTGGTTTCTTCTTTCCCCTGCAGTTACTGCCTTACAGCAGCAGCTGGGAAGGCTGTACATGCACTGCAGGCCACACTGCCTGGTCTCCTGGGAGCAGGAACCATTTCTCTTCCTGCATTAAGCCAGTACTGATTGTGTGTTCACTGTTCAAAGACACCGGGATGCTCCTTGAGTGTAAAAGTTCCTCTGACAGAGAAGATCCCTATCCCAAGGGTAGCATTTCTGTTCTTGGCAAAGTGTTTCTCTAAACTGGACCCATGAGGCAGTCAGAGCTTTTGAAAATGAGTGAGGGTTCTTCAGATTTATCATTTGACATATTCATTTAGTTCAGAGAGCAGCCAGAAGGGTATATAATTTCCCATGGATGAGACTATCTGAAGAATGTTCCTCCAGGGAACTGCAACAGGTTAAACTGTACCTGCAACTGGTGAACTGAGATGACAGTCCAAAAATATCACTATTTCATTGGGGATCCTTGATTTCTGTAATTTATATGTGTTTACAAATATATATTTATATGTACATATATGCATTTTTGTATTGCATATATTTTATCTATAGCTTTTAAAAAATGAATATGTAATCTTAGACTTTTTATATTTTTTTTTTAACTGGAGCCACGTAGCATGAAACACTATTATAACTAATTGCATCACTGAACTCAACTGGGGAGTTGATTCTATTTTAATTCATGTCAGTTGCAGTATTTTTAAGATATTTAGTTTACTCTAAGGTCAAATATCTCCAAATGGCCTCTGCATGAACAGAAATGACAACTTGTTTCAGTGTTTTGCCCAGATAAGTAAATAGCAAACTACTGGAACACTGTATAGAGAAAGACTTATTTTCTGCTGTTGTCAGTCATGCTGCTTTGCTCTAAAAGAATACTGGGCCTCAAACCCTGTTGCTCTGCATCTTCTGTGACATGCTGCTAAATCATTATGGTAAAATATTATGTTTAACTCTAGTGTAAGGTATAATTTTGAAAGCTGGAGTTTTAAGAAGAATCATTACATACTTTCCCTTATTTCCAAATAAAATTTTGGATCAGAAATTCTTTATTTTACAAACTTTTGAACGGATAAACAAAAATATACAAAAATAAAGTTTTGAAAATTCTGCTGTACTCCTAAGTCTCTGCTGGCAAAAATGATGGGGGACAGAGCTTTTTGTTTCATTAGCTTTGAATTCTGCCCTGCAGAAGGAATCTTCTATCAATATTTTCTTTTGCCTTTGGTTGTGATCTTATCTCTCTTTCCATCCTGTGTAATAATGTTGTTATTGGCACTGTGGCATGTGATCATCATAAATGGAACATGAAACAATTCCCACTGTTCTAAGTCACACCCACATTGCCCATCACTCCTTGTAGTCTATCCATGTGTAATTGTGTACCAGTCTTTAGAACACTAAGTCTTGCAGAGTTAAGTACCCAAATATCTACAGGGAAAAAATATAAGGCTCAGAACCAACCCAGCCATTGCTCTGTCTCTTTTTGTGCAGTATTTACAAAGGCTTTTAATTAGATGAAAATTTAGTCACCTTCTTATCTCTTTACCGTCCCCACATATGTTCAGTCTAAAGAGGTGATCACTATTCTTAAAACAGCTGTTGTAATAAAGGTATACTGAAATATTTAATATGCTTGTACTTCTCTTTTTATTAATACTACTCTAAGTATTATTGTAACTACTATAATAAGTACTGTAAGTTGGTTATAACAGGGAATCAGACCCACTGCCAATAGCAGAAATTAACTAAGGAAGGCCATTATGAGAGCAAAATAAAACAACAGTTCCTTTAACACTGAGGATACTTTTTCCATCCTAAGGGAATATGCTACTGCAATGTAAGAGATAGTTTGCGTATTTCCTAGCACACATACTATCTTGTTCATTTTCAGTCACCACAGTTAATGAAACGGGTTATCTCCAAAGTAGCAGGAGGCAGGACAAACGATGGATTTGGCATTTAGTCACGTATTCTTTTGCTGATTCTTTTTTGGGACTTCAGAAGCATTTGAGTTAAATGCTCTTATATTTCACTGTTGGATATCTAGTGAGTGTTGAGGGACTATAACGTATCTAGGAAGCTAATCAGACGGTTAGCAAAGTAAGTCGTCAGAAGAAACCAATTATCCTCTAGCAACTTCATAAAGATTAGTTTCTTTTGACATTTGCGTAATGATCTGTTTTTCTTTAAAAATACAGTAATGTACTTTTATCCAGAGAGATTTAAAATCTGTAATAGCACACTTGTAGTGAATTATTTTGCACCTGAGCAGCGGTGGATGGTATAATGAAGTACACTTAGGTGTACAAGCATTGCCTGTAGTCTGAAACTAACTGATGACTTTTAAGGATCTGTTGTAAATGATGCACAGATGCACAACTTAGTTCTTCATATACATACATTTCAGCACCCCCACACTTCTCGAAAAAGGAAAAAACCCTCAGTGAATGGAAACTGGCTTTAGATTTTCTAAGTAAATAAATACCAGCAGAGGTGTGTATGCTTTGATAAATTCAGGATTCCATCTGGATAGTGATAAGAGGTCTTAGTCAAGGGATTTAACTAAACATTATGCAAATATTTATCTCAGATGGAGACTGGAAATCTTATGTATTTATTCCCACAGTTGTATGTAAACTACTGTGGTTATTTTACAATGTGAACAAGAGAAAGCAGAGAAGTGCAATGGTGTTAGCTAAGTTTGTTATGCAGAAAATGTAATACAGAATAATCCTTGAAACAGTTGGATGTGAAATTCAAAAGCCCTGCCTAAGCTTAGGAAATTGTAAATGTTTTTAAATTCAGGAATTTCCAGCTATAGTATTCTGTAATTTAAAAACAAGCAGCTTTACCAGTAGAGTAGTCAAGATAACTTAAAGTAAACAAACAAACAAACAGACAAATCTGGTTATCTTATTTAGAAAATTTACTTTATTCTACCACTAGATGCTTGGCAAATCCCTGTAGTATTTTAATCCATTTTCCACTTGCTTCTATGCTTTTATTATTTTTTTCTTTCAAAGATTTGCATATTGTTGTGATGAAAGAAACACGCCTATAATTAGCCTGGTCTCATTTTCATCTTTTAGCATAGGTGACATTAACATATCAAGTGTGTACAAACTTTTCAGCTGCCTCCGTGTGAGACAGCTTCACAAGATGAAGCTGTGAGCATGGTGTAGAGATATTCTAGTGAGCCCTGGGAGTGGCACTGACAGCTACACGCAGTATGCACCAAAGATGGCTAGACTCTGGGTTTTCATTATAAGATGCTTCTAATAGTGCTTTCACTTGTGCTTTGATTTACCAACTTTAGTCAGAGAAGTTAATCTAAAATGTCATCTCTCATTTGATAGCTTTAATAGAAATATTTCTCTGCAAATCTGGCATTTCACATTCTTTCCTTTTTCTTATGCATAGTGCCATTTAAACTGATTTCCTTAAGTTTTGCTTACATTTCCAATGAAGAATTTTTTCTATCCTTGCACACCTTTTCTTTGCATATTCAGTTTCTCTCTAAAGCCTACAAGAAATCAGGCTACTTCCTTTATTAACAAGTGATTAAGTGCAGATAAAGGGCAGGTTTAAACCAAACAACTTGTATGAGCTATTCATTCCCCATTCTTTCAGCCTCTTTTTATTAAATTGAACTGATAAATATGTGAGTCAAAGGACGGTTTGATCATTCTGTTCTTTTCCTGAAATCAGGGGATGTCATCTCCTATTCTGTCAGGTCTACAGATTTTTTTATCATTTTGTCTTGACCTCTTGCATTATCTAACAAGAGCATCAAGTCCATGAGCTAAAGCACTGAGAGAATTATGTCACTGTTCTCTTTCCTAACACTGCTTTATCACAACATTTTAATAAAATGTGAAAAGTGGTCACAAGGCATTTTAGACTTGAGTGTTGAGTTGTCCTGCCAACTTCCCACATGTACGTGGTGAATACTGTGTGCATAGTATTTGTTGCTGAAAGCATCAGCCCCAAAGCACATAATAGTAAGGATGAGATCATTTAAAGCTAATCAGATACTGAAAACCAGGGAGACTGAAAGATTTTTTTTACAATCTGACCCCATGGGAAAACATAGTGTCAGTACATTTTTCTATGCTTTTGATAAAGTTGAAAGGTTATTTCTACTGTGGCTTGTGTGTATTTCTGCTAAACTTTAAGTTGAAAACTATATTTGAAGATACAGAAGTTATTAGCCAATTTTACCTACTACACTTATATTACAAAATAGGATATCTGTTTGTATATGCAGATTTTTCTTTTTCAAGCTTATAAAGAATTACAAGGATCAGAGTGAGGCTACATGAATCTTAATGTATAATGTAAGCTGCAGTCTTGGTTGTACTGAGAGAAGAAATGCACATATAGCAGATGCTGTTGCTTTCTGTATTGAAACTGCTTCTCAGTACTAAGGACTTCAGTGTTACAGCTCAAGATCAGAACATAGGAGCAAAGGAATAATTCAGTTCCTCCTTTGGCAAAGAAATAGAATTGTTTCCCTTTAGCTTGACACAGTCTCTAGACTCTTCAAAGCTTCACAAGTACAATTTTCAGTGTCAATATAACCAGTCTATAATATTATATTAATGCTAATTTATAAAAGTACTTAGTGTGGGCTTATTTTAAATGTGGGCTTATTTCCAATGTAATGTATAATTTTGTGGCAAACCTTTTAGCGGATCTGTAAATTGACATCTCCTGTAATCAGCAGCTCAGAAACAATAGCTTTCAATCAATCAGTGAAAAAAATCCTGCAATACACATACAGTTCTCCAGAGAATCACTGTGCTTCATAATTCAAACATGCACTTTTCCCTTGAGTCATAACAGAACAGCAACCATTTGGAGCCCTTTAAAACGATAAAATAAAAGGAGTTCAACACTGAAAAAAAAAAACTGGCAGTTAAAAGCTGGAAACAATTTCAAAATTATGCTTTTCTATGCAATAGATACCCAAACTTCAGTTTAGACCTTTCTATCAAGCAGATGTTATTCATATGGCTTGCCACTTCTCTTTCAAAGAATCTCAGTGCACTTACAACAAGATTTATACCTTGTAACTACAATAAGTGCATTAGTGGGAAAAGATGGCAGAATTCATCATGTCCAAAAATGCTGCCCTATATTTGTATAACCATTACAGGGCTATTTGCTCCAAAGGCAGTGTTTGTATTTCTTTTCTTACATTTCTTTGTTATTGTGTTTTTCTCCTTTGCAATGTTCTTCAGCAGGATTTCCACACCCAGTGCTCGTTTCACATTTTTAGCACTACCTCTGGAAGAAAAGTTTAATATAAGATTGATGAGACTATGGATAATCAGGTAAAAAGAAAAATTCTTTTTCTCTATCTGACTTTTGTGTTTGCCCTTCACCTTTCGTAAAAGCAATCCCCAGTACTGTGCAGTAATAGTTACACAATAGTGAAAGCAGAAATGACTTTTTTCATCCCTTCTTAGCATTCAAAAGCTTCTTAGTACAGAAGTAACTAAGATTATTTCCTTTATCTCAGGGGACATGCCCAACACACGTATGGGTAGATAGACTTTTGTTACATATAGTAGTTTCGTGTTTGTCCTGGGCTCAAAGGTAGCAGTCTTTTTTTCTCCATCTTAGTAGCTGGTGCAGCGCTGTGTTTTTGACTTTTGGCCTGGAACAGTGCTGGTAACACCGATGTTTTTAGTTACTGCTCAAATGTTTGGTCTGACCAAGGACTTTCTGAATCTCATGCTCTGCCAGGGAGGAGGGGAAGTCAGGAGGAAGTAGAGACAGGACACCTGACCCAAACTAGCCAAAGGGGTATTCCATACGACAGCACATCATGCACAGGATGTAAACTGAGTTACCTGGAAGGGCTAGTTCACTGTTGGGTCAGACTAGTTATCAGTCGGCGGGTGGTATTGTAATCTCTTCCCTTGTTATTTCCCTTATCACTATTATCATTGATGGTAGCAGCAGTAGTTTGTGTTACACCTTAGTTACTGGACTGTTCTTATCTCAACCCATGGGAGTTGCATTATTTCGATTCTCCTCCCCAACTCTCCGGAGTGGAGGAAAGAAAGGAGGGGGAGTAAGTGAGCAAGACTGCGTGGCTGACTGAGTTCAAACCACAACAATGTTTTAATGTGATTTACTGACACTTGAAGTAATTTTCCTTAAAAAGTACTTCAATTGAGCAAAGTCAAACCGTTCATCTTTGTGTTTTGTGCAAAAGATGGTTTGTTGGCAATAATTTCTTCTTACAATACATAGAATCATAGAATCATAGAATAGTTAGGGTTGGAAAGGACCTTAAGATCCTCTAGTTCCACCCCCCCTGCCATGGGCAGGGACACCCCACACTAAACCATGTCACCCAAGGCTCTTGGCCTTGAACAGCGCCGGGGGTGGAGCATTCACAACTTCCCTGGACAACCCGTTCCAGTGCCTCACCACACTTACTGTAAAGAACTTCTTCCTTATATCCAATCTAAACTTCCCCTGTTTAAGTTTTAACCTGTTACCCCTTGTCCTGTCACTACAGTCCCTAATGAAGAGTCCATACCCAGCATCGCTGTAGCCCCTCTTCAGATACTGGAAGGCTGCTCTAAGGTCTCCACGCAGCCTTCTCTTCTCCAGGCTGAACAGCCCCAACTTTCACAGCCTCTCTTCATACAGGAGGTGCTCCAGTCCCGTGATCATCCTCGTGGCCCTCCTCTGGATTTGTTCCAACAGTTCCATGTCCTTTTGATGTTGAGGATACCAGAACTGCACACAATACTCCAGGTGAGGTCTCACAAGAACAGAGTAGAGGGGCAGGATCACCTCCTTCGACCTGCTGGTCACACTCCTTTTGAAGCAGCCCAGGATACGGTTGCTTTCTGGGCTGCGAGCGCACACTGCTGGTGTGTCAAAAGAAACACACAGCTTGGTGTCATCGGCAAACTTGCTGAGGGCGCACTCAATCCCAGTGTCCATGTCAGCGACAAAGATGTTGAAAAAGACAGGTCCCAGCACCGATCCCTGAGGGACACCACTTGTTACTGGTCTCCAGCTGGACATTGAGCCATTGACCACAACTCTTTGCATGTGGCCATCCAGGCAGTTCTTTTTTCACTGAGTGGTCCACCTATCAAATTGATGTCTCTCCAATTTAGAGACAAGGATGTTTTGCGGGACAGTGTCATGATTTCCCCTTAGTGAAGCCATGCTGTCTGCCACCAGCCACCTTGTTGTTTTTCATGTGCCTTAGCATGCCTTCCAGGAGAATTTGCTCCAAGATTTTGCCAGTCTCACCTCGGAGGTGAGACTGACTGGTCTGTAGTTCCCTGGGTCATCCATTTTCCCCTTCTTGAAAATGGGGGTATATTTCCCTTTTTTCAGTCATTGGGAACTTCATCTGACTGCCATTATTTTTCCAATATGATGGACATTTTTCAAATTTGGTGAACAAATGCGTGACTTGCTCTCAGCTGCGTTGGGCACTTGCAGAGTGTGCATGCTAAGAACTAATTGAATTCACAATACATAGGCTTGGATGCAATTAGATTTCAGTTTACCTTGTTCAGTACCAAGCAGTATTTTCAAGGCGTTGAATGGTCTCACTGGCTTAAAAATCTTGCCCAAACTTTCCCACAAAAAATTTCTTCTACAGACTTTTTTTTTTAAAAGGGGGGGGGTGTTGGTTTGTTTTCTTTTTAATTTATTTCATTCCAGGAATGCTCCAGTTAAGAGCACTAGTTGAGAGAGAGGAATGTGCTTCTTATATACCCAGGGCTTAAGCTATTCAGGTTGCTAAAAAGGCATTTTTTATCTTTAGAAGCCTTCTCAGAGTTACACTGTAATGCTCTTTCAATCTCGGTACAGCATGATGAACAAAGCTGTTCAGACAGAGGCAGTGAAAAGGAGTGTTAAAACTTCCCTCATGTAACACCAAAAGAATAAATAGAAAGTCAATGAGGTGAGAAGTAAATATTTACAGATTTGAACTGTTGGCTTGTCTTGGTAGAATTAATTGCACAAATATTGGTGCACAATGATCCACATAAAGCATTAAGGTTGTGTCCTTTATCAGGAACAAATAAAGTGAAATCTGACAAAACAGCAGTTTGGATGGGTAATCATTAGTGTCATTCATGTGTCTGTTCATTTTATCTTGGCCTTAGCAACAATATTCTCTGCAGTGTAGCACAAGGATGTGGTTGAACTGCTGTCATGCCTGATACTTTATATTCTAGAGTGGTTTGCTCATAATCACAGTGTTGAGAAAAGAGACATACAGGAGCATTGCCAGCCTGCACTACATGGAGCTTTGACCCAGTACCCCCAAAGCAGCCCATGTGTACTCTGGTCTGGAGGTATTGTAGGACCTCCTACAATACTGAGTGATCCAGGCCTTGTACAGTGTTAGGGTTTTTTTCTTTTTTACTGCTTAGGCAATAAACTAATGTATTTGCCTTTATGACACCATACAAGGTTTTCTTACAATAGTTTTTAATCCTGTTTATGATGGCTTATGCAAAAGAAAATACAGTCTGGGATCATATATGTATTTTTGTTGCTGAAAATAAAAAGGTGTGTTCCTGCAGGTTCAGTTTTCTCATTAATCCTTCCATTGTGAATACTTTCATATAAGAGAATTTA
The DNA here is from genome assembly GCF_034315485.1 of Pezoporus occidentalis. NCBI lineage: Eukaryota > Metazoa > Chordata > Aves > Psittaciformes > Psittacidae > Pezoporus > Pezoporus occidentalis. The sequence continues at coordinate 1,937,140 of NW_026915268.1, forward strand.
ACTAGCTATTTATGCTATATTTCAAGCAGTAGTTACTTAAATCCATCTTGCATTAACTGAGATTGGAGAAACAGCTTGAGGGCTTGATCACTGATAATTATTTTAAATAAATATTTGCACACGTAGTTGTATTGGAAATGCTACAATTCTTGGGGAAGTGATTTAATGATATATCATAAATAGATTTTTTTTTTTCTAGGATGAAGTATTATGAGTGTTTTTCATGATTTATACCTTTTAATGTGTTGATCAGATGAAATATTGATTTAATGAAAATATTATTTCCTTTCTCATGAAATGACATTTGGGGGAGATGGCTGCAGGGCATTCAAAATATATGTAAGAAAAATTGATTAGTAAGTTCAAATGGAAAAGTGAAGTGAATCTCTCAATGAAGCTGTAGATGGAATGTCTAGACATATGGGGAAGGATCTAGAACCAGATGGGCACTAAGCTATACCAAGACTGCTTACTGGCTGCTAGTTTTCAGCTCTTTATTCCATGTCTCAGGTCATTTTTCTTTTAAGTGTCCTGAGATGTGGACTTCTAAAAGTGTCCTGAGATGTCTTTTCTAAAAGCCCAGCCTTAGCATACAGTAATCACAATTATATAGAAAAATGGAAATGCAAATGCTAAGGACTCAAACACCAGAAGGTGAACAAAAGCTGTTATTTTTATGTACAAACAATTTAGACTGATGTCAATTTGATGTTCTGAATTTTTACTTCAAAAGTTCTTTTTTACTTCAAAAGTGACATGGCTAATGAGATCACTCTCTCAACTAACCTAAGCAAGATTTTTCAGGAGTAAGAAAAAGTGATTAAATAGTCTGACTTCTAATAATTTTATTCATTTGCTTCCAGACTCGCTATGGTCAGATGTACATTCTGGAAACAAAGGATCTGTGTGATTTATTTTTTTTCTTGAAATCCTTCTTTTAGAGCACCTGTTTGTGTATTTTATGCTAGATGAACCCTCTCTAACAGTACCTTTTAATTTCCTTTCACTTAACTGAAGGGGAAAATACAAAACATGAAGGCATATGTTCCACAGGGTTCTCTAGAATAGCATACTGTTCTGTAGTCTGTAGAAGTATCAAGCTGCTCTGTGTTTTGCAGACTATGTTGGGGGTAGTAATTGTGCTGACCACCAGGATAAGAGGGGCTGATAAACCCATACTGTCCTTGTGCTGGTTTGACATCATGTGTCCAGATTACATTGTATAGGATTTCCTCATTTTGATTGCTGTTCCTCCTACAGCAGCAGACTTTGAAATCTATTTGGTCATTTATTTATTAACTTTAATTTTGGGGGGATCTATTTTAAAGAATCATAAAGGAGGCAGGGCTCTGTGTCCTCACTGTGCTGACAACACCGTAGCTAGAGGTCTGCCAAAGGAATCAACAGTGATTTGGAAAATGGCAAGCACTGGGTCCCTGCCAATCTGCAAATAGACTGGGCAGTTTCCTATTTCTGACAACGTGTGCAATTTTAAATGACCAAAAATATGGCTTTTTTCTCAGCTTCTTTTGCAACAGCAGGTGACATGTTGACATTAGAAATAGCTGGCAATGCAATGCCTTATTATTGTGCTCTAGAACAATTGCCAAATTCTTGATCGCTTGTGATAAAAAAATCAATTATGTAAGATATGTATGTTTGCACCAATGCTTCCGTATTATACTGTTTCTCAATAGATAATTTTGGTAAGGTGATATTTTGATACAAATATCACATGTCCATATTTTTCTCTGGCCAGTTTTGGAAAGTATGTATGATGTATATCAATAGTGAGACAGTATTTTCTGTTAGTTCAACAATTTATACAAAGCAAAATTTATACCTCTGTACAACTGGATAACTCTTCATTTAGATATGCAAGATATCAAAAACTTCTATCGCAATGCTCTCTTATTAGGAAAAAAAAAAGAATCCTAGCAGGCAGGATAACCAGTTGGTTAAGAATTTCTCTCTTTGAGATATAAACATAGCAAAAGAATCAATGGTCTTGAGTACCAAAGGAGGCCTTTCCTGAAGGGGGTCAATAAGAAATCTGGAGAGGCACTTTTTACAAGGACAAGGGGAATAGCTTTAACCTGACAGAGGGGAGATTGGGTGAGCTCTTAGGCAGAAGCTCTTCCCTGTGAGGGTGCTGAGGCGCTGGCACAGGCTACCCAGAGAAGCTGTGGCTGCCCCATCCCTGGCAGTGTTCAAGGCCAGGTTGGACACAGGGGCTTGGAGCAACCTGCTCTAGTGGAAGGTGTCCCTGCCTGTGGCAGGGGCTGGAACTGTATGAGCTTTAAGGTCCCTTACAATCTTCAGTGTTCTGTGATTCATTCTATGGGTAGTGAATTCAGCCTAAAGTCTTGGTTAAACTCATTTAATGAAGTACCTGACATTTGGGGGAAAAGCAACAACAAAAAAAGAAAAAGGAGAAAAAATGGGGTCTGTGTGTGCTTAGTGCTTGAGCTGGAGAAGTGGTGGGTCCCACCCTGAAACCTCCCTAAAGTTACAGCTGTGACAGTACATAGTACTGTTTTACACAGCTTTCATTAGTAGCAAGCGTAGCCCAGTCTGTTGAGTCTGAACCAGTGTCAGGATTCCCGATGGGTTTCCATAGCCATGCTGAGAGTCGGGGCTTTGGAGTCTGGGGGTGCAGGAAATCCATGTCTGTAGCCTACACTTTAGCAACTGGCTCAATCTTCAAAGTGAGGGGACACTGCACTAAAAAGAATAGAAAAGAGATACAGTGGTTACCTGGACTTCACAAGCCAGAGAGTGATTTCCCAATCTGCTTTGTAACATGTAATTCATATCTACAAATACTGTGTGTTACTGTCATTGTTTAGCAAAGACAGAGATATCACCATCTGCAATTCCACTAATGCCTGCCAGAAGGTTTATGTACAGTGTGCGTATGTGGAGAGTGACTGCTCCTCTTGCGTTTCATCTTTGTAAACTATTTGTAAATAAAATAAGGGAAAAGCACTGTACTGTGGAATGCTAATCTTTACTGAGACCAGTAAAGAAAATAACTGAGGAAACAGTTGCTATCTGAGTTCTGAGCAAGTGGTTTTAAAGAAGAAAATGTGTACCCTTTTAATTATGGAAAGCTTGCAACAAGCAACGACATCGAGGAGCTTGACAAGTTAAAACCACAACAAAATGCTCTTAAAACTCAGCGAATACTCCTTGATATTAGAGACAGCTTTCCAATTGACACAGTTTGAGTTTTACAGCAATTACATAAATGACAGCAATTTTGTTTAAAAAATCAGCTGTATGAGCAGTGATTTTCTAAGTCTATTAAGTATTCCTCAGCCTGTACCATTTACTTTAGAGGAAATATCTTTTTAAAATGCTATACGTTTACAGGTGGAAAATGGAAAGAAAACTGCTGATAAAATCTTGGGTTTATAAGATGAGAAGCTTATGAAATAATATAGTTAGTCTTATTTACTTTTGGAGAACTTAATAAATCACATGTACAATTTCAATGACTGAGAAACTTTGAATTTGCAGTGTTAATCCAATTATTTTGCTGTGGCCATCCTGAATGCATTAATATTTTCTTATTAAGTACAAGATGAGGCTTGAAAGATCCTCAAGAGGTCATATGCCTGATTCACAACAGATCAGTTATTTGTCATAGATTCTTGTTCTGTCTTTTATCTGTGACACCTTTTAGAATTATTTAATCAGTTCCATTGCAAAAAAAAAATAAAAGTTCTTCCAACATCTACCCTGGATTCTTAACTCCTCCAACTGATACTCTCAATGTGTGATACATGTGTGTTTCCCTAGGTATGTGCTTTATTTTTTTGCATGCGAGTGTGTTCTAATTTGTCAATATTTTAAATAAATATTTCTTTGCTAGGTAGAATCGTATCACAAGGCCTATTCCACCTGATTGGTTGTAGATAGATGAGTTTTTCTATAATGCTCATTACCTCTTGTTGGTTTGTGAATGACTTCATGCATGTTAAGTTCTTTTCACTCCTGAATACATGAATATCTAAAGTTATCGTGAATGGTGTTTCAAACCTGATTAGGAAGTATAGAGGTATGTCTTGCTATCTTTTGGTGTCCATTGATGGCACGACTGGTTTGTGTGTTCTTTCTTTGATCTGTGAGGAATTCATGGAGAATACAGACAGTATAGTTAAAAGAATTTTGCCATTTGAACTTAATGTTCATGGTCCAAAATACTTTTTTTTTCCCCTATGTATATAAAAAGGTAAAATCATAGAATCATAGAATAGTTATGGTTGGAAAGGACCTTAAGATCATCTAGTTCCACCCTCCCTGCCATGGGCAAGGACACTCCACACCCCACACTAAACCATGTCACCCAAGGCTCTGTCCAAACTGGCCTTGAACACTACCAGGGATGGAATATTCACAGCTTCCCTGGGCAGCCTATTCCCGTGCCTCACCACCCTAACAGTAAAGAATTTCTTCCTTATACCCAATCTAAACTTCCCCTGTTTAAGTTTTAACCTGTTACCCCTTGTCCTGTCACTACAGTCCCTAATGAAGAGTCCTTCCCCAGCATCCCTATAGCCCCCCTTCAGATACTGGAAGGCTGCTATGAGGTCTCCACGCAGCCTTCTCTTCTCCAGGCTGAACAGCCCCAACTTTCACAGCCTCTCTTCATACGGGAGGTGCTCCAGTCCCCTGATCATCCCTGTGGCCCTCCTCTGGACTTGTTCCAACAGTTCCATGTCCTTTTGATGTTGAGGATACCAGAACTGCACACAATACTCCAGGTGAGGTCTCACAAGAGCAGAGTAGAGGGGCAGGATCACCTCCTTCGACCTGCTGGTCACGCTCCTTTTGATGCAGCCCAGGATACGGTTGGCTTTCTGGGCTGTGCACGCACACTGCTGGTGTGTCAAAAGAACCACACAGCTTGGTGTCATCGGCAAACTTGCTGAGGGCGCACTCAATCCCAATGTCCATGTCAGCGACAAAGATGTTGAAAAAGACGGGTCCCAGCACCGATCCCTGAGGGACACCACTTGTTACTGGTCTCCAGCTGGACATTGAGCCATTGACCACAACTCTTTGCATGTGGCCATCCAGGCAGTTCTTTTTTCACTGAGTGGTCCACCTATCAAATTGATGTCTCTCCAATTTAGAGACAAGGATGTCGTGTGGGACAGTGTCATGATTTCCCCTCAGTGAAGCCCTCTGGCTGTCACCAAGAGCCTCGTTGTTTTTCATGTGCCTTAGCATGCCTTCCAGGAGAATTTGCTCCAAGATTTTGCCAGTCTCACCTCGGAGGTGAGACTGACTGGTCTGTAATTGCCCGGGTCATCCATTTTTCCCTTCTTGAAAGTGGGGGTTATATTTCCCTTTTTCCAGTCATCAGGAACTTCACCTGACTGCCATGATTTTTCAAATATGATGGCCAGTAGCTTAGCAACTTCATTTGCCAGCTCCTTCAGGACCCGCGGATGGATTTCATCAGGTGCCATGGACTTGTGTACATTCAGGTTCTTAAGATGATCTCGAACCAGATCCTCTCCTACTGTGGGCCTAGGGTCATCATTCTCACAGTCCCTGCATCTGCCATTCTGGATGTGGGTGGTGTGGTCAGAGCTTTTGCCCATGAAGACTGAGGCAAAGAGGTCATAAAGAACCTCAGCCTTCTCCAAATCCTGTGTAGCCAGTTCTCTTGACAGCTTCCTGAGGGGGCCTACGTTGTCCCTGGTCTGTCTTTTATTCTCTACGTACCTATAACAGTCCCTTCCTGTTATCCTTAACATCCCTAGCCATGTTTAATTCTAACTGGGCCTTAGCTTTCCTAACCTGGTCCCTAGCTTCCCAGACAACATCCCTGTATTCTTCCCAGGCTGCCTGTCCTTGCTTCCACCTTTTATAAGCCTATTTTTAACTCTGATTTTTTCTCAGCAGCTCCTTATCCATCCCAGGAGGTCTCCTGGCCCTCCTGCTGCACTTCTTTCTAGTTGGGATGCAACACTCCTGAGCATGTAGCAGCTGATCCTTGAATATGAACCAACAGTCTTGGGCCCCCCTGCCCTCTAGGGCTCTATCCCATGGAACCTTCCGAAGCAGGTTCCTGAAGAGGCCAAAGTCTGCTCTGTTGAAGTGCGGGACAGTGAGCTTGCTGCACGCTCTTCTCACTGTCCTGAGGATCTTGAACTCGACCATCTCATGGTTGCTACAGCCAAGGCTGCCCTGGAGCGTCACATTTCCAACCTGCCCTTCCCTGTTGGTGAGCATGATGTCAAGCATGGCAGCTCTCCTCGTCAGCTCCTCTATTACTTGCAGAAGGTAATTCTCTTCCAAACAATCAAGGAACCTCCTGGATTGCTTGTGCCAGGCCGTACCATCCCTCCAACAGATATCAGGGTGGTTGAAGTCATCCATGAGAACAAGGGCCTGTGAGCGCGAGGCTTTTCCTATCTGTCTATAGAGTGCTTCATGCACAGATTCCTCTTGATCAGGCGGTCTGTAACAGATCCCCACAGTAATGTCTCTGTCCTGGGTTCAGCAGTAGCAGTCATTTTTCCCCTTCTTGGTAGCTGGTGCAGTGCAGTGTTTTGACTTTCAGCTCGGGAACAGAGCTGATAACAAGCAATGTTTTGGTTTGGCCAAGGACTTTGTGAGCCTCATGCTCTGCCAGGGAGGAGGGGGAGCCAGGAGGAAGCAGAGACAGGACACCTGACCCAAGTTAGCCAAAGAGGTATTCCATACCACAGCACGTCATGCCCAGGATGTAACTGGGAGTTAGCCGGAAGGGCCGGGAGACTGCAGGGTTGGAGGAGGTATCGGTCAGAGCTTGGTCGGGCTGGGGGGGGCGAGTTATCGGTCGGCTGGTGGTGAGATGATGTATTCTCTTCTCTTGTTATTTCCTTTATCATTATTATCATTGGTGGTAGCAGTAGTGATTTGTGTTATACCTTAGTTACTAAACTGTTCTTATCTCAACCCGTGGAAGTTGCATTCTTTTTGATTCACCTCTCCGTCCCTCCGAGAGCAGGGGGAGGGCAAGAAAGGGGGGGAAGTGAGCGAACGAGTTACCTGACTGGGTTTAAACCACGACAGTTCTTTTTGGCGCCCAACGTGGGGCACGAAGGGTTGAGATAACGACAGATTTGACTGGATTAATAGTCACTCGTCACAATGCTGATTTATTGGCTCTCAGAGTTGTTTCGCTTGATCTCACAGCTTCAGAATGTTGTAACTTACATAGAGCCGGTATTTGCTGTGATAGTGTTTATCAAGTATGGGGCCTGGGCTAAGGTTCTTGTCTCACTGTGCTTTATGGCAATGGCTTGTAATACGGGCGGGCTCCAGCAGCAGGGCGGGACGGACGTGGCCGTGGACTTGTACCTGGCCGTCCGGCTGCTCTTCACCGTCCTGGCCCTCACCCTACTCTCCATCTTCGTGAGGCTGCGGGGAGCTGAGGGGGAGCGGCCCCGGGAGCCGGCGGCAGCCGAACCGGCCCGGGAGAGCGGCCCCGGGGACCAAGCGGCGGCGGGAGCGGGGCCGGAGGCCGCGAGGGGACGGCTGCCGGTGGAGGAGGTCGGGGCTGTCGAGGAGCAGAAGGAAGCGGCTGCCGAGCAGCGGGAGAAGGCGGCGGAGGAGCCGAGCCCCGCGGAAGAGCCGAGCCCCGCGGCCGAGCCCAGCCCCGCGACGGCCGAGAGCGTTTCCCGGAAGCCGCCCGCCGAGCCCCAGGAGGATGCAGGAGACCACGCAGCATTTCCCAGCAAGGCAGAGGAGGAAGAGCTGGACTCAGGAAAAGAGAGGCTGGCGGTGGGAGAGCCGGCAAGCACAGCGGCTACACCAGCCCCAGTGACAAGTACAGCAGCATCAGTTGAGAGTTCTGAAGGTTTTGAATGGCCTTTGGGTGTCCTTGGTACCTGCCTGCTGATTGTGATGGGGATCAGCATGTTGGCACACACACAGGCTGTGTTCTACCCACAACCATTTTGTCTGATCTCAAAAGTTAAGCAGAGTCAGGTTTGGGTCTTGTCTGGGGTTAGACGAGGATATGGGGGGCCCAAGAGGCTTTCCCCAAGGCTGGACAGCCAGGAGTGGCAGGGTGTGTGGGACAGTATGGGCAAGTATCTAGTCCACTGGGCCCCTCCAGTGCTTTGGAAGCGTCGGAGATGGAAGGCAGCTGTATGGAGTCCCCAGCAACAAGCTGCAGAAGCTGCTGAAGGGGACAGTGAATTATTTTGAGCCTGGTGGGCCCAATGCACTTCAGGCCATCAGAGCAGAGATGCAACACAGAGATGGACTCATGATCGAGGGGTGGACTTAGCAATGGACACTATTGCCCAGGTTATTCACGAGTGTGAACACTGCACACAGTCTCTCCTGCTCTGGAAGACTGTTACAAGAGATGGAGCCTGACATCATGGACCAGATGGACTCAGCAGCTTTATAGGGACTGGTCCATGCACTAAGATAAGAGTGCACTGAGATAAGAGTGATGGTATATTGAAAATGTGGGATCTGAGCATGACGTGAATGGTATGGAATAAGGGGTGGATAATGTCCTGGGTTCAGCAGTAGCAGTCATTTTTCCCCTTCTTGGTAGCTGGTGCAGTGCAGTGTTTTGACTTTCAGCTCGGGAACAGAGCTGATAACAAGCGATGTTTTGGTTTGGCCAAGGACTTTGTGAGCCTCATGCTCTGCCAGGGAGGAGGGGGAGCCAGGAGGAAGCAGAGACAGGACACCTGACCCAAGTTAGCCAAAGAGGTATTCCATACCACAGCACGTCATGCCCAGGATGTAACTGGGAGTTAGCCGGAAGGGCCGGGAGACTGCAGGGTTGGAGGAGGTATCGGTCAGAGCTTGGTCGGGCTGGGGGGGGGCGAGTTATCGGTCGGCTGCTGGTGAGATGATGTATTCTCTTCTCTTGTTATTTCCTTTATCATTATTATCATTGGTGGTAGCAGTAGTGATTTGTGTTATACCTTAGTTACTAAACTGTTCTTATCTCAACCCGTGGAAGTTGCATTCTTTTCGATTCTCCTCTCCGTCCCTCCGAGAGCAGGGGGAGGGCAAGAAAAGGGGGGGAAGTGAGCGAACGAGTTACCTGACTGGGTTTAAACCACGACAGTCTCCCATAGCTGTTCTCCTTTAACCCTGACCCACAAACCCTCTGTTAACTGCTTACCTGTCCCCAGACAGAGTTCCATACTCTCCAGCCTATCCCTAACATAAATAGCAACTCCCCCTCCCCTCCTGCTGGGCTTGTCTTTTCTAAAGAGCTTGTAACCTTCCATTCCAACACTCCAGTTGTAGGAGCCATCCCACCATGTTTCTGTGATGCCTGTTATATCGTACCCCTGTAGACATGCACACATCTCTAATTCCTCTTGTTTGTTCCCCATGCTATGGGTGTTTGTATAGAGGCATCTGAGCCAACCTCCAAATGAAGCTGGTTCATTGGCTGGAGCGGCTGGAATATCTCTGCATTGCTCCAAGCATTTGTTATAGGTGCTGGCAACTGACTGGGTGTGTTGGAATGGAATGATGCCCCCCTCCCCCAACACATCTACTTTAAAACATCCTTGACCAGTCTGGCAAGCCTCCTACCAAAAAGCAGCTCCACCAGCCCCCAGTAGACCTGGCCTACAAACTTGGATCCATGTGTTCAAGACACCCAAACCCCTGACTATGGCACCATTGTTCTAACCATTTATTAACCTGGCCAATCCTCCTGGCCTTTTGGGGGTCCTCCCCTGTATCCTGGAGAATTGAGGAAAAGACTACCTGAGCCCCTAACCACCTCTCCCAGAGCTCTGTAATCCTTCTTTATGTTCTCCAGGCTACACTATCTATATCCCTTGCACCCACATGGACAGCTAGAAGTGGGTAATAGTCAGTGGGACTTACTAGGCCAGGCAGCCTCTCTGCAACATCCCTGACCTGAGCCCCTGGTAGACAACACACCCCCCTTGAGACCGGGTCAGGTCAACAGATGAGTGCTTCTGTCCCTTTGAGAGTCCCCTACTACTACACACCGACGTGTCTTCCTGGCAGCACCAGTAGAGATCTTCTTTACCAGTGCCCGAGGGTGGTTTCTTCATCAGCCCCCTGAAGGACAGTAAAGAGGTTCTGTGTGGGGACAACAGGTTTAGGAGGAAGTCCCATGTTTTTAATTGTCCTCTTCCTCCTTTTTTTTTTTTTTGTTGCTTTTCTTTGTTACTGTTTCCCAGCTTCCTGTGTTAACAGTCTCCTTCTTTCCTCCATGATCTACAGGGGACGCTTGAGGCCCCTGCACAGTTTGGGCCTGGAGCAAGCATTCCTGCTTCTCCTCAGCTTCCCTGGCATCTTTCAGCCTACGGACAGCGTCCCACAGCTCAGGCCCTGCTGCAGGAGGACCTCCACCAGGGAGCAACGAGTGCAGCCCTGCCCATTGTGCACCGCTCCCTCACCAGAGCAGTGCAGGCACTCTCTACACTGCAGCCTCCCCTCTCATCGGCTCTGCTACCGCCGGGGCAGCCAGAGCAGAGCTCCCGGACCGGGCCGTGGCCATAATTCGAGTGCTCACCATCCCGCTCGCTCTGCGCCACAAACTGCCCCGACCACCCTGTTCGCCGCGCTCCCTGGGGCAGGTTTTTACCCGCTCGGGGCTGGTGCCGCTCCTCCTGGTGCTGCTCCCTGTGAGTCCCTGCTCGGGTCAGCTGAGCTGCCGGATCCTGGGCAAGGCCTGGCGAGCACTCGAGGCTCCCTCGGTGGCTCTCGCCGCTCCTGGACGCTGATCTTCCCCCCGCTCCGGTATTCAAATCTTCGAATTGAGTTTGCAAGTGTAATGTTTAAAAACCTTCTAGGTGATTTGGTTGCATAAATTTCACTGCCATTGAATCTTAAACTCTGGAACATAACATAGCTGATTTTTTTCAACCTAGCTTGCCTTCCTAGAGGAAACGGATGTGCTTTATTTTCACATTGCAGCACAAGTGTCCAGCTCCGTACGTATGCTGCAGAGTGAGGAAAAACTGGAATTATATTTTATTACAATGAAGTTTTTGAAGCATACATAAAAAGTAGTCAGAAACCAGGAAGCATAGCTGGTAACAGTAAAATCTTCTCTACCTCTTTTAATTGTGAATAACTAACCAGTACTTCTACCCAGCTCTGAGAAGGTCAGTTTATTTCCAAGGAAAATTCTTGTGTCTTGGCATTGGGTCACACAAGCACTTCTCTGTTCTTGAAAGAAGACTTGTGCTTCTAAAACACCTTATATTACTCATAAGTTTTATTGGGGGTGAAAGCAGCAACACTATTGTTATTAGTTAATGCATAGGCAATTTTTGGCCGACTCGGGACCTCTTTAGGTGCTGGAAGTCTGTGGCTTCTGGAACTTTATTTAAGAGTTATCATAGAGAAGAATGCTGTCATCAGACTCCAAGCATGGTTGTCTGACTTATAGTTAAGCTTCAAAACCAATAAAGGTGATGCTAATCTTCTCTGGGAATGAACATTGACTAGTTTAGAAAAGCTTAGGCATAGTATTATGAACATACCTACACATGCAGAAGCTGAAAGATTATTACTTTAAAAACTTCAAAGTTAGGAAATATACATTAATTATTCTTTAATCTGCCTTGTGTGTAACTGCAATGTAATTAGAAACTGTGTGGTGATTATTTTTTTTTTAACCCATTTCTGGTATTAAGCCAATGTGTAATGACAGTGATTCTTATCAGCAGAATACTGGCCTCGGGTATTGCAAAAATTCAACAGTGAAGAAAGTAAGGTAGGAAGTAGTAGACTGAAAGAACATAGCTTCTTGGGTCAGGGCTGAAATACAGAGTTCCTGTGTATTAGTATTCACTTAAAATCAAATTACTCCCAACTATCCGTCAGCTTTGTTTCCCATTGCTTTTTTTTAACATCCCTGGATTGAAATGTTTGGATCTGTTTTGCAGAATTGATCCAGTTTTGAAAGACCAAATCCATGCATCAGAATGTTGTGCTTTGAAAACGCAGCAGGCTGAGTATTCTCATATACTGCTGTCTTAAGCTAAGCAGCCAGCTTTTGTGAATGGAGAAGGTCTGAAAATCCAGGAGACAAGGCATGAAGCACAAATTGAAACATAAGAAAGTATGAGTGCCTTGGAAAAAGCAGATTAGATAGATAGATTCAGTCAGGGCATCATACTGTTTTAGCACAGATTGAGAAGCCAATGAGCACAGAAGATCTGGCTGCTGTCATTGTATCTTCAAGAAAGACTGGTTGCATCCCTGTAGGGATGGTGCATAGGTAGTGATATTTTGAAGAACCTTCAAAGGTTTGCAGTGGGAATTCAAAAGGCAGCTTCTTTATGCATGGCTATTCCCTCCACCAAAACACAGTGTTCTTAATTTGTTTCTTAGTTTGTTGTATTTTTGTTATTAAAATGCTTATTTATGTCTTACCTGCATTTGTGAAAGAGCTTATTATTTTATGCCATTCATCCTGCAAAATTTCACCTATTGTGGAAAACTTCAGGCTGGCTGGTTAAAATGTAGTGGAACTATAAGGAGCCAAAGACTGTTACTCCTGAGGGGGAAAAAAATGGTTTGGATTTAAAAAAAAAAAAGGTTTTGAAGTCTTAGGTATCAGATTAAATCTCAGTAAAAACCATTTCGATGTATTTCCTCCCTGAGATCAGTAGAAATGGATTTTCCCCAAAGGTCTGTTTAATTGATATAGCCAGTCAAAAGTATTGCTTCCTTACCTAGAAATGTTTGGTTTTCTGAAATTCTCTGCTAAGCAGTCTATTGGATGGGGTTTCTCCTTTTTCTCTTCCATGTAGCCTGGACAAAAAAAAAAGAAACAAAAAGAAACCTACCTCTACTCATTCGAACGTTCCCTAAAGATGCATCTTCTAACGTCTTCTCTACATTTCAGTCAAATTGCAAAAATACCAGGTTCATGTAAGCCAGGAACCTTCCCTGCTATTATTGTTTTCCTTTGATTCATACTGAATACAAAGTTCTAAAAATAACTTCTGCATCATTTATGGTATTCTGATCTTTGTTACCTCATTACAAAATAAGAATCTTAAAAAATTAAACTCTGAAGGATTGTAAAAGGAGAGTTACAGTTCACAGCTTACTTTTAATTGGCACTGGAGTGAAAAAATGTCATTAGCACTCACTTACTGGGTCTTACATGCCAACACAGCTGGGTGGCTGGGCACACATTTCTTCAAAAGTAAACCAGCAGTTTGGTTTGCTCATGTCAAGACTGCACCATCATCATTTCCAGTTGTCTGCAGCATTCAGGATCAAACAAGCAATTCAGTGTGGGACAAGGTATAGAGATGGGTTTTCTGGAGAAAGAAAACAATGCAAGATGGAGGCATTTGCTGTCACTGAACATGCAGAATGAGGCAATATAGAATTGAGACAGAACAGCTGTTGTTATGTGTGGTATAGGTAGTAATTGGAACAAAGAAAACAAACACTGTCAAGAAGCCAACTATTGCTGCAGAAGCTCATGTCTGCTCTTGACAGTAATAGTGATGATTTGTGTACATAAAGTTGAGGATAAATAACTAAGCTGAAAGAGGAACCTTGATGAATGGCTTTTGACACTGATTTTGAAATTATTGCGGAGAAACAGCCTTTCCAAAATGGCTAACGGAATAGTGTCTTAATCAGATAGAGTACCTATGCAAGGTTTACACTGCAAGAGTCTGGATCTCTGTTAGAAGCCATTTCTCTTCTGCTTCTTAGGTCATTGCTCAAAACGAAGTTCCTGGAAATCATTTGATTCTATGAATTATTTTTGCCTAAATGTTGTTTAAAAAACAGAGGTGCAGAAATTCTGAAATAGAAATACACGTTTCCAAAAAATCTGAACAGAAAACTTTAACTTTCAGATTTATCTTTTTTTTTTTCTGACTTATTTTTTTCATGTTCCATTTTGTTAGGATCATCCTTTCCATGGGCATTTGCTTTGGACAAATAGGCATTTTCCAAGAGAAGAATTTGTGCACTGTATCTCTACCAGTTTAAGTGCTTTTTCTTGTTTTGAAATAATTTTTGTTCAGTGCTCACTGAAAGCTGGGGAGGGTTTCTCTATGCTCTGCTTACCCCTGTTATTTTCTTTTTCTCAGCAACTAGCACAGTTCAAGTAAGACGGACTGTTGGCCTGCATAGACAGCTCTCTGGCCTGTGACATAGATTTTATGCAGCTGTTTTTAAAGGATGGCATTTTCTTGGGAAGACTGAGCTAAGATCAGTCCTGTGATGTTTGTACTAGGTATTGCACAGATTTTACACCACATTCACCATATTCTGTATGTATCTACCCAACAACTATCTTCCACAACCTCATCTATGTTAATGGCATGATTTCTAGTAGAGTGTGTGGAGCCCTATTAATTTTTCCTATTTGAAATCAAATCTCTACTCATGGGTAGGGATTGATAATAGTTGGGTACTAGTGAGTGTGTTTGCATTGTAAGGGATCATGTCAGGAAGGGATTCACAATGAGAAAGGTTTTGCACCATTTACAGAAGTTAGTTAGCCTTATTTTCTAGAAATCATTCTCTAGCTACATCCTATGAATAAAGAATCCCTCTCCACAATTCTTAGCCATTTTGTATCTCTCATCCCAGAATCTCTATTATAACAAAACACAAAAATTGTTCCTGATGAATCTGGGTTTGATTTTTAGTTGATTTCAGTGTTTGAATTAAGACTTTGACTGGTATCAAGTAAGTCAAGCTCTAAGGGAAGAATGTAAATATGTTCTTACTGCAGCCTAATCCACGGAGAAGAATAAGAGGTACATTAACAGGTGCTATGCCTTGTGTCTGTACTGAGCAAATAACTTAAGCCTAGAGATAGGACCATTCATGTATAAGGAAAGCAAATGAAAGTGAGCATAAAGCTAGAATAATTTTAATTTTTATATTTTTAAGTGTATAGTACTTAATCAGACTTTTTAATTTATAATACCTATTTAAAATGTGCATTTATATTATATTTAATTTATCTCCTGCATGTATGCATATAATGATCTAGTACTTAGTAACAGTGTGTGGTAGATTGACCCTAGCTGGATGCTAGGTGTCCCCCAAAGCTGCTCTATCGCTACCTTCCTCAGCTGGGCAGGGGAAAGAAAATGTAATGAAAGGCTCCTGAGTGCAGAGAGATCACTCACCAGTTACCGTTATGAGCAAAATAAACTTGACTTGGGGGAAAATTAGTTTCATTTATTACCAACCCAGGCAGAGTAGGATAAAGAGAAATAAACCCAAATCCTAAAACACCTTCTCCCTACCCCTCCTTTCTTCCTGGGCTTAACTTTACTCACAAGTTTTCTACCTCCTTTCTCCCAGCAGCACAGGGGGACAGGAAGTGGAGGTTGTGTTCAGTTCATCACAGTTCTGCCCCTCCTTCCTCTTCAGGGGATGACTTTACACACTTCCCCTGCTCCACTGTGCTGTCCCTCCCATAGCAGACCTCCATGGACTTCTCCAACCTGAGTCCTTCCCACAGGCTGCAGTTCCTCATGAGCTATTCCAGCTTGGGTCTCTTCCATGGGGTGCAGCCTTCAGGAACAGGCTGCTCCAGCATGGGTCCCCTGTGGGTCACAGCTCCTGCCAGCAAACCTGCTCTAGCATGGGCTCCTTTCTCCACAGGTTCTGCCAGGAGCTTGCTCCAGCACGGGCTCCCCACAGGGTCACAGCCTCCTTTGGACATCCGTTTGCTCCCATGTGGGGTCCTCCACAGCTGCAGGTGTAAATCTGCTCAGCCATGGACCTCCATGGGCAGCAGGGAGGCAGCCTGCATCACCACAGTCTGGAACATGGGCCACAGAGGAATCTCTGCTCCAGCGCCTGGAGCACCCCCTCCTTTCCTTCTGCACTGACCTGGTGTCTGCAGGGCTATTCCTCTCACATATTGTCACTCCTCTCCTCTGAGAGCTGCTGGTGTTGTGCAGATATTTTCTCCCACTTCTTAAATATGTTATCCCAGAGGTGCTGCCACTGTCATTATGGGCTCAGCCTTGGAGCCCTCTGACATTGGCTTCATCTGACACAGGGGAAGCTTCTAGCTGCTTCTCACAGAAACCATACCTGCACCTACTACCAAAACCTTGCCACACAAATCCAATACACAATGTGACCTGGTGGTTAGTAGCAGGATGTAAAAGAAAAGAAGAACAACCAATCATGACATTTCAAAACAGGTTAATGAGAACTGCACCACTGCATTTGTTTGCAAATTAACGTGGAATGAAATTGGAAAAAAGTTTAGATATGTGCTCATAGTTTACAAGAATACATCTGCCTCTGAGTCATTCTTTAATCCAGTCATAATTTTTGAGACAGACTATGCAAAGAGGTAAACCAAGGACACTACACTTTCCAAAATGATGCTGCCATACATTTTGAAAGTAGTGTTGTACATCATACAAGGACAGCAAATGCTACTGAGAGGCATCATCTCACAAAGGGTAAGGAAAAAGGTTGGTTAAGTAATTTAACTGGTGTTTCCTTTGTGCCTAATATAGTATCTCTGTAAGGTCCAATACTGCATGAGGATTTCTGTCTGAATCACTGTAAGAATGGTAGCAGTGTAGCTTTAGGACTTGGAAAAGCTTTTGGAAGGGTTGAAGTGATATTCTAGATTTTCTGCAAGGTAGGCTTTAACTTGTTCTATACAATGAGGTAGCAGTTGTTGCTGATCTAGATTTGCAGTCATCAAGTGACTCGTATTGCTGTTCGAGTGGTAAGACATTAGCTGCAGGTAATATTAGTGCTCTCAATGTCTTTCATAATTTTCATGTCTACCAGACAGGTTTGCTGTGTGCCAATGCTGGTATTGTCCTGATACTGTTAATCACAGCAAATTAGCAAAATTATTAGTTTATTGAGGACTAGTAAATGGGGTATAAAATGCTTTTATGATAACATATGCTTACTGACTTTTTTGTTATACTTGACTATGTAGTTCAGTACAAAAAATAGAATTGTACAGATGCCCTAAAGCTTCCTTCATCAACTGAATGTTTTTTGAAGGTGAGGACTAGTACTATATACGTAGGTGTGAGAGTCTAATAAGCTTTTCAGTTTAATCATTGGTGTTCAGGGTCATACAGATCTGACCAATCCAACATAGATGTTGTACTATGTTCTGTACAAATCATGTTTATACAATGGCAAATGCTATTGGGCTGAGATTGGAATAAAGGAATGGACAAAGAATCTCAGTATCTTCTATTTGACATCTCACTGGTCTGGAAGAGTATGTGCTGTAGCAAGATGTGCTTAAAGGCACAAGCTAAACGTGGCAGCATCATTGTAGTGATTTCGCATCAGTTATGAATAAAGACGTTCAAGCTTCTGTTCTTAATTGTGTCACTGAAATGGTGTGCATTAATACCTTATCTCCCTGTGTTTCCATATTTCCAACTTTTAGAATATAGTTACGTTCTATAACAAGATATTCTGAGATCCTTCAAAAAATGAGGTGTGTAAGGTGCAATGTACTACTACAGTGCTCAGTAAACTGGATCCACAGCAAACAGTGCGAAATACGCCTTAGAGAATCCTAATTAATTTAGAGCCACAGTAAACAAATGGCTTGTCACTTTCAGTTTATATAAGTATAGAAAAAAGTGGAGGTTGGGGTTAGAAACACTTGCAAGAACATATGCTTAACAAACCACAGTAAGCAGAACAAACCAGAGAAAGTCTAAGCAGAAGCAGAGAGAGCCCTGGCACCATCAGCAGATTGTATGGCTATGATCCAGAATGCAAACAGAAGATTGTTCAAACAAGTCATTCATATATTTAATTAACTATGGCAAAGTGTTCCAGTTGTGAGAGGTTATTTTAATATTGTGCAAATGCCATACTAACCACATGCTCACCCCTGTTCTTTTGGAGATAACAACAAAACTCATACTGACTAAAACAGGAGCAAGACAGGACATTGAATATTGAAAATTGGGGGTTATATTGGGTGCCATTAAATCTTAAAATCTGTGAAAACAGCAGACTAAAGAGAACAGAATACATGCTATTCAAATAGAAATCTTGGCAATTTATCATTTCTCTGTACCCTGTGCTCTTAATAAAACCATTTGGGTTAACTATTTAAATTTGTTAATTTTCCATCTTTAGGGGCAAGTGTGTGTATATTTCTATAGACTCTATTAAGTATATGTATACCCATGTGTACACAAACACACACAAATGCATGTATATGCTGAGGGGAAGGTCACCGTGCATTTAGTCCTTGTTCTGGCCATTGGGCTGTGGCTGAGTAGCCACAGCATGGAATGGGATAGCCCTCACAACTGGGCACTGGAGCTCTGCTGCCTCTCATGCCATTGGAGAGACAAGAGGAGGAGGTTTTGGTTTGTACTTTGGTTTTCATGTGAAGTGGATGTGGGACTGAGAAGAGGGCCACTTCTTTGTGGTGCCTCAGTAGAAAGCATGGACCCTCGGCAAACTTGGCTGGAGCCAGGCTGGATCTTAGAGTAGTGGAGCTGACACTGGAAGCATGGTGGAGGCAAAGCTGACCAGAGCAGCCAAGCCTACTTAGTCAAAAGTGCAGTTTTGCAAGCCATGGAGGCCAGTGCGTGCACTCCCACTGAAAGGACATTTGTCCAGCCAGACTTTCCTGCCATTTGCCAGAGCTAGTAGACTTGCTCAGTTGGATCAGCACTTTAATAAAGCTGAGACCTAACCCACACCCCAAAACAATTTTGTTTTGAGCCCTGTAATTTTTCTCACCCCAGCTAGTTTCAGAGCCATTTAGAATACTAGGACAGGAAGGGAGGGAACACAGGACAGGAGGGCTAATGTTTTGGAATACAGCGTGGCTTAAATTGGTTACAAACCTATGCTCCAGTCCTGCAGTGGTGATAGATCCAGCCTGGGAGCAGACAGGAGGAGCTGAAGAAATAAAGAGGAGACAGCAGCAGCCCCAGGGACTGAGAGGCCAGGGACTGAGCAAAGAAAGTCAAGTGCTGAATCTAGTGATTTGAGAAACACTGCCAATTTTCTAAGATAAAGGAATAATTATCAAAATATTGGAAAGATTTAATCTATACAGTTTCCTTGAATCATCAGGCTAAATGTCACCTACGTTGCTTAACCCTGTAGACAAGAAAATGTGAGATAGATTTGAAAGTCTTAGTCCTGCTTAAGTGTTGTATGCTATGTCTCCCTCTGCAAGTAAGGGTTCAATTGCCTAATTAAAATTACTTAAAATTGTCAACTTTGGTAAAATCTTATTTAAATAAGAAGGATATTTTCATACTTTTCAGCTGAAAAAAATTACTGTCAGACTTTATTTTCCTCAATCAGAAACAAGCAGATTGTTTGAAGAGTGGCTTAAAGTTCTTGTTTTCCAAGGTGAAAGGGAAGATTTAGACTTCTCTCTTAATTTGAGTGCAAAACTGTGTGAAACTTGAATCTTTCACTACTTTGAAATAATTGCATTGTTAAGCCTACATTTCAAGATTTATTGTGCCCAAGACAGTCACCCACCAGAACCAAGAACATATATGTGTTGGTATGTATATATGTGTGTGTATAAATTAATTATTAGTAGTATTTATCAAAATGCATACACGATAGGACAACGCTTATGTGTAAATTTGCTAAAGCAAAAGTGTGATTTTTGTCTTTCAAAGACAACATTCATGGTCTCTGGCTCAGCCAGGGAATGAATCTGAAGTTTTTCCTAAGCTTGGTGAAAATTTCAGGGTACAGGCTCCACCCCTGTTACTGGTGCAGTGGAAGTGCAAGTATTCCACATCACATAGAGGTCTGTCAGGAAGGAATGAGAGACAACCTGGCAACCTAAATTGCAAAGGCCGACTTGGATGGTAGGGAGGCAGCCTGAGTAGTGAACATTGTTGTGCGTCACAAAAAGAAGGCATTACTCTTCAGCTGTGAGGCTCTCCAATCTCGTAGCTGAAGATAGTCTTCACCTCTTCCAGCAACATGATTATCAGAACACTCTTCTGGGATGCAGGACGCAGATGTCAAAGAAAGGAAGGGAATTAAACACAGGTCATGTTAGTAAAGGTTAGTTTACTAGGCAAAAAGGCATGGACTATTTCTTTATGATATTTTGGGAGGAAACAAATTTTTCCATGACTTAGCAACACATTTGGGCAGGAGCTAGTTCTGCTTGTATTTCCTTACATATTTTAGCTTAGCCACCAAACTGAAAAAGCAATTTTTTGTACATCAGTCCTCATCATTACAGGAATAGATATGTCACATTTTGTAAGAAATAGGTAATATTTTCTATCTGGTTCTTCAAAAAAGAAAAAAAGTGGCAGAGAGAAAGCAGTTACTTAAAGGTGCTCAGAGGTCTGGAATATGGGCAGTAAGTAACTCTCAAGCAGACTGCAGGGACTGTCAAATACACAAGGTTACTAGAATGACCTGAGAAGTGGGAAACTTATGGTACCACAGCAAACTGGATGAACTTGGCTTGCTTAAAGATGGAGAATGATTTCCTATCTGTAAATGTATTGAGGGAATAAACACAATCTGAATGAGAAGGAACTATTTGAGCAGGTGGATGGTGATAGCATAATGGGAAACAGTTATCAACAGACTTGAAATAGGGCAGAAATTAGAGGATTTATGGCCATAAGAATGGTAGTTTCAAGAATGGTCTTTCAGGTGGAGTAGTGGGGATAAGCAAACTAGTTTTGTAATGAACCTTGAAAAATTTGTGATTGATCTTGTGAATTTGTGAATGCCTACAGTAGGACTTGATGACCAGGATTTCTCTTTCATTCCTTTATTTTTTTTATAAGATATTTGAATTTATGCAAAATATAAAGACAATGAGCAGTTTTATCAGGTCACCTTGTGACTTCATAAATAATAAATATCTTGTATTTTGATGGATTCATGTGTAAAATAGCTAATGAACAAATACCAGTCAACAGATTCAGTAGCCTCTAAATATTGTTTTCATTCCAGTGGTTTAAGATTATATACTTACAATCTTATTGCTGATTTGTATATGTATGCACATATCTAGACTTTTACATTACTATATTCTTAAGCACCAAAATTCTACAGTATTTTATTTTACTCTGTTTTCCCAGAGCAGATACTGTCACTTAGTTGTTTTTGAAGACCTTTTTTAGATACAACTATTTAAAATAATTACACTTTTTCTCAAACTTCAATATCCCTGACCTTATTTAGCTCTTCCAAATGATGATGATAGAAATGAACCAACACTGTTATCTGCCCCAGGCATAATAAATGATTGATTAGAGCTGGAAGGACTCATCCTATAGAAGGCACTAGCATGTTATCAGA
The DNA here is from genome assembly GCF_034315485.1 of Pezoporus occidentalis. Lineage (NCBI taxonomy): Eukaryota > Metazoa > Chordata > Aves > Psittaciformes > Psittacidae > Pezoporus > Pezoporus occidentalis. The sequence continues at coordinate 1,958,440 of NW_026915268.1, forward strand.
AGATACCAAAATGTAGAGCTTCTCAAAAGCAGTGTCTATATACATTTAAGGATTAAACTAATAATTCAGACATCTTAAATTAGTCACAACTTTATTAAACAGTGATAAGCACTAAAGATTTTCATGGTTATTAGTAGGGGACTGCTACATACACAGATTGTATTACAGTTCCTGTACAAGTGACCATGAATATTACAGATCGAGATAACATGACTGATGGGTTTCTGACCTCAGGCAAAGTTTCAGGGCCAAATCTAGAATGTTTCCCTGGAAATTTTTCACATTCATTAAGCTTGTAAATCAATTAAAGATCATGGAATTGGTTTTCCCCCCTCTGGTAAGCCGGGGGGGGGGGGGGATGTTCAGTCATCGATTTGTGTGTACGTGTTGCAATTTCTTTCTGTAATTTAATTGATTTAGATTAGAATTATATTTATCTGAGGCTCAGACCACATAAACAATAATAATTCTGCCTACCTCCCCTTTCCATTATAACTAACTAGATTTTTAGAAAGCTTTATTTCTATGTTTGAAAAAGGTCATTAACTTTCAATGGGCAGGTACACTCCTTTCTGTACCGTATGTAGAACTGTTGGATAATGCCTTTCTGAAGAGAACAGCAAAGCACAGTATGTGAGGACACATTGTTTATATGTATTTAAAGGTTATCACATCCTATTCACTATATGAATAGCCCCAACTGACATTTTCTGTCTCTTCTCAAGCGATGCATGTCTTGTTCATTGTGCTATGTCGAGTCAGCTGTCAGGCACTGCATCAGGGGACCAAAAGCTATTTTCTTTCACTGTTTTGTTTGCACTTCAACTAAAAAGCTTTGAGTCCTCTGATTTCTTTGCAATACTAAAACTAATATACAACCAGGGATAGCAACTTTCAGCAGATGAAGAAATTCTGCAGCGCTTTATTTCACACTTCAGCCATGCCATATAGAACAGTAAATATAAAAGAAAAGCTGAATTTGGAAAAAGGTGCTTATTTTAAAAAGTCTTTTGTTAGCAAACAGAGTCTAAGTTTCATCCTTAAGAAGGATGAAAGTATGTTTGGTTTTATATTTAAATTGTTACTATGAAATACATGTCCAACTCATTCTTGCTACAGCAAGTGTCAAGTCACACTATGCAGATTGCCTACTGGGGTGTGGCAGTGGTACCTAACAGACTCTGCATCAATTTAAAACCATCTTATGCATAGTATTTCAAGACAAATGGCAATGGGAACAGGAGTTGCACCTTAAATATGCATTTACAGAGCAAAAACTTCCATTTTTCATTTAGAAGTGCCAATCAGGGAAAGGTGAAGTAGTGTCCTACTTATCTATTAAATATCTGTTCAACAGATGATGGATACTAATTTAATAGCAATGATAATATTGTTAATGTAGTACAATTACAAGATATTCCATTAGGTAAAGATAGTCAATAGATTATAAGAAGTTTTAGTAAAAATAATCTCAAGAACAGTTTAACAATTTTCTCAAACTTATACTGATTTTTATGATTACTATTCATTTTGTACTAGCAAAACATGTAATTTAGAAACTTCTGTGCTGTTCTTTCTCAAATGCATTTGTTTTGCTTAGAAAAATGAGGTATGCATTTTTATTGATATAAGCTAAGAACATTTGTGGTACTAATAAAACTTTACTTCGTTTAGGCTAAAACTGGACAGAATGGGTCTAAAAGCTTTTTGCTTTTCCCCAACATGGAACTAAATGGATATTTTTTCCCCTTTCTTCCCACAGCCAGAGTTGAGCTCTGCATGTGTAGTTTTGAACAGACAGAATATTCTGTTTCAGATGGAGATCCTAATGTAGTGGCTGAATTCTTAATGCCTTTCCTTGTTTCAGTAGCTTTAGTCCCAAAACCTGCAGAATTCGATCTGTCTACCAGCTTTGCAGCTTTTAACTGTCTAATGAGTACATCAAGACTAGGCACTGTATATCAGATCAAGCAGCTATAAAACAACTGCCTTATAAAAAAGGTGAATTTTATCCTTCCACTTTCATAGCTTTTCTGTTCTAACAAAAACAGAGTGATAGCAATCTCCAGTTTTAATGAATAGAATGGAGATGTAAGGTGACTTAAAAAAAAAGAAGAAGACGCTGCAAAAGAACTTTGGCAAAAGTCCCCCAAACCTTTTATCGTAATAAGGCATGTTGTGTTCAGTGCCATCAAAAGCGATATATGCATATGCAACTGATACTTTAAGTTCTGTTCAGGAAAATACACAGTAAGCAAGTGTATTAGCAGCTGAGTGAAAATCAAAGATATTTCCAGCAAGCTGGATAAACCCAAACTAAAAGGTGTCTTAATGCTTAAATTATCTTCTTTATATTTAATCTGCTAAAAGGAAAAACAGCTCGGTGGATTTAAAGGGTTTTCTTAAAGATGGTTCTTTCAAACATTTCATTAAGTGGTTGCTGGGGAATTCTATGCATACCTACACTAATCACATGAGAGAGCAAGGTCATCTTAGTCCTTGCTGGCTTTTCCAGGGTGTGCTCTTGCAGTTGTTTTCTCCAGGCAAAGGATGCAGAATCCTCCTAAAACATTTATGAGAATGTTATTATAAGAAGTTACAGAATTGCAGTGTGCTGCTATTATTATATTTGATTTTTAGAACACAAAAGACTTCTGTCATGTGATTCAGCTTAAGTTCTGAAAAGGTGCCTGTTCATTTCTGCTTCTGAAATTATTTTAGACAAAACAAGTTCTTTAGACTGTGATATGGATGCAATATAGACACACACATACCCTATCACCTCAGAAAAATATAAATCTTCAGACATTCTCATTGCTCAAGATATAAAGCTGAAATGCAGAATAAGGATGGTTGTTCTGAAATATGAAAGGAGGAGGAAACTGATGGGTCTGATTAAGCAGCCTTTTGAATTCTCTTTTTCTAATGGGGATGATGAAAGCACATTTTGTGTAGAGTTTTATTTTGACTCAGTCTGCCATGAAGCTGTTTGAATTTAAGATTATGCCCATATTATTCATATTGCCAAAACCATCAAAACAGGAACAAAGGGAAAGCTAACCTTGAATTTTGAGCAAGTATTTCAGTCCTTGTAAACAAGTTACCATGGAGATAGAACCCATGTGAACTGCCACCTCCGTCATAACTGCTGTAGACTTTGGACTAGCAAGAAAATGTGACATGGCATTGGTGCCATTTGTGAAAAAAAAACACCTGTATTTCAATTGCTACACTTAAGCATTTCCCTGTAATACTAGGAAGTGAAAGCTTAGAAATTGCTTTAAAGCATTAAATTGGTTAAAAAATAGCCGAAAGTGGGAAGCAAAGCTTTACCCATTTTGCTTTTCCTAATTAAATAATATTCTAGGAGGAAAGAAAATGCAAGGTCATTCTGCCTGTCTTGCTAGCCAGATGAGTCTACAAAGACAGTCTGATTGCAGTTTGAAGAAGTTTTCACTAGGAAATGGTTTCAAAGAAGCTGAAGTTGTGACACAAAAACAGTTCTTAAAAAGGAACACAAATATCCTTGTCATTGATTTTGTTGTTGTTATATTTTGAATAGAGCTGCAATTGTCATGTCAGAAATAAAAATTAGCCGTCATACTTACTAGCCTACTTATCTTCCATGGACAGAAAAGGATAAATGCAAAAGTATTCATAGTTTTACCTCATCCTTCAGATTTCCAGGGTATCTCTTTTCTTGTTCAAGAAAGTTTTTTGTTTGCTAGCTCAGTATATTTACTGTTAAAACCATGAGTTCTGATCATCATCATCAATAATCCTCTATCTGCACAGCTACTAATTGCTTAAATCACATTATTCCTTTATATCTTGTAGATAAAAATGGAAAAACAAATCCAACTTCTAGAACAATAGCTGTGACATCAGAAGGCTATGAGTAAAACCATATTCCAGGTGTCAAAAATTCTAATACTTTAGTCATTAATGCAAAAATAATTAGTAACATAAACGCTGCCATCTCTAATCTCTAACTTTCCTTTTGTTGCTTCAGTTTGAAGTAATTATTTCCTTTCACAACATTGAAAGATAGAAATTGAAACTTTTGTGTTATGTCCTGGGATTTTGTTATTTAGCCTGAGAACATATATGCTAGAGGAGGTGAATTGTCTTTTAATCCATACTTTTTTCTGTTAGTGTTCTTTCCTTTTGCAAATACTATATTCCACCCTAATGTAATTATTATCTAATTCTCTTTCTCCTGAGTTTTTTTTTCTTCATTTCCTGATGTAACTCTTTTAGTTCCTTCTTGCTACTCTTAGTTCTTTTTGCTGTTTCTCTCTCTTTTTTTTTTTTTTGCCTTCCATAAGTGTCATCTGTTTTAATTAGTTTGGTTATTTCCTGCTATAAGTCCTGATCCTAAAGCCACTGATATCTATGACAACATTTCCTGATTACAGTAACAGTTGGCCCTTATTTTTTTTTTTTTGATGGAACCAATTCTGCTTGAGCAGTTTAGGCAGTGTAACCATAAATCACTATAAGATATACCAGTAGGAAAACATTCTGTAGCAGAAACACAGATCTTATAGTTTTGTAGAATCAAGTAGACATATGGCAAAACAATAGATTGGATCAAATATTAAAATCAAATGTCTTAAGACAGACAGTTCAATTAAAAAGTCTATTTTTATAAAAAATAAAATGAAACATTACACGAAATACTGTTAATAATTCTAGGTCATTTTCTTGTAACACTCTCAGAATCTTACTGCCAAAGAAGCTTGCTGGTGGTGTACACTGACAGCTCCCCTGTGTTATAATGCAAGCAATATTTTTCCTACCCAAAACAAAGTGGTTAAAGTTATAGTCTCCCAAGCTGTATGGAAATACACTAATTTGTAACTTTCTAAAGCCAACACATTTATGCTTCAGAGATACATAATTTAGTAACAAACAGCAGACTGAATTTTGATCAGGTTTATAAAATGGGTACAATAGTCTTCAGACTTCAAATGAGCTGAAAAGGTTCTCTTGGTTATTTTCTTCAATCTGAAATTTAAGGGGTAACTTTTTCTTGAAGATTCCTTTAAAAGGTAATGAACAATTAAAAAACCACCCTGTTTATCATTGCCACTACCCAGATATCTTGTTAATGAAGCTTTCTATGTCAGCCCAAGCACTAGCTTCCGTAATGATTTCTTGTGTAAGTGATGCAAACTGTTCTACTTGCCTTGACTCTGCTCCTGTTAACATAATGGAGGAGTTGAATAAATCAAAAACATGTCTCAGTGAAGCATTCTCTAAAATCCTATGAACTTTGTGGCTAAAAAAAAAAATAAAAATCACTATAGCATTTCTAAGTCTGGAGGAATGAGAAAGGTACAATTCAAAATATTAAATTTTTCCATTAATGGATTAGAGGCTGAACAAAGCAGGCAATTACATAAAGGTCTGCCTGATGTCTAGTTTTGACTAAATATGTTTTAGATACCAAAAGCATCCAAATTGTGAGGTACTTCTACATGTAACAGCTCAAACATGATGAATTCCATATCTTATTGAGTGGTAACATAAGAAAAGGGAATGTGTTTAGCATGCAAGAAAAGAATGTCTTGGGTGCTAAACAAGGCATATTGTAGGAACTGCTCTTCAGGCAAGAAATTTTAACCTGAACAAGTCTTGTCAAACAGGGTGGCTGTTTGGGTCAAATCTTAATTTCCAAAGCTCTAAACTTAATTTCCACAGGTTGGAAAAGCAGGCATTTATTGATAAAAATTTTATGTCTGACATGGCCAGGAGTCCAGTGGCTGTTACAAATGTCTCCATACATGAACACAATTCTTGCTCTGCTCAGGTTGGACTATTTAAAGTTTGACTCTCCTTTCCAACCTTTCCTATCTCCTTTCCAGCTTCTGCTGTGGAATTCTGGTCTGTCCTGTGTATGCCAGTTATTTAGCCAAATGAAATACTGACAATAGCTCTGTATGCACTTTTGTTATTTGCCTGCCTGATAACTTCAGGAGGATCAGGAATTTTGTTGTGCAACTGTGTAGGCATTGCTGGGACTTACACATACTGAGGGAAGCAGAGAAATGCCAGCCCATCATACCTGCTCAAATGATTGTCTTAAAGCATCTCTGATTTCAGTAGATGTCTACCTCTCTAGGCATTTATTTTCTATATAAACTTATTTCATAAAAAAGTTGATTTCTAAATGAGCTGTAGACTCATTAAACAGCTCTCTTGGTGCCATAATTAACTCTTAGTCACCCTGCACTTAGAATCATAGAATAGTTAGGGTTGGAAAGGACCTTCAGATCATCTAGTTCCAACCCCCCTGCCATGGGCAAGGACACTCCACACCCCACACTAAACCATGTCACCCAAGGCTCTGTCCAGCCTGGCCTTGAACACTACCAGGGATGGAGTATTCACAGCTTCCCTGGACAGCCTATTCCCGTGCCTCACCACCCTAACAGTAAAGAACTTCTTCCTTATATCCAATCTAAACTTCCCCTGTTTAAGCTTTAACCTGTTACCCCTTGTCCTGTCACTACAGTCCCTAACGAAGAGTCCTTCCCCAGCATCCCTATAGGCCCCCTTCAGATACTGGAAGGCCGCTATGAGGTCTCCACGCAGCCTTCTCTTCTCCAGGCTGAACAGCCCCAACTTTCTCAGCCTGACTTTATACAGGAGGTGCTCCAGTCCCCTGATCATCCCTGTGGCCCTCCTCTGGACTTGTTCCAAGAGTTCCATGTCCTTTTTGCGTTGAGGACACCAGAACTGCACACAATACTCCAAGTGAGGTCTCACAAGAGCAGAGTAGAGGGGCAGGATCACCTCCTTCATCCTGCTGGTCACGCTCCTCTTGATGCAGCCCAGGATATGGTTGGCTTTCTGGGCTGCAAGCACTCATTTGCCGGCTCATGTTTGTTTTCTCATCGACCAACACCCCCAAGTCCTTCTCCTCAGGGCTGCTCTGAATCTCTTCTCTGCCCAACCTGTAGCTGTACCTGTGACTGCTCTGAGCCAGGTGTAAGACCTTGCACTTGTCATGGCTAAACTTCATGAGGTTGGCATCAGCCCACCTCACAAGCGTGTCAAGGTCCCTCTGGATGGCATTCCTTCCCTCCAGGGTATCAACCGAACCACACGGCTTGGTGTCATCGGCAAACTTGCTGAGGGTGCACTCAATCCCACTGTCCATGTCAGCGACAAAGATGTTGAACAAGACCGGTGGCAGCACTGATCCCTGAGGGACACCACTCATTACTGGTCTCCAGCTGGACATTGAGCCATTGACCACAACTCTTTCAGTGAGGTCATCCAGCCAGTTCTTTATCCACAGAGTGGTCCACCTATCAAATTGATGTCTCTAAAATTTAGAGACAAGGATGTATTGTGGGAGCATTGTCAAATGCTTTGCACAAGTCCAGGTAGATGACATCAACTGCTTTACCCCTGTCCATCAGTTCCGTAGCCCCATCATAGAAGGCCACCAAATTGGTCAGGCAGGATTTCCCCTTAGTGAAGCCATGCTGGCTGTCACCAAGCACCTTGCTGTTTTTCATGTGCCTTAGCATGCCTTCCAGGAGAATCTGCTCCAAGATTTTGCCAGGCACTGAGGTGAGACTGACTGCTCTGTAATTGCCCGGGTCATCCATTTTTCCCTTCTTGAAAGTGGGGGCTATATTTCCCTTTTTCCAGACGTCAGGAACTTCACTTGACTGCCATAATTTTTCAAATATGATGGACAGTAGTTTAGCCACTTCATTTGCCAGCTCCTTCAGGACCCGCGGGTGGATTTCATCAGGACCCATGGATTTTTGTACATTTAGGTTCTTAAAATGGTCTCGAACCAGATCCTCTCCTACAGTGGGCCTTGGGTCTTCATTCTCACAGTCCCTGCATTTGCCTTCCAAGTCTTGGGTGGTGTGGTCAGAGCCTTTGCCAGTGAGGACTGAAGCAAAGAGGTCATAAAGAACCTCAGCCTTCTCCAAATCATGTGTAGCCAGTTCTCCTGATAGCTTCCAGAGGGGGCCTACATTGTCCATAATCTGTCTTTTGTTCGCTACGTACCTATAACAGTCTCTTCCTGTTATCCTTAACATCCCTAGCCAAGTTTTCCTAGGCCTTAGCTTTCCTAACCTTGTCCCTAGCTTCCCGGACAACATCCCTGTAGTCTTTCCAGGCTGCCTGTCCTTGCTTCCACCTTTTATAAGCCTCCTTTTTCCTTTGAATTTTCCTCAGGAGCTCCCTATCCATCCCAGGAGGTCTTCTGGCCCTCCTGCTGCACTTCCTCCTAGTTGGGATGCAAGACTCCTGAGCTTGTAGCAGGTGATCCTTGAATATGAACCAACAGTCTTGAACCCCCTGCCCTCTAGGGCTATATCACATAGCACCTTTCTATGCAGGTTCCTGAAGAGGCCAAAATCTGCTCTGTTGAAGTCCAGGGCAGTGAGCTTGCTGTACGCTCTTCTCACTGTCCTGAGGATCTCAAGTTCAGCCATCTCATAATCGCTGCAACCAAGGCTGCTTTGGAGCATCACACTTCAAACCAGCCCTTCCCTTCACTTGACTTTACTTGAAGAGAAGTTCGAATTGTAGGTGAGTATGTTTCAATGCATGAAGCTAGCAGGGCAGTTAAAGGCAAAGTTAAATGGTAGGAATTCAGGCAATATTAATTTTGTATAAAGTATGCAGTATTATTCCAACTTTAAACTGTTGGCTGTCACTATTTGTCTCACTCATAATACCTGTAAGCTCAAGAGGAATCTGGAAACATGCCTATACCTGTGTGGATGGTCTGCATTTGGCCTTAAGATCACAGACAAGATATGCCTTTGTATCTCCCAATAACTCTGGGACCTTTTGTAGTTCATATTTCTTTCTTCTTTTTAATGTCCATTAATGATGGCAAGAACAAAAGGTAGGGCAGACATTCTGTAGACTGATTATAGAGAAAGAGCCTGTTTCCAAGCAAGAAGCCTAAAAGTGAGCCCTAATTATCAGTCTCGACACAGCCATGCCGCTGAAGTCAGATGACAACTTTCTAACTACCTGAAGTCAGTAATGAAAATATTTTGTCTGTCTTTCTGTTAGAAGCAGCATTTTCCATCTCTGACATCTATGACTGTTGCCACCTGACAGGCCAAATAATGAAAGCAGAAACTACTTTGGAAAGCAGTTTTGCAGCAGGAAAGTGTTTTTTTTTTGTGAACACTTTCAGATACATTTTCAATAATGCTTTTCAAAAGAATGCAACAGAACTGAAAACTTCTAGATTATTAGTCTTTGTATTCAGTGTGCTGGACAGATTATCTTTCTTGTAGGTATTGTTATTAGCAGTATTGGCTTTATAACCTTATGATTATTTAGATTGTTCTCATGAAAGTCTGGCGTGAAAATCTCCATTATGCACCATGAGCTTTTATGTGGCTGTTACTAGAAATATTATTGGGATCTTATTTATAGCTTAAAAAGGCATAGGTTTTTCATTTGGGGTTTTCTGGTTTTGGTTTTTTTTTAGTAAGATTCAAGTACGCATGCTGCATTATTGTCTTATTTTCTTCATAGAGGTTGCAAGTCCAGATTATACAGCACATCTACAGTTCAGTATTTGAAATCTGGGCAAGTAATTTCATAGGTAGTTGCACTGTAAATTTTTCATTCTTTCTAGTTATGTTTCATGAATGAGCTTGTATTTCTTAATGATTCAAGTGTTAATAAAATAAGTAACGAATAGAATTCAAAGAAAATAATTTACGTTGTACTTCTACTGGCTAACAATGGGAGTCACCCAATCTATGCTCACATAACAAATGCAGAGTAATAGTATAGATTTCTTTTCGTCCATTTTTCCTAGGAATTGTTTCAGACAGTGATCTGTCAAAAGTGATGTTTTTCTACTGCGTGTCCCTATATTTGTAAGAAGGAATATCAGTGGAGCAAGAAAACTGCTTAAAAATTATACTTATCTCTGCTTAGAATAATGCTGAATATTTCCCAGTCTTTGCTCCTCAAATTTAAATTATGGTCTCAATTTAGATACTGCTGAGATTTCATATTGTTCAGAAGATTCTGCATCAACACAGCTTCAATCCAAATAATCTCTCTTACATGCCTGAGCCACAAACCAATGCCATGCTGACACCATTGCACTGCTGTTTTAGTGGCCCTTGCTGTGGAATATAAGATCTATCTGAAGTATGTATAGGGATCTATGTGGAAATCCCTCTGAACACTGACTTGTTGAAACTGTGGCGTGTGTTGCATGTGCGCTTTATTTGGATGAGGAGATACTGTAGGCACAGTGCATCTGAATAGGTATTCATGTACATACCCCCTCATCTGTCCCCTGGTCAGGATGCTGGGGACTCTTGCTCTGCCAGGCTGCCTTACTCCCTAGCTGGGAAGGCTGCTGAAGCAGCCAGTAGCTCCTAAGGTGACTGGCAGGTTCCTGTCGTTTAGTTCTTGCACAACCACAGAAGCCCACATCCTGAGCAGTGTTAGAGCCTAAAGATGGGCTGCCTGCACTTTTAATTGTGTTTCTTTCTAACTCAAAACTGTAGAAAGAACAAATACAGAATTTGCTGCATGAATGACTCCCTCTTCTACACGTTTCTGACTCTTCAACACTTATCAATTTTCTATGCCCTATATAGAAAAGAAAACTGTCTGTTTTAAATCTGATAATGGAAATTTCAAATGCTTTCAGCATCTATCTTTTATCAAGGAATGGGTTGAAAATTCCAGACCTAAGGTTCCTTTATAAGTAAAATCAGAATATTACAGGTCTCCCTTTTACCATTAAAGAAGGTTGACATGCTACATTTGCAAACCCTTTAGAAGTAATCTAATAAACCAGAACCTTTTTTTGGCTGAAACCACGACAAACAGAATGTTATGGTACTTGCATTCAGCAAGAGGGCTAATATGACTCAGACACTGAATCTGGGATATTGTCTGTCTTCGAGAAGTAAATACTAAAGTACAGTGTGTTTTATGGTCAGGTATGTCTGAACATTTCTGACCATAAATCAGTGCCTCGGGCTTCCCTCAAGGATAGTTGAAAGAATGCATTTCACAAGAAAGGAAAACACATTTAAAATTACTGCAGCTATAAAACAAACTGGCATAACCCAAAGCAGCATACATGGGGAAGAAAATCTTTTGGGGCCATAACACTACACTGAGAAGATTTCCACCTTTTGGGTGTATTTCCTATCAGTGATCGAGTGTGGTTTACAAATGGAATAAAATCTGTTCACCATGCCCTCTTACATTCAAACAGTGGAATCCCTTCTTTGAAGTCATTCTCTTCCAGAAGCGATGTAACACAGAGCTTGAAGAAAATGGTACTTGATCTCTTTCCTTGAAGGTAATCTCCTCTGTAGTCAGAAGTGAATCCAATACAGTTTGCTGTACATGCACTTTCATTTACAGGTATTTTACCAGTTTGTGGGGCATGAAGGAAGTAGGTGGGGAAGCTGGAAGAGTTTTACCAGCCATTAAAATGGCTTCTAAGTCCTCGTTTCATGTAGAAGAACTGAAAGTTTTATCTAGCTTCTGCTAGAAGTCTCTCACAGCAGTATTTGTTCATTTGAGGCTTCATCCTCAAAGGTTTGCACTGCTTAGATTACATTATGATACAGCTTATTTCATTACAACTGCATCTAATTGATGGTACTCACTTAAGATTTTATCAGTTGTGCTGATTCTCAGTGGCATTTAGAGAAAAGACTGGACAATTTGGATGAAATTCAATTTCTGAATACATGTTTTCGAGTGATTTATCACTTATTGCTGTTATTAAGTTGGTGGTGTACATAGCTGAAGAAAGCTAAATCATGAACAAATGAGGAATGTTCTGGATTTATACTGAACTTAAAGAGAAAGGTCACTTGATGCTAACTCATGGGCATAATTAATAGTTTAATGTGATTTTTTTAATCATCACTGAGTTTTTGAACCCTGGCAATTAACTTTCTGTCTTGAAGATATTGCTTCCTAGTAAGACCAGTACTAAGCTAACACATTCCAGTAGAAATTAAACAGTTTTGCAAAGAATTTATCCTTGAAGCCAAGGATTTAGTAGTGCTCAAAAGAATTACATGTATGTGGATAGTGAAACTTTTCAAACAATACCTCAAATAATTAAAAGCTTGTCACATTATGGTGCTGGTGATTGAATATTATAGCAAAACTGTATAAAATATCTTGCCTTGATATTGTGCATCAAAACCTGAAGCATAGATATTGCAGACCTTAATGAGCTTTAGGCTCTTAATGAGGTTTAGACGTAAATGACCTTAATTTTAGATCTTATGTCATGAAGATGTATATATTTATTTATTAATTTATACAAATAGAGATGGAAGAATGTCACTGAGCAAAGTAGAATTATAGCAGGTAGATAAATTACAGGAGCATTTTTGTTGTGTTGGTTGTTTTTCTACTCAAGGTATTCTGCTTATTCTGATAACTTCTAAGAGACAGCTGGCTTACTCTTTTACCTGAAATCTGAAGTTAGGCATTCTGTTTTGTTTTCTAGATTGAAGAGCTCTCTATTACTAGGCATCTTCTCTTCTGGGTGGGTTCAATGTAACAAAGTGTCACTTTTCTTTTTTGTAATTTGAGTAGATTGGAAGGTCAGGTTATGGAACATCAATTAGTTCTAACATGTTTTATCTTTCCTCCCCATTTTAAACGTGTTTTTGAACCAAAGTCCAGTAGTAAAAAAAGATCAGATATGTGGTCATGTGTAATGCTGCTAACAGGAACATATCTAGCAATTAGGTATTCATCTTCTGCCATAAAATGAAATATTTATTAATATCTTTAATGCACATCATTGCATATTCTGAAAACTCAGGTAGGAAACAAGCTTTGACTTTCCTAACTTTCTTTACACTTTGTGAATCTTCATGAGCTAAAAGGGTCTGTGGGTGCTAAGTCATGTTGTGTGCTCAGGAAAAGGCATAGAAAGTAAAAAAATACCCAAACCCAAAGCCTTACTCTTGTTATTTGTCTCTCTGCATCTTACCATTCTGGTCCACTTCAAGTCTGACTATTATGAATGTTCAGCACAGCAGCTGGTCACAAAGTTTCTGGCATCAAGGCAACTTCAGAGCTGCTGAGAGAATCTATCCATCATCCAGCACATCCTGGAGATATCAATGGATTGACTCAGACTAGGCTTGGTAAAGGCATTAAAGTTCAATAATGCGTTTTCATTTCTGTGACAGGCTGGTTTATATAAGATTAAGTTCATCTTTATTTGTTAAAATTCTGCCCAAAACAGAGAGACACTCATTGATTTTTCTATTCAGCCATCACTGTTGTTGCTAAATTCTTTCCATCTTAATTATGATTTTAAAAAAACTGATTATGACTTTAGACACTACAAGCTCTTGCTGAGATACCTTGTTGCTACACTTAATAGCAGGTTGTTACAAGTGTAATGGCATTGGATTCTGAGTTATTCAGCAATGAATGGAGATAAAATATGCAGTGAAATAGCAAGTGTTGCCTGCTGTTGTGAAAGCTGGACTTAGAATGTTTCTTTGTTTTTCCAAAACTTAATAAATCACTTCAGCATTTAGAAAAGATAATGAATGGCACTGACCTGCCTCAGCCAGAGTGTAAACACATGGTTCGCAAGCTTGCCCAAATGACAATTTACTGAAACCTGTACAGTCCTAGGAGAGTTGCACTGGGCTTTCAGACCATTAGATAAATGCTGGAACGTCAGATACATTTCTGTGTAGGGTTTTAAACATCTTTAGAAATAGAAATCAGTAGTGTACTGGTTAATTTTTTAACTTTATCTGAAACTGGTTTTGTAAACTAAGAGTCCTAAGCAGCACATATGTTCCTGCTACTCAAGCTTGAGCCCATGAGATTCGACAGTCCTTTCAAATACCCACATTAAAAAAAAAAAGGTGTTTTAAAGATTGAGTTTACTCTCATGAACATAAACTGCTTTTTAAACCAGAACTCCTTAATATCAGCAAAAATATTTTGCTACTTCCACCACTGTAGCTTTCCTCAATCAGCATGGTTGGGTCAAAGGAGGCAATTGTCAGGCTTGAAGTCCTTGGTAAAGGAATGAAACTTGATGAATGAGCTAGTAAGAGATGAAAAGGACTTGCTCTGAGCAGGTGGCAAAGATGAGAAGGATCATAAAATTGATTGTGGTTTGAAGAGACATTAAGTTGGGAGTTAAGAGGAAAAGAAGGGTCTGGTTGAGGAAGAGACCTGGAGGAAATGAGGTTTAAATGCACCTCAGGTGTGACAGAGTTTTAGAAGATTTAACTTAAATGATCATGCTCCCAAAACCTAAGGACACCCCTTAGCAGCTTTGTGTTCAAGATTTCACAGCTTGACATCATTGTACATAGAAATCAGTGACCATAAACTATTATGTTCAGTCAGGGTTATAGCCATACTAGTAATCCATGAAAAGAAATAATTTTAAAAGTTAGTTCAAAGCCTAAGGAAAGTTAACATCTTAGGTCAAGATATGTTTAACCTGAGCTGTATCTGTGTAGGAAAAGAGTGAAAAATATCTCTTTAAAGGACTACAGGATTTTTTTTTGGTGGGAATTCTTGATTACTGGAACATGTGAGTTCTCATAAAGACATATGTGTTTTTCTTTCATTGAGGCAGTTTTTAGATCCAAAATACAATCTGTGATCAAATGTGGGTGATCCATTACTGGGTTATTATAATATGAGTGTGTGTTTATGGATATCCGCGCATGTGGCACATTTTGCTGTTGTTATATTTTTTTTTAAAAATAACTTTATTAATCTTTCACAGTATGAAAAACAAGTATTTTCCTCAGATCTGTTGCCAGAGACAGACTTACTTTGTCTTTTCCCTTAATAAATACATAAATACATAAATAAATACTGCATAGTGTGTAGTTAACATATTAACATAACTAGAAGTAATATTATTTTATCTGCAGTTACAAGTGTGAAGAAATAAGACCTAATAGTGGTAAAGCTATAACCTTACCATGTTAAGAATTTCTTGTGTCAAAACACACTATCGCTATGGCCTCTATGTGATCCCTGTGCAGCTTTATCTCTACTAAATGGCTAAATATATGTTTCCCGTTTTGACCTGTCATTGGAATATTGGCAAGATAACACAGAATAAAATGTGCTTTTTGCTTCTTTCACTTGAGGGTCAATCTTAGTGTTTTAGTTTGTCAGATAATTCTGAAAACCAGCCTAATATATAGGTAATGTAGAAAATATTTTTATAGGCACTCACCGACACTGTTTAATTCTTCATCTCCCTGTTCTGCCTGTGCACATTTGCATAAACATCTGTTGATATGCATTTTGAGAAAGGTATCCAAGTGCTGTTTTTACTAATTTAATATCTACAATTTCAGAGCAAGTTTCTTTCTATACTAGAGAAGGAAGAAGATTCCCAAAGTTAATAAGGATCCTAACAGACCAAATGGACATGTCCTGAATTAAAAACAATAAAAAGCAAAAACCCAAACCCTTTCGTTTGGTATGTCATCTGTGTCCTGAGTTCAGCAGTAGCAGTCATTTTATTTTTTTTTTCCCTTTGTGGTAGCTGCTACAGTGCTGTGTTTTGACTTCCAGCCTGAGAACAGTGTTGGTGAAGTCGATATTTTCAGTTGTTGCTAAGTGATGTTTACCCTGACCAAGGACTTTGTGAGGCTCATGCTCTGCCAGGGAGGAGGGGAAGCCGGGAGGAAGCAGAGACGGGGCGCCTGACCTGGGCTAGCCAGGGAGGTATTCCATACCACAGCACGTCATGGCTGGGGTGGGGGGTGACTGGGAGTTATCCGGAAGGACACGGGCTTCCGGGTGGAACTCGTTCTCTTGGCCGGTGGTATTGTATTCTCTTCCTTTGTTATTTTCCCTTATCATTGTTGTAGTTGATAGTAGCGGTGGTGATTCGTGTACATTGGTTGCTGGACTTTTCTTGTCTCAACCCGTGGGAGTCGCACTTTTTTTTTTTTTCGATCCTCCTCCCCGTTCCTCCGGGAGTGGGGGAGAACCCCGGTGGGGGGGGGGGACGACACGGACCTCGATTGCTGTCAGCTCGGTACCACTCACTGGGAGTGAGTGAACGAGCTGTCTGTCTGGGTTTAAACCACGACAGTTCTTTTTGGCGCCCAACGTGGGGCTCGAGGGGTTGAGATAAGAACAGATCTGACTGGATTGATAGTCACTCGTCACAATGCTGATTTATTGGCTCTCAAGGTTGTTCCTCTTGATCTCACAGTTTCGGTATATCATATCTTACGTCCATCCTGTATTTGCTGTATTAGTGTTTTTCAAGTGTGGGGCTTGGGCTAAGGTTTTTATCCCATTGTACTTTATAGTAATGACTTGTAATACAATAGAATCATTGATCATGAAACTGATCTGGCTTATGTTCCCAGTGTGGTCACCACCTTTATACTTTGGGAGGTATATGATGGAGGTGCTTAGCAATTACACATCTTTTTTCTCCTTCTCAGGTGCTCAACCTGTGGAGGAGACATCCTTTTACCCTCCCAGTCGTCCCCCCAGACCATTTACATTTGAGAGTTTTGAATTTTTTGAATGGCATTTTAATGCTGTTGAGACTTGTTTGCTGATGGTGATGGGAATCACCATGCTAACACGCATACAGAGTGTGTTTTACCCACTACTGATTTCAGGAGTTAAGCAGAGTCAGGTTTGGGTCTTGTCTGGGGTCAAACGACGATGTAGGAGGACCGAGAGATTTTCCCTGAGGCTGGACAGTCATGAGTGGCAGGGTGTGTGGGACAGTATGGGCAAGTACCTAGGTCAGTGGGCCCCTCCAGTACTTTGGAATTTCACTACCGAACAACTACAAAATCCAGAAGAATTAGTAAAACACTTAAATGAGGTGTGTGGTCATTCTGGCCATACCAGAGATGGACAAATCACGGCAACGTGCTGGGGCTTGGCCTATGCTTACAGGGCCTTGTTCAACACTATCCAGCACCTTCAAAAGGAAAAGAATGTCGGCGGATCTGAGGGCAAAGCAACAGTCGCTACTCAAACTTTGGCTGCAATGAACAGCGCAGCTACCCCAGCGGCAAGTACAGCAGCTGTTCAAACTTCAACTGCAACAGACAGCGCGGTTACCCCAGCTCCAAGCACAGCAGCTACACCACCCCCAGCAACAAGTACAGTCGCTACTCAAACCACAGTGATAATCACTGCAGCCAAACCAGAGGACCACTTTGTACCAATATCGGTTGCCCCTGTACGCAAGAGAACAAGTAAAAAGGAGGCAAAAAGGGTGAAGCGAGATGAAGAACCAATGAATTCACCACCCGGTCCAGAATCTGATCAGGAGTCATCATCACATGACGAAGAAGAAGAAGAAGAGGTAACTTCTCGACCTCGGACCTCAACCGAGCTGCGGAATATGCGAAAAGATTTTACCCGTCAACCAGGGGAGCACATCATCACCTGGTTACTCCGATGCTGGGACAATGGGGCTGATGGTCACAAACTAGAAGGTACAGAAGCCAAGCAGCTGGGATCACTTGCTAGAGAAGGGGGAATTGACAAAGCAATTGCAAGAGAGAAACAGTCCCTCAGCCTTTGGAGGAGGCTCTTGGCAGCTGTGAAAGACAGGTTTCCGTACAAGGACGATGTTACGAGTCGTTCGGCCAAGTGGACTACTATAGACAAAGGCATCCAGTCTCTGAGGGAATCGGCCATCGTAGAGATGCTCTATCACATCAAGCCGAATAACGGGGATACACCTATAGATCCAGATGAAGTTGAATGTACACGACCCATGTGGCGAAAACTTACACGGAATGCACCGTCATCATATGCCCATTCATTGGCAACAGTGACCTGGAATGACATAGTACCACTAACAGTGGATGAAATGGTTCATAAACTCCGAGAGTTCGAAGACAACCTCACCCCTTCCATCATCTCAGCTGTGAAAAAACTGTCCCAGGACCTTGAACAATTGAGGGACGATCTATCTGATTTATCCAGCTCCTCACGTGTACCAACACACGTCTCAGCTATTAACAAAAGGCGTCCTATTGTTCAAGAGAGGAGATACAGGAGGTATACGCCACGGGGTACCCTATGGTTTTACCTGCTGGATCACGGAGAAGACATGACAAAGTGGGATGGAAAACCTACTTCAGCTTTGGAGGAACGGGTGAGTGAACTGAAGAGGGGAGCAAGGGCCAAGACTGATCGTCCCATGAGAGCTACGGCTTCAGTCTCTGGTGAGCAGTTTCCCAGATGGAATGGAAGAGCTGATTTTACTCCAGCTCCTGTGATAATGAAGAATAATCCCTTTCACCACGACTTAAGTGTCCAACACTGTGACGACCATTAGAGGGGCCCTGCCTCCAGCCAGGTGGAGGTAGGGGACAATCGGATTTACTGGACTGTGTGGATCAGATGGCCTGGCACATCAGTCCCACAGAAGTATAAGGCTCTAGTAGATACCGGTGCACAGTGTACCCTGATGCCATCAAGCTGTCAAGGGGTGGAATCCATCTATATTTCTGGAGTAACAGGAGGATCCCAAGAGTTGACTGTGCTGGAGGCTGAAATCAGCCTGACTGGGAGGGAGTGGCAAAAGCACCCTATTGTGACTGGTCCAGAGGCTCCATGCATCCTCGGCATAGACTACCTCAAGAGAGGGTACTTCAAAGACCCAAAAGGGTACCGGTGGGCTTTTGGTATTGCTGCTTTGGAGACTGAGGAAATTGAGCAGCTGTCCACCTTGCCTGGTCTCTCAGAAGATCCCTCTGCTGTGGGGTTGCTGAAAGTTGAAGAACAACAAGTGCCAATTGCGACCACAACAGTGCACCGGCGGCAATATCGCACCAACCGAGACTCCCTGATTCCCATCCATCAGTTGATCCGTAGACTGGAGAGTCAGGGGGTGATCAGCAGGACCCGCTCACCCTTTAATAGCCCCATATGGCCAGTGCGAAAGTCTAATGGAGAATGGAGACTAACAGTAGACTATCGTGGCCTGAATGAAGTCACACCACCATTGAGTGCTGCCGTACCGGACATGCTAGAACTTCAGTATGAACTAGAGTCAAAGGCAGCCAAGTGGTATGCCACGATTGATATTGCCAATGCATTTTTCTCAATCCCTTTGGCAGCAGAGTGCAGGCCACAGTTTGCTTTTACTTGGAGGGGTGTCCAGTTCACCTGGAACCGACTGCCCCAGGGGTGGAAACACAGCCCTACCATTTGCCACGGACTGATCCAGACTGCACTGGAACAGGGGCAAGCTCCAGAACACCTGCAATACATTGATGACATTATTGTGTGGGGCGATACAGCAGAAGAAGTCTTTGAGAAAGGGAGGAAAATAATCCAAATCCTGCTGAAAGCCGGTTTTGCCATAAAACGGAGTAAGGTCAAGGGACCTGCACAGGAGATTCAATTTTTGGGAATAAAATGGCAAGATGGACGTAGACAGATCCCCACAGATGTGATCAACAAGATAACAGCAATGTCTCCACCAACTAATAAGAAAGAAACGCAAGCTTTCTTGGGTGCAGTGGGGTTCTGGAGAATGCACATCCCAAATTACAGTTCGATTGTAAGCCCTCTCTATCATGTGACCCGGAAGAAGAATGATTTTAAATGGGGCCCTGAGCAGCAACAAGCCTTTGAGCAAATTAAACGTGAGATAGTTCATGCAGTAGCCCTTGGACCAGTCCGGACCGGACCAGATGTAAAAAATGTGCTGTACACTGCAGCTGGGGAGAACGGTCCTACCTGGAGCCTCTGGCAGAAAGCTCCAGGGGAGACTCGAGGTTGACCCCTCGGCTTTTGGAGTCGGGGATATAAAGGATCTGAGGCCAGCTATACCCCAACTGAGAAAGAGATACTGGCAGCCTATGAAGGGATTCGAGCTGCTTCGGAAGTGATTGGCACTGAAGCACAGCTCCTCCTGGCACCCCGGCTGCCCGTGCTGGGCTGGATGTTCAAAGGCAGGGTCTCCTCTACACATCATGCAACTGATGCTACATGGAGTAAATGGGCTGCACTAATTACACAACGAACTCGAATAGGAAATCTCAGTCGTCCAGGCATTCTAGAAGTCATCATGGACTGGCCAGAGGGCAAAGATTTTGGAATGTCACCAAAGGAGGAGGTGGTGTGCGCTGAAGAGGCCCCACCATATAATAAACTGTCAGAAAGTGAAAAGCAGTATGCCTTGTTTACTGATGGGTCTTGCCGTATTGTGGGAAAGCATTGGAGATGGAAGGCAGCTGTATGGAGTCCTGGACGACAAGTTGCAGAAACTGCTGACGGAGAGGGTGAATCGAGTCAGTTTGCCGAGGTGGAAGCCATCCAGCTGGCCCTGGACATTGCTGAACGAGAAAAGTGGCCAGTACTTTATCTCTATACTGACTCATGGATGGTGTCAAATGCCCTGTGGGGGTGGCTGAAGCAATGGAAGCAGAGCAACTGGCAACTCAGAGGTAAACCCATCTGGGCTGCTGCACTGTGGAAAGATATTGCTGCCCGGGTGCAGAACCTGGTGGTGAAGGTACGTCATGTAGATGCCCATGTACCCAAGAGTCGGGCCACTGAGGAACACCAGAACAACCAACAAGTGGATAAAGCGGCTAAGATTGAAGTGGCTCAGATGGACTTAGATTGGCAACATAAAGGTGAATTATTTTTGGCCCGGTGAGCCCAAGACACTTCAGGCCATCAGGGCAGAGATGCAACATATAGATGGGCCCGTGACCGAGGGGTGGACTTAACAATGGACACTATTGCCCAGGTTATTCATGAGTGTGAAACATGTGCTGCAATTAAACAAGCCAAGCGGTTAAAGCCTCTTTGGTATGGAGGACGATGGTTAAAGTATAAATATGGGGAGGCCTGGCAGATTGACTATATCACACTGCCACCAACCCGCCAAGGCAAGCGCCATGTGCTTACCATGGTGGAAGCAACCACCGGGTGGCTGGAAACATACGCTGTGCCCCATGCCACTGCCCGGAACACCATCCTGGGCCTTGAGAAACAGATTTTGTGGCGACACGGCACCCCAGAGAGAATTGAGTCAGACAATGGGACTCATTTCCGGAATAACCTTATAGATATTTGGGCCAAAGAGCATGGCATTGAGTGGGTATATCACATCCCCTACCATGCACCAGCCTCTGGGAAAATGGAACGGTATAATGGGCTGTTAAAAACTACACTGAGAGCAATGGGTGGGGGAACTTTCAAGCATTGGGATACACACTTACCAAAGGCCACCTGGTTGGTCAACACCAGAGGATCTGCCAACAGGGGTGGCCCAGCCCAGTCAGAACTTTTACATATTGTAGAGGGGGACAAAGTTCCCGTGGTGCATATGAAGAATTTGCTGGGGAAGACAGTCTGGGTAATTCCTGCTTCAGGTAAAGGCAAACCCACTCGTGGGATTGCTTTTGCTCAGGGACCTGGATATACTTGGTGGGTAACGCGGGAAGATGGGGAAGTCCGATGTATACCTCAAGGGGATTTGATTTTAGGGGAAAACAGCCAGTGAACTCAATTGTATGCTGTTGCCTGCTGTGTAATGCTTTTATAGCCCATCAACTAGATGTCTCCAGGTCACCAGCGACTGGCCCTGACTTCCCTCCGGCCATCATCCCAACAGAGAATGAACTTTGAACATCATGGACCGAATGGACTCGGCAGTATTATAGGGATTGGTCCATGCACTCTGAAAATAATTTTTTCCTCTTGGTCTGTATGTATATGGATGTATATATGTGGGAGAGCGATGGTGTATTGAAAATGTGGGAACTGAGCACGACGTGAATGGTATGGAATAAGGGGTGGATAATGTCCTGGGTTCAGCAGTAGCAGTCATGTTATTTTTTTTTTCCCTTTGTGTTAGCTGGTGCAGTGCTGTGTTTTGACTTCCAGCCTGAGAACAGTGTTGGTGAAGTCGATATTTTCAGTTGTTGCTAAGTGATGTTTACCCTGACCAAGGACTTTGTGAGGCTCATGCTCTGCCAGGGAGGAGGGGAAGCCGGGAGGAAGCAGAGACGGGGCGCCTGACCTGGGCTAGCCAGGGAGGTATTCCATACCACAGCACGTCATGGCTGGGGTGGGGGGTGACTGGGAGTTACCCGGAAGGACACGGGCTTCCGTGTGGAACTCGTTCTCTTGGCCGGTGGTATCGTATTCTCTTCCCTTGTTATTTTCCCTTATCATTGTTGTAGTTGATAGTAGCGGTGGTGATTCGTGTACATTGGTTGCTGGACTTTTCTTGTCTCAACCCGTGGGAGTCGCACTTTTTTTTTTTTTTCGATCCTCCTCCCCGTTCCTCCAGGAGTGGGGGAGAACACCGGTGGGGGGGGGGGGGACACGGACCTCAATTGCTGTCAGCTCGGTACCACTCACTGGGAGTGAGTGAACGAGCTGTCTGTCTGGGTTTAAACCACAACAATCTGATAAACAACTATTCTGAGCACCTATGTGAATTATTATGCCCAGCACACCCTTCCAAATCAGACCCTAAATATATTTGAATCACCATGTAAACTTGGTTTCCCACTTCTTTACGGTAAATAAGAATGTACAAAGCCTCTGATCTACTGAATGCTGTGATCAATTTACAAGCTCAAATAATTAAAATTATTTTTGTTATCCTTTGAAGTTTATGTTTATTTAATACTACAAAGTTAATTTAATATGTTCCCATCAAAAAATGCAGAGAAAGAAACTTTCCTGGTGTAAAGTTACTGTATTTTGTGTGAAATAGAGTGTCAGATTGGTAATGAGATGAATTCTACTGAAATTTTCCTCTGAAGGTTATTGTAATTTTAGATATCACATCAGAACCTCGTAGCTTGAAATAACTTACTGCTTCTGTGTGTTTTTCCTGCAAAGATGAGTTAATAATGAGTAAGAACAAAGGCAGAAATAGCAGTGCAGGTGTTCAGTGAGATGAATTTTCCAGCAGGTTTTATAAAAGAACTAAAGCCTGTTTCAGTCACAGTCTCTTAGGATGAATTCTGCAGTATGCAGCAATATAGTTGAAATCTGATCTTGTTAAAATTATTTGATGAAAAATAGGTTTTGCTGCTGAAAAGTTGTGATAACATTATTTTGTCAGAACAGAGAGGAGGCTAATGGTTTAAGACTCCAAACTACTCCTTCCCTGTCGCATTTAAAATGTCTCACCCATAGTGTCATACAAGGGTGTACAGATATATAGATGTTTGAAAAACTTCCAAAAATTCTGGACTTAGGTCACCTAAGCTAGCTTCTGGCAGATTTGATTTGTATCTAAGGGTATCAGTTCTTGTCCTGATTTTCAGTGTAGTTGTTGAAGTGAACATACAGAAGACTCAGAAATGCCTAAGTGACTTTCTATTCTAGGTAATGTGTAGAGCTGTTTGACTTGCTTAGGAGAAGCGAATGTGGACCTCCTACACAAAAGAGAGTAAAGTGAATCTAGAGGTACTCTTCTTTCTGCACTTGTGAAGACTTGTGCAGTCTGTTGTGCAGACTGTCGTGGTCATCTCTGTCATCACAATAGTCTCAAAATGCCCCAGCATTTGGGGCTTCGCCTCTGTATTTGCTACAGTGGGATCACTTTGTTTCTTCAGTGGGGCTGTGTCCCTGATTTTGGTCAGGATCAGTAAATGGTCAGATGCTCCTCCAGTGGAGCAAGTGAAATAGCATCTTTCCACCTGCTGCCATTATGAGCTTTCCAGCTGGTTTGAGAGACACATTCAGCCTAGATGGTAGAAAAATTACAAAACCTGCAAGTTCCAAAGCCGTGCTAGCTATTACCCCATATCAGCAAGAGGTAAACTGTCTCCATAAAGCACTTCCTAATTCTACCTGAGTAGGGAATTTTCAAATGTATCAGCACTGTGAAGAGACTTGGATTGTACCACTGTGATTTGGATTTAGGCTTACTGAAGTGGGTGAGGAAGGAAAGAGGAAAGGGTGTGAATGGAGCTGGGGAGAGGGGTTATGGTCCCTTTCTGAGCAAGTTGCAGGGCAACAAATCTGTGTCCTGAATGGGTTTTCCCTGTCTGGACTTTGCATGTTCTTTAAAACAAGCTGGCTTGTATCAATTCCATACGAATTTTATTCGTCGTAACAATAGTAGCATCCTGAATTTTGACTGAAATGAAACAAGGCAGCAAGCAGTAGCTACAACGGCAAAGTGAGTGATCTTTGCCAGGCCTGCCAGTTTCTGGCTCTGCCCTAGATTCTCCCCAGACACTCTAATAGCACTTTTCCCTTTAAATCTCCATCACACTGACAAAGTAACCAATTAATCAGCTTGTCCACTAATCATTGATTCCTTCTAAACCACTGTCTATCACCACAGCTCCTTTTCCGATTGCCCATAATCTGAGGGTATTTTTGGCATGTCACTACCTTTATGTTTTTATTTCCACACTATTTTCACTCTCTAAATGTTGTTTTTTTTTTCAGTGTATTCATGCCTTCAGAAAGATATTGATAATCCTTCTCTGAATTGCTAGTTAATTATTGTTCACTCATCCCCATTTTTTGGTCCCTTATGAATAACAAGTTTTCTGCTGTTCCTTTCAAAGAAGTGACTCTTCTAAGCACTAAAAAACATATTAATTGTTTAAATTTAAGTTTATGATCTATCTAAAAATTTGAAGTACAGTTTCCTTTTATGATACTAATTTCAGGTTGTCATTCCATGCTTCTTGTTCGTATCTAGTTTATTAATCACTTTGTGCATAATTTTTATTTCAGTCTAAGTTAGCACCTGTAATTAAAGCTGTCTGTAACTAATGGTAATTTACTGCACAAAAAAGTTTCTGTCTTTTAAAAAAATTAACGTGCATGGTGAAGATTTCTAAGTTTCCATACTATTTGCAAATGAATGATGTATGCTCTCATGTATAGACAAATGTCCAGAAAAATCTGCTGGTTTTGATGTCAGATTGGTTAACTTAAATAAGTAATGCTTTGTCAAAAGCAGTTGATGGTGTACTGAGGTGCAGAGTTCACAGCTTTCAGTGATACCAAGTTGAGAAAGTCAAATTTGCTTTTGGCAGCACATAATTAAAAAAATATAAATCTCTATATCTCTTTCTTTCTGGAATGACATTTTACCAATTTCTCTTTGGTAGAAATTGTATTTTATTTCACTCACACCGATAATAATTTGGCAATTCCGATTGTAACAGACGTGTAAGATAATACAAAACATAAGCAAAATTATGATCCAATTATCCAGTACATTTCACTAGGTGTGGACTTGTTCAAAGCATGTGTCAAATTTCCCACCACTTTTACAGCATGGTTGATTTCCTAATTATGTTGAAGGTTGAGGAAGATCTTCTCACAAACATAAGATGTTTATATATGTTTCAGTACAGCACTTTAGAAATCACACTGCTCTTCGTATGTTCCTTATATTGGAAGGGAAGTGTTTGAAAAAAAGTACTAGGAGAGGAAAGATGAAAGATGAAAGATGATGAGACTGTTTTTAAAAAGCAATCATTTGTAATAAATACAGAAAGGGAAGTAACTAACGTGGTAAAATTAGACATAAAGTGAGAGAATTTTAAAAGAGCAAAAGATATCAGGGGAATTTTGTTCTGTGGTTGGCTGAAGGCAGTAAATTTTTAGAAGTGTAATAACTGGCACAATTGAAGGGAATATTGTATGTTCTACAGAAGTTGGAATCTGTTTCTCTTTAAGGCTTTATTTTTGTAACTAATTTTAATTTTCCTTTGTCCTTAAACAATTACAATATACTCAAAACATTACTGCTTCCCTGTAAAATTATACATACATTTTCTTTTCTGAGTATTTAAGATATTAATGTATTAGGTGATACATTTTCTTACTGTTGACTTTCCAACTCAACAAAGTAAAATGAACAAACTTAGAATATGGACAAAAAAATTATTAGCTAACAAAAAAATCTATTAATTCTTTGAATTCTTGAATACCTGCATTCAGTATTTGCTTAGTTCTGGCTATGGAATCTGTTTGCTTTTATAGGGGGTGTGGGTGTGCGTATTAATGCAAGATTTATGAGAAAGGTGTGTTTGATTACTGAGTCAACTCAGTTGCCTGAATAGAATAAATATGGTCACTGCTTCCACAGGACATAAAGCTTGTTGTATATATATAATATAGCAGTAGGTTTAAGGGAAAAGGCAAATATTTTTCCTTCTTTTTATGAATGTTAAGGTGTGTTATTGTTTAGAATACAGAACCCTCCAGCTGCTGCATGCTGTGTTATAATTTTAACTGTAAATACAAGATAGTATCTTACTTATGAATTCCAGTCTCAAAAGTTAATTTAATTGGTGTATTCCAGCTGCTATTGCTTGTTTCACACTTCAGTAGGTAAAGATGCATTAATAATCAAAGTTTCAAACTGTAATTAACATTAGCTTTAGGCTCCTGACAATGAAATTATTACATTTTTATGTATGTCTTTGTCGTGGTTTAAACCCAGTCAGGTAACTCGTTCGCTCACTTCCCCCCCTTTCTTGCCCTCCCCCTGCTCTCGGAGGGACGGAGAGGAGAATCGAAAAGAATGCAACTCCCACGGGTTGAGATAAGAACAGTTTAGTAACTAAGGTATAACACAAATCACTACTGCTACCACCAATGATAATAATGATAAAGGAAATAACAAAGGAAGAGAATACATCATCTCACCACCAGCCAACCGATAACTCGCCCCCCCAGCCCGACCAAGCTCTGACCGATACCTCCTCCAACCCTGCCGTCTCCCAGCCCTTCCGGCTCACTCCCAGTTACATCCTGGGCATGACGTGCTGTGGTATGGAATACCTCTTTGGTCAGTTTGGGTCAGGTGTCCTGTCTCTGCTTCCTCCTGGCTTCCCCTCCTCCCTGGCAGAGCATGAGGCTCACAAAGTCCTTGGCCAAACCAAAACATCGCTTGTTATCAGCTCTGTTCCCGAGCTGAAAGTCAAAACACTGCACTACACCAGCTACCAAGAAGAGGAAAAATGACTGCTACTGCTGAACCCAGGACATTATCCACCCCTTATTCCATACCATTCACGTCATGCTCAGATCCCACATTTTCAATATACCATCACTCTTATCTCGGTGCACTCTTATCTTAGTGCACGGACCAGTCCCTATAAAGCTGCTGTGTCCATCTGGTCCATGATGTCAGGCTCCATCTCTTGTAACAATCTTCCAGAGCAGGAGAGACTGT
Organism: Pezoporus occidentalis; assembly: GCF_034315485.1. Classification (NCBI taxonomy): domain Eukaryota; kingdom Metazoa; phylum Chordata; class Aves; order Psittaciformes; family Psittacidae; genus Pezoporus; species Pezoporus occidentalis. The sequence goes on from NW_026915268.1 coordinate 1,985,642, forward strand.
GTGCAGTGCTCACACTTGTGAATAACCTGGGCAATATTGTCCATTGCTAAGTCCACCCCTCGATCATGAGTCCATCTCTGTGTTGCATCTCTGCTCTGATGGCCTGAAGTGCATTGGGCCCACCAGGCTTAAAATAATTCACTGTCCCCTTCAGCAGTTTCTGCAGCTTGTTGCTGGGGACTCCATACAGCTGCCTTCCATCTCCGATGCTTCCAAAGCACTGGAGGGGCCCAGTGGACTAGATACTTGCCCATACTGTCACACACACCCTGCCACTCATGACTGTCCAGCCTTGGGGAAAACCTCTTGGTCACCCTATAAACTTGTCTAACCCCAGACAAGACCCAAACCTGACTCTGCTTAACTTTTGAGATCAGACAAAATGGTTGTGGGTAGAACACAGCCTGTGTGTGTGCCAACATGCTGATCCCCATCACAATCAGCAGGCAGGTCCCAAGGACACCCAAAGGCCATTCAAAACCTTCAGAACTCTCAGTTGATGCTGCTGTACTTGTCACTGGGGCTGGTGTAGCTGCTGTGCTTGCCGGCTCTCCCACCGCCAGCTTCTCTTTTCCTGAGTCCAGCTCTTCCTCCTCTGCCTTGCTGGGAAATGCTGCGTGGTCTCCTGCATCCTCCTGGGGCTCGGCGGGCGGCTGCCGGGAAACGCTCTCGGCGGTCGCGGGGCTCGGCTCGGCCGCGGGGCTCGGCTCCTCCTCCTCCGCGGGGCTCGGCTCCTCCGCCGCCTTCTCCCGCTGCTCTGCAGCCGCCTCCTTCCGCTCCTCGACCGCCCCGACCTCCTCCACCGGCAGCCGTCCCCTCGCGGCCTCCGGCCCCGCTCCCGCCTCCGCTTGGTCCCCGGGGCCGCTCTCCCGGGCCGCTTCAGCAGCCGCCGGCTCCCGGGGCCGCTCCCCCTCAGCTCCCCGCAGCCTCACGAAGATGGAGAGTAGGGTGAGGGCCAGGACGGTGAAGAGCAGCCGGACGGCCAGGTACAAGTCCACGGCCACGTCCGTCCCGCCCTGCTGCTGGAGCCCGCCCGTATTACAAGCCATTGCCATAAAGCACAGTGAGACAAGAACCTTAGCCCAAGCCCCATACTTGATAAACACTATCACAGCAAATACCGGCTCTACGTAAGTTACAACATTCTGAAGCTGTGAGATCAACAAGAACAACTCTGAGAGCCAATAAATCAGCATTGTGACGAGTGACTATTAATCCAGTCAAATCTGTCGTTATCTCAACCCTTCGTGCCCCACGTTGGGCGCCAAAAAGAACTGTCGTGGTTTAAACCCAGTCAGGTAACTCGTTCGCTCACTTCCCCCCCTTTCTTGCCCTCCCCCTGCTCTCGGAGGGACGGAGAGGAGAATCGAAAAGAATGCAACTCCCACGGGTTGAGATAAGAACAGTTTAGTAACTAAGGTATAACACAAATCACTACTGCTACCACCAATGATAATAATGATAAAGGAAATAACAAAGGAAGAGAATACATCATCTCACCACCAGCCAACCGATAACTCGCCCCCCAGCCCGACCAAGCTCTGACCGATACCTCCTCCAACCCTGCCGTCTCCCAGCCCTTCCGGCTCACTCCCAGTTACATCCTGGGCATGACGTGCTGTGGTATGGAATACCTCTTTGGTCAGTTTGGGTCAGGTGTCCTGTCTCTGCTTCCTCCTGGCTTCCCCTCCTCCCTGGCAGAGCATGAGGCTCACAAAGTCCTTGGCCAAACCAAAACATCGCTTGTTATCAGCTCTGTTCCCGAGCTGAAAGTCAAAACACTGCACTACACCAGCTACCAAGAAGAGGAAAAATGACTGCTACTGCTGAACCCAGGACAGTCTTGATACACAAAGTTAATCTAACCTGTGAATGAATAAGGGAAGGAATGCACATGTACTCTCTAATGCAAATCACTACATGTAATTATGAGTTCTCTCCAACTGCTGAGGAGAAAAAAGTATGATACTAGCAGCAGTAAAATCTGTATGGATGTCCCTCATTCATCTGCTTCAGCTCTGTAGGTGATTACAGTAAGCTGTGGATGATGTGTTTCATCTCATTTGTTTCTACACAGTTCGTTCATATGCTGTTCAGTTATAGAACAGCGCTCATTTTCTTCATTTACATGAGTTTGGGTAAAAGGTGTCTGGGTGGCTTTCTATAGAAGAAAAGCGTGATTTTTCCATGCTATGCAGGTTTACTACACACAGCTCTATCACTACACCTCCAGTGAAAGAGTCTTTCAGAATCCATTTTATTACCTTTCTCTTGAAGCTACAAAGTAGTCTTTCTGATTCCATAGTAGTCATCTTGGTCTCTTTTAATACAGGCTAGGGAATATGCAACTGTAAATCATGAGCAAGCAGGATCTAAACACATGACAGTGAGGCAAATAATCTGTTTCTAAATCACTGTATCAGCAATTCTGTTTCTTCACTGTGGGCTAGTGTTGATTAAATCAAGCTAAACGTTAGTACCTGATTTTATTGCCTGTTATGGTTGTTACAAGTAAGCTAAAAGCAAGATATCCCAACACACTTTCTACGCTGTTTGCAATAAAATTACAGTGGTGATCAGAGAATCATAGAATCAACCAGGTTGGAAAAGGCCTTTAAGCTCATCAAGTCCGACTGCTGCCCAGCCCTGCCAAGGCCACCCCTAACCCACGGCACTGAGGCCTCGTCTCCACGCTGTGTGAACACTTGCAGGGACGGTGCCTGCAGCCCTGCCCTGGGCAGCCTGTTCCAATGCCTGAGCACCCTCTGGGGCAGGAATTGTTCCTCAGCTCCATCTAAACCTGCCCTGGGGCAGCTTGAGGCCGTTTCCTCTTGTCCCATCCCTTGTTCCTTGGGAGCAGAGCCCAGCCCCTCCTGGCTCCATCCTCCTGTCAGGCACTTGTAGGCAGCCATCAGGTCCCCCCTGAGCCTTCTCTTCTCCAGACTGAACCCCCCAGGTCCCTCAGCCCTTCCCCATCACACTTGTGCTCCAGGCCCTGCACCAGCTCCATTTCCCTTCTCTGGCCCCGTTCCAGCACCTCAGTGTCTCTTTTGTAGTGAGGGGCCCAAAACTGAACACAGGATTTGTGGTGCAGCCTCAACAATGCCCAGCACAGGGGCACAATCCCTGCCCTGGCCCTGCTGCCGCACTGGTGCTGATCCAGGCCAGGGTGCCGGTGGCTTCCTAGCTGCCTGGGCACAAGCTGCTCATGTTCAGCTCCATCAATCAGCACCCCCAGCTCCTTTCCCATGAGCAGTTTCCAGCCACTCTTCCCCAAGCCTGGAGCATTGCAGGGGGTTGTTGTGGCCCAAGTGCAGGACCCAGGACTTTGCCTTGTTGAACCTCATCCCATTGGCCACAGCCCATGGATCCAGCCTGCCCAGATCCCTCTGCAGAGCTTCCTGCCCCCCACAGATATCCCAACCAACTTGGTGTTGTTTGAAAGTTTACTGACGGTGCCCTTGATCCCCTCATGACATTTGTAAGCAGGGCAGAAGTTTTCTGCAATAAACCACAAGGAGGGGAAGTGGAAAGAACAAAGCTGCTGTGAGTATGCTGTGCTTTGCCAGGAGGCTGGTGAGCTGTGCTCTGAGCTCCGCTCTGGGTGTTCACAAGCACTGCCAGCCCTCCCACCTCTCCAGCCCTACTGAGGGCACTAGCTGCCTTTTGCATTTAACTGGAAAGGGTGTGAAGCAGCTGAAGTTCTTTTCAATGAGAAATACATTCATTTATTACCACACTGCAAGCAAATATAACCAAAAAAATGTTCAGATAAATTACTACTTGTGAAAGAGCTACTGATCTACTTTTAAACAAAAACTGGAAACTAGATTTGTCTCTTTTACTAGGAAATGGATAAAAAGTAGTTTGAGGAGCTTCATATAATGTTGAAAGGGCATATATGCATAGGAGGGCAGTTAATATTTATTCTTCTATGAATAGTCTTTGTTCTTCTCAGTTCCTGCCTGTTTTCATCTGTATTCCCACTGATACCTTTTGTTCTCCCTTTAACTCCTCACCCAATCTTTGTACTCCAACAGACATTCTCCATGAGCATATTTTCTATAGGGAGCAATGGACACAAATGCTTTCATTTAGAAATTCCATCTGGGGCCTTCTCAGTTCATGACAGGAAGAAAAGGAAAAAATAAAGGGGAAGTCAGGCAGGATAATAAGCTGGGAAATTAGCATATCTCCTGTGCTTCTAAACTGTCTCCATAAATCAAGTGGTGCCTGCCTGAGATACTGAAATGGAGCTCACAAAGGGCTGAGTAGATATTCAAAATAGGATGATGCTAATATTTTGACTTTGGCTCCTTTTTACTGAAACAGCACTGGATAGACCAGTTTGAGTCACAGATACATTAGATACATACTTTTCATCCAGGCTCCCCAGACCAAATAATTAGAAGCTGTATTGCAGAAGTCTCTCAAGAATAGTTTCAAAACTCCATAGTTGTGCAGAAAAGTTTGGTAAAGACAGTGTGATCCAACTGTGATGGATGAGGTGGCATCCACAGAAACTTCCAGGAGAGAGAAGCTGCCCTCCCTTCTGTGCCTGAGCCAGGCTGCAAGCCGCACCATGTTCTGCTGGGGCTCTGCTGCAAGGAACTGGTGCTATGTTCCTCAGGAGCCCATTTGCAGTATTTGGCTTATCTGCATTAGGTATGAATTCAGTGCAGCAAAGCAGTTAGCGCCTGATGCAGAGACAGCCAAATTTCCTTGCTGAACTGGACAACTGCCAAAAGCTTCATGAAGTAACAAAACCCTCCCATGCATATATTACACCATAGGGAAGGATGGGGACTGGTGAATAGCTCCCAGAACGGATCGCTAAGGTGATGATCTTCCCAAGTGTCCTGCATGTCCTTCTTAGTATGCAGATGACTTCATGAAGTTAGTCAAAGAAATACCTAGTATTTTGTGTCTTATTTGCAGTAGCCAGGCCTCCTGATAAACCTCATGATAGCAGCACAGTCCTCTTTCAGAGGTATGATATAGCCCTGGCATGAGAGCTGCTTCTGAATTTACTGAGAGCCATAGGAAATTCAAGAATAGGCCCTCCTGAACTGTTGTATGGACAGATCAATACCTTGACATTTATTTAACTGGTGGGAACTTAAGTAGGTGGTATTTGGTAACATGCATCACTTTATCTCTTATTATTTACTTTTTCAGCTAAACTCTATTCCACCCTGTTCTGCAGGCTTTCAATTACATCTAATTCAAAACTACGACGCTTTAAATAGGAGAAATTAACTGATGTTAGTATAAAAGACAACCCTCTTTCTTACTTGCATTGTCAGGGGTAGTGGAGTTCTGATTCTCTGATGAGTTGGGATGATATGCAAATATGTTCTTCCACTACAGCCCAAGCACAGGAGAAGTGCATGAAGACATGCCCCCATGGCACTAAAACGGGTGCTACTGGCAATATATTATGTTGATCTATACTTTCACTTTCTCCTTTTCTGTGCTTTGAAGAATAAGAAAAAAAAGGTGAATTAATACAAATGTTATCGTATTATGCCATACAGATTCTCAGTGGATCACATTCATACCCAGGAAAGACTGTTCTGTGCACTGTGCAAATATAAATCTTGTATCAATGCATCATCATTTTTTTTATTTTAAAAGGTTTGTGTTTTTTTCTCACAAATCTTATGGACAAAAGGCATTCACTTCTAGCAACAGGTGAAGAGCAGAAAATAATGCATATATAAAAGGAAAAAAAAAAAAATCAGGTTTGCTGTTACTGATATACCAGGGTAGCATTTGGTCCTCATGCTACAATAAGTGTTGAGGGACATTCTTTACATCTTATTATATTTTAAGGTGTATATTGCTATTTTAAGGTATGATATTTAAGGTTATTCCAAGTGATATTTTTATTTTGTTAGCTTGTGATATTTACTGCTTCAAAATTAAAGACTTTTTCACTAGGAATTTGGGGAAGCATATGATACATTTTCACTATGAGACTAGTCTGCCTGTGTTTGGGAGAATTCTTCTGCCTTTTGGGGGGGTCAATTGTGCAGGAAAGTCCCCTCATTTTCCTAAGACTATTGTGGTTTGCAAGTTGCTGATTTCTGCCCACTTTGTTGAAAAATGACCTAGCTTGTGAATCAACCAGTGTTGTATTTCATTAAAAACAGAAAAAGGGTAAGGTTGGGATGAGCTAAAAGTAAATGTTTCTTTTCACATCATGTCTGTATTTAGACATTCATAATAAATAATGGTAATTATTATTGTCATTCTGATTTTACATATTTGCATTTGAATAAACAAGAGAGGGTTCTTACAAATTGAATCTAGTTCCGTCAGTGTGACCTAAGCCACTTTTGACCAAATATAGATAAATACAGTTAATGTCTCTCCTTCATCTGCTGGCCTGGTCATGGACCTTCATAATGCAAGGTCCATTTGTAGAACTGGAGGAAGAATTTTGGATGGAAATTAAATTGATATGGAAAAATACATTACAAAATTATTTTTTAATTGTAATGGATTTTAATGGGAAAGAAGACATGTACATCTCAAAATGCTGCTGTTATTTCCAAATGTACTGGTTTTTAAAAGGAAAGAGAGGAGACTTGTAAAAACTAAACCAAATACAATTTTCTCCCAGTTTCTGTCATTTTTTTCCAAAAGAAATTGACTAATAATTTCCTTTTAGTTTTTCAATGTAGATGTAAAATATTTTATTTCCTGACATTTTTATGTCTCCAGATTTCAGTCCAGATCTGACAAGTGACAGATATTCCATGCCTCATTTGTACATTGAGCTATTTTTTTCTAAGCATGCCATTGTCTTAAAACACAAATATGGAAATCAATGTACAGATGCTTTTAACGAAGAGAGCATTGTAAAGTATCTGCTGAATTAGCTTCTGTGGAATCATCTGTCACTTTACTGACAGCCCAGCTTTTCAGAATGATGGTATAATCTGAAGTGTTCAGTCTAAAGTTGTGTTAGATTTATAATGTTTTAATTGTGATCTACTTTGTTACATTTTGAGTAAGCCAGACCAGATGGTATAAGGATATATTAATTAAATTAGCAGGATATTATAAAGATACATAAGCCCTTTCCATCTTCAGAAAGGTTGAACATTCCTTTTTATTCCTGCATTTATGCTTAATCATTCCAAATGTCATGAATAATTGTATTTTGTTAACAACAGTACAGAAAAACACCCTGTTGTTTTGAACTGGAATGTGCATGGGGAGGTATGGTTTGTGATTTGGTGTTTTTTTAAGTATATTATTATTTATTTTGGATCAGATACTTTTCACTCTGGTTAATGAAGTTATGTACAAAATGGACTTTAAGTGACAGATGAAGTTATTCTGTATTGTCTATAAAATCCTAATAATATATTCCTAGTCAAAGCTTGTATCAGTGAATGTTTTGATAGTAGGAGTCTTCTGTTTTAAATTCAGTATGTGATGGAGGCTCATTATAACAAACTGTTGATTCTGTGGCTGTAAAACCATCACAGCTGTTGATATTAATTAGCACTGTCTCTCTGTCTTTTATGCTGAGCAGAGATTGTAGCACATACACATTCTAGGAGGTTGTGTAGCTAAATTTTTTCAGCATTTTTCTGATTTTGGTGTAGTTGGCTCTAAAATACTAGTAGGAGCTATGCGTGTGTTTGTAAATATGCTTAACTTGATGTATAGCAATGGTTGCATTAGAGTCATCCATGGAATACTCATGTTTTGCTGTTTTTTAGATCCTTCTGACAGGATGGATGTCTATGAACCTTTGCTTCTGCAGTATCTGTGTATCTCCAAAATGATTGCTGTTTTTACAGTGCTGTGATTCCAGCACATTCTGCAGATGCTTCTTTCCCAGCTATATTGTCATGGCGAGATTTTGTACTGCTTCTTTGATCCAGTAGCAGGAAGCAAGGAGATAAGCAAGAGGATGAGGGAAAAAGGTTCCATAATGAGCATGAGGGAGAAGTTTAGTGTTAATATTTTCCCTCTTTCTTACAGTAGCTTCCCTTTTTCACTGTTACGATAAAGCGATTTTTTTTCTGTGCCCTTTCTCTATTGTTAACAGGCACATCTCTAGACCTGTGTTTGGCTTATATATACTGGCATAAAAGTGTATTTATATGTTGCATAATTCTGAATGAACTTAAAAAATGTGAGAACCTAAAAATGGAATTGAGAAAGAGGGAATGGATTATTTAGTGTTGTCATGGTTTAAGCCCAGCCGGCAACCCAGAACCACACAGCCACTAGCTCGCTCCCCCTCTTTATCTCCCCCACCTCCCGAGGGGTGGGAGGGAGAACCGAAAGAATGTAACTCCCATGGGTTGAGATGAGAGCAGTCCAGTAACTAAGGTATAACATAAACCACTGCTGCTACCACCAATAATAATAATGATAAGGGAAATAACAAGGGAAGAGAATACAACCGCTCACCACCCACCAACTGATGCCTAGCCCGACCAAGCAGTGATCTAACCCTTCTGGGTAACTGCCCCCAGTTCTACATCCTGGGCATTACGTGCTGTGGTATGGAATATCTCTTTGGCTAGTTTGGGTCAGGTGTCCTGTCTCTGCTTCCTCCTGGCTTTCCCTCCTCCCTGGCAGAGCATGAGGCTCACAAAGTCCTTGGTCAGAGTAAACATTACTGAGCAGCAACTAAAATATAGGTGTTATCAGCACTGTTCCCAGGCTGAAAGTCAAAAGCACAGCACTGCACCAGCTACTAAGAAGGAGAAAAACGACTGCTACTGCTGAACCCAGGACAAGTGCATTGTTTATTTGCATTTGGCTTGTGTTTATTAGACTAGCTAAATTAGCTTGGTTTTGGAGGATACTTCCCCTCCCCCACAAGAGTCTTACAGCTGTTTTGAGACTTGTAATCCCTACTATAACATGATGTCAACATTTCTTTTCCTAATGACTTAAAAATAATTCCCTGGATTTGACACTTGTCCATGTTGAATATCCACCCTCTCCAAATGCTGTATTTTTCATTTGTACTGTGGAGTATGCATTTATTGCTTCATCTGAGTACAAGTAAGACATGCACGCAATCCAGAATAATATGTTTCTAGGGTGATACATATTATATGAACATCATAAACCTGTCCTCTTTAAAAAAAAAAAAAATTAAAAGGGGAAGGGGACTAGAAAATGGCATAAAAGATACCCATTTTCATCATGGCTTTTAAACTGTAATTATCTCAGCCTGTTCTAAAGCCACAGTATGGATGATGAACAGTCAAAATCCAATTTGAATTCATGATACCACATTTAATTTATACTACCACATTTAGTTTATACTGCTACCTGTCAATGGGAAATAGACTGAGACATCTGCTTAGATATCCATGTTCATCTATAATTAACCTTCCATTTTAAAAAAAAAAACTTTAATCTTCGTCATTGCAACTGATTGTTTGTTCTAGTTCCTATTTTTTGCAACTGTCCCTCACTCAAACGTAGTTGAATTTTAATATTTTCTATGAAATGCAACAGAAGATGTTTCCTGTAGTCTTCTCTGTTGTTTACTGTTCATCCCTTTTTCCCTTTGTATTGTGCCCACATTAACAGCTAACAAAAAGTGACAGTGGAATAGCCTTGCCAAATTCTTGAAAGGTCTAAGCAATATCATACACTTCTAGGTCAGAATATCTAGTATAAAATGTAACCAGTGCAGCTCTGTTGTTTTAAGGAGGATGTCACAGACAGATAAAAGTGGGCACTGGCACAGATTTAACCAAGTCATTATTCTCATTAGACTGTAATTTTTGGTTCCTCTTCAGATGGCAGCATATCATGATAGTTGACATCTACTTTGAATTCGTATTATCATGCTTAATATGTTCAACTAATATTTTCCAACAGCTGAAAGTGTAAATGCATGTCTTCTAAGATGTTCATATAAACACTGTTCATATCTATCTATCCACAAATACTGTGGATAATACAGATGGCTGGTACTTAATATCTCAAATGTAAAATAAGAGTTCCCCTGAATATGAACATTTGAGATTCAGAGGAAAGAGAACACACAAAATTAAATGGTTTCATGATTTTTTTCCCTATTCAGCTTCATACTTCTTAATTCCAGAAGAAATAAAGTTCATTTCAGTGTTGGCACATCTAAGAGGATTATGCTAGTTTGACAAAGCTCCTGAGTCTTTCAAAATCTTTCTTGAGAAGACATATTCCACTGATGGTTTTTCACTTAATAACATATGGTGAGGAAATAATGCAGCTTTGTCGGTAATTTCTTATGGCTTCTGTGATGTTTGACCCTTAGCATGACACTCAAAAAAATAATGCTATATAGTCTTTCTAGGGAAAATTGCTTCCCTTTTTGCCTACTAAAGCTCAGAAAGGAAATGAAGCCCAAATGATATGCAAACTATCTTGGCAATGGTCTCAGTTTACAGGCACTCTTTCCATTTGCTCTGAAGCAAACTGCATTTTGCTCCTTTTTGTGTTTTCATTTGGAATGCAACGTGACTCTTAAAAAAATGAACATGGTTTAGAAACACGAGCTTCCTTTTTTCTTGTTTTTCTCTGGTTTTGGTGTTTGGTTTTACTATATATTTGGGGGTGGTTTGGGTTTGGTTTTTTTTTTGACAAAATCCATAAATCCTTTCTGTTAAGACTCACTGTTAAGCTAACCACTATCACAGTACTATACATTCTTGACCTGAGTCAAACTCCATGTTGTCCTTCTGGTGTTTGAGATGGCATGAGTATAAGCAGTGAATATGGGTTCTGGGGTTTTGATTTTTAGGTTTTTTTTTTTTGTTCAACAGCAGGGTTTTTTCTGTGATTTGTGATTAGTGGCTAAAGAAGTGGGTTTGCTGATGCCTGTGATCTTGACTGAGTTTTCACATTACCTTGTAATTAACCTTTATATGTAAAATGCTGATAATATTTTCCCTTCATGATTTATAATTTTGAGAGGAAAGGGTAACATCTTTATGTTGGATATCTGTGTTATCTATTGTATATGTATTTAGGATGATCAGATATCCATAATATTTTAAAAATTCAAAATTAAGCATACATACTACAGAAATATTTCTATCTCAAAATCCTGATGGTAACCAAAGCACTAGAGGAAATGGTTTCTTTCCTCTTTTCTCACAAATCTTTTTTTCACTCAGCAAAGCAAAGAGGGAAATGAAATTGTACTGGAATAGCACAGGAATGAAGCCAAAATCAGACTGTTCTTCCCTGCTCTGCCTCACCCTAAGCTCTGGAATTTCTGGCACTTGCATTTTTTAATAGGCCCTTGTTGAAAACAGTAAACCTGTTAGCACTGCAGTCTATAGAATGCAAAGCATTGAGCCAACTTTCCAATGTGAGAAATTATTTTCCTAGCAGGAAATTATAATAATGTCATCTTTAAGGTCTTGAAAAGTATATATTTTAAAATAAATATAATAGCTCCTCTACTGACATACTTGATCTTCTTGCATTGGACAATGGTCAGTTATCAGATACTTTTCCAAATTCAACTATTATTAGTGTTGAAAGTCATTTTCACTCAAATCTTCTTCTCATACTTCCTGGTACTGATGTTCTTTGTAGAACTGTCCCACACTGACTTGGCTACCTATACTAGCATGTGTCTTTCATCTTTGGAACTGATGAATGATGCTATTATCCACAGATAAATCCATATTCGCCTACAGGAGTAGCTGAGCATGTATCCTGTGTCCTAGTGATCTTCCTTTCCAAAGTCAAAAGTTGCGTATACTACTTACTTTGAACCAAGCCACAGACATACCAGGAAAGATACTTGTGTATGTGTTTGCTTTAGATCACAACAGTCTGAAGCTATGGTGTTAAGCTTTATAGGAAAAAACAAAAATAAAGCAATTCAGAAAAGGTTAATGAAATTTTGTGTGAAAAGAGAGGCTTGTTGCTTTAAAACTTCTTTGCCACAAGCATAGCTTTAATTTCTCCATGTGGTTATTAAATGGCTAGTCATGAGATTGCCATGTTTCACTATCAGATATTAGAATTTTCTTACGAAATCTGACTAGCTATGTATAAAGATGCATAGTTGCAGTCCTATTGCAAGTATTTAGCTTATTTCCTACTACTGTTCTTCTGGCTTGACCCAGAAGGAGCCTGTTAACTCTGTGAACCATTTCATAACTGATGCATTCATATGATTTCCTGCTGGCAGAAGAAAGCACAAGCAGCTTTGCTAGATGATCAGTATTTTCCTCTTGATGTTTGTTATTGTGGTAGAAAGAAAAGATGCCCATCTTGTGTAGGGTGAGATCAGCAAATTTGCAGTGACCAAAAAGTTGATCTTCCTCAGGAACTGTTTTTACCCTGAAACATCACATTTATTATGATTAAATAAGAGTTGAATTTCTCTCCTTGATATCAGCAGTATCAAGGATATAGCTTACGGTAGTGAAGACAGAGATCTCTGTGAGTATGTAATGGACCTAATGCATCAAATGTAATGGTGTGAGCAATAACATACAATTATTTCCAAGGGGTGTTGAGTCCAGTCACTATCAGCATTAGTGTGCAGATGCCACAAGAAAACTGAGACTGTAATTTCCACATCCAATTCACATAATGGATATGGAAATAGAAGTAATTTCAGATAGTGGATAGATATCCCAAACCAATAAAAAACATATATAGCTCAATTTCCTCTTCAGCATTATAGCAGGAGGTAAACATCCATTCATATACAGTGCAGTACTCACATTGCTCTGGACACGTGCAGTGTTGTAACTTTGAAAGAACTAGAGAAATGTGAAAATTATCTTCCTAAATGAGGAAAAAAAAAAAAGCTGGCTTTTTAATGTCCTGTTTATGTTTTTTATGAGCTTAAATCTCACTCTGAGTGTGGGAAGGGGGCAATCTTTACTTGGCCAAAATATTTTATTCTGGGCTTTCACACTTGGTGATATCCTAACACAGTTTTGAAAAGAAACAGAATAGAAGCAGTAGGAAAAAAGCATGTGACTTGTACAACCAAAAAGGTATTGTTCAGTGATGCAAACAAGTTCCCATGTTTACTTTTTCCTTGACCAAAGAATGCGGTCAGGTTTCATAACAATATACAATATTGTGTCTCGTTTACTTGTTACTGTTGAGTGTAGTTCTGTATCCCTTTGGCATAAGGTGGATTTTTTCTGGTTGTTGGGGTTTTGTGTGTGTGTGTGTGTGTGTGCATGAGTGTGCAGAGAAATGTTGAAAGCTGGTGTTCTCTCTGTTCTGGGATATGAGGATAATGATGAAGTTCCACATCTATGAACAATTTTTTAGTGAGTTAATACAGTGAACAGGAGAGGTTCAGCTCCCATACATCCTGTAAGGATAAGAGGATTGAAGTTTTCTGCCTGTATTTATCTTTCTGCTACTGTTTCTCTCCCTTGGCCAAACATTTTAGATTTCAAATTGCTCAGGGCAGACATGGCATAGGAAGGTACAATTTGTGGTCTGTCAGTACGTCCACGATAAATATAGATAATGACAGTAGCACAAATGTGTAGAGACTCCAGTGTTCTCCTCAAATGAATATATATAGTGAATATGAGTCATGTTCGTAGCAAGGCTTTATGTTTTTAAAATATTAAATAAATGTTTTCAAAATTAAGAAATGCAATTTTATAACCAGTCAGTGAGTTCATAGGGAGATTTAAATAGTAATTGAAACTGTCATGATAGTTTCCTTTGGAAAAAAAAAAAAAATCATTTGTAATGATAATGATAGTGTTTATTACTTCTATAATAATTGATATTGCATTTGTAAAATTGTAATAATTTCAACTCTGCAATTCCTCTGCATTCACATGCACTTAGTATAGTACTGATTTGTGTTACTGGTAACTTGCACATATATTTTGGATTAAAACCTTTTTGATTAGAAAACAGAAATTCTCATAAGTTTCTGAGAAAATCATGACTTGAGTTTGATACCTGATATCTTCAACTTTGTGTGTAGGCAGGATAGGGTGTGTGATAAGAATGCAAGTGATTAAAAAGCACAAAGTCAATTTTATAACTCCATCCGAAATTCTGCAACTTGTTTTCATGTTGACTGACTGACAGTTGGATTTTCATAGAGATGAGGACTTTTTAATGAATGTTTGTTTCTTTGAAAAATAATAATAAAAAGTGAAATTTTAAATACAAACCTGGTTTGGGGGATTTTTATTTTTATTTTAATAGAACTTTAAATTCAGGATGCAATATTTCTTTAAAATGCAAGAGACAAAAAAGAAGACAAAGAGCCAAATATTTATGGCAGTTGCCTCAAGAATAAGGAACTGCATTAATGACCATCCTCTTCCTCCTGTTTTTTTAGGTTTCTTTTTGTTCAGAAATATTTGATTACTTTTCTAAATTGGAACTTAATTTAAAAGAGCAACTCAAAATGTCCACTCTTCAACTGATAAATTCCCCCCAAGTTCATACTATATGGGACATATTCATCCTCTTCTGGTTTGTGATTTTTTTTTTGTTTGCGTGTCGGTACTGGTTTGTTGGTTGTTTTTTTTTAATTCTTTCCTTGTGAAGAAATAGAAATGTTGGCAAATTCCAGAGGGCAAAAATACCGGTTTTTCTAGCCACAAGTAGTGATACATTAACCCTTAAGAAATTCGGGTTAGGGAAAACAGAAATTCTCAATTTTGAACACTGGAGTAATCTTAGAACAATTTACCAGCATGTTCTTCTTCCAGAAAGTCCATGTAAAAAGATATTCTGATGATATTCTAAAAGATTGAGTTCTGGAAATCAGAAATTATGAAATCTTAAAGTCTTGGAGGCCAATTTGGTTAGGATGAAAGTTTAATTCTTCCCCTCCTGGGTTCCTTGAGCTTATGGACTAGAATCAAAGTTTGTGTTCTGAACGTTTACAGTTTGCACTGGGGATGGGAAAGTTAACCCCCCCCCCCCCCCCCCCCATATTTTCTGAACTTGGTCTGGTGCTGAGAAATTTTCATCTTTATGTAATTTGCAAAATTTTGAAAGATCTCCTAATATTTTTAAAATGTAGTTTGGAAATACACACACAGCGATTAATTTATACCATCTTTAAAATATAGCATCTTGCTTAAAATATTAAGTCAAGAAACAAAACAGCTTTTCTCTCATCCATCTATGTGGACCAATGCAACAGGGAATTACACATTTCCATCTGATTTTCATAGCTATATAATTTGGACTAAGGAAAAGCATACACTGTATGACAGCTTCATTGTAAACAGTGCGAATGAATAATAAGACTTCATTTTGTATTATGCAAAGCTACACTCAACTTGATCATACTGATATATATCACTTCTTAAAGCAACTGCATTCCAGTTCAAAACAGGTGCAAATGACTGAATATTGACTGGTTTAGGTCCAGTGACTGTACAAAGCTATGTAAAAATATGTTCATACAGTTCACACATAGTAATGTTCATGTCATCCTTTTTGGGTACCGTATATGAAATATGTACTGTTAATGCTATACTAGTTATTTTACTAAAGTGAAAATGCATTTTCCATGCCTTGAAGAAATTGGCCAAATTTTTTTCCTTCTTCTGTCTTTAGCTTACTATTAGAGGCTGAAAATACAGTATTTTTGCCATTGTGAAATAAAGTCATCCTCATTGCAGAAGTACACTACTTGATCTCATGGGTGTTTAGTATTTTATGACTTCATCTTGGCTTCTTCATTACTTATAAATCACTGACATTTCATACTTAAGCAATTAAAACAAGTAGCAATTAGCTTATTACCCCTATGATCTACTGGACAATAATTGCACCAGAGAATTCATTTAACATAATAAAATGAAGAACATGAGAAATCATTTTCTGCAGAGCCAGCACTAGTTCAACAATAAGCGTTATGGTGGCTGAGTACCTTATGCTCTAATAAAAGCAAATAGATTTTCCATTACTGCAAGCCACTCACATAAAGCCAGCAGGGCAAATGGTGATTCTAAGTGTAAATAATCACAGTGGCAGAATGTCTCCTTTCAAGTTACTAAAGTAAAACTAGCTATGTTTCTTTCTTTCTTTCCCATCTTATGGAGGCAGAGAATTGCTTACTAGGTGTACTTGAAGTTATGTTAAATAAGCAAAAACTTTCAAAAGTAGATCTGCAGTATCAATGTTTGTGAAATTCATTATGTTGATTGGTCATGTATACAACAAATTGAAGGTCATGAAAATGAGAAGCTGGCATTGTATGAATGTCTGATATCAAAAAGCCATTAAAGCCTTTTTTTTTATGTCTTCAGTGTACTACAAAACAGGCAGATGAACTCTTGCCTTATTTCAGCTGAATTAAGACCTGAATCAGAGCCTAGTGAGGTGATTAATATCTTTCTCAGCAATATCTTCTATTGGTGGGCAATATCTTCTCCCCTTTTGAATAGAAGGCTTGCTCAGTATTGTGTTGTGGGAAACCATTAGTCAAGTGTCTTAACAAGTAATCTTAACAGCCTGTAGTGGCTGTCAGTTATACTGACCTCTACCATCTACATTCTCGTAAGTGCTTTTTACCTTTTGAGATCTAATGGATTTTCTTTCTTCAAATATTGCTACAATAGCATTTTCTATGTCTTTTCACATATTTCACTGAAACAAGTTTATAATCTCCATTTCTTCTTCTCCCATTATTTTATCTACTACTTTTGCATGCCAATTGTCGAGGTCTGACAGGATAAAACCCAATGTTGGAAATATTTTATTCATGATCCCCAGAGTGAAATTAAGGTACAAATGAGGTCGAGTGCTGCAATCGGTCAGTTTTTTTTCATTGTAAATATATAAAAAGATGATTATAAAAAAAATCTGAAAAAAGGATAGAAATTAAGCAAGCATTCAGAATGCAGAAAGATAGTCACCACCTTGGATCCAGTGGTGTCCCTAGGACCCACAGTCATCTGCAGTGGTGGGTGGCCACATGGAGATTACATGTGTCTCCTTTTATTATGTGCTAGGGAGAAGTACCTCTGTTCTTAATGTCAAGTGGATGCGCATTCCTGGTGCATCCAGTTTCCCTGGTCTTGCAGCCTGCTCTTCAACTGCATGTCTGTCAAAAATCTTTGAGACAATGGATGGTGGAGTCTTATCTCAGCTCCTCACACCCAGAGACAGTGGACCTCGCCTTCTCACACCAATCATTGAGACAAGGGATGGTTGAGTCTGATTTCAGTTCAGCCTCTCACACAAATGACAGTGTATTTTATTCCAGAGCTGACACTTGTGAATTACTTTTTAAAGATGGTATATTTAGAGGCCTCTGGAACTGGCAAACCATTTTTAAAACTAGCATTTTAATCATCCACTTCCATGGGAGTGGCACAATTGGAAGCAGAATCCAAAGTCAATAGATCTGCTTGCAGATCCTCCCCAAAATTGAATCTTGGAAATCATCTTGGAATTGTTTGCCTTGTTAAATTATTTATTTAACATCAAGACTGCTTGCTATGAAATTATGTTCTTATTACAAGCCATATGGGAACTATTTCTGCAAACTCCTTCAGAGAAGTAAGACACCAGATGCCCTTTGCTTCTGTTCACATGCACTGACTTGTCTGGGACAGAGACTGCTGCTATTTTAGTACCAACAAAAGCGCACAAAGTAATGCACTAAGAAAAGGCAGGTGTGCAGTTGAGCTAATGTTTTAATGAAATAAACTACTACAAGAAAAAATGCCAGTAGAGGTCACTAATTTCTTTGGTGACTTGCAAGGAGTCAGAGGCTGAATTGCAATTTTATTTCAAAATAAGTGTAATGATAGTTTAGGGGACAGTCAGGGAGAATACCACATGACATCAGGTCTGGTTAAAATTCTCTTCCAATGAATCTCTCCCTTCCTAAACAAATGGTTTCCAGGATGTCTCAGTGTTTGTTGTCTTTAAATTTTGTTTAAAATCTCTTAATTTCTTTCTGTTTGTGTTTCATTTCCCACACCAAACAACTAAAATGATTTTGAGAAAAAATATAAACCACTGCTCTACCCTACACTGCCCTACTATAGGAAGTGATATGACAGGTGCAGAAGTAACAATGAAAAGCATCATGAAATTATGATTGTGTCATGGTTTAAGCCCAGCTGTAACTCAGAACCACGCAGTCTCTCTTTCACCCCCTCTCTTCCTCCCCCCCACTCCCGGAGGGATGGGGAGGAGAATTGAAAGAATGTAACTCCCACGGGCTGAGATAAGAACAGTCCAGTAATTAAGGTATAACACAAACCACTGCTGCTACCACCAATAATAATAATGATAAAGGAAATAACAAGGGAAGAGAATACAACCACTCACCAGCTGCTGACTGATACCCAGCCCAACCAAGCAGTGGTCTAGCTCTTCTGGGTAACTGTCCCCAGTTTACATACTGGCCATGACGTGCTGTGGTATGGAATACCTCTTTGGCTAGTTTGGGTCAGGTGTCCTGTCTCTGCTTCCTCCCGGCTTCCCCTCCTCCCTGGCAGAGCATGAGGCTCACAAAGACCTTGGTCAGAGTAAATATTACTGAGCAGCAGCTGAAAACATCGGTGTTATCAGTGCTGTTCCCAGGCTGAAAGTCAAAACCACAGCACTGCACCAGCTACTAAGAAGGAGAAAAATGACTGCTACTGCTGAACCCAGGACATATTGGAGTTAGTTGAGGTTTTACTGTAAAGCCTTTATTAAAGCATGTTGTAGAAAGTGTGTTTTGAATAGTTGCATTCTAAATGTTTTTATCTTTAAGAAAAACACATCAAACTATTATTCAATAAGCAAGACATTTAAATTAATTTAGTAATTACTAATGACATCAGGAAAAAACCTCTAAAGTGCAGAAGTTGAATACTTTATTCCTGTTAGAATTATTAGCTCAGCTTTTAGAAAAAATACCTTACTGGGAAGTCAAAACCATATTAAAAGGAAGTAATGCCCTTTATTGTTCTGCCTATTTGGAAGAAAGAACATTTAACCTCTGTGTTAGCAGTGACAACAGTGGTTGGTAGTACATCATAATCTTTCAGATGGAGCCTACAAAAAGCTATTTAAAAATATGACAAGTAAATAATACATAATTAGTCAAGTTTTCTGCATTCACTGACATAAAAAACAATGAACCTTTCTCTCAGTTTGAGGAAAGGGTTGAACAATTATTCTAGTCTTTTCTACAATGCATTAGCTCAAGAATACTAATAACTTTTAAGACTAATTGTAAAAGTTGCATATTTTGTCCTAACATATTTTCTAGACTGTGTGCCTTTATTCCAAGTATTCTTCAAAGAATGGTTTTTTTTCTTTTTTTTTTTTTGTTTGTGAGCATAAATTACAATATGTTATTGAAATACTTCCTGTTTTATGAGAGACTTCTGGTAACACCGTCTCTTTAATGACATAGCTCTCCAGGGGATGATTTTTTTCTCATCTCATGACCAGGTGTTTGCACATTAGCAGGAAGCTGCAGGTGATTTCCCTGTCCCATTAATCAGACAGGTCTCAAAGCACTATTCATCAACAGGTTTTCAATGGAGTTGTATCCTATACCTTGGATTACCAAATCTATTTTGATTTTAGATGAAATACTGATGTTCTTTTCCCTCTGGGTAATGGCAGTAATGGTTATTGGTTATGTCCTGCTTCCAGCTAGGGCAGAGTTAATTCTTTTCCTTGTAGCTGATGCAGTGCTATGTTTTGGATTTAGTATGAGAACAACACTGATAGCACACTGATGTTTTAGTTGTTGCTCAGTAATGCTTACCCTGATCAATGACTTTTCAGTCTCATGCTCTGCCAGTGAGGGAGTGCATGGGAAGCTGGGAAAAAGCAGAGACATGACACCTAACCCAAACTAGCCAAAGGGGTATTCTATCCCACAGCATGTCAAGCTTCAGATAGATACTGAGGGGAACTGGCTGGGAGCCACTGATTGCTGACTTGGGACAGGCTGGGCAACGGTCAGCAGGTGAGGAGCAATTGGGTTTTATCCACCTCTTTCACTCTCCTTTTCATTACAATTGTTACTATTGTTATTATTATATTTTGCTATTATTTCAATTATTAAACTGGTCTTATCTCAACCCATGGGTTTTAGCTTTTCCCAAGTCTCCTCCCATCCCACCAGGGCAGTGGGGGGAGTGAATGAGCAGCTTTGTCCTACTTCTTTTCCAGCTGGAATTAAACCATGACAGTTAGCAAAGTCTTTTCAAAGCAGAAGTGGTTTGGGGGTGGGGGGTGTTTGGTTGATTTTTATTGGTTTGTTGTGGGTTTGGGGTTTTGGTTTGGGTTTTTTTGGTTCATTGGTTAGGTTTTTTGGTTTTTTTTAAAGTATCATAGAAACCATAAGAAGACACTTTTTCTTCTAACAGTTATCCTTCCCTGCCCATGGGAAGACTCAATTTGGAGGAAACATAGACAGTCATTCTTTGTCAGTGTCTTCCTGCACATTTTCTGAAAAATAATTCCATCTTTGTTCTAGTAAAAAATAACTTGACCTCCTTCCTTTTCTCCTGATCTTTCCCCCTCCACATATACATGGGCCTTTATTTGTTTGTCTACTGAAAATTCAACTCCTGGAATTATAAAAAAAGACGTGCTCAATTTTAGTTTTAATTTTTGTTCGCTACAATTTAGATTACTTTATTGTACTTTGATTTTGGCAGTTTTTCCCATTCTGTGGAGAAAAACTCAATTTGCTAGTATATCTTGTTTGTAGTTATATATCATGTAAGCAGTTGAAAATGTCTTAACTACATAGGTCATTGTTTATTATTTTATAAATATCCAGCTCCTTTACTGATAAGCTGTGGGGCCTTCATGTTTATGTTTGAAAAGTCATGCAAAGCACAGATAGTTTTTTTATGTCTTCACAAATTCTTCTAGGTCTTTTACAATTCTTCTGCATACACAGAAAATTAAACTGTACATTAGAATTGACTATGCAGATTTAGACCAAATGTCCACATAGCCAAGTATCTGTCCAGTACTTGTAGCTTGTATCTGTACCTGAATCTAATACTCTCTCTTTGATGGTGACCATCAAAGAGATGATGGCCGCCCCCAAAGAGATGGTGGCCAACAGCTGCAGTTAGGGAAGAGCATGAGCACAGGGCAAGAATGTGCCCATGTTCAGTTCTTCCCAGAAGTGTTCCAAATTCCCACCCTTCCCTCGAAGGTGCTTCATTTTTCTCCAAAGAAGACTTAAATAACTTCTCTAAAGAATTAATTAGTCATTATTAGAGTCACAGGAAATATCCAAAATGCTTTATTTGGATTGCATTGTTCTGTGAACTGTGACATTTCTGCCTTCCATCACACATCAAGCTTTAATGAACAACTATACCTTTGCTCCAAAATATTTCTGGGTTTTGGAGTTAAGAGGTGTGTATGACTGTCAGAATATGAATTCTATTGGCAGCATTTTCACCAAATAAGCTTTTTGAAACATTGCTTTTAATTCTGTATTGATTTGAAGTATCTTAACAGTATTCTCATTGGTTCATTACAGTAACAGAGATTCCAGGAACGTACTTCAGTTTGTTTTATAGTTTTGTGAATAATGTGGATGGGTGAGCAGTATATATCAGGTCCTTGAATTAGGCATTTATTCTGAACGCATATACAACTGGGTGGCGTAATTGTAAACACACTGATCTGCACTGGACCTTCTCATTTCCCTAGTACATTATAGATTTTATTAAAATACTTCCTATTTTTGCATTTGTCTTGCAAAAGTGATGATTGAGCTTATTCTGACAAAAAACATTCTAAATACCAGCCTGTCTCCATGTAGTAATAGATAATATTTGAATAAAGACACTGATTTCCAAGCAGAAGGTGCTCATTAGAAACATTTCAGATAACCATAATGATTTATTATTTGATAGTGAAATACGTAAGTGGTCAGATATGACACAGACAGTATAATCAGATATTCCACAAAATGTATATCTAGAGAAGCACTCCAATCATATAAATTCTTCTTTTATGTTTTTTTAAATAATAAGAGTTCCTCATTCAATTCTAAAAAAAGCTACCAAACCAGCTGGAAAGTATAATTTCCTGAGAGTGCACTTCATCCCATTGTCCAACTTGTGACTAAGTACATAAAACAGTATTGGCATTAGCATCTGTCAGAGACGCCACCAGTTATGTTTTCTATCATTGACCAAAATCTGACCCTTCCAGCCTGATGGTCCAGCCAATTTTCCATCCACATTTTCATCCATTTATCCAGTTGATATTTCATCAGTGTGCTGCAAGGATTCTTTGGGAAACTCTCAAAAGCCCCAGTGAAGTCATACTGCCCAGCAGCCACTCTCCTCTCCTTGACCACAGTGTCAGGCTGGATGGGTCCAATTGTCCCTTGGGTCAACTGTCCAGCTCCTCTCACCTCTCTATTCCCTGTCACCTTCAGTCCTATCCCTGCTTCCCCCAGTCAGAGTTTGGTGGCAGTGTGTGGTTCTAATTGCTTGTCTAAATAGAAGTTCAGTAGGAAGTTTTTGGATGTTTTGAGGCTTCCTAAGCTGCCCAAGAAACTATGCTTAGCTCTTCAGAGGCAAAAGTGTCAGACAAGAAGGATCATTCTGAATGAAGATTCAGAACTCTGGGTGGTCTGAATGATCCCCTGAGGCCCTTATGTGCTACAGGCATATGAAATTTTAAGAATAAACATGCAGAATTTTAAAAGCCTGTTTAAATAGATATGCTGCAATTAAGAGAGCTGGGATTTTTTCCATACACTTTTCAATCTCCTGAGTAACTTCCTATTTTACTCTGAAGCATCAAATCTGTCTAGAAATGTTATCTTTTCAGAAAAGAACATAAAGATAACTTTAATTATACCAGCATATATTACCAGTGTTCCTATTCAAAGTAGAGGGAAGAATTTGGATGCAATTCCAAAGTTAGAGTAGGTTTTCTGTTTGTTATAGATCTGCCACTGCACTGATGTTCTTGCAACCCTGCATTCTCTTTTTGCCAATTTACATGGTTATGAATATTTTTTTGAAAGCAATATTTTAAACCTTTTAGACCACGTTACTGTAGACTGTAGGATGGTTTTCAGTGTGAGGTCTCTACTTCATGCTTCAGCAGTATATAGTTTGCAAGAATCTAATAATATATAACAATGTTATATGAAATTAATTTAATAAAACCTTGGAGCAAATTGTCCTGCTTATGTACAATTAAGAAGCAGCAGCCTTCAGAATTCTAATGCTGTTGGAGATGAGGGATTTGTAAAGGGATTGTTAGCTTTACCTAAAGTTGCGTGTAAGCATCCTGATTTGTAATATGTATGGTTAAAAAAAAAACAACACCAAAGCTTTACATTTACCCAGACTATAACAGGAATAACTAGTATAATAAAGGATGATAAAGACAATTATGGAATCATAATTACTCTCTTAGATGATTAGTTTGATTTTTATTTGTTTATTCATTAAGGTTACTGAAATATGGTCTGTGTAGATCTTTCAGTAACGACATTCAGTGTTTTCTCCTGTTGATGTTTACCATGGAGAGCAATGTACTCAATCATGGTTATTAATGTTATCCCTCTCACTTTGAAACAAATTACAAATATGTTCATGGAGGGGAGCATATGTTCTTTCATATCTTCTTTATCAACTAAGCTTTCTATTGCATTCTGAGTCAACCATTATGCAGCAACTCAAGCACATGTCAACATGATTGTAAAGAACAAAATCAAGAGTGAATCCTGAAAAAAAACCAGCCCTTTAACTATACATATATAATAATATCTTTGAGAGTCAGAGGATAAACTTTAAGCATCAGATTTGTAATTCACATTGAATTTTTGTGATTACTTTGGGAAGTTCCAGTTAAAGTCAGAATTTTTCTCCTGCACTAATACACAGTCTTTTTCGTATTCACAGTCATAGAATCATAGAACAGTTAGGATTGGAAAGGACCTTCAGATCATCTAATTCCAACCCCCCTGCCATGGGTAGGGACACCTCACACTAAACCATATCACCGAAGGCCTCGTCCAACCTGGTCTTGAACACTGCCACGGATGGAGCATTCACAACTTCCCTGGGCAACCTATTCCAGTGCCTCACCACCCTAACAGGAAAGAATTTCCTCCTTATATCCAATCTAAACTTCCCCTGTTTAAGTTTTAACCCATCACCCCTTGTCCTATCACTACAGTTGCTAATGAAGAGTCCCTCTCCAGCATCCCTATAGGCCCCCTTCAGATACTGGAAGCTGCTCTGAGGTCTCCACGCAGCCTTCTCTTCTCCAGGCTGAACAGCCCCAACTTTCTCAGCCTATCATCTATGTAGAGTGCATAAACATAGCTTCACATTTTCCTCTGAGGATTTTATTCCCTAAAAATATTTAAGAAAATACTTTGTAAGAAAAGGTGAGAATTTGCAAAAAAAATCTGTCTAATATTTTTAAACTGTCCTGCACATCTTCTGATGTCATGTCCTTCTTCTAAAATAAAACGATCTGTAAGATCCTTTTAAGATCCTTTGTCTTTTGAGGATTCTGAGAAAGCTGAACTGACCCTCTCACCTACTCTATGTGTTCACTGAACAGCTTTGGGACTTACCACCTGTCATGGTTTAAGCCCAGCCTGTCACTCAGAAACCACATAGCTGTTTGCTCACTCCCCCCCTTCCTGCCCCTACTCCTGGAGGGATGGGAAGGAGAATTGAAAGAATGTAACTCCCATGGGTTGAGATAAGAACAGTCCAGTAATTAAGATGTAACACAGACCACTGCTGCTACCACCAATAATAATAATAAGGGAAATAACAAGGGAAGAGAATACAACCACTCACCACCTGCTGACTGGTACCCAGCCCAACCAAGCAGTGGTCTAGCTCTTCTGGGTAACTGTCCCCAGTTTATATACTGGCCATGACGTGCTGTGGTATGGAATACCTCTTTGGTCAGTTTGGGTCAGGTGTCCTGTCTCTGCTTCCTCCCGGCTTCCCCTCCTCCCTGGCAGAGCATGAGGCTCAGAAAGTCCTTGGTCAGAGTAAATATTACTGAGCAGCAGCTGAAAACATCGGTGTTATCAGTGCTGTTCCCAGGCTGAAAGTCAAAACCACAGCACTGCACCAGCTACTAAGAAGGAGAAAGATTACTGCTACTGCTGAACCCACCTTTTAAAACTGACAATTGCTACCTATCCTCCCACCTTTGAACAACCTTGCCCTTTGTGATTGGTATAAGGAAGCACCATGATTACAGCTGATTGATATTTTCCTGACAAGTATTTTGCACAGGAAAATACGTTGAAAAAATAAAATAAAATCCTATGTGGGATGGTGCTGCCACATTAGAAAGCAGAAGGAGAAAACTTATATTAACCATAACTTGTTTATATTTCTACTGCAGTAACTCTTGCAGGTTCTGTTATGAAAAGCTGATAGTACTGTTCATATTGGGACTACAGATTTATATGAGAGTCTTTTAAATATTCTATGAATCTAAATAATGAATCTCAGACCAGTTTGCAACTTACTTTTGATGAGTCTTATAGTGACCAGCCTCAGTAAAGGACTCCTATACTCAAAGCCTGTAATGAAAGCTCTGCAGCAGAACTTCTTCCCAGAGGAAAACTCAGTAATGAGTGACTGTGGCAAATGTCAACGTACACTATTTCAGATAAGAAAGATTTCTTCTCTTTTATGTTTTCTTTTTGCAGCAGTACATAAGCAAAAATATGCTGGTAAAAATTATATATTGCCTGCATAAACAGCTGAAAATATTTGTGTTCTGTTAAATATTAGAATTAAACACTCCATATAATTAATCTGTATGAATGCACCTCAGCTGGAACTAATAAACAATAAGCTGCCTCAGCATCTTTCTCTAGTTTTTAAAATGCCATGTTCATTGTGGGAAGTTAGGAAATTAATAAAAAGTATTACAAATGGTACAGTTTTCTTAGAAAAAAGGTGAATGGCTTCCTCAGGGCAAAGAACAGTTGTGCTTCCTTCCATTTAGTGAAGTTTAAATGACAGGTCTTGAGAAACCACTGCTCTTCCAGTTCAGCACAATGCTGAACTGCTCTTAGAACTTTGCAGTGTACAGAAGCTTCATTAGACCAGTGTGGAGTTTGCATTTTTTAACTCAGGACAGAGGAAAAATGGAGCAGAATTTCTTTCATAACTCTGTGAATCAACAAGATATTACAGAATTATGTTCTAATAAAAAAATTAGTGATGTAAAAAAGCACATTAACAGTTTAATTTGATAATGTGTATGTGGGCTTGTTCTTGCTGTTATCATACTGCTTTGATATTTTCCCAGACACAACTGTGTAATAATTGCATGTCTGGTTGAAAGCATGAATCAAATATAACCTAAGCAACTTTCCCTAGAGTAATTCTATACTGTTGTGTGGCTAAGTGTTACAGAAAGTAAACATAAGCAAGCAGGTATCTTTCATTGAATAAAAACACTACCATGCTGGTATTCTTCTTTTTCCTGAACTTCAGGAGTGCATTTTTATGATGCAGTCCTTTGTAAATGTTTTTTTTCCTCTCAAGGATGGCCTTAGAATTTGAAGCAGTATCTAGAAGATATAGCAGCTGTTTCCCCAATAGACTTGCCTATGCTTTTGTGTGACTATAGGTATGCTGTCCCTAGCTCAGAGCTGCTATGTCCTGTAATACACTGTAATATCCTGTAATACACTGTAATGTCCTGTACCTCTACTTATTAGCTCAGGAAACTGTGCTGCCTGCAGCTGCTGAGTGTCACACATGCGTGCCAGGGCTCAGTGAGAGCATGGTGTCCATCTACTTTCCCTATGTGCACCTGAGAAGAGGAAAATTAGCTTATGGAAAATTCTTGTACTTTCAGGGAGCTTCAGGAAAGTCAAAGTCAGAATTTGTCATTAAATGAAAAATGCCAGTTTAAATAAGGTTAGAACTGTTTGGTATAGTTGTGTAGACTCCTGGGTGTACTTTTGTACAGTGTACTTTTCTGTCAGGAACTTTGTCTGTTAGACTTGTGAGTATTTTGCAATGTAACTGTTTATAATATTGAGCATAGTCTTGAATCCATGCCTAAACTCAACTTCTGTCTTTACTTGATGAAGGCAAGCTTATACTCAGCGTCGCTACTACAAGCTGAGAGACTTGGGGTTTAGCCTGGAGAAGGGAAGGCTCTTGGGAGACCTTAGAGCAGCCCTGGTGTCTAAAGGGACTACAAAAAATCTGAGTGGGGCTTTTTTTACAAGGGTGTACAGTGACAGGACAATGAGGAATGGCTTTAAACTTAAACAAGGGAAGTTCAGGTTAGATACTAGGCAGAAGTTCTACCCTTGTGAGGGTGCTGAGGCACTGGCACAGGGTGCCCAGAGAAGCTGTGGCTGCCCCATCCCTGGCAGTGTTCAAGGCCAGGTTGGACACAGGGGCTTGGAGCAAGCTGCTCTAGTGGAAGGTGTCCCTGCCCATGGGAGGGGTTGGAACTGCATGAGCTTTAAGGTCCCTTCCAACCCAAACCAGTCTGGGATTTGATGATAAAAATCAATATACAGAGTGAGGTTTTTTGAAGTTTCATTTCCCAGCTGGTGAATATTTGGGAATAGATTCAGTTCTTTATTTCACCCTCAGTAAAATAAGAATTGTGCCATTTACCACCTAAGAGAATTTTGAAGATAAATTCACTAAAGATTTAGGTGCTCAGAAGATTTAATGGGGGAGGTTATATAAATACCCAGGAAAAAAAAAATCAGTGAAACCAATCTATTAGGACATACTCAATAGTAGCTTACAATGGATAATATCCACTGCTTCACTGCTTTCATTTAGTTTACATTGCAAGCAAACTAAATTAGTCAATCTGTGGTTTATGCGTCTCTAGGATATTCAATTAATTACATGACAGTATATTTTTACTCATGTGAAGCAGAATTATCTAGTGGTTAAAAGACTGAAAAATGAATTTGGAGGTATGGTATAGATGCAGGTCATTGCATATTGTCCTTACTCATCATCGCATCTTGTCTCCCTCAGCTGAGGCTCTGAATGAGTTAAATGCCATTCTGTGAACTTCATTACACATTTTGTTAGTAACAGAGAGTTGACATTGCCTCCGTGTAAATGAATGCTTTGAATTATTTTATATGTGTCTTTAACCTAGTTGAGGAATAAGCATATGATACAGAGCTTTAGGTAGCAGGAAGATGTGAGTGCTATATCAGAATTCTGAGGAAGAAAACCTGACATCCTTTTAATTTGAAGTAAAATTTTCAGAAGTGGGTACTTAACCGCATCATTGCATAACCCAAACCTGAGACTTCTAGAATGTTTATTAAGTTTTAAATATGCATCAGTGTAGAGGTAATTAAAAGAGTTAGAAGAAAATTTCTGAGAAGCTGACATTTTCAAAACAAATAAAGATTTTTCAAATACTTTAACATTGTGTCAAGGGCAATTTATACTCCATGTCATATTACAATATTTAAGTTGCTTTTGTTGTCATATTATATCAGCTTTAAAAGACTTTTAATATTTCAGCAGCTGCTGCATTGCCACAGTCAGTACTAAAAAAAACATTCAATACTGGGTGTACACAAAATGACAAACGTTCTTTGGATTACTCACCGCTCACCCCTAGATGAGTGTTATACACAAAATTAGCATCTGGAAGTAGCAGAACCTGTATGAGTGAAATCTGGAGGAACAGAGCAGAAACCCGTCAGATCTGATCGCTGCTAGGAATCAGATCTAGTAATGACCTTATGCCCATGGCCCTAGTGATATACATTGTGATATGTATTATAGTATGCTGTTCTGAATCAGTAAAGAGGCAGAATTTATTTCTCTCTGAAAAAAAGAAAATTGTTCCCTAAATAACCATGAATAAACCCTGAATAGTGGTCTTGAAGCAGCAGATCAGAGAGATCATTTTGGTTTTTATCCACCAGAATTCTGTAGGCCCTCTCTAAGAATGTCACACTGCATATCTAATTACTGGTGTCAAGGATCTGGAGAAAATAATACTGCTCTCTCTACCTTGCTTCTAATACATTTTTGTGTGAGTTACTCATTAAAACAGATACTTCAGGGTCAGATTATTTTTTATTGTATCTGTTCTAGTCATTAGAGATTTCTTAATTATCTGTCCTAAATTAGCTCTCCTTATGATGGTTATGAAATAATCTACTTTACTGAACAATATAAACTTATAGCATTCCAGGATAAGAATAGGAAAATAGGGAGGGTCTGGTTATGATGGTATTGTTAAGCCTTTGGGTATTTTAGTCCTCTAATTATCAAAATTCTGCAGCAATGCTGAAAATATGACACCGCCACTTGGATTGATAAATCAGAAATGACACAATTCAGGAGAGTGCTTTGAACTGGTACCAGAGGTTAAAACTATTAACAGTGAAGTAGCTTACTGAAATTAGACTCTACTTGAAGCAAATTGATGTCATTGATTTGTATGACAGGCTGCAGTACTCAGCCTTTAGTGAATGTGAGTGTGTCCGTGTTAAACAGAGGGTACTGTCACCTTCATATTTTTAAAAACCGTCCCAGACCATTCCCACTGTTTAATTTCAATTAAACAATTTTTGTTGGAAAAAATGTTCTATATGTCTTTTATCTGCCCTGAGCTGCTGGCAAAACAAACTGGCTTTTCCATATTTGGCATTTATTAATAATATTTTGAATACCACTGCGCTTTTTAAGCTGAGTGTGGTAGAATTCTCATGTGGGATTATTAAATGAGTCTATTTGCATTCTAATGAGACCAAATGTTTGGGATTGCATTGTTAAAATGCTAAAACGGTGTGCGTATAATTATTTTGCAGCTTAAATTCGCAGAACTCATTTCCCCAAACTCTTTTTTTTTTAAATAACTAAAGAGACAGAGCATACTGCTGGCTGGAGGGGAGGTGATTAGGGTAATTTAAACTGTTCACAAATGACTTTGCTACTGAATTAAAACATTTCTTTGGCTTTTCTGTGCTCCTTTCATTATCTTTAAGCGGCTGCAGTGTTGAGTCCCATAAGAAGCCTCACCAAGCTCTCTTTCCTTGTACAATTTCTCATTTGTATTGATTAATCATTTTGTAATTCTATTCTAGGTTGCCTTGCTCATCTTTAAGGCATGTGCTGCTTTTTCTTTGCTTGTCTATCCTGTAACGGTTATGTTGTCTCTTCTAATACCTTAGCTTTATCACTGCAAGTCAAGCTTTAAAACATTAATCCCTTCATGCTTTAATTTCATATTCTATTACCAGAATGAATGCAAATACTGTTTCATTTTTGCTCCTTTTTAATCATCTTCACTGCAGCTTTTGCAAATGGTCCAAGAGTAAAGTAAGCTTTTTATTAAAGTGAAAGATTTTTTCGGCTACTCTTTTCAGATATTTCTCCACAACTATTGCCAAACAAGAATTGTTTATTTCAGGCTTCTGAGATGTTCTGCTGCCTTTCTATTCCCTATCTTGTGAGTTGCAAAGAAGCATTGTTTAAAATACTGCTTTCCTAAGAAAAGCTGTATGTTGCTCAGGGCAAATTACCAATACTGCAGGAGGTTTTAATAAGATCTTGTCTTCTCCACCCCTGCACTGTACCATGTTGTCATAAGTAATTGTGATTGTGAGGGGTGGGTAAGGGTTGCTTTTTAACTTGTGCTGAACCATCAGGCACCACTCTTGCATTGTAAACTTTTGTAAAATTTATATAGAGAGACCATAGTAACCCCATAGTTAAGCTCAAGTTGCACTCTTCAAGCAGGTTTTATATACCTGAGATTGACACAAACTTTTTTCAAAGGTCCCATCAGGAAACTTGTATCATTTTCAGTAGGAAGAATGCTTGTGAAATTTTCTGGTTAAAAACCATACAGTCTGGCTATATTCAGAATTTTAAGTAATTTATAGTCCTCTATACATTTTTTCCCCCTATTTTTTCAGGTCCTGACCCATGATGATTGTGAGACTTGCAGGATACTGATATTTTTTAGAGCATAATTCTAGTGTTATCTGAATGAATATTCCTGTTTCTCATTAGCAGTTGCATCTTTTGCCAAAGAGCCCAAAAGTCTTTTTCTTTCCCATTTTTCTCAGGGAAAAATCTCTCATCATGGGAGACAATTGTGTGTAACATTAGAGGGCAAAGGGCTGCATATCAATCCCTGCTAAAAGGAAGAACAAAGCATTCCTTTTATTTCTCACTGACTATTCCATTGTTGTTTATGTAAAAAGAAATCCTTTGAGTTAGATTAATGATGTTATATCTGACATGTTTCTTACAAAACTTGTTTCCAGTTCTCAAACAAAATTGCAGTCAGTATAGGCTGAATAGGAGATTAACTGGAACTGAAGAAACTGCTTAAATTCACTACCTATGTAAAAGCAGGAGATTCCACTGGCTCTTTTGCTAGAGACTTGAGAATATACCCTGCATATTGTCTTCCATGGTGCATCATATGCTCTTCTGTGCAATCGAAAACAGACAAAAAAATTCAGGTATGCTATTCCTCCTTTCTCATACTATCTCCACAAACACAAGGTGTTGTTGCAGAACTCTAGCTCTTTCTACACAAAGAGTAAACTTCTGAAGAGAATTAAAGCAAAATAAAATACCACATCATCACAGTGCAATGGATGACATTGTAGCCATATATAGACATTTGGTTTTCCCCTCCACAACTTGCTCTTGATTTTTAGCCACTCCCAATGTACATGATCAATGCCAAGTCTTCATGTTCAAGTTCACAGACTGTATGTTTACAGAAAGAGGCTATGTAGGCATGACTACGGGTAATGGGTTCAGACTTAAACAGGGGGAGTTTAGGCTAGCTGTAAGGAAGAAGTTCTTCACTGTGAGGGTGGTGAGGTGCATGCCCAAGGAAGTTGTGAGTGCTCCATCCTTGGCAGTGTTCAAGGGCAGGTTGGATGGAGTCTTCGGCAGCATGGTCCCAAGTATGCAGCAAAAGAGTTATCAGACTTCAGAAGTTTGAAGTTTGTGATATTTACTAGCAGTTAGGTTGGCATTAGATCCCTGGTGCTTTGGCCTGGGGCAATGCTATTGCCTAATAAAGCATAAAAGTAAGCATTCATAGCACAATATTTCACCCCATTTATATCAGCAGTCTCTGGTTTAATTACGGCTATTCAGAAATTAGTGTTCTGCTATCTGTTCTTCCGTTTTGTCCTCAGCAAAACAGGCACTGCCGGTCAGTCTGCTAAATTTTATCATTCTTTTAACCACAACAAAATTTAGAGAACTTCTGTCACCAGTTAGCTGGCAAAATACCGTCAGCAAGTCTGCCTGCATGTGCATGCTGACACCTCTGCTCCAGACAGCAGTCATGTGTGTGCTAGATGAGAAGTAAAGCTTTTGGATTTAAACTTTTGCAAAAGCCATGCCTGGACCTATATTGACATTTTTGCAGTGTTTCAGAGGTTGACGCTCAGCAACAGCTGTTGGACATCTCCTTCTAGAAGGTTCCTCACACAACTGTGGCAGCTTGAATCCCACCTGCTGGCTGAGGGAAATCACAGAACCACAAAATTATTTAGGTTGGAAAAGATCTTTAAGATCAGGGAGTCCTGTTGCATTTATTGTTGCATTTAATGTTAACTTACACTGACCAGTACTATTGTACCACCAAAAGTTGCTGTCTCCATAGAGAAATGTGTCCTTGGCAGAAGAGGCATCCAGAGGGCCAGGTTGTGCCAGGGCAGGGGCTGCAGCATAGTGGTGCACATAGGGGAGGGAGAAGGGCCTGTCCCCAGCGGGCATTGAGCACAACTGAGCTGAGGCTGCCAGCACAGCCAGGGCTGGTAGGGAAACAGAGGAGTAGAAAAGCTGAAGAGAATCATAAAGTCAACCAGGTTGAAAAAGACCTTTTAGGTCATTAAGTCCAACCTTTACTCCAGCACTGCCAAGGCCACCCCTAACCCACAGCACTGAGGCCTCGTCTCCACGCTGTGTGAACACTTGCAGGGACAGTGCCTGCAGCCCTGCCCTGGGCAGCCTGTTCCAATGCCTGAGCACCCTCTGGGGCAGGAATTGTTCCTCAGCTCCATCTAAACCTGCCCTGGGGCAGCTTGAGGCCGGTTCCTCTTGTCTCATCCCTTGTTCCTTGGGAGCAGAGCCCAGCCCCTCCTGGCTCCATCCTCCTGTCAGGCACTTGTAGGCAGCCATCAGGTCCCACCTGAGCCTTCTCTTCCCCAGACTGAACCCCCCAGGTCCCTCAGCCCTTCCCCATCACACTTGTGCTCCAGGCCCTGCACCAGCTCCATTGCCCTTCTCTGTCCCCGCTCCAGCACCTCAGTGTCTCTTTTGTAGTGAGGGGCCCAGAGCTGAACACAGGATTTGTGGTGCAGCCTCAACAATGCCCAGCACAGGGGCACAATCCCTGCCCTGGCCCTGCTGCCGCACTGGTGCTGATCCAGGCCAGGATGCCAGTGGCTTCCTGGCTGCCTGGGCACAAGCTGCTCAAGTTCAGCTCCATCAATCAGCACCCCCAGCTCCTTTCCCATGAGCAGTTTCCAGCCACTCTTCCCCAAGCCTGGAGCATTGCAGGGGGTTGTTGTGGCCCAAGTGCAGGACCCAGGACTTTGCCTTGTTGAACTTCATCCCATTGGCCACAGCCCATGGATCCAGCCTGCCCAGATCCCTCTGCAGAACTTCCTGCCCCCCACAGATCAATACTCTCAGCCAAATTGGTTTTGTTCACAAATTTACTGAAGGTGCCCTCAATCCCCTTATCTAGATCATCAATGAAGATATTAGACAACACTGGCCCTAATTTCAAGAAAGAAAGAAAGTTGGAAAGTGTTGTTCAAGTTATGAAAAGTGTTTCTTGTTCTTTACAGGAAAGTTTTAAGTTAGGGCTTGGACAAGGAGAGCTCATATGGGAGTGTCTGGGGCAGCCCTGAGTAAAATGGTGGTGGGGAGAATGAGGGAGGACTTCAGCAGTGAGTGGTCTCCTAGGTGGGCTTGCTCTGCTCCTAAGGGGGTGTACTTGTGGTGCCTTGTGGTGGGAGGTAACAGTAAGGGAGTGATGCTCAGCATGGCTGGGATGGAGGCTGTGCTTGGTGCTGGCACTCACCAGCAGCCCTTTGAACAATGGGGCAGCTTTTGGAAACACTGGGAGGGCAGAGCAGGTTTTGGCAGCTTCTGGAAAGGTGAGGTACTGTCCTCTGAGCAGGGACTGTAGTGACAGGACAAGGGCTAATGGTTTCAGATTGAAACAGGGAATGTTCAGGTTAGACATAAGGAAGAAGTTCTTTACTGTTAGGGTGGTGAGGCACTGGAATGGGTTGCCCAGAGAAGTGGTGAATGCTCCATTCGTGGCAGTGTTCAAGGCCAGGTTGGACAGCTCTTTGGGTGACATGGTCTAGGGTGAGGTGTCTGCCCATGGCAGGGGCTTTGGAACTGGTTGAGCTGTCCAGCCCAAACCATTCTGTTATTCTATGGTTCTATGAACCTTAATATGCTGATTTCACTTATGTACTTAGTGACCGTATCAATGGACTGCTTGGTACAGAACTGGTGAAACTAAAAAACTACTTGTAAATACAGACTCAAGTTTGCAGACTGCCATTATCAGGTCTGTGTATCTTGTTTGCATATTTGTATGCAAATATGCTCTTTAGATGCAGTTGTAAGTCTCTACCTGTTCCTGCCAATAATCATGTGCCTGCTATATTAAGGAGGGGGAGGTGTCACATCATTGTCATTTCAGATCTCAGCTAGCTCTGCATGTATTTTACACGTGTGTTGGATTTCCCTAAGTAGCCCTCGGTACTGGCAATAACAAGGACATCATTCTACTTTAAAGATAGGATGGCTTTACTGGCTATGCAGAAATGCCTTGTGATGTGACCAGTACATAGATAATGCCTCTGGAGACAATTGTATTCGGGGACTTGTTTCGTGATCTCAAGACTTAAGCTTTGACAGTATTACTGACACTTCTATTCTTGACAAAAATAATTAAGCATGTGCCTTCGCTTTTTCCTGGTTTTGAAACAGCATTCACTCTATCCCAGGTATGTTCATACAAACAAACAAAACCTCAATCAAACAAAAATCCTCAAACAAACAAACAAAAAATCCCAAACAATACAACAACATCACCTTGAAAACCAAACATTTCATTTGCTGCAGGCTGCTGTTTCAAGGAGACTTTCACACAGAGTACATTCAAAGTGAATCCTTTACTGCCCTGCTTTTCCAGAAATACCAAAAAGCATATGTTGCATACAAGTTCTTCTATTTGTCAGGCAGCACTTCAAAGAGTGAAAGACCTTCAGTCTGCACATACATGCTCTGATGGGAAATTTTCCTTCAAAGACTTCTATTTCAGTCTTTCTAATGTTTAAAATATTTGTTCTTATGTAAGACTGCGGTACAAACCTGACAATCAAGCTGTCTTTTCTTATAGAAAAGCTGTTTATATTGGATTTCTGTCTGACTGTTAGGCAGTATGCTATGTACATGTATGTGGTGAAATAGTGAGAGGGGCCAACAAATCTTAAAAACTCTCAAGTTTCTGGTAAATATTTGTTTTGTTCATAGTGCAATTGCAGAATGATGTTTTCTTTTTATGTCCAAATCTTTCAGTGATGGAAAAGTCTTCTGAACAAGAAAAGGGTGTTTCCCTTTTGCTCTCTCTCATTTAAGTTCTGCTAGAATAATAACTGAATGGAGACATAATGACACCTATATTGTCACTTACTTGTGTTTGTTTTTTAACAACATAGCCATAGTTTATCCACCCCAGTCTTGATGTCCACCAGGTAAGGTTTTCAGGTCTGTGAAGAAATACAGATACATAGAAAAATAGTCATCTAATTGCTTCATTTTTAAATAGAAGCTAGGAAGAATGATATATTTACACACCTATAAATTTGAGGAAAGTCTGAAAATTAGGCAAGTAATGCAGCTATCTATGTAGTTGATAACCACAAGAGATGCAAATATCTAAAGTTTTCATACTAGGTGTATGATTTTTGCAAGGATAAAGAGATGGACAACTGTTTTTAATTTAAATCTTACACATGCTGGAAAAACATTGTAGGAACCTGATTAGCATGTCAACTAGGTGCAATTACATCTATTTGCATGTTTCCGTGCAGATGCATTTAATTTCTTCATGTGAAGACACACAGATTCTGTTTTCTCTCACTCAGGACTATGAAGCCTGTTAGACATTTCAAAAGGATCAAATCTTATTTATATAAAACCAAATAAATAAGCTCATTAGTTGTTGGGTTTGACATTATTCACTGAAAAAAAAAATTGAATAGTTTCTCTGTATCTTTACTCTTGTTACATTCAGCTATTCTTTGTCTTATACTTGGCTGCCTATTATTTCCTCTATTGCTCTTTAGGTGCTGTTTCCCTAAGAATTGGGAGTGAAGAAAAAAAAATTGAAAGCTTCTAAGGAGAAAGTTCTAATGACAATAGCCTGGAAAAGACAAGATTTCCCTAGCTTGAGATATGAAAATTACTTAAATTATCAGAAGCAGAGGAGAGGCCAAAAGAATTTTTCAAGCCTAGGAGCTGAGTGTACCGAATGAGCCTTATTTATCCATTGACAACTTTTAGAGCCTTTGCATGCTTCCAGTCATGCTATCTGCCTGGGCAAAAGTTGTAATTCTAATCATACTGCATGGGTGAACCCTTTAATAAATCATATAAATATGTTTTTGACAGAACTTTTCTGAATGACACCTATGAATCTAAAAGTAGTTTTGCAGATCTTTAATCTGCATTGTGTTTTGGCATTTTAGATCTCTTTGCATGTAATTGACTTGTGCCCCTTCTGAAGGGTTATATTTATCAGTAAAAATAAAGGATGTGATCTGTTAGCATGTACAGCAAATGCTAATGCTTTTAATAGCTTTAAAGTGTTTTTATCTTTATGAAAAACAGTTCAAGATTGCCTTCTTCACTATCATTAAATTCTATATTATGTGAGCTGAATATTGAAGTTAAATTACAAAATACGCTCTGGCAATATCCAGATGCCTAGAATTATGATATTTCATGGCCAATTTGAAGTCAATGATACAAGGATTACTTCATAAAGGTATTAAGAAGTAATTCTCCAGTATCCTACTTGAAAGCAGATTTTGCCAATAGCAAGTGATGGTCTATGAAGAACAGTACAACAGTAAGTAAGTAACATTATTTGGGTTTATTGTTTTGTTTGGGTTTTTCTCCCCACAAATAGGGTGGCTGAAATGGAGGGAAGGAAACAAGGCAAGTTTTTCCTTTTTAATTATTATTTCATTACTCATAGTGCAAATTCTACATCAGGAACTGCTTTAATACCATGCAGACTGCTCAGGAGCTCTTGAGTCATGTTCGAAGACTGGACTCAGCTTCTGCAGCTGGAACTCTGATAGGATAAAAAAATAATGCTGATAAGTAAACCCAAATTGGAACTTATCCTTTAAGGTGCTTTTAGAAACCCATACCAATCGTTATAGGACATGACAACACTCAGAAACAAAGTCCACATTAGGAGGTAGTGCAAGCTAATAAGTGAATGTGCAAAGGAAAAAAGATAGTGTCTTGGACATGGCATTTACACTAACACATATTTTGCAGAGGTTACATTCTGCACCAATTTTAGCCTGTTTTCTGAACCAACACTTAGAGTGGGAAAGGTTTATGTGCAATTTTGGAGCACATCTCCTTGCTTTCTTTGAGATGAAAGGCATCTTGTTTGTGTTCTCTGTCCCCTTGTTGTACTTTTTGGTTCATACCATACAGCAGACTTAATTGTGAAATTTGCATAAAAACCAAAACAAACCACACTCCTGACCCAAAGCAGACTCCTAGTATAGGCACACCTAGAAATGATCATACTGCACCAGTATTGAAAGACTCTGAGGGGCATGGCTCATTACATTTAGACCCAAAAGTATGAACAGGTTTGTTTTGGGGTGGAAAGAGCTCACTTTTGTCATTAAAAATTCATTTTACTAGGTATGTGAAGTAATAACACTAAGGTTATAGGGTGCTCTATATTATATTAAATGGGAATAAATCCCGGTATAATTTTCAAGCTATCTGCAACAAGTGTGTGCTCTGTATCTGAACACTGGCAGGACGAGAGACACATGGTTCAGGAGAAGCTAAACCTGTAAGAGTAAATAGAGTGCTCCAGGTCTACCACGGATGTAATGAGACAATCTGATCTAAAATTCAGATCTGTCAGCAAGTATAAAGTGGTATTGTTTTTATTCACCATCTATAAATGTAGAATAGATAGCACTGTTAATTTAAACATAGAATAGAACATAAACATATACTTTATTAGAATAAATATTAGAAATATTTCTTATCTTGCCAGTTACAAGAGGATAAACAGAAATGTTAAAGAACAGAACTTCTAATGCAGATGTGTTGTTAAGAGAAAGTGGGGGAAAAAAAATAAGATTAAAAAAACCCATTGTAAGTTTGATATTGTTTTTCAAAGTACAGCTAGTATAACCTTCTCAACAACTTCTGGTATGTATTAAGTATGTTGATTGTCTCATGAGCACTCATTCAAAATGGAATAATTGAGATTCTGAATGACCTCTTTGCCTTGGTCTTCACTGGCAAAGGCTCTGACCACACCACCCAAGTCTTGGAAGGCAGATGCAGGGACTGTGAGAATGAAGAACCTAGGCCCGCTGTAGGGGAGGATCTGGTTCGAAAACATCTTAAGAACCTGAATGTACACAAATCCATGGGTCCTGATGAAATCCATCTGCGGGTCCTGAAGGAGCTGGCAAATGAAGTTGCTAAGCCACTGTCCATCATATTTGAAAAATCAGGGCAGTCAGGTGAAGTTCCCCGTGACTGGAAAAAGGGAAATATAACCCCCATTTTCAAGAAGGAGAAAATGGATGACCTGGGGAATTACAGACCAGTCAGTCTCACCTCTGTGCTGGGCAAAATCTTGGAGCAGATTCTCCTGGAAGGCATGCTAAGGCACATGAAAAACAACGAGGTTCTTGGTGACAGCCAGCATGGCTTCACTAAGGGGAAATCCTGCCTGACCAGTGTGGTGGTCTTCTATGATGGGGCTATGGAACTGATGGACAGGGGTAGAGCAGCTGATATCATCTACCTGGACCTGTGCAAAGCGTTCAACACTGTCCCACACAACATCTTTGTCTCTAAGTTGGAGAGACATCAATTTGATGGATGGACCACTCGCTGGATAAAGAAATGGCTGGATGACCTCATTGAAAGAGATGTGGTCAATGGCTCAGTGTCTAGCTGGAGACCAGTAATGAGTGGTCTCTCTCAGGGATCAGTGCTGCCACCGGTCTTGTTCAGCATCTGCGTCGCTGACATGGACAGTGGGATTGAGTGCGCCCTCAGCAAGTTTGCCGATGACACCAAGCTGTGTGGTTCGGTTGATACCCTGGAGGGAAGGAATGCCATCCAGAGGGACCTTGACATGCTTGTGAGGTGGGCTGATGCCAACCTCATGAAGTTTAACCATGAGAAGTGCAAGGTCCTACATCTGGGTCAGAGCAATCCCAGGCACAGCTACAGGTTGGGCAGAGAAGAGATTCAGAGCAGCCCTGAGGAGAAGGACTTGGGGGTGTTGGTCGATGAGAAAACAAACATGAGCTGGCAAATGAGTGCTTGCAGCCCAGAAAGCCAACCATATCCTGGGCTGCATCCAAAGGAGCGTGACCATCAGGTTGAAGGAGGTGATCCTGCCCCTCTACTCTGCTCTTGTGAGACCTCACCTGGAGCATTGTGTGCAGTTCTCGTGTCCTCAACATAAAAGGACATGGAACTGTTGGAACAAGTCCAGAGGAGGCCACGAGGATGATGAGGGGACTGGAGCACCTCCCGTATGAAGACAGGCTGAGAAAGTTGGGGCTGTTCAGCCTGGAGAAGAGAAGGCTGCATGGAGACCTCAGAGCAGCTTCCAGTATCTGAAGGGGGCCTATAGGGATGCTGGAGAGGGACTCTTCACTAGGGACTGTAGTGACAGGACAAGGGGTAATGGGTTAAAACTTAAACAGGAGAAGTTTAGATTGGATATAAGGAGGAAATGCTTTCCTGTTAGGGTGGTGAGGCACTGGAATGGGTTGCCCAGGGAAGTTGTGAATGCTTCATCCCTGGCAGTGTTGAGGGCCAGGTTGGACAGAGTCTTGTGTGACATGGTTTAGTGTGAGGTGTCCCTGCCCATGGCAGGGGGGTTGGAACTAGATGATCTGAAGGTCCTTTCCAACCCTAACTGTTCTATGATTCTATGATTCTAATTCATGTGATTTTAATTCCCCAATCCTGGCTTCAAAAATGTGGAGGTATCTCTAAGGTTGTAATGATCCTCTCTTTTCTTTAGCTTCTTTGAAGAAAAAGTGTCACTTTCTAAGCTCAGAATGCCCCAATTGCTAGCATGAATTGTCTGCTCTTCTGAATGGCTCAGATTTTTCCACATACTGCTTTTAACTCTTAAAGCTTACATTACTACTAAAGTCATCATGAATCGGAGTCTTTTACTAAAGAAAGTATCTTGAATTAAAAATTATGCAGTATGTAGTGTTTTAAAGACAACCTTTGCTGTACGATTGAGGGACTGCAGTAGTATGCCATGTTTTACGACTATAAAGAGGGGAGCATATGGGAAGTTAAAGGCGTTCTGTGATAAATAGCAATAGATCAGTAAAACTGTTTGTAGCAGAGTACAGTTAACATGCTAACAGTGCTCTGTTAACATGTAGGATGTTGATAGTATGTATCCCTTTCACTCTTATATCCTTTCCTGAAAATATTATCAGCTTGATAATACAGTATAATAAATGAAATCTTTACCTTTCCTTGGCCTTAAGGAATTTCCACTGAGTTCAACATATACAAAACAAAACCACAACTGATTTAGGCTGCAGATAGCACAGCATGATATTACACTCCAAATCTTGTTAAGGGCAAAAAGTAAACATATATTCTGTGTAAAGACAAGAGCATATTGTTAGAATATTCAAAGCACAATAGTGAAATAAAAAGATTGTTATTACTGATGTGGATTTAATTGTTGCAGAAAATAGAAAAACTACTACACAAAAGTCTCCATAGTATAGTTAAATTTGCTCTACACCACACATGTCCTATTATGTAGTACTTTTGCAGAGATGTGCTTACGCTTTCCCTTCTCATCTTACTCTTTAGGCTGCTCAGTATCATCTGCAGTGCTTGTGGCAGGGAAAGGGTTGGCAGGTTGTCACCATTTTGAATCCTTTACCATGAGGAAAATGATCATACTTCAGTCTTGACATACATAAATGACATACGTAGTCTTCCTAACTTTATCATTTTCATGCATTCCTTCTTAGAAGCTTGCTAGCATGCTTTTATACCTTGCTTTTGTTTCATCTGCAATTCCATTTCACGTTAGTATTTTCACAAAGCCTTTGTTACTGCTAAAACCATTTCTGTCGAGCTCCAGTTTTGTGTTTAACTGACCGCTGGTGAGCTTGTAGCCTTACGGTCTGTAGCACAAAGCCTGGGCCCTATCTCATTATTTTATGCCTGTACTCCACAGTATCATGTGTCTCTACTTCTCGCAGCCCCTTCTACCATTCCAACTCTGTATTTCTCCACACTGTAGCACTGTGCTGGTTGTAAACATCCCATGCTACACAGAGTAATGACTTTTCACTATTATCTATGTACAAATGTTAGTTGTACTATAATATATATGCATTATGTATTATCTGCACAACAATTATACAGATAATTACAGCTTTGGTCATGAAATTAAAAAAAATAATACAGGCAGGTCAAGAAAGGTGCATCTCCACCTTTGCAAACTCAGCACAATACCTGTGGCCTGTTAATTAGCAGTGGCAATAAAATATGGTTGGGCTACAGGACTAAAATATCTGCGTGAGACCCTGTGCATCTGGGAAGTTTGGGAAATCAAATAACTGAATGGTGTAAAATAGGAATGGTACAGAAGACCTTTTTTATATTTGATTGTCAAACAACACTGTCAATTAAATATTTTAAAAAGTTATAGAATATCTTTATCATCAGACAGTTTAAAAATTGGATTGTCTTTGACAGAGGTAAGGACAATTATCTTTCACTAATTTGATGTTCCCATGGCTACAGAAGAAACAATTTAGGCTTAGTTGGTATTAGTGGTTGCAAGCAGAGGGATTTCCAGCAGGGGCTGTGCACCATGGAAGATTTTAGCCTGGGAGTTATTACTGGTAGTCTCTGCCAATTCGTTATGGACCTGGGACTGTAATTTGTTTCTTGGTATGAGAAGGAGGAGCATGAACTCTGGGATCTAGTAGAGGTGAGGCTTGTATCATCTAGGTTCACCTGCTTGGCCAATTCTTCCAGTTAGAGCAGAGTAAAGGCAACGAGGAGCTTTCATAGATGTTCTTCCAAAACCTAGAAACTGTTTCTGGCTTTCATTATGCTCAGTGGTCTTGTTCAGTACAGATCTCAGAGTCTTCCTTCTCTTCATCAGGTGTTTACCTTTGAATGCTCATCCAGTCCTGGAGTTGTTAACAAACATCCCAGGAGCTGTAGGGAATGATTGGAGACAAATGTGTAAACACAGCTGTATAAAACAATACTATGTGCATCTCACCCCAAATGATGAGGTTCTTTAATTTTCTATTTCTTTTATGTTTTTCTGACTGAAATTTCAAGGTTATTTCATTTATCCCTCTTCCTTTTCCCTATCAGAAAGATGTTGAGTCTTAGCTTGCACTGAAATAGGAAGGGACAATTATCCATTTATTAAGAGAAATTGTATCAAGCTGGTAAAAGTATTTTTTCCCTTGGTGGATTGGTGGAAGTTAGAAATAAATAGGGGAGAAGAATGAAACAAATGATAGACTTCATTGGTTTTGTGTGGGTTCCTGTTATTTTGGGGGGGGAGAATATTTTTTTTTTTCTCCTAAGGCCTCCATTTCATTATTGTTAGTTCTGAACACCAGATTTTTCTGAATATGCATCACATTCATATTGGATTATTTAATTTAACTTCTTTCCAGATGAACTAGCTTTATTAAATGCTTGCCATGGATGAGCAAACAAAGTTTGTGCAGACTATAAATATCTATGATTAGCCTTATACAGTATTTTGTAATCTAAGGTATAACAATTATGGGTAATGTTTTTAGCCAAGCTTGATAAGCTGCTGTGGGGAGGAGAGCTGTGGGGTGGTGGAAGGGAACAGGTGAAAATCCAGTAGTGAAACAGAACAGGAACACCAGCTACTCACAAAAAATTTACCTTCAGACCCTGGTGTCTGCCACACCTAACAGATGAACCTCCATGAAACTCCATTAAAGAGTGTGAGCAGTGTAATAAGTTATTCACTTGTTCAGAGAAGGGTAGGCATAGTCTAAGGTGTGTGACTGCAGTCTGGGTAGCACACACAGGACAGTCCCCAGAGTTTCTGGCCTGTTCATGATAGTTTACTTGACGTAACAGAAGCAAATCTCACTTAAAGCCAAATTGATAAAGCCTGAGCAGAAGTCACATGGCTACATGCGTATGGTTATGTTCCTTGAAGATTTAGAACTTATTTCAGCTTCACTCCTCTTTACAGCAAAATTATATGTTTTTTTTTCCTCCTCCTTATTTAAAAAATAAAGACACTTATCTTGGATTCTTTGGAGATTTCTGTTTCAGCTGCTTCCCTATTTTAAAGCAGTGAATATGCAGTAGTTTTCCTTGAGGTTGTCTTGCATTCTAAGAATAAGTGAATAAGGGCAAAAAGCCATTTGTAGCAGATGGTACAAAACCTATGGTTTTGTTCCTTTGCTTGTTAAATCTTTTTTTAATTATTTACAAAATGTTCCTGAAGAGTTTATCTTCAGCTCCCTAACTGTATACTAGTGATGCTTTCTTCATGACCACTGTGAATTCACCTTAGACTTCAGCAGCTAAATTTCTAGGCTGGCACAATATTTTTTTTGTGTTCCAATAGCGTTGCTCTGTTCCTGCTGAAGATTCAAGATGGTTTTTGGCATTGCTAATCCATCTAAACTAATGTATAGTGCATAGCTCATCATCAGTAAGAATACTGACAGAAAAAAATGTAAAAATATTATTTTATTTTCATTTTCGGTTCATTTTGTTTCTTGCACTGTGATCACAGTCTATGCAGGCTAGATTAAGTCTCTATACTGGCATATCTGAGCTGAGTTGAGCTAATGTGAATTACATGAGGATCTGTTAAAAGTTCAGATGCTTGCCTGAAAGTCTTAAGTACATAATTAGTCACAAACTTTTTAATTTGCATATTTAAATTATATGCAATTAAGCCCTAAATTATTACTTGGCCATTAACTTGAATTTAGTTTGTCATGTTATTCATCAGTCCATTACTGTGACAGGGATGCAATAGCACTGATGCATTTTAAGGTTGATTTGCACTTCAGTTTTCTTACCAGTTGACTTGGGTTATTTAGTGCTGAGGTAACTTGATCTTGTAATCAGCAATCCTTTTTTTTTCTTGTTTACACTAACTAATCTTTTTCCACAGTGTAAATTACTAAAGCCAAGTTAATTATGGGTTTATTGAGACATACAGTGGGAATTCCCCACAGACCAAGACAAGGGCTTGTCTTACGGCAGATGTGAAACAGCTGCAGTGTCCTTTGGCTGCCATCAGCTTGATGCCTGTATGTCTTTGCATACTAGGTGCTCTGCCTCGCTAAAAGTCATCACAGAGCCAAGGCACAGAAGTATGGTTCATGTCTCTGTGTTCCATGATGTCTGATGAGTTAGGAAAAAGTTGCATTGTGAATTATATGAAGTGATCAGACATAATTTACATGAAGTCAC
This sequence comes from Pezoporus occidentalis, assembly GCF_034315485.1. Classification (NCBI taxonomy): domain Eukaryota; kingdom Metazoa; phylum Chordata; class Aves; order Psittaciformes; family Psittacidae; genus Pezoporus; species Pezoporus occidentalis. The sequence continues at coordinate 2,030,419 of NW_026915268.1, forward strand.
AAAACTGGCTGTACACAAACACAGGAGTTGATTCCTGAAAAAATATTGATCAGATCAGCAGCAAAGCACATCATTTGTGTTCTAAGTCTCTGTGATACTTGCCAGAGCCCTCTAACAGCTGTGGGTGACATACTGTATTACTGTTCTTATGTTTCAGGAATGAAGTAATGGAACAGTGTTAGTAATTCATGAAACTGGAACACAAACTTCGAATAATGCATGTGACGTATTTCATGGTATTGTGTAAGCAACACTATAATTTCTGGGTGTAACCCTTACACTGGCCAGGAAGAGGGGAGTATGAGATGTTAAACCTCAGATCAAGGAATAACTGTAACATCACATACACATCTAGCAAGTATATCTACTGCGCTTTTGTTTCTCATGGAACTAGCATGAGTACCCAGATTAAAAGCTTTAAAGATGAAAATATTTATGAAGGCAAAAATTAATTAAAAGTATGAGTTGATGTTGTGTAAGAACAGAACTGCACTCTGCTAAAAATAATTTGAGAAATTCTAACTATACCTTAATGAATATAACAATCAGCAAACATGACATGCTTTGGTGGACAAATGAAAAGTTAGTGCTATGAATGAGTAACTTTAAGGTTTCCATTTTTGTGACTGCCATTTCTGAAATAGAGTGCTCACCAGAATACCTGAGTGATAGACAGTACTTTAATATGGTTTACTTCTTTCCCTGTATTTTGATCCTGGAATGAAGTGTTATGTTGTGTGATTTTTGTGATGGTTCCAAAGATATTTGTTTAAATTAACAAATTTACATATGAAGGCGAAACTAACTATGCATTAATTAGCTTTAGTTGTAGCAAAAAAATAAAAATTTCACCATGACAACTAGGCAGAGATCATAAAATGAAAATATAGAGTAAGAATGGGCAAGAATAAAAAAAAGCGTAATGTTATATATTCATCTTTCAAAGAGGCATGTTATCCTGGAAGTATAAATTAGAAAGTCTGTATCTGCCCCAGTCTAATAGAGTAACTTGTGTGTAACTCTGAGGTGTGATCTTTAATAAAGATGTCATTACTATTGATTAAATTATACCATTTCAACCAGATCATTAAGGAATAGGTCAAAAAAAATATTCAAAATAGTCTGTTATAGTGACTCAGTACAGGAGAGGAGGTTTTTTGGAGCTGGTCATACTCTCCATGTGGAATTTTACATGGTGTGCCATATGCAGCCCTAAATAAGGGAATGAATTCTGAGGACTATGGTAGTCTGCAGTTTCCAATAGTTTGTGTTCTTTTGAAAACTTGCCTGAAAGGCTGGGTTTAAAAAAGTGGCAGACAATGTAAATTGCATGGTAAGAGGAGAGATGCTTGGTACTCTGATACTTAATACTCTGGATGCCATCCAGAGGGACCTTAACAAGCTTGAGAGGTGGCCAATGCCAGCCTCAGGAAGTTCAACAATGTGAAGTGCAAAGTCCTACACCTGGGTTGGGGCAATCCCAAGCACAGCTACAGGTTGGGAGGAGAATTGAGAGCAGCCTGAGGAGAAGGACTTGGGTTTGTTGGTTGATGAGAAACTGAACATGAGCCAGCTTCAGTGTGTGCTTGAGCCCAGAAAGCCCCTGTGTGCTGGGCTGCATCAAAAGGAGCTTGACCAGCAGGTCGAAGGAGGTGATCCTGCCCTCTGCTCTCCTCTCATGACACCCCTCTTGGAACACTGATGTCCTCAACATAAGAAGGACATGGAACTGTTGGAGCAAGTCCAGAAGAGGCCACGAGGATGATCAGGGGCTGGAGCACCTCTCGTATGAAAACAGGCTGAGAAAGTTGGGGCTGTTCAGCCTGGAGAAGAGAAGGCTGTGTGGAGACCTCATAGCAGCCTTCCAGTATCTGAAGGGGGCTAGAAGGCTCCTATAGAGGGACTCTTCGTCATGGATTATAGCGACAGGACAAGGGGTGATGGGTTTAAACTTAAACAGGGGAAGTTTAGGCTAGATATAAGGAGGAAGTTCTTTGCTGTGAGGGTGGTGAGACACTGGAACAAGTCACCCAAAGAAGCGGTAAATGCACCATCAGTGGCAGTGTTCAAGGCCAGGTTGAGCAGAGTCTTGGGTGACATGGTTTAGTGTGAGATGTCCCCACCCATGGCAGGGGGGTTGGAACTGAATGATCTTCAGGTCCTTTCAAACCCTAACTATTCTGTGATTCTATGATTCTATACTGCTACTAGTGATGTCACTTCACGGATAAGTTAGCACATCTGTGTTCATAGTCAACAGTGACACAAACTGTAAGTTTGATGGTAAAGCTGCAAGCTTTAGTAATCCTTCTGTGGATTTTCTAAGGCAAAAGACATTGCCAGTGATGACAGATAGGAAAGAAAATGACGCTTCATCCTCTAAGAGGAATTTCAGCAATGAGATCTGTGGTAAAGGCTACCATTAGGTTTTGAATAACCTGATTAAGGATGCTGTTTACAACTTTGCATGGTTGGAAAGCTTCCTTCAGTATCTCCAAGTACTTGGAGGACTACTTGATAAACACATGTTGCTCATGTTCTGTTAGAATTATAATTCAGCACAGTAAAAGATACTTTTTGTTTTGATACAGTTTAGATCCAAATCACTGATCTTGAGATGAAATGCCCTCTTTGAACTCTGTACAAGTGAAATAGGTTCTTCACTCTTTCCCTGTTGGTAAATACTGATAAAATTGATATTTCTTAACTGAATATTAATGTGTCTTGAAAGACTGTAACACTGAAAGACCCCAAAGAGACTTAATGTTTTGTTGACCACAAACTGAAACAGGCAAAACATCAGCCTTTTGGAAAGTGTACTTCTCAGGAGCACAAAAGGAGCGGTGCGCAGAACACAGAAGATAGATATAAAGTTAAGGAAGATTACTTAACTAGTAAATGTGCTGTAACATTAATTCTTTGTGCAGAAATTGAATTCTTCTGGTCTTTAGTCTCCAGTGCTAGGTTTTTAAGGTGATTTCCAGATTTTACAGACTGTATTTCAAGAGTTTTAAGTTCATTGAATACTGCTTTATTAATACACGGAAATAACAAATTACTAAGTTAAACACCAACAAACAGGCTGGGGTTCATTTGTGCAATTAAATGGTATGCCTGAAGTTCCCACTTAATCAATTTAGTCATGAGTCTTACTCAGTCTGAAAGCTTCTCAATTTGATTTAAATGATTGATGTTGATTACTTCATTTTGAGATGTTTTTATCTGGGATTTTTATCTAGATACTGAAATGAATGGCACAAATATTGCAGCAGCTGTATTGATTACTTTATTTTGATTTATATATTGGTGTGGGTTTTTATCTGAGACTCAAATGTGTATTTTGAAGATTTAATTAACATTTGTGTTCTGACAAACTGGAACTGTCTTTTCTATTAAGGGGATGTAATTTCAAGTGTGCAGGTGTTGTTAGTGAAAATCAAATTTTTTTTTTTAAGCAAAAGAAATATTCATGGGAAAAAATTGTGGGAGACAAAACTGTGACCTGGTCAAATGGAATTCCTTTGGCTTCCTCTCTCCAAAACAGAAGAGTGGATCCAAGGTAGTGCCACCATTATGTGCTGCATTTTGAATACTAACTAAAATAGGTTTTAGTTTGTTGCTGAAAATGTTCCTCATACATTTTTGTGGGTAGTGAAATGCCTCACAAAAAGCCTGTGCTAAATCTGAGTACTGTTCCAGACACAGAAAATGATCTTAAATATTGTAATGTTCATGTTATAGTGGAAACTGTTAGGAAGGATAGGAATGTGTAATATACATCCATAGATAGACTAAGACATCCACATACTTAACTAATTATAGGAAAGTTAGAGCCAAACCTCTGTTTGGCACAGTGCAGTGTTCCAGTGCATAGACTACAGCAGATAATTTTTTGCCTATTGGACCATTTTATATTTGAAAAAATAGCTCATGTCAAGAGGGTGACATGGGTAAACAGGAGTGAGCCAATGCTAGGAAGTTATTTCTGCAATGACAGTAAGGGCAGATGGAGAATCCATGGCATTTAACTCAGAATAGTGTATAATTGCTGTACTACACCAGATCACTATCCATCAGCAAGTTTCAATATTTTTTGCCAGGTACCAAAGCCTAGGATATTCTTATCCTCGAGATTAGAAGCTGTTTTTTCACCCCCTCATAAATATAGCCCTCATTTACATTATCATCTAGATCTCTAAATGTCATTTTTTACATATGAATTTATTAAATGTCAGTTGAGCATGGTAATTTGAATAGTTATTTTCTCCTACCATTATTCTGTTGTCACTCTCCTATTATTAAGGACATTTTAACAGCTGATTGCTTATATTACTGATTGGAACCTTTGTTCGTCTATGCTAAAACCAAGTTGGGTTTTTTTTGTATGGCCTGATTTTTCTTCTCCTCCATTAGAAGCCAGTGCAGACAATGGAATATAATTGCAAAATCATAGTGCAAATTCTGGTTTGTGGAGAGACATTTTGTCTTATGCTGAAGAAAATTTCTTCCTTCTTTCCACCTCAAGCTGGGTCTTGGCATCATCGTGATTTCTCTTTGTTTTGTCTTATGAGAGGTTTTCCAGAAAAGACTGAATTAATTGCAGCTACAAGTGTCATTATCAAATTATCAATCTTCTGCAAAATCTGATTCTCTAATTAATGTTGTAGCATACGTGCATTAATCTGTCTGCTACTTCTGCTCTCTAATGAGACACATACTTACAATGCTTTCTTAAGAAATAATAATAAACTGAATGGCTATGCATGACGTTATCAGCTAATAAATAAGATAGTGGTAGCTTTTGTAAACACAAAAGTTAGTTTTACTAATCATTCATTCAATCCAAATAGTGTCATTTAATATGCATATGGAATTCAGCAATTACTCATCTTCGATTAAACGAGCAAGTCAATATGACTTGAAAATACCTTTTCTTTAATTGTTACTTAAAAAAACAATATATATACATAGTAATAAAGCAGGATACTCTGCAAATTCAGTTTTACGACCGTGTGAGGCACAATGTTCTGCTTGTAGTGACATCTAGTGGTGTCGCGTTCTTACTAAATGGAAAAGCCCGATACAAACATGCTATAGCATATTAAGAATAAATGTTGCGTTAAAATAAGCAGTAGTAAGTAATGAACTTAGATCTATGCATTAATTTGCAGTACATGTGTCTTGAAAGGCATTTGTAAAAGAGCATTCGTATGATGTACATTACACCAAAATCATGCACATATTTATACCAATAATTTTTCTCATAACAAAACGTACCATAGGACAGTAGTAGCACTTCTTGTGAATACAGGCAAATTTAATTACTCTTCATTCCCTCCTTACTGTCATTAAGATGCTGTGATTCCACATTCAAGCTTGATTTTTAAATGCATTGAATTGAGGACAAATATCCATGTAGGGATAAGCCAATTGCAGTAGCCTAGTACCAGCCAACTGAAGGCCACAGGTCATGACCATGTTGTTATGTCAGGATCAGGTTTTGGCAACCAGAATGATTTAATGTTAATTTAGTCTGAGTTTTGGCTGGTGGAGGTCTGATCATAAACAAACACTCATGAAAGTGCCACACAGAGAAGAGTTTTCCCTGATTTAGCCAGGCAAACAGCTTATTCAAAATGATGTAGCCAGCTTTCTGCATTTATTCCTTTGAAAGACTGTTTTGTGCCTTCCCTTCTGCTCCCCACAACTTTTGGTTTTTTGGTATGCTGAAAACTGATGCATGTTTCTCTACGCAGATCAGAGAAGTAAGAACCCACATAACAAATAGCGTCTTTTCTGTCACCACAAAAAAACCCTACAATGTCTTTCTAGAAAATTAAGTATGTGTTTGAATCCCTTTCCCAGTATTAATCGGTATTGCTTGGGTTTGCTTTTATCAAAACTTGCTTTTTCTACATGAAACCAATGTAGATGAAGACACAATATTGCTTGTAAGCAGATTTGTTGGTTACCCAAGAGAACTTTTACAACTATCTGAAGTGTCTAGGATAATATAAGAATTGTTTTATAGGTTTACTGATAGTTTTGTTATTATTGCTTCTGTGTGAAGCCACTGAAATATTGTTATTGTTTGATGAAACAGTATTAGTTAAAGACAGGACATTGAATTCTACATTTGAGAGAAAAATAACTGGGAATTAAGAAACAAATTTTACCATATATTCAGTTTAGCCTTTTTTTTTTTTTCTTTTGTTGCATCTTAAACCTGCAGAAAAACATATGCAAGTTGGAAGTGGTTATGTAGATACAAAAGAGAAATTTCACTGGAAACATTTGATTTTGGTGCACAACTAAGTTTCTGATAACTTCTGCTTTCTTGCCCCCCTTTCTGTTCTATGTGCTTAGTGTTGTGCTCCTGATATAGACCTGACTACTCAAAGAATTTGGCTAAACGAAACTGTAGCTGGAGACAGACGTAACTGGGGGATTGTGGTTTTGCTGTGGTGATGGTAAGTGCATAAAAAGACCCCAGGAATCACAAAATCCTAGAATGGATTGGGTTAGAAGGGACCTTAAAGCTCACCTAGTTTCAACCCCATACCACAGGCAGGGACAGCTTCCACTCAACCATGTTGCTCAAATATGTGAATTAGTATCCTTTATGCTAGGACAAATATTGATACCCTTAACTGTGCACTATAAAGTGTTTGAAATTTAGTCAGTTGGTGAAAACAGAGATTTAATCTTTTAAGAGAAGTGCCTGGACAATTTATATTAAAAAAATAAATACATATGTATTTGGGAAAGACTGTGATAGAATTCCTTCATCCCATTTCTAAACAGTTCTAATTATTTTTCAGAATTAACCATTTGCTCCTGCTGTGAATGCCTGAAGGTGATACTCTCTTTGAGCTTTGTGCTATGTACTACTGAGTTTCATTAATGATTGAGTTCATGATTAGCCTGTCAGTGTAACAAGGAAGGGGAAATATTTTTCTTATAAGCAGGGAAAAGAAGCAGAACTTCTTGTAAACATAAAAAACTATTTTAAAATGGCTATGCATAGTATGACTGTTTCTCAGTGCTTAAACAGAAACCTTTCCACACACAGCCGAATGGAAGTTAAGGATAATGTGTGTAAATTGGTCCCCAAATTCTTGAAAATTTAGTGGTCAAGACTCATTAACACATGTTGCTAAGGCTTGTTTCTCTGGAGCTGTGTATTGATAAACAAGCTTGCCTCAGATCTTCCAAGAGGATGGGGGAAAAAACCCCAAACAACATAAGTCTTAAAAATCATAGTCTGCTGGGCTTTGATTTATCCTTTCAATCCACATTCACAGCTGAAATCCAGTAGATACCGAAGTATCCCAGCTGCTTGGTAGAGCCATCAAACACCATCTCTTCACACAGGACTCCTTTGAAAAGCATGGAGGGAAGAGAAGGAAAAAACCAAACAAACATTAAAAACAAAACCCAAAACCTACTAACTCCTAACTTGATGTGTCAGAAATGTAAAAGAACAAAAGGTGGAGAAGAAGCAATGCAGTTCTGGTAACTGAAATCTATGGGTCTTGCATGTTTGATTCCAAAAGCACAGCTGTGCTTTAGGAGTCTGGGCTACTAGCAATTCATTAAAAGTAATCTACAAATATTGACTACATTTGAACAGCAACAGCTGTGAAGTCATACTTGTAAATTTAAAAAAAAAAAAAATCTACTCTAAGTCTTACACAATAAGTATATCAAAAAAGACATTTTTTAACCAAAATGCAGGTTTTGTTGCTCTTGATAGTAAAACAACTTCGTATATGTTTTATCAGTCTCACTGATGTTTAGAAGAAATAATGCTTACAACAGTATTTTTGAAAGAAATCAAGGCACAGGACAGGACAATTGTCAAAGTTCACTTCAATTTCTTCTCTTTATTACAATGCTTTGTAATTAATAGTCCTACCAGAATTAGAAGTGTTAGGACAGGTCTGTGCTACTGCCCATGATATGTAAAACTTGATCAGGCACACTGAATAACCCAGAATTTTGTGATGGCTAGGAAGCTGCCCAGGACACTAGTACATACTGGGGTAGCTTACCTGCATTGCAAATTGTACTGCTGTGAATACACTGCTGTTGATACTGAAGTTAGGTAAGAGCCAGCTGAGAATCATTTATGTTACTTTGGACTAAGCCAGTCAAAGTTCCACCTTTCCTTAGTACTCCTTCTGTAAAATGGGGAAATAGTTTTTTTTACTTAATTTATAAGCTCTTCTATTTTTGAGACGCTTTTCTTGTTTGAAGGTGTCTCGATAGAGCTTCACTGTAACAATTAGCATCCATGGATCAGAAACTGTGTTTTGCCATATTTCAAGAAGTGGGGAATTCACTTCAATAGTGCAAAATCCATAATGCTACTGATAATGGATCACATCTGTACCTGGTGCACATAGAGATGTTCAAATTTTAATTAAATACTTTCAGTTAGATGGTGTTAAGGCTACTGATTTACTATATACTGTATTTTTCAGCTGCTTTACCTCCAAGGCCTTGTTCTATGTTTCTGTGTCTAAATGTTTACTTACCTTAGAAAAGTGTAAAATACTCACGTCTTTCAATTGTACCTTCAGCAGAACAGCAGCAGGAAAATCAATAGGGAGTCATTCTGTCCAAATCTTCAAGAAGCAATATTGAACAATTTATCTTCTTCCTTTCTTCAGTGATATAGAAATAAGTGGTATTGAAAATAAAAGGTAATATATTTGCACATTCAGGAATTTGCTGAAATATATTTTTGTTGTAATTTTGTGATGTACTTGGAACAAACTCTGCTTCGGTAACACTTGTGCAAATCTACCAAAATTAACTAATTGCATTATGTTATTTGCTTTTACATATGTTTTGTATCTTGACAACAGCTGATACTGTTGTAAAAAGTGTAAGGTTTACCTTTGAACTGTGAAGTGATTAGCATAGGGATTTTGTGTTTTTTTTTGTGCTCCACCATTTGCTAAATACAAAAGCCTACCATTAAAATTGTGTTGTTAATACCCATGTAGTTTAATAGCACATCATATTTCCTCAAGGTCATATTCTTCTACTTTCACACAAAGTACAGAAGTACAGCTTCTTTAATTTGAATTTTTAAGAGTTCTTCTTGAATGACAACTCTGCTTGAACTAGCCAAGACTTACTGTGATTCCCACTATTCATTTGGCTGTGAACTGAAAATAGAGCTGATGTCAATAGCAGACTCTTGTCACTATGCTTACTTTATTTTAAAGATCCATGCAGCTGTTGTTAAAGCTATTTTTATGATGATATGTCTCTCCACTCCCTAAAAACATACTCAGACTATCACAGCAGGAATTACTAGTTTAGCATGGTAAGCTGTTCTTAATGTGGTGCTGCCTTGAAAGGTAATATGCTAATTTTTGTAATTTTTGATTAGTATTATCCAAGCATTTGATCTATGGTTAATGGTTGAGACATTTGTAAATAACTTCCCAGAAAAATGGCTATGAGAAGACAGAGTGAGTTATGAATGAGAATAGGGATGATCCTTTATTTAAAAAAAAAAAAAAAAGCCCTAATACCCCAGGACTCTATTTCTGATCATGGAGTTAACCCACATTACATTTCTGTCAGTATTACAAACCTGTGTACATATGGATATATTTCTTAACAGATAATTGAGCATAAAATTAAAATATTTTAAAATATGAATTCCCAGGGAAATGTCTCATGATTTAAACAAGTGCAAATTAAGGTTGGAATCAAAGATTTTTGTATTTCTTGTGTGTAGCTACATCTTATTATTTGCTTTGTTTTCTCTTAAAGAAAAGGGAAAAGCATTAAGAAAACAGATTTGTTTTCAAGGCATTCTGAAAACCTGATTGCCAATCTATAAGGGTTCTTTGTGCTAGATTGTGATCTATTTACTGAAGCATTTAATTTTTTTCCTTTATCTGATCTTTCTGCAGTCCTAATGATCCAAGAAGTTACCACGTAATAATGAAATGTAAGGTTCAAGAATGAAGAACATTACGTAAGTAACATCACCCTTTCAGAACAGACAAAACCAATAAACCTGTATTTTATTTAGAACAAATCTCTCCTTGGTGCTTGCTCTGCAAAGACTGGGGAAGGTACTTCCATGGTCCAGCTATCATCTGGATTCTTCCATCCAGACCATGTGGATGTCTTCAGCTCTGACTTTGCCTTTTTATTTTTGTATCTAGAGAGAAGTGATGAATGTGTAAAATAAGAATACACAGGAGCTTACATACTTAACTGCCTATTTTCCAGGACAATTTGCCAAAGCAAAGAGTTTTCAATATTTTCTGAAATAATAGATCTCAATATGAATGTTCCATGATACTTGGTCCAAGGTTTCTTCACTGATGGGAGGTACTGTGGGCATTCATGAAAATAAATTCTTCTAAAGTAGATAGTGATACAAAAATGGCAGCCTTTTACTTACCAAATCCCCTGTGCTTAGTTAGAAGCTCAAATATTTTCTAAGGCACTTCAGTATAAATTAGACTGTCTCCAGATGTTTTGGTACAGTGAATGCTGAGGCTCAAATTCACTTTTAATGAACCGTGTTTTAATGTCAGGCTCTCCTGTCTACTTAAATGACAAAGAGCTCATCTGACTTTGTAATGAATCCCACAACTGTATCATTTATTGAGCCTCTTCTCAGCACTGTGCTGGTCCATGATAACATAGGTTGGCAGTCTAAGTAAACTGCATTGAAGATTTAATACGAAAGCTACAGAACATGAGGAAATTACATCCAACACAGCAGGAGGTGCTGGAATTTCTACTGAGGAGAGCTGTAGCTGTAGGTTTGAGATAGTTTAGAAGGGTTAAAAATGGAGAAATTATTAAGTAGGGCACGGCAATATATGAGGAAATATCCAGCAGAAACTAATAATAAACGAACTGTGCAGTGCCTTTTTCAGACAGTAATCAAGCCTGATTAGACTATGTATGTGCTTCTTGGTAGTGTGTAAAAGTCCAGCACAGCTGATCAAGAAAGTGTGTAAATCAATTGATTTTCAAAAAAAACAATAAGAAAACTAAGGATGTTACTAGTAGTTTTCCTACACAGAAAGTCCAAAGATATGTTTATATATATATATATAAAAGGAATAAGGACATAGTAGAAGAGAGTGTGGAGTGTACTGAGGCACACATAAAAAACTAGATGCTGTCAGTATGTTGTCTACATAGAAATGTATGGTATGTAAGAGAAAGAGGCAGCTGGAAAGGAAGTCATAAAACAATGGATGTATAGAGTGAAGACTGACTATATGGAAAATGAGGGGCAGAATCTACCTTGTATTTTGAAAGGAAGTACCAAACTGAAAATGAATACTATTGTATATTTTGGAAATAAGGAGGTATTGGAGCAGGCTAATTAATGGTCAATGTTTATGGAAGATTTGAAGGATGAAGTTTTGCATCTAGCCTTGTACTCAGTAGTGAAGAAGATACTGGAAGTAAGTGCTGATTAAGGAACTTACCTGAAATGAACAAGTAGTGAGATGTACTTTTCCATCTAGCTCATGTGGTCTTTTAATTATAAAAGATTTAAACCCAAATCTTTCTGCTTTCTTTTAGTGACATGTGTCATGATCATTAACTCACCTGTTTCAGATGTTGCAAGAAATCAGGGTCCTGACTATACAGGTGTCCTCTCTTGTGGTGTTAGACACTTAATTTCTGGGTTTGCTTTTGTTTCTTTTTGGTGAAATACTGTTCCTCCTCTGGATACTGGACTCTGATTTCTTGCTGTAGTTCTCTCAATTAAAAAGAATCATAGAGTAGTTAGGGTTGGAAAGGACCTCAAGATCATCCAGTTCCAACCTCCCTGCCATGGGCAGGGACACCTCACATTAAACCATGTCACACAAGTCTTTGTCAAACCTGGCCTTGAACACCACATATTCAGGAATGGAGCATTCACAGCTTCCTTGGGCAGCCCATTCCAGCCTCATCACCCTTACAGTAAAGAACTTCTTCCTTATATCCAATCTAAACTTCCACTGTTTCAGTTTTAACTCGTTACCCCTTGTGCTGTCACTCAGTCCCTAGTGAATAGTCCCTCTCCAACATCCCTAGAGGCTCCCTTCAGATACTGGAAGGCTGCTATGAGGTCTCCACGCAGCCTTCTCCAGGCTGAACAGCCCCAACTTTCTCAGCCTATCTTCATACAGGAGGTGCTCCAGTCCCCTGATCATCCTCATGGCCTCCTCTGGACTTGTTCCAACAATTCCATGTCCTTTTTAAGTTGAGGACACCAGAACTGCACACAATACTTGAAGTGAGGTCTTAAATTTTCTCTTGGAGGTTTAATATTTTGGGGTCTTTACAGCGATGTAGGACACTTACCAAAATGTATTCCATTTTATTCATCAATTGTAATATGAAATAGTGGCCACAGGTGAAGTACTGGTCCCATTGGCATTTCTGTTGAAAGCTGTATTGACTGAAATGTTCTGAGTGAGTATTTGCACCAACTTTCCACTTATATGTGCCACCAGACATTTTAAGAAGTTGTTTTCTCTCTCAAGTCCCACAGGACTTGACTAATATCAGATTTATTTTTCTTTTCTCCATGTGTACAGTAAGTGCTATAAAGGCAGTGAGAGTTCTGCTGGCTATGGATGTTAAAGCCCTGTTTGATTTTCTGAACATTACTGGATCTTATATGGAGAAAACTTCCAAAGTACAGTGAAGGTTTTAAGTAAACATTAAAAAAAAAAAGATAATCATGGTTCTATTGCTTACTAGATCTTGGGCAACATCTGAGATAAAAATCTTTGTAGCTTTTAGGCGTATAAGAGTGACTGAGAATATAAACAGACTTGAATTGTGGGGTAATAGAGAAAAAAACAAAACCAAAACCAAACAAACAAAAAAACCCAACCCCACAGCTATGCAGGGAAATTTCTGTCAAATTTGAGACAAATTGCCATCAACTGCAACAAAAGCCTCTCTTGGGGAGCGCTGTCTGACACCTCGTTGGTTACAACAAATGTCAAATTAGGCTGCATTTTCTACACAGCATGCCAGATAATCTAATGTGTGACCTTACAGTAAGCACTGGGATTCAATTTGAACTTCAAGAAGGTTGCTTTTAGAGCCTAATCTTCTCATATAGTAATTCCTGTATTAAGACTCTTCACAGTTATATGGTTCCAAAGGAGTCTTCACCTACCAGCAGACTTACTTGTGGAGCCTGTAAGCAAGGCCAGGACTTTGAGGGCTGGAAGCTGATGTAATCAAACATCCAGAGGTGTGAACAGAGTTGATGTGGGATCATGTTCTCTGCCGTATCAGAAGTGTTGGAAGTTGTGATGCTTGTTATGTGGTGGTGAGCCATGTGTGATTTGGATGGTGCACAGAAGATGCCTCATTCAGCTGGAGAACTTGTATAGAAGCATTAAATATTTTGTCAAGAAGTGGCATATCCTAAAGTTCTTTTAATTTTCTAAGTAGGAAAGGGTCCATTTCATCAGATTGGCAAATTTTTTGGACTGCCTAGGTACACATGCCGACAACTACCTAGACTACAGAAGGAAACATGGTTAATCAAGAATGTTTTTGTTCAGCTAAGGGTTTTGTATATTTAGCTGCAAAGTAGTACACTGAGTTGAAAAGCAGTAGAAATATAATTGCATAGAACCTTGGTCTTCATAAAGGGGGCAGTCAGGGAAGAAAGAGAAAGGCATGCCAAGTAAAGGATGTGTACAACAGTTACAGCATTTTGCAAAATTTCTGGCTTTATAGTGTGATAGCATCCAAAAATATCTGCTGTCTGCAGATTTGATTGGCTGTTTGTACATCTACTGAGGCTGACTTTCCCACACACATCATGTACTGTCATCTTTAAATACAATGGACTTGAAAGGCATGAATGATGAAAATCACAGTATGTCAAGGCCCTTTAGTGAGAATAGTGAATCCAAATCTCCAAACCATGAATGTCTTTGCTTCCCAGCATCTGGTTTTTTTTATGTAAGTCATTTTCTAGCTCCAGTCTCTACACGTATTTGCCTTATGCTTGTAAATGTTCTGAGGGGAAGAATAATACATGGTGATTAAGTTTTGAACATCCTAGAGAACACAGAACATCTTCAGTGACTTAGAAATCTATCTCTTGATTGCAGAAGCCTAAAGGAAATAAAAGTATCTTTTGTTTACCCTGTGTTTATTACCTGACTTGTGTTACTTTTATTAAATTTGATCTAAAATTGTTTCTTATTCAGTAAATGCTAGTATTAGTCATATTTCTTAGATGATATAAATATTGATTTACTCTGGCAGAGAATACAATCAGCTTCTCCAGCACATGTGAAAATACTCAGTTGGAGATTTTTGTCTGTAAGCTTCTGTTTGTGCACTGTGTGTGCCTTTGAAATGTGTTATATGTGGTGAGTGCTGAAATAAAGCAACTGCTTTATTTCAGCACTTAATGTCTTCTAGAGTATCCTGCGTACCAATGTCAGTAAATATGTCAGACTGAATACAAACTCCCCAGCTATATTCAATTGAATAAACAAAAGTTGAGTAAACACAGCTATGAAAAACAGTACTCTGGTTTGTTTTTGGAATCTCCTGGTGTATTCATTAGATGCAAAGAGAAGCTAAAAATGTCATTTCTATTGTTGTAGGGGAAAAATAAAACTACAAAAGGATATAGTGCTCTGTACTGTATTCCATTCTCATTCCAATTAACCTTGAGATTGTGAAGGCTACAGTCTTTAGCTTATATGGCCACGTAAGTTAAAGCAAGTGAGTAAGGACTACTATGTAGCTATTCTGTTTTTTCTGTTATGCTGTATTTTTACTTTTACAAGATTTAACCCAAGGTCTTCTCCTCCAATGGAGAATTACATTTTCTGCAGCAGCAAGGAAAGTTTTATTCTTACCCAAGCAGGATGCCTCATGGAGTCATGACATATGGGGAACGTGAATTTTTAGTGGGCTCTGATCCTATTCCAAGTTTGTGGAAATCAGATGCGGGAATGGCTTCCTGAATTGAAGGCCTCTTTCATACTTAATCAAAGAAGACAAAGCACTTACTGGCACCAGTAGTTTGCTGCAGTCTCACAGTTAGGTAAAACATTGGACTGTTAGTTTTCAGTTGGTTTTAGTTGTTTCAGGTTAATAAGGGAGAGGGGTTGTTAAAGGACTGGATGACAGGACTGTGTCTGTCAAGTGATGAACACAGTAGTTTATGACTTCAAGGGACTTTTTTGTTGAGGAAACCAGGCTTGAGACAGAAGTGTCTCTGAATGCCTCTTGGTGTACTCAGTCCCCACTCAGCAGCTTGTCAACAGGTGACTTGATTTAAACCAAATTTAGCATAAGAGTATTAAAACAGAGTGCATCTAGGAACTTTGGAAGTGTAAAATTGGCTCCTTAGAGGTTAAAGGTTTTTCAGGTACATGGACTGCATATGCAGAACCCACGAATGTCCTAACCATGGGATGAGCCTGTGAGAATTTGCGCAGGCTCAACCTTTCACTAAACACTATCCAGGACAGACAGAAAAGTAGTAGAACTGACTTCAGTCCTTTTCTTGCTATGGAATGAACACTTCGTACTTCAAAAATCTAATGGGAATAAACTTTGAATTGTTTAGCTGTTTAGACAAATTACTGTTACTTACATTTGCCTGTATATATTTAATGGATTGATTCAGGCCACAGGAACTTTAGTTGGCAGTGATACCTGACTTTAGCTGGTCAGACAGATGAGCAATAAGCAATATCTATTTTGCATTAGGCACAGCCTATGACATTAGGCTGACCTTTCTCTATGAGCAGACCAGCCTTAGTCCTCCTTCTATAATGTGTTTCTTCATATGGAAAATATGTTTTATCAGGAGCACTGCAAACCAAATGTCACGGCTATGTTCCACATTCCCCACCTATAAATCAGATGAGAAGGTAGAATTCATTATTTTGTGGTTTACCTGTCGAGTTTAATGTTTCTTCTGGTTTGAAAGTCCTTGATAAAGTAGATGTAGTTACACTATTTTCTTTATATCCAAAGTAGACCTCTCTTACCAGCACTGTCCTCTACTATGGCCATGAACACTGCCTTCAGATGTGTTTGTGCAAGTGCTGTTTCAAACACGAGCAGCCATTAACTGAGTTTGTAGTGATAGTGACAGTTTTCCTCTCTGTCTTACATTTATACTAAGACTGTGGAGCTGGCAAATTAGAGCTCACAACTTTATGTAGCTGGACTGAACGGGCTGCTCTGTTGCAACCCTATGTTCCCTTTCATGAGCCTGTTGTAGAACTGGAGCAGAAACTTAATTGGACCGGTTAGTTACCATCAAGATCAGCAGTTTTCACAGGTGTGTCAGCTGAATCTCTACTTTGATATTCTATATATGAAAGACTGAATCAGGATCTTCTGGGCAGAGCTGGAGTATATAATCTTTGTGGCTATTCAGCTTTTAATGTAACAGAACCTCTTCTGTAAATATTAATATAGTTATATCATTAAGCAGTGACCTTTTTCTTCTGAATGTTTTAATACCATCAAACTTATTGTAATCCTGTGTCCATTCTCCCCTCTTGTGTGATAATAATGGGCTCATGGTAACAGCTTCAGCATTCTGTTCTTCAATGTCATCCCTGCAAGGCCATTGCATGCACACAGTTTAGGGAGAGGCGGGAGCCAGTTGCCCACGCTGCATGCCACAGTTTAACAGTGTTAAATTCTGTTATTTTATAAAGTGTGATTTTGTAGACTTCAAATACAGAAGTATTTTGGATACAAAGTATCCTTCATATCTGATACTTTGTATTTGTCAGTGTTACTTTCTTGTATAAAGAGAACTAATTGAAAGTTAATCCCAAGTGTCAGTGCTATTTAGTGGTATTTTTATCCGGAAGTAATCATCAATTTTAACTTCATTATCTTGAATTCTGATAAAAAATTAAGTTTTGCTTTCATTTTCTCTGTAAAAGCTTAGATATTACATTCAGTGAAGCTTTAAAACAATCAGTTCTAGTGCTTGTTTACAAGTTATTGCTAAGTAGCTTTTCCTGGTATTAACATCTTCAATTTGAATTATGGTGAGAGGGAACCTGTCAAATTGTCTATGAAAAATTAAGATGACAAGATAGGAAGCTCACTCCTGAAATTCTAGGTAACAGGTGTACTTGTTTCTGGTTTTATTATGTAACTCTATTGTCCTTCTCCTTTCTGTTACCTTCCAATAAGCCTCAGGGAAATGTAGCTTTCAGGATGTGGTTGTATGTCACAGAAACTGTGAAAGGTTATTATTATAGTCTGGTAGGAACAATTAATTTGTTGATACAGCAAAAATAGCCATGAAAAACTCTTCTTCTAGCCTAAAGTACAAGAGTCATGCGGGTATCTTAAAAGGTACCATGTACCAAGGTATGGAGAAAACAACAAACACTGGGAAAAAGGTTATTTTTATTTGTAATTTTGTGATGTGAAGGATTATTTTCTGAAGGCTCCCTATAACGCAATTAAGATGCTTTTCCTGGCGTTTTTCTCATTTGGTGTTGAAGTGTGCATGCTGCTATAATTTGGGAGGTTTTTTATAATTTGAGATTATGCTTCTCATGGGTGATTGTTCTCTGCAGGGAGTCTTATTCTTTGGATGTGATGTACTGCTTCATGCTCTTCTCTCCAGCAGCAGAATGGAAGGGAATGCAGAATACTGGAAGGTTTTTTTTGAATAAATTGCCTAATAATACCTAATGATATTGTGGACTTCGTTTTCATTTTACTTTGTAACTACAAAATAATCTTATTATTTTAGTTTGTAAGGTTTATGACTTCATATGATTTCTTGTTGCTGTTGTCCATAAATGCTGCACAAAAGTTTAAAGCTCACAAGTCTTGGTAAATAAACGCACACGGTATCTATCTTTATTTAATTTGTAGGCTGTCTATGTGACTTAAAACTGTAAAAATTGGCTTTCTTAGGGTACCTATAACTACAATGAGAGAAAAAAAAAAGCAAAATTACAGAGTATTTATTCTACCTATTGGTTTTATGGACTTCACCTGCAATTGTAAAAAAAACACCCTTCATCTTGGGGATAAAACATAACTAAAGAAATACAGGCTCCACAGATCATTCTTTAAGTAATTGAAAATGCCACTGAGAGATATTAAAATGAATTAAAAATGCTACATTATCTACGGGAACTTTGCGATGAGAATTTCCCTTTAGCAGGATAATTTGTTTCTTCCAAATAAATGAATCATGGGAATTTTTGTAAATTATAACCCTATTTTCATGTTTTTGCTTTCATTTCTAGATCAAATAGGCAGAGGTATCCAGAATACCATTACTTTTGATACTGTCTCATTTTTCTTAAAATTGGGGTTTATTTTCTTTTTTATGTACAGTATTATGAACATTCTGGAAGCTTGGTGTTAGTGCGCATTCTTACATATTTAGCAACATTCTTATGTGCTTTACATTGAGCTGTTAAGTAGTCCAAGAATAAGTCATGTGGAGTGCTTACTGATTTACAATTAGTATATATCAGCATTAGTTTGTGCATGGTTGTAGAACTTCTTTTTAGCTAGTACTGGGGCGATCTAGTGATGTTCAGTAAAATTGTGATCTTTGAATATTCGTGCGTTTGTAGTGAAATAATTTCAAGTAGCAAGGTGTTTTTTTTAATTCAAATTTCAGCTAAATAAATTCAAAGAATTTGTGTAATGTTCCCTCTACATCTTGAGAATGGACAGTACAGCAAAAGACAAATTAAAAAGATCTCTTCTGAAGAGAGTCAAATCAGCAGCAGTCTGCCTGTCCATCTTTTCGCTTGTGCTGGTAGAGTATAGAATACTTAGAACTTGGAATTGAGGCAGAACTAGAGGATTCGGTGACTTGAAAAGTAGAGATCCAGTTCAGGACAAATTGCAAAGGCAAATTAGTATATTTAAAATTGAAAAAAAGAGGCATGTTGTGCTCAAATTTGATTTCACAAAGTTGATTCCTTTGTGTTAAAAATTCACAGATGACTTACAACTGGAAACTATAAGGAGAAAAACACTGAAGCTGAAGGGATCAATGAAGTTTTGTAATCTCTGAAGCATTGCAAATGCTTAGAAATTATTTTAAGTAATAGAACTTGATTACATTTATGACTTTCTTTCAAACTGTTTGAAGCGTGAGTCAAATTCAAGTTGCTTAATTTTTTATATGATCACTTTTATTTATTAGGCATAGTTCTGCAGTTTTTTTTTTCTTTCTTCTTAGTGCAAATAAGGAGTACATTTGATTTACCTTTTTCATAAAGCACCTCATCATTTTAACATTCCTTTGCCCACTACATTGATTGATTGGTTGATGGCTTGGCTTTGCAAGCGAAGATTTAGAAAGGGGTTTACCCACGCTTACTACAGGCACGATGACTAAGGGCAATGTGGGATGGGCAAGTCTAGCTGGAAAAAAAGGCTGCTTAGCCATTCAGGATGGTTCTGAACAGGACTGTCATCTCCTGGGACAATCTTGAGCGACCAGTGTCCTGAACCGTGCGCATGCCAGGTTGGATCTGTAGCTTCCAATGCACCTTGTCACCTGCCGTTTCGACCCTCGCCTGTCACTGCAGGGCTTTGCAAATGTGAGTAAGCCCTTCTAGCCTGCATAATGGATTTTTTAGGTGAGGCGCAGCGTGTGTGCAGAACTGGTCCCACCCTTTACACCCGAGGTTGATCTGCAATGGCCTAGCTAGCTAGGACGGTGACAGCAAAGTCCTCAGGTCATAGGTTTTGTAAGGGTGACCTTCTCTTAGATGGAAGACGTAACACGGCTAGACGAGCTCCATCTGCCTGGGTTTGAAGTTAGGAGTTTTCCTTCTCCTATAAGGATGTCTTCACTAACAAAGATTTGAGAAGGACTTTACCTACGCATTCTGAGCAAGACTGTCATCTCCTGGGTCAATCTCGAGCAACCAGTGTTGCAACAGCACAACATCAAGGGATTCTGACTTAGAGGCATTCAGCCATAAGCCCACAGATGGTAGCCTCGTGCCAGTGGCTCCTACATTACTGGTTTAGGAATTAACAAGTTCAAGTTCTTCACCTCAGAAGTTTTCAAACTCATAACTACTGCGGTTCTCCATAAGACATAACCCATTCATGCAAATAGGTTTGGCGAGCAACTGTGTCTGTTTAGCTGCTGATTTTTCTACTAAAGATATTTCAGAGCTAAGGAGAATACCAATCTAGCCTAAGTGTATATTTTTTTCTCTATTGACAATTGCATTGACAATAGAAACTTGCCAATGTCACACAGAAAAGGTGGTTTGAATCATAGAATCATAGAAAAGTTAGGGTTGGAAAGGACCTTAAGTTCATCTAGTTCCAACCCCCCTGCATTGGGCAGGGACACCTCACACTAAACCATGCCACCCAACCTGTCCAACCAATCTTTTTCTTTTTCTTTTCTTTTTTTTGCCTTCCACCATAGTAGATTTTTTTCATTCTCTGCTTTCACAGTGTGGAATAACCTTCACAACTTTGGGGGTCTGGCACTCAGTTAAAGGTCCATAAAAACTATCTGTGCCTTCTGTTAGAAAGACAATTTATGTATGGAGAAGTCTATGTCCTTTTTGAACATATTATTGAGAAATGTTCAAATTCAGTACAATGTTGTTTTAAAGAAAATAAATCTGTTACTGACAGCTTGACAGGACACAGATATTTAAACATGGGGGATTCTGATATCTTGCTGGTATCAGTCCGTCTGCTTCCTGATATAGTAAATTAATTTGTTACATGGATTGACAGGTTAGCAGTGGCTTTTTTTTCTAATTTTTTTTTTTTTTTAGCACTAAAGAACTTCTGCATTTCTATGAATTTGGGAAATTGTGGATTAGTAACTTAAAACTTTTGCTTTTTCAGGATGTGGAAGGTGCTGCACTGTCTGTATTGACAGTGAAATTATTTGAATTTGTCTCTACTTACACTCATCTTAAGGGCTTCTTACACTTTCATAGGGTTGGTGGGATTTGTGATGGCTTCTGACTTTGACATAACTGTTTTCAGGCATTCTTGTGACACCTATTACTTATATAGCTACTTATTGGACAATCTTTCAGATAGTAGAAATTAATAGTGGAGGCTAATAAAAACTCTAAATAGAAGCAAATAGAAATAGGCATTTTCTAGAATAGAAGTTTTGCATAAATTATAGTAACTTCTATGGGAAAATACAGAAAAATACAAATTATTCTTATTAGTACTCTCTTGGTTTTATTAATGGATTTTGTTTTCTGGCTGGTTTTAATTCTAATTTATTGATCCCTTTTACTGCATGGTCTCACAAACAGGGGCAGTGAGCTGTGGTCTGGAGAAGTGAACTTTCTCAGACAGTTTTGTCTAAGTAGAAATGTGCTATGCATTTATTTTACTTGTTTAATATATATTGTAACAATAGATTTAGGGTTGTAGTATCTGCCTTTAGCTTCTTAAATTCTGAGTTGAGCTAAACCCATGTGCAAGTGCAATTGTAGTTTTGCTTCCTCAAGGTACTGTCAGTGCATCGGGCTACGTGATTCCTCTCTCTTCTGAGCAAGCAATAGAGTAAGTGACCCTTGCAATTCTTAGCTTAGGAAGACGAAAGTCAGTCTTTGGTGGTTTTCTAATTGATCCACTGGTGACCACTGTTAAACATCCCATCTCCACCTGGTCATTGCTTATTAGATCTCATGTGGCTGATCCAAACTAAATTAGTAACTCCTGTGTAATTCAGCATTCTGAGTTGCTTATCTCTTTCTGTAAGTCCAGGTATGACTCCAAGTGTGATACACTTTGTTAAAATCTTTCCTGCTGTCTTCTCTGTCTCAGGAGCTTCACCTTCCAGAGAGCTTTTAATTGTTGTGTGCAGAGTATTTTTTCTTATTTGCTTTCTTTCCAAGTAGAATATGGCTTTTTGTGTTTGCTTAGCATTTAGAAAGTTAGCAGGTACTTCACTTAGTAACACAAGAAAGATGAATCAGTGGTTCATAGCAAGAGCTTCACAGCTGTTGATTTTTATTATTAATTACATGAATGCTTTTGCACAGTGTGTTTAATAGGAAAAATATTTAAATATCCATATTCTCATTATTGTTTTTCCTGTGAAAAATCTACAGAAGAAGTTCTGCCTCTGGGAGCTGTGTGCAGCTCATTTAAGTGACCTGTGCTAAGAGTACCTGCATCTTGTAGCCTGGTTAGACTGTGAAAGGTCTGCACAGAAATGTCCTTAGGTTCTACCTAGCTCTGCAGTTTTCATTTGCTGATCAGTAAAAACCTAACTAAACAAAAAAACAAACCAAACCCCCCCAACACACTTCCCCCTCCCCCAAAAAAAGGAAGTGCAGCCCATGCAGAAAAGCACCTGATGATAGGAAGCAAATAAAGCTACTAAACAACTTAGGACTTACATAGTTGGGATTAGTGATGATCTCATATGATATTAGTTTATAAGGTCATATTTTATCTCCAAAACTAGATTTCTTCCGTGCTTTACAGCTGCACTGGTTGAGAGGCTCACAGTTCTACTACATCAGAATTTACTAATTTCCCCATCTCCTTCCTACTGAGGCTGAACTTTCATGTGTTTGAGATCACAGCAACTTCAACTGCCATCACTTCAGAGGCTGCTATTTTAACTCTTGATGTTTTTCTCTCATGAGGCTGGAATAGATGGTAATCACTGAGCTGTGAAATTCTATATGCATCTGTGACTATTATTTTATAAATAAAAATTCCTCACCAAGGGACTTTCATTATAGTGAAGTGGTGACTTTTACCATGTACCACAAAATAACTTGACACATGCAAATTAGTCCTCCCTGAAAAAAATAATTTTCAACTCCTCTGACATTATTCATTTTATTTCACTGAAAGCACTTCTGAATCTGAGCTGTTTATTTTTTCCCCTAAACATGTAGCTAAAGGGCTATTTTTTATTTTTTTTTTTTTTTCTGGAAGTGGAAAGAATTCAGTTCAGCTGTGAATGAGCACATCTTTTGGAAAAATGTTAAAAAAAACCCCAAAACAAACCCCCGAAATTTACAAAAAATGTAAACATTGAGGGGTAAGAAAGGAATTAGAGAAAAGTGACTTTGCAGAATGAAAATGATTTAAAAAGAAGGTTTTCAGGAGCAAAAGAAAAATTTTCTCTATATCATGTGGCCTGATGTGCAATGAAAGGAGTAAATTGAATATTGATTTTTGGAGAGGTATGACTATGCTGTTAAAATGATAAAGATAAAAAAAAAAATAACCTATAAAACAAAACAATGAGATAATTGATCACCAAGGAGAGTTGCAACTGAAGGCCATATTCTAGTTGCCAGGCTTTCAAGGGAGTCATAGTTTCTGTTACTGGCAGAAATTCATTAGGCTGTTGATGATGATCAAGAAAAAAGTACAGAGTAATTTGTGGTGGGGATGAGAATGTGAAGCTAATGGTGAAAAATTTTCACCTAAAAAACTTCAGCAGTAATAAGGAACTGATGTCCAGTGTGATGAAGTATGAAATGCAAGGTGCTAAATAGTGAAGAGACTAGGCCATATCTCGAGTCTGGCAAATGAGATAAATAAGATAGATGGAAGAATTAATACCCCATAATTAAAGATGTGCAATTTATGTCACTAGACTGAAGCTTAAGCAATTGAAGTGTTTCTTCTCAAAAACATAATTTAATTTTCAAGTGGTTATAGAGAATTAACTGGTTAATGAGATGTCATGGAAGTCTCAAAAATGTTCCAATCTAGAAATAGATTATATATATTTTTTTTTTCATTTCGAGGGGGGGTTTGGTCTAAATATGCATTAGACAAGGTTTATCTAATACAGGACTTCCACTTCTAGGAGTGAGGAATCCATTTCATGAAGAAAAGAATAGAAGATGGAATTTGAGTGCTAGAAGGTAGGAGAGTGGTAAAATAAATCATGAGGCCAAAACTGCAGTCCTAAAAATCCCTCCTCAACTTCTCTCTGATCATAAAACCACACACATGTGATAAGGCATTAAAAAAAAAAAAAAGGCACTTTAATTTCTTTAAATTGTCTTCTTAAAGGGACCAAGCCACTTGGATCTTGCCTATGCCACACTCAAAATAGAGGTCATCAGCTACTGCTTTGTTTTTCTCAGCACAGTAAATGATTGTGCCCTCCTGCTAAGTGATTGCTGAATGACAGTTTTTGTTTCAGTGCCTTCTCATTTTCAAGATGCTTATATCCACATCAGTAGTATTTTCAGCCAGCGGTAGGTTAAGAACAAAAGGTTGCAACACTTAACTTTTTTATATTGTTATAAGGCATAAGATTCTTTTGGTTCAGTAGACCAGAAGATAGTAAGAGAGTGTATTAACATGATTTTAGTATTGAGACTCAATCTACATACTAGTCTTCCCAGTGAGACTACTTCATGGAAGAACAGAGAAACATTTTTCAAACATTATTCAAAGACATTTTAAAAAACTCCAAACTACCATGGAATTGCCGTAGACTGAAAGTCAGGACAGCAACTCTACTAGATAAGACTCTAGTCATTATTCATATTTTACACGTAACGTATTCACACAGCAGTGCTTTATCTGGGTCCTTTGTTGGTGTCTAACCCTGTATTAATCACATAGAACATCGGGGAACACAGTCAGAATTTCATGGCAGCATTGGGAGGAAAGAAGGAAGATGCTGATACATCTAAATGCAGGTGCTCCCATGTGTTATTGGATCACCCCAACTGGCTAATTCTCTACACAAATAAATGTGTTCTTGCTTTAAGCCCCTGTTAAGTATAGGGGTGTGGATTTTTCTAATCTGAGGTGCTAGATGACAGGTTGTAGGAGCAAGTGTAGAAACCGGGAGATAGTCATAGTTGTGAAATGTTGAAAAGCCCAGAAATAGACTGTACTGTAGTGCTTATGGATTTCACTTCACAAAAATAGGGAATAAAAAGTTCTATTACTTTACTCATCACCTCCTGGCAAGCAAGTGGTACAGTACCAGATATCCTGGAAATTCAATTGAATAGATTTAGGAGTGGGATTTGGAAACCACTAAGGACAATACAAACAATTTCATTTCTGTGTAGTTGTAACTAGTGGAAAAAATAAGTTGTGGCATAGACCAAGAAGAAATAATGCATTTTGTCTTCTCACTATCCATAGAAGTTTTGTTTGACAAATAAAGCTGCTTGTTCCTCTGTGTTGCTTTTGGCAGTCTACCTTTTGCCTCTTTGGTGGCTGTGCTGCATATACTAGTTATTCTTCTAAAGCTTACTGATATCTCTAATATTTGCTAAGTCAGGTGTTTTCCTCACTGGCTTGAAGATAGTTTGTTTTGCTTTGTTATTACATAAATGGGTGTCAGCTCTACCACTACAAAATCTTAAAGCAGGGTACTTTGATTCCTCTGAGGTTGCTATGAAAACCAGCATGATAAACTGCATTCCTCTGGATGTGTTCATTTCATTTTGCTTGGGTTACCTGGTCTAAAATGTTTTGACTTCAGTGTTCTTTTGCAATGGTAAGTTTTTTAGGCATTAGTTTCCCATGGTAAAAACAAGTTTTCCTTTGACAGCAAAAGTAGGCTTAGAGATACTCAGCCTTCTCAGCAGTTGCTCCATTGCTCCATGGAGTGCCATCAGACAATACGAGGATTCCTTTTATTTCTTGGAGGGAGCAGAAAACCCCCTCTTTATTTTACTGAGCTATTAAGTTAGTCATAATACTACTTTTTCTGATGGAAAATTGATTTGTTTTGCAATTTTAGCTATGTACATATATTGCAATTTAAGATTAAAAGGCCTCAAACCAAAAATAACCTAGTGATAATATCTTGATACCTCCTGATATAGATTGCCTTCCTTACTTAGGAAAGCATCCTTCATGTGACTGCAAAAGAAATTCAGCCAAGGAGGTCAGACCCTATCCCTCAGCTTCTATTTTGAGTAAGAAAATTCTTAAGTTGCAATCCTTATATTGCTCTGAACATATTGTTTGTTTTTTTTTTATTCACCCTTCTAAGGTTTATTTGTGAAGGCCTGAGACATTAACAGGCAAATAGCAATGATTTTGGACTGGGAGGAGGACATGTCCTCCTTAATCTAAAACTCTGTTGTAATCTAGGAGATGCAGTTTCTTTTATTGGTGCTGTTGCTGACCTTGGGCTTTCACATCCCTTTCTTTGTGTCCCAGTTTCCTAGACACTAAAATAATGGGCTACCTTGTAGAGCACCTGGGTATACAATTTGAAATTGATATAATTAGTAATTCTGGTCATTGGGGAGGTTAAGAAGTATTTTATATCTAAAACTGAATAACTCTATGGCTGTGAAAAACTAAAATCAGAGAAATGTATCACATGATAATTCAAAATTCAGCTTGTACAGGTTCTGTCCTTAAAAGTGAAGACAATTTAGTGCTATAATAGTACTGAGGAAGACATAACTGAGGTTGGGTTTATGCTGCTAATATTTATAATTTAATTGGCAAAGGATGGATTGAAATCAAGATCTCAACAGCATTAAGAGGCAGAGTTCTCTATTAAATAAAATAACAGATATCAATATGACACTCTAGTTGCCAAGATTACTAATTTTTAGGTTCAGAAAACAAGTATAGAGTGGAGGAAACAGGTATTCAAAATTTCTATCTATCTTCTCCTAAGTAGCTCTTTACTCCTGGAATACATGACTGTATAGTATATCTCACAGAATCATAGAATCATTGAATAGTTAGGGTTGGAAAGGACCTTAATATCATCCAGTTCCAACCCCCCTGCCATGGGCAGGGACACCTCACACTAAACCATATCACCCAAGGCTTCGTCCAACCTGGCCTTGAACACTGCCAGGGATGGAGCATTCAAAACCTCCCTTGGCAACCTATTCCAGTGCCTCAGCACCCTAACAGGGAAACATTTCCTCCTTATATCCAATCTAAACTTCCCCTGTTTAAGTTTTAACCCATCACCCCTTGTCCTGTCACTACAGTCCCTAATGAAGAGTCCCTCTTCAGCATCCCTATAGGCCCCCTTCAGATACTGGAAGGCTGCTCTGAGGTCTCCACGCAGCCTTCTCTTCTCCAGGCTGAACAGCCCCAACTTCCTCAGCCTGTCTTCATATGGGAGGTGCTCCAGTCCCTTGATCATCCTCTGGACTTGTTCCAACAGTTCCATGTCCTTTTTGTGTTGAAGACACCAGAACTGCACACAATACTCCAAGTGAGGTCTCACAAGAGCAGAGTAGATTGGCAGGATCACCTCCTTTGACCTGCTGGTCAGGCTCCTATCTGATTATAAGGACTTTTTTGCTTGTCACTTTTTTGTCAGTTAAGATTAGAAGCCAGCTAATAAACAACCACTCAAAATTGGAATGTGTAAAAGAAACCTAACCAGAAGACAAATGTGATGCTTTTTTTTTTTTTTTTTTTAACAATCAGAGGTCTTCTGGGTGCATCTCTCTGCTGCTATTGCACTCCTCATCACTAAGAGTCACTGGAAGACACTTCAGTATAGACTCATGAAGTTCCAGTTCCTGACCTTGCTTATTCAGCTCAAATAGCCCACCCTGCTGCGTGTTTTATAAGGTGGAGGTTGCAAAAGCAAGCAAGCTGTTCCATTTAAAAAAATAAATCCCCAAAATCTAATTGAGGAATACCTTGTTGGTACCCAGTTAGCTTAAACCACACTAAGTGGGGAAAAAGTTAAAATAAAAGTATTCATTATTCACATACAAACTCTACAATTCTTATAAAAGTATGTCAATCTGAAGAAATAAAGTGAAAAATGTCCAGTCTACTTCACGAAGACTCTGTTGGAAAGCTGTGTGTTCCTCTTCCTCATTGGCTAACTTAATACCAACAGTATGGTAGGGTTCCAGACACTACATTTGCCTTTTTTACTTAAATATTCCCTATGTGAATATATGTGTGATAGGAATTTGTCTGAACAGGTTTTCATAGGAGAAAATCTTCAGGTTTCTTCTGTTTTACGGACCCAGGCAAGTTTAGTCTTTAACTTCAGAATTCATCTTAAGTAAGAGGTAGTCTGGACTACTTCCAATTAAAATAAATATGTCTTATTTAGATATTTAATAACTCCTAGTCAAACAAAAGCATATCTCTTCTACATCATGGAATAGTAAATAGCTTCTTGCTTCAATGGAGAGTAAATATTCCACACGTCCCCTAGTGGGCATTTGGTGCGTTTCCATGTCGAGTAGTAAGTATCTCTGTTGGACCCTGGAGTCATGTTGGTTTGTATATCAAGGAAACATGAAGCAAACACCTAAAAAAAGATTTAATTTGGTTTCTGGAAACAGTTTGAAAGATATAATAAGGTCATTGCAAAGGAATTAGATACTTTTATATACTTTGGAAATAATAGTTACAAAATGTTAATTGCAATTAAGACAGCAAGGAGAAAACAGACAGGAGGTCTCAACATAAAGTTTGCACAGGAAATACTGCAGGCAATATATTTACCTGTACACATAATTTATACTAAAACAATACACTTTCTGAATTATGACTGTTGCTAAGAACTTATCAATAAAGTTTCTAAGAATACCATGAAAACTTGGAAATGGTAGATGGGAAATTTCATGATCACCTTTCAGGCACACTGTAAGTATCGAATCTCTGGTATCAGCAAAATTAAATATCAGTTTAGATCAATTTATCTAAGCTCATTTAAATGAAGCTAAGAGAAAACTCAACACTATTATAATAGTTTTATTATAATGTTATAACAGCATTATAATAGTAGTTTGGTAAAATGTGACGTATCTGTATGGGTATCAGATTTTATAATCTATAAAATTGTATAGTGTCTTATCTTACTACTAGTCCTGATGAAAGAAATATTTCTTTCAAAGCATAATAGAATCTTCCATCTAGATTAGGGGTATGACTGCTTGCTTATCATGCAGCTAGAAAACGTAGTACAGTAGGCTTTTTAAAATAATAAAATATTATTAAAAAAAAAAAGGTCTTCCATGCATTTGCTAATTTTGTTATAGTTAAACCCAGAATATCTCTGTTCCTAATTTAGCATTGAAAGAATAGCTGCTCAATATCTCACTAGTGGTTGTACTTAATGAATCATGCAATCAGGTGAGAGAAACTAAGTTCTAAAGAAAGCCATCTGTGCAAGAAATGTAGTCAGTTGCTTTTAGAAATTACATTTTTTTGTTCACCAGTAAATTTCCTTCAGGCTTTTCAGTTTGTTGCTCTAATAGTCAATAGATTCAGGCTGAACTACACCATTTGTGCCCCATCTGAGGGTGCATTTCAGCAGTATGCTGTATAGAGGAGATGGTGGGAAATCCCCATACCAGAACTCCAGCAGCAGGGACCATTGGATGTAGAGAAGCTTCTGTTTCTGTGTAGCTTTACACCATTACATGATAGAGTTCTCCTTATATGAAAGAATTTTCCCTTGGATGGGAAAACTGGCTCTTGACTTTAAAGTGTTGACCTTCTACCTAAGTGGAAGCTAACTGAAAACATAATTTGGTATGAAGGTTTCAAGCCATGTGGGAAACATTGTGAGTTATGAAAAAGGGTAATTTCTGTAGGAGAAAATGACAAAATGTGTCTTTCTAGTGAGCTGTACATCTCTAAAGACAAGGTGAAAAAAAGCCCAAGGCAGTAAGGTCACCCTGTAGCTTGAGCTCTTCTGTGGAAACAGCCTTGCCCTATAAAGAGGAAATCTTGTGAATGTCACAGTTGGTAAAATGTGGAGATTGTCTTCTAGGGTTGAGGAGGGGTTAAAGCCAAACAGGTAGGTACAGAGTAGGGAGGTAGAACAAGAAGCAACAGAATAAGGGGAAAGCAGCAGCCAAAGCAGTGAAGCTTGCCTAGAGGGAAGACTGGGAACACTGTAGTTTCTCTGTGTATCAGGCAGTATGAAACCATAATATCCCACACCACTGCTGCCATGGTCCTTTTGGGTCTCTTAAGTTTACATGACAACATACTGTGTTTTAAATTTTATTTCATGAGCTCATTAAGAAATACAATAAACAGACTAGTGTATGAATTCATTCGTATCTCATTCCAGTCATATAGTTTCACGATTTATAATCCGTAACTCTTAATCTGTGCATTTATGAGGAAAAAAGTACTATTAGTTACCTAGCCAATGGTGAGTGTGCTCATCCCTCCTCTTCTGTCAGGGTGTGGGTGTCCCCTGTATCACAGAAGGAAGCACAGAATCCCCAGCAGTCTGGCCGCCGTTGGAGCTGCTTCAAAACGTTTTTTGGGTATGTGGTTTAAACCCAGCCAGGCAACTCATTCACTCACTCCCCCCCCTTCTTTCCCTCCCCCTACTCCCAGAGGGACGGAGAGGAGAATCGAAAAGGATGCAACTCCCACGGGTTGAGATAAGAACAGTTTAGTAACTAAGGTATAACACAAATCACTACTGCTACCACCAATAATAATAATGATAAAGGAAATAACAAGGGAATACAACACCTCACCACCCACTGACCGATAATTTACCCCCCCCCCCAGCCCGACCAAGCACTGACCGGATACCTCCTCCAACCCTGCAGTCTCCCAGCCCTTCCAGGTAACTCCCAGTTACATCCTGGGCATGACGTGCTGTGGTATGGAATACCTCTTTGGTCAGTTTGGGTCAGGTGTCCTGTCTCTGCTTCCTCCTGGCTTCCCCTCCTCCCTGGCAGAGCATGAGGCTCACAGAGTCCTTGGCCAAACCAAAAGATCAGTGTTATCAGCTCTGTTCCCAGGCCGAAAGTCAAAACACAGCACTGCACCAGCTACCAAGAAAGAGAAAAATGACTGCTACTGCTGAACCCAGGACAGTATGCTGATGTTTTATGCCTTCTGTTTTGGAGGCTTGGTCTATCAGCAGATTCTGAAGACAAAAGACAGTGGCTGCAGGAGATCATTGCTGTCCCTTAGCTCTTCCTGGTCATCTATCCTGCCTAGGCACAGCTCTGTCTGTGACCTAAGGCCATACCTAATGCTCCCAGCATTCGTCAGGCCTTAGTGTGAGTTGGGTTAGCCACAATCTGAGCAGGAGTTGAGTATCACACACAGTATCACAGTATGCTAGAGATTGGAATGAACAGTTACATGCTGCCTTCTTTTTATTTATCTTTCTATTTTCTCACTCTCTTTTTAATTGTAATTATTGGCATATCTGACTATGGAACACATAGACCATAGTTCCGTATTCAGAGCAGCACTCATAGGGTTTATGTTTAGGGATTAGTATATGTTTAGGGATTGCATACAATCAGGTAACTCACATGTCTTTATACATGCTAAGAAACATCTTCGAGGGATACCTAGAGCTAATCATGTGAGCTCAAACAGACCCTATATAGAGGCAAAAAATACAGAGAGAAGTAGACAAAAAAAAGGAAATACGGCAGCAAATAGTTGTTCCTGTAACATCAGCAGTAAGGCTAGGGATTAAATAAAATACAAGTGGAACATGAGTTCTATCTTGTGAAGATGTAACTTCGAAGAAAAACTCTCCTGAGTATATGGCATACCTAAAGAAATTAAATGTTTACATGAATTTAAAGAATGGCAGCTAATGTTTAAGACTTGTGACAATCATTACAAGTTATGTTCCCTAGAAGGTGTTTATTGTCCTTGGGGTTCTTTTGTTTGGTTTTGAGAGATGTTTTTTGAGTATCACATTCACATTCCATATGACAACTCAAGCAAACTGTGTAACAAATTTTGGTCCCTTACCAAAATTCTTATGGTAATACCAAATGATATACAAACCTTCTTCTGAAGCCTTTGTTTTAGAAACTTAGCATATCTGAAAAAATGTAT
Source organism: Pezoporus occidentalis (assembly GCF_034315485.1). Lineage (NCBI taxonomy): Eukaryota > Metazoa > Chordata > Aves > Psittaciformes > Psittacidae > Pezoporus > Pezoporus occidentalis. The sequence goes on from NW_026915268.1 coordinate 2,062,222, forward strand.
CCCTTCCCTTCCATTTTCTGTTGATGGTATTTGAGCAATCCTGTGTACTGATTGCAAAATCAAATTTGCTTTGTCATTTATGTGCTGTATTTATCCTTCTCGAGTATCCACAAAATTCATCAGGGATTTGCCAAGAAAGTTGGATCATTCCTCCCAGAAAGGAATTTGTAAATCTGGGAGGGTGGTGCTGTTTGTACAAGATCTAAAAGCAGCTTTCAGAATTTGCTAGAGAGGCTTGTGTAGCTTTAAGTAAGGAGATTATGTAAAATGCTGACTAAAGCTGAGAGCTTGCAAAGGCTTTGCTGAGCAGCAGAGCTCTGTAAAAGAAATTAATAAATAGCTTTTGGGTTCTGCCAGGCAAGGACTTCTCACTGTAACATATTTCAGTTTCCTTGTTTGGCCATTAGTAAACCCAACTTTCCTTATTACATCTGTGTCAATCTTGCTTTTATCTTTCACTAATACATTAATATGTGCTTTATTCTGGGTAGCATATATTTTTCTGTGCATTTATTTTATTCTTTGAGCACTAGAGAGGATGTCCTTACCCTTATATCAGTCTCACTTAATGAAAATAAAATGTAAGTATTTGAAGTTTTAATTATATGCTCATTTGAAAAATTCATATGAAAACAACCTCTGGTGGTGGGTTGGGTTTGTTTAGGGTTTTTTTCTGGCATGCCTTTACTGACAGAAAAATTGATTGTATTTTTTATCTCAGTACAAGTAGATAAAAAAAAAGAAATTACCTTGAGCTCCAATTGAAACTTGAATAAAACTTCACAAAAATATTGCAGGTAAATGCAAGTATTTCAGTAAAACTTTCAGTGAAGATTTTCTATGAGAATATACAAATGACAAACAAAGCAGTACTGCCCAAACCTTCTGAACTTTTTTTTTTTTCGTAATTTTTTTTTTTTTTTGTTGCATACTTGCTTCAGGACTAAATTAACAATTTTCTGTAGGAAATTAATTTGTTCTTGTGTTTACTGACCTGCTTTGGATATTTTACTGATCCTCTGGATATTCTATGTGTTCCGCATATACTCTGTAGCATTTCTTTTCATTGGACTGTGTCCATTGCCATTTATACTCCCATTCAAACATTATCTGTAGAAATATGACTAATAGATGAATGTAACATGCTTGTTCACAACCAGTTTAATGCCTTGCAAGAGTACTGGGGTGGAAAGGGAGAGCAGAAAAGTGCATTAAGAAGAAGGTGCCCTGGTTCAGTTTCAGTTGCAGTCTTACATGCTTCAACTGGTGTCCATGAGTGCAAAAGTGGACAGGAGGGGTGTTGCGATCAGGATTTGGTTACTGTTTGCTTAGCAAACTGCATGCTACCCCGTGAAAGAAGCCCTGGCTGTTCCTGTGTGGATGAGACAACTATGCCTTCAGCCAGTCATAAATTCCACTGCCCCAGGGACAGTAAACTGAAGAATTATTCTACAGGGGCATAAATAGTACAGATCCTGTTCTATTTCTTGGCTTTACAAAATTATTTTGTACTTCAAGAAGTAGAAATGTGATTTGGATAAGCAACTAAATTCTAGTAGTCAAGAAACTTTTGTCCCATAAGTAGGATCGCTGAACAGGTGATGACCTGGCATATCTCAGCTTATATCTGCATAGTACTGTGAGCATCAGGTTCTCACATTTCATCACTGTATTTTAGACATTTTATTAATAAGCTGCTGTACGTACTCCTGTTTTGTTGAGTTCAGCTGCTTGAAAAATATACTGGTTATAAAAAACAAATTGGGCCCAATCTTGTCTTCAATAAAGCTTTAAGAAAAGAAGTACTACTGAAGTAAATGGACATCATAAGCATTCTCAATTAATTATTGAATGCAGTATATTAGAGAAGCATGGATGTAAGAACTACCTTTTGATCATAATTCTTGAATAGCAGCTTAGTTTGAGTGTACAGTCCCTTTTTTATTATCTTTCATGACAAACATCAAAGAAATAAATGTTTCTATAAACTTGTATTTGTAGAAAGTGTATAGAAAGTATTCCTCATTAATGCAGAACCACTGAATCAGTTGTCAAAGACAGCAGCTGTGAATTCTGATAATTGCCTAATTAATCTAATGATACATTTTTCCTCTCATGATCCATCTAATATATTTCTGCACTGGAGCTGGATTCTGCAGCTGAGTTGTCTTGATACTGGTTTGGATAGTGACTTTTAAAATTGAAACATGATTACATGTATTAATAAAGCTGAGCAAGTAAAAGTCTTTTTCAAGTAACTCAATTGTTCTCAGTTAATATTTGGAAATACATGGTCTCAAGAATGTAAGGGGTTTTATTATGCAACTGGTAGGATAATAATTAACTAGCAGAACTTGGTTAACTGGTGTGTTTCCTATTCATTGTTATCCTACCCAGGCAAAGAATATACTGAGGTATTACTGGATTGGGAGTTAGCAGTCTTGAGAGAGGAAGTATTCTTCCAGCTAAAAGGGTGGTCAAACTGTGTACCACTGTTTCTGGATTCTTAGCCTACTTTGTATAGTTCTTCTGGTATCTTTTTCCTAGATGGGGAAAACAAATGTTTTGGTAGCTTTGATTCTAGGCAGTTCTGTAGTAGTGTGTATCGCAAAACAGAGTTTTGACTTATTCCAAAAAGAGCTTGGAACAAGTTAATCTGACAAGCATAGCTGTATGGATAATCAATTAAACTAATATAATATTGGTTTCAAACAAAGCAAATAATTGAATATGTACAACTTAATTTGCATAATTGCTAAAATACAGGCTAAAGGGGAATGGTACAGTTACAAATACACTATTAATAGATAGCTACTGCAATTTTGTAGAGTTAATTTGATATCTATTTCAAGTGTATTATTGTTTCTGTGAGTAGTAGAAAACTTCAGAGAGCAAATGGGAATTGGAAAACAAGTGGCAGCAATTTGGGATTTCCTTTATATTGCAAACATTTTTTTCCCTCTGCACCTTCGGGGTGGCATTGAGAAGGACCAAGAAGCGTTTGACATAAGAATGATTTTACACATTGAGCAGACTCTGCTGTCACTTGAAGATGCTCTACAGTCCCCATAGCACTAATTTTATACATTTTCTTTCATTTTAACCTAAGCAGCATCTCTCTGAGAAAAGCAGCTTTCAAATCATTATTTAGTATGCCATACGGTTCTTTCACCCTATCCACTGTGTAACAGTCTCTACCAAGAAATTTTGTGATTCATGACATACATGAATTTGGAGACAATGTTACTTACATAAGCAAAACCAAAAGTAAGCATGATACATGGATGTAAGAATTACCTTTCAGTGATAAGCAAGTGCTGCCATGAAGTCTTTGGAAAGTTACTTTTCCTGTAGCACCTGATACTGTTTTACTGTTTTCTGGATGTTCTAGTACAACAGTGGAATTATTGCTACATGTTTATGAAAAGAGTCTTTCGTATGAGTTGTAATCTTGTCCTCATGTATTACAACATAAGTTAACTGTACAAGAAAGATGTATGGAAACAGATCTGTGACTACAGCGTTTGGTATGTTCTCCTCCAATTGCTGCTTGTGCTTCAGGTGGAATTGTAGAAAATGTTCTGGATATTTAACAATGATTTCGACTTGTACTGCATTTATTTTTAGCTTGCATTCAATGCAAATGAAATGTAAATTACATCAATCTTAGCCTGTACCATTATGTCTGAAAAGCTGAAGGTTGTATCTTTCAACCTGATGAAAAAAGTACTGGGGACATGAGCTGCTACTTCAGTGATACTCAAATGTGAAAGACTTGACTCATTTAAATGGCTAGAGATAATGAAAAAATCCCACATATAACTCACTCCTACTAGTTCTGTAGAAGTGAATGCAATTGTTTCTATGACAAGGGGAAATGCTGATAAAATTTTTAAAGAGGAGTATGTATATCACTTGTTTTATAAAATATTTTTCATGCTAGATTAATGTTCACGCTACATAGTACTCTCCTTAATAGCTAAAATACAAACATGTTAAAATGATTTCCTGCTGTTAAATGGATGAAAGTTGTTAAGGCATAATGACAAGTTTGCTTCAAGCAACAGGTACTTCAGTGAAATGAGAAAATTTTGGAGCAGGGAAGTCTGCAGTCAAGATTAAATGACACAATTTTCCTTCTTTCTTGCCAAAGAGATCATAAATGTGTTAGTTTTGAAGGATTTCACTTCTATTTAATTTCTCTAATCATAACCAGCAATAGCAGTTCACTCCTGATGCAGGTTTTGTGAAGGGAAGCAATATGTCCTTATCACCTAAATGCAACTATAAAGCTGTACTTTATTTTCTCAGATTTTTTCCCTTGAAATATTACATTTTAAGGTATGGTGAAAGCTGAAATACGTCTTGACCCCTCTTACCACCTTTTAGTGTGAACTTTGTAACATTTATCTGCCAACTTAAATTTCAAAATGCAAAGTGGATTTTTTCTGTCCTTTAACTTCCTGGCTTGTTTATTTGGAGTATATGATCACAGCAGCAGAGAGTAGTTTTTACTGTATCTTCCTAAAGGGTGTAGTTCAACAATGTCCTTAACTTGGTATTACTGTAAAATATTTGTTGGTGTCAATAATAAAAAAAAAAAAGGAAAAAAAGGCCAAACTTATGTATATAGTGTATATAGTGATCTTAGTGAGGGTTTTGGGTGCTTTGGGTGAATTTTCTTTTAAGGAGGAGAAAAATTAAAAATATTACTTTTACAGTCATAAGTCATCTTCTTTACACATGCTTTTGAGGTAAATGAATAGGTCTTTCTGCTTTTTAAAACTTTTTTTGCTGTATTTGGCAATATACTCAGTAGCATTGTCCTCTCAGTGCTTTTTGCCATGTCTGGGTTAAGGCTGCCTGATTTCTTTTAGCTACATACTCTAAAAGGAGCAGCAAAAATATCCCTTCAGGGGTTTTGTTTTCAGGACAATGCTAGACAATCTGTTAACCTGTACTCCTTCCAGCACCTAAAATTACATTTGACCAAGGTCAAGAAACTCTCATCCTTGAAAGCTCTGGTGGCTTCTATAATTGAAGCCAATCCTGGCTGAAATAACACAAACCCTTTAATTCAAGCATTACAATAGCATCATACTATTTTAATTAGTTACAAATTACTGGATTTGTTCTATTTCTCCCCTGATTTCTCAACTTTGGGAAGTAATTTTACTCACGTTTTCAGAATTGCTTTTTGTCCAGAACTCCATTCAAAGGAACACTTACTGAGTCCATTTCTAAACTAGAATGAAGAACCATGTTAAATCAATTGTTTTCAGATGCTGCTACATTCAGCAGAATGCTACCTACCATGTAAGTCTGCTAATGAAATTCGAAACTAGAAAACTTCTGCTCCTTCTTTGTCAAGAAAAACATGGCATTTGAGACTATTTAAGACTTATTTTAAATGGGATTGAAGAATCGGGGTTTAGCTATATTTTGGAACTCTTAGCAAAAGTATACAGAGAACAGTATAAAAGGAGATGTTCGGAAAATAATCTGATCTTTGCAGAACAAAGACATGCAGGGAATTGTCCAAGAAGAAACTGCTGATTAATGTTTTGGTTGATAATCATTTTGTGTATGCTTGAATTATGCTACTTTCTGTTCAGAATCATCTGCAGGGATTGTATATTTGTAAACAAAGACAGATTAAGATAATTTATTATTTTTTTGTCTGCCATCCACATTTCTACCAGAAGTATCTACTTCTAAGCTCCCAACCACAATAACCTCTGAGCACTGAGACATTTTAATTGGCTTACAAGTATGAATCATCTTTTATCTTCATATAAAACATGAATGGTTCTAAACCTAATTCATGCTAGAAAATAGTACCCACATGCTTTCAGGATTAAGTACGATGTGTTAAATTCACTGAGTGCAGATGTGCAGGTAGTCCTGTAAATCAGGCGCACACCTTGTTCTATCCTGTGTGGACAAAAACTTCCAGAAGGAGAGGACAAGAAGCTGGTGTGAAATGTTATTCAGGTTTATCTCTGCCAGCTCTTTGTAGCAGCATACTGTCCTTAATGCTCTCAGGTGAATGGCTAGGCTTTAGAATTGCAGAATGAGTAGGTACTCTGTCTTAGCAATTAGCCACAGGAAAGTAAAGCTGTATCTTGTGTGAACAGACAGATGAAAGGTCGGTTAATTGAACTTCTAAGTGCCAAGCCTTGAGCAGCACTGACAGGCATCCTGTCAATACATGTTTAACACTACCAAAGAAAGAAAGAATATCCTTTCTAACAATTACCCATTAAGCTGCAATAGGAGCACCACATCTACCAAATGTGTCTAGGTCTATGAATTAGAGCATTATGGTTGGCTCATTTTATTAGATGTATGTCTAGAGTTGAAAAGATTAGGTGCTTTACATAAGGCCTGGAAAAAATGGTTACAGCAAGAAAATTGCATGTAAGGCTTTTGTCCCTTTCCTTTGCTTTCAGTGGAATGGAATTTTTCCCATTCAGATTAGGCTCATTACTTCACTTTCATTTCCCAGTCTCAATGTTATCAGAAACATTTTAAATACATCTATTTAAAATTCCTGTATGTCTGATTTTTGTAATAAATCCTGACTTAATCTAAATCCATAAATATCCAGCTACTCACATTGTTATGGAAAAAAAAATCTTTCTAATGGATCATGATTAAACCTAGTAAATATTATGTATATATACTGTGTGTGTTGTTAGTATATGCATGTTTATATGCACATGTGAGCATAATATGGGTAACACTGATAATCAGGAGACGTGTATGTATGTATTATAAAAAGGGTCTATACTGTTGCGTGAACTTAAGTCTTGTTAGTCTCCCTGTTCCACGTAGGCTAAAGTCCATTCCTCACATCAGTACAGAGTGCAAGATGCTGCATTTGAGAGGAAGGACAGTTCCTGAAAATGAGAAGCTGCAGATAGGGAAACTACTTCAAGAAGCTCCATTTCAAGACCATTTCTCTTACAGCTTGTCAGAGATTGAAAAGTTGTTTGTAACTCCATTTTCTCAGAGATGGTAAAATATACCTCTCTCACGGTCTCTTGGGATGAAAGGTGTTGAGATAAGACTATGGTGGATGGGAATGCTCTGATCCACAGCCTAAAAAGGCAGAACTTGGTAATGAAGATGTTCGGGTTTATTGAACTAAGAGTCTATCTGTAGTGAAGTAATCCAGGAGAGTTGATGTCACTTGCCTGCAAGGTTTGAGAAGCAGAAATTCTGTTTCTTCCTTTCCTTGGAATCTGAAAAATGAAAGATGAATTCATTGCAAATTGCTGGTCCAAAAAGGTATGAGATTCAAAGCCAGTTGTGGCAGTTAGTATATAAAAATAATTAGAAACTTGTGATTACCTGTACATGAAATTAGGTCAATTTTTTGTTACTCTTCTGCTACAAGTAGAAAGAGGATTACTCTGCAAGACTGCATTGTAATCTTATGTTCTTATTTTGACTTTTTATTTCATACTTCCTGCTTTTTGGTTAATTTTCCTCAGTATGTATTTTAGTCCATAAATTCATATAAGCTATTGAAAACTCTGTAAGGTTAAGGATTTATTTACTTGAAGCTGCAGAGTTGATATATCATAATCAAGAAAAAGCACAACACCCAAATTCTTCAGATTCCTAGCTCTGTATAGCTTGGTTACATGGATTGTTAGTGGTAAAATGGACAAAAAAAAAATTAATTTTAAAAGTTTGCTCAGGATTCAAGATTCACAGATTCTCCAGTCACAGAATAACTTTAGTACTGTGCTTTAGTTGATTGGGATGGAGGGTAATAAGGGGGAGTTTTGTGGAGTATCAGACTTCCAGTTTAACTTCAATAACAGATTATGTTGAACAATAAGTTAGTGGTTATGTAATAGGTTCAATTTCCTTGGTTTGTTCGTTATCACAGAAGTGTTACTTTCTGTTCTGGGGCTGGGAAGGAGATGTAAAGGGGATTGAAGAGATTTCCTGCATACAATTTTTTTCTTTTCCTTAGATTTAATAAGGAAGTAGCTCTTCCCTGTGAGGGTGCTGAGGCGCTGGCACAGGGTGCCCAGAGAAGCTGTGGCTGCCCCATCCCTGGCAGCGTTCAAGGCCAGGTTGGACACAGGGGCTTGGAGCAACCTGGTCTAGGGAAGGTGTCTCTGCCCATGGCAGGGGGTTGGGACTGGATGAGCTTTAAGGTCCTTTCCAACCCAAACCAGTCTGGGATTCTGTGATTACATGTAGCAGGTACTGGTTTGACATCAGATATATTCAGCTCATTATTATGTGTAGTTTCAGTACATATACTCCAATATTCCTATTTGTACATAGTATGACAAAAGGTTTCAGTTGAGAGTGTCTCCAATTTCAGTGTATCAAATTGATATTTGGATAAATGCTCAAAGACTGTATTAGTGAGATTTCATGTCAACTGTAATTTTATGTCAGTATTGTTCACAAATCTGTGTTAAACTGAATGATAAGTTTCAGTGTTTATTTTGAAAAAGAGATACCTAAATAAAATGCATTCTGAAATTACTCTCTAGCTTTTCTCTACTCTGAGGAATACAGACTGATTATGTTATCCTTTTAAGGGTGCCTTTAACACAACTGTTTTGTGTTCTTGCCTATGAACATTTGGTTAAGGACATGTTTACATGGAAAAGTTGTGATTGACCTGTTTATTTGTTTCTTTCTTATAGAGACACTTACAGAAATCATAGAATTGTTTAGGTTGCAAAGACCTTTAAGATCTAGCCCAACCCTTAAACCAGCACTGCCAAGTCCTCAACTAAACCATGTCGCTCAATGCAATATCTAAGTGTGTTTTTAACACCTTCAGTGACGGTGACACTGCTACTTCCCCGTGCAGCCTGTTCCAATGCTTGACAACCCCTTTGGTGAAGACATTTTTTCAAATATCTAGTCTAAGTCTCCCCAGATACAGCTTGAGGCAATTTCTTCTTGCCCTATCACTTGTTTTTCAGCTGACACCCACCTTGCTACAACTTTCTTTCAGGTAGCTTTGGAGAATAAAAAGGTAGGTCCTGAGCCTCCTTTTCTCCAGGCCAAATAACCCCAGTTCCAGCAGCTGCTCCTCATAGAACTCATTCTCTACACTCTTCACCTGCTCTGTTGCCCTTCTCCGGCCCCACTCCAGCACCTCAATGTCTCTCTTGCAGTGAGGGGCCCAGAGCTGAACACAGAATTCAAGGTGAAGCCTCACCAGTGCCCAGTACAAGGGAATGATCGTTTCCCTAGTCCTGCTGGCCACATTACTTCTGATATAAACCAGGATGCAGTTGGCCTTCTTGGCTGCCAGGGCACAAGCTGGCTCAAATAATTATCATTAGTTGTTAACTACCTGCATAATAGAATGTGATGTGTGTCTGATCTTGTAGGTTAGAGACATTCATGAAGCATATCTTTTTGGCTTTCTGTTTTAATATGAGAAAAATCTTTAAGTATTCCTCTGCATTCTGCATATTTCTTTTGTAGCTGTTGACTCATTCAGTAAAGTAAACAAATGTTTTTTCTTGGTTAGGGATTAACAGTAAGAAATCATGTGACAGCACAGCAGGCACCTTGAGGGAACAAATAAAGAGAAATGTCAGCCAACCACCTGCACTTAGTGAAGTTGCTAATTAAATCATGAACATTGAGGTGAGCTGTAGATTTTGCAGATAGGGAGGATGGTCCTATCTGATAAATACTATCTTGATTTAATGAGGTGTCAATAAGATTTAAAGATTTCATCTTATTTTTTTATTATTATTGCTAGTTGTGTTTTTAAATTAAAAAAATCATAGGAATTTTACTGAGACTGGAGGGAGGCTGTATCTATGAGCTTGTAGGTGTGCCCTCTTATGAAGACATGCAGTGAATGTCCATATAGCAGATGGCTGGTAAGCAAACAACTGACTTGTGTTGTGGTTTGCTACTTTTTTCCCCAGGGGAGAAAGCATTTCTTAAATGGATGCTTTCCTCCAATATGAAACTATTAGATTAGTGTGCAGACACTGTTTCATAAATAGTAAAAATTCAAAAGATTCCCCTTCTATGGCCAGCTAGTGGAAAAGATTGAAAAACAGCAATTATCTCTTCTGTCCCTATTTATTCTTCTGTACTGAAGCTGGGCCCAGAGCTTCCAGCAGAAAGCAGCCCGTGTTCTCAGAAAAGTACAGTACTATTGCTGTGCCTTATCTCTGTAAGATGACAGTGGAAAGGATAGTTATTGTATGGTTTTTTTTTTAATTATTTCATTGTGTTCATTATAGGGATTGACAAATATTTGCTTCAAGGGATATGTACCAAGCTAACAAATGTCTTTATTTTGTATTTATACTGTAGTTTGTTTAGCTGGATGTGCCCTAGACTGTGAAGCTCACAAAAGTAATTAATTTACATTTCCTAGTGTGACCCACTGTACAGGGCTGTGCAGTGCTGTCAAGTGAATTGTGTACCATTGTTATTAGGCCAATCCCATGCCTGACATTGCATAATAATAAAATCAAAGTTTTCACTGTGGGAGAGAGCAGTCCATTGGGCAGCAGTTGTGGCTTAAACCAAGTTGGAAAAGTATCATGCAGCTGCTGGCTCACTCCCTGGGGTTACGATGGGGAGGAGAATCAGGAAAAGGTAATACCTGAGGGCTGAGTTTACTAACTGGGGGAGAAGGCAGTGTAAAATATAATAACAACAGTAACAATGATAATAATAAGAAAAGAGAGAGAGGCATAAAAGCCAAGCAACACAAGTCATGCACAACACAACTGCTCACCACCCACTGACTGATGCCCAGCCCATCCCTGAGCAGTGATCAATGGTTCTAGGCCAACTCCCCCAGTTTCTATATTGAGCATGATGGTCTGTAGTATGGAATGTTCGTGAACCAGCTGGGATCAGCTGCCCTAGCTGTGTCCCCTCCTTGTGGCCCCCGAGCCTCCCTGGCAGGGCACTATGAGAAATTCAAAAGTCCTTGGCTTAGGGTAAGCAGAGCTCAGCAATAATATCAGTGTGTTATCAACATTCTCAGACTAAAAAAATACAGCTACAAGGAAGAAAATTAACTCTATCCCAGCTGAAACCAGGACAGCAACTTTTAAAGGGTAACTCACTACAAGAAACAAATGTAAGAACCTGATAATATAATACAAAGTACTTGAAAAGAGGGGCTATATTACCTTTTTGTAGTCATTGGGAACTTCACCTGACTGCCATGATTTTTCAAATATGGTGGACAGTGGCTTAGCAACTTCACTCACCAGCTGCTTTAGGACCCTCAGATGGATTTCATCAGGTCCCATGGACCTGTGCACATTCAGGTTCTTAAGATGATCCTGAACCTGATCCTCTTCTACCTGCCTTACAAGACTTGGGCACTTGCCAGTGAAGACTGAGTCAAAGATGTCATTGTGATCCTCAATCTTCTCCAAATCCAGGGTAACCAGTTCTCGTTTCATCCTGGAGGGGACACGCATTATCGCAAGACTTTCTCTCAACATACCTATGGAATCCCTTCCCTTTACTTTGACATCTTTGGCCAGACTCAATTCTATCTGGGCCTAAGATTTCCTGACCTGATCCCTAGCTTTCTGAACAATGCCCCTGTATTCTTCCCACGCCACCTGTCCTTGCTTCCACCTCCTATAAGTTTCTTTTTTCCTTCTGAGTTTTCTCAGCAGCTCTTATCCATCCATGCAGCCCTTTTGGCCTTCCTGCCCCATTGATGTTAGAAGGCAGGTCACTGATTGTGCTAGATGTAATAGGACAATGTGGAGATGCCATTTGCTAACAATGAATTTTTCTGTACTCCTCTTTTTTAAGTTTGGAAGCTTTTTCAGTTCATAAAAGTACATTGAACCAGTAAACATATATCTTGGTGTGTGTCCTGGGTTCAGCAGTAGCAGTCATTTTTCTCCTCCTTGGTAGCTGGTGCAGCGCAGTGTTTTGACTTTCGGCTCGAGAACAGAGCTGATAACAATGATGTTTTGGTCTGGCCAAGGACTTTGTGAGGCTCATGCTCTGCCAGGGAGGAGGGGAAGCTGGGAGGAAGCAGAGACAGGACACCTGACCCAAGCTAGCCAAAGAGGTATTCCATACCACAGCAAGTCATGCCCAGGTAACTGGGAGTTACCCGGAAGGACACGGACTTCCGGATGGGACTCGTTTCTTGGCCAGTGGTATTGTATTCTCTTCCCTTGTTATTTTCCCTTATCATTGTTGTCGTTGGTGGTAGCGGTGGTGATTTGTGTTGTACATTGGTTGCTGGACTGTTCTTGTCTCAACCCGTAGGAGTTGCACTCTCTCGATCCTCCTCCCCGTTCCTCCGGGCCTCAATTGCTCTCAGCCCGGCACCACTCACTGGAAGTGAGTGAACAAGCTGTCTGGCTAGGGTTTAAACCACGACAATGTGTTAACACGTTTCTTTTAAAGTATGTCAGAAATTCTGCTCATTATATTATCTACTGTATTTGACGTCTGTGTTATTGCATATTAAGTTATGAGCTTAACGTCTCACTCCCAGCAAGATATGAGAGATTGTTTAAAATATACCCTATTTTTTTATGCTGTACCTCAATTTAATCTTGAGATAGAGGTTGCTTTATTTAAAATGAAGTAGAAAAACCTGTCCTAAGCTCTGCAAATACCATTATCCCTGAGGTGACAAGTTGTTAGCAATGTAATAAATAGAGTGGAATTACAATAGTCTTAACTTAGTGTCATGGAATTTCAGTCAGGCAAGAATCAAAAAGACTCTTTTTTTCTGATCTACTGTCAATTTTGGCAGCAGATTGACAAACAGGGGTCCCATAAATTTAGAATGAATAAACATCAGAGATCATTTTTTTTCTTATTCTAAGGCATAACAGTTTGGATGGCACCAGCCTTTTAAAAACCAGGGCACAGTTTAAGCAGTTGCAATAATTGTAAATACAAATCCAATCCATGGCAATAAAGGACAGACATATCCACGGTCCTCCAAGTGTCTGCTCCATGGCAATTTATGCACTTCCCGCATATAACGGCCTTGGTCAGTTCTTACACGGTCTTTATACATGTCCTCCTTTGTGAGGGCTGAGGATAGTCTGTGTGTCTACCACTGTGGCTCTGGCCCATGAACCATGGTAATTATAGCTGCAGTTCAGTAGGTTGCAGAGATCTAATCTGGAAAAAAAACCGTGTTGAGTCAATATGTGTTTCTAGGAAAAGCCATTAATCTCTTTGGGTTTATTATCAAGTCAACATAGCCTGGTAGCAGAATAAAAGATGAGATTTCTTGTAACTAAAAAGCAGGTTCATTCCTTTAAAGACTACCTCGTCATTAAACTTAAAATACTCCCAGCTAATCATAAGTGTGTATTTTGTGGCAACTCCCTTCTCTCTTGTGGGGGGCAGGAGGAATCTGTGATGGGGTGTTCCCAGATCACTATTCAAGAATCTTATAGCTTCCTTATCTGCACAACACTGTTATCACTAATTATAATCTTCTACTGACTTCCTTGAGAGCAGTTCTTCCCTGTAGCAATTGCCAGGGATATTAAATAGCTGGTCTACAATAAACTGATTCTGAATGTCAAGCTATTCAAACACTATATAATCACCATTTTGGGGTTAACAAACTTTCTTTCATAACTGATTGTTGTGACATTAATTTTGAAAGTAATAACACCCACTGGGTGAGTGTGTAAATCATCACTTTGCGAGGCAATTTTTACACTAAGACCATCATTCAAAGCAAGAATAACAGACAAATTAGCAGTTAAACGTTTCATGGTTCTGTTTTAATTTTATTGCTTGTAGCTCCAGAGAACATTCAGCTTTATATTGTTGGGGTGGGGTTTTGGTTGTTTGTTTTTTTTTAAATCTTACTAATAAAGAGTTTTGGTTTTGAACATGTTCTCAGGAGCCGGTACTCCAGACTTTGCCCTCCAATTGGTATTACAGTATCAGTAATTGCTGCCTCATGTTAACATTTATTTAAAGCTGCTGATTTAACATTTAAAAATTCTGAGGTTAATGGATCTGTGAATACAGATCCATTAACCTCAATAAAAACAAATGGGACCTCTAGTGAACTAAAATAAGTGCAGATCAAGGATACACTTTCATAATACTAACTGATAGCATTTGGATTTTACTGTTAAAATGTCAGGTCATAAGAAGGGCTAGTAATGTAGTAATGTTCAAGGTGAATTTTAGTGTTTCAGTCTCTTCTGTGACCCAAGATAGTATAGCTTAAGATCAAGCAGGCTCAGTGTTTTAATTGCAAGATATTCTGGGTGTATTGCTATGTAAATGGTATGTTATTGGCGCTGAGCTGGGTTTACTTAAGAATGAAATTGGTTTGAATGCACGTTCATCTAATGAGTAAATTTTGATTGTGAAGTTAAATGGCAAAATTTCATCTTATTTTATATGGAAATTGACTTCTAGCTTGCAGCACAGGAGAAAAATGCAATACTTAAGAAATGAATAAATAAAATAAGGAAATGTATTTCCTTAGAATTGCTTTCCTTTAGTCCTTGTATTCAGCCTAACATCATTGTAAAAAAATATGGAGATCTAGAAACACCACTTAGAAAGAAACATCATTTCCCCAGTTCATCTCTTGCTTCATAATACAGCAAATATGCTTTTACAATAGGCATATACAGAAACAGGAGGTGTAAATTCTCATTTGAATTCACCAACATAGACAGCTTTGCTTTTGTGGGAATGAGTTAATTCCACAAGGAACATGTGATTCTACCTCTGTCCATCTTTCAAACTTGCTTGTCAAAATTATGTTTTCTTTCAAGCTCTTAAATATGTATCCATAATCACTAACACACAGTTGAAGAAGTTGTAAATCACTCAGTGCTAATGCTGCACATGGACTTCAAGAGCGAGATCATAAAGTATCAACAATGTGTATTTCTGCTCTAAGAAGTATTGTATCTGTGAATAGTGAAAGACTACATATACTTGTTAATAAAGTACATTAAATACTAACCATATATGTTATTTTCAGCATGCAAAAGGAGAGATAGGGAATTACTCAGCAGATAATTCTGAAGAGCATTATATAGGCAGCTTGGAGCTATATTATATTGATCTTTAGAGTAGCTGGGTCAATAGAAACCTAATTTACTTACATGGGCATGCAAAGTGTTAGTGGACGATTATTAAACCACATAGTATTTTCTACATGGCAAACAATTAGAGGAAGAACGTGCAAAAGCACCTATACATTTAGAACTCAGCGTCTTATGGAAAATCCATGTCACCAACATTCTTCAAAACAGTTTTACTGGCTTTATTTGCTATATCAAATAAGGCTACAATATGCTTTTGCACAGTTGTTCTGAAATAACAATAGTTTCAAATATTTCTTTTGCTTTCAGAAAACAAGTTTCAAAAAAGAACAGGAAAAGCATGGAAGAGATCAGGCTGAGTGCAGTTACAAAAATATGCTACTTGTATTTCTGGTTTCTGCTGTTATTACTAAAGACTTCATCGCATTACACAGGCAGAACTGTAATCTAAATCTGGCTTCTTTATGAATTTGTTA
Source organism: Pezoporus occidentalis (assembly GCF_034315485.1). Classification (NCBI taxonomy): domain Eukaryota; kingdom Metazoa; phylum Chordata; class Aves; order Psittaciformes; family Psittacidae; genus Pezoporus; species Pezoporus occidentalis. The sequence goes on from NW_026915268.1 coordinate 2,077,754, forward strand.
CAATTCGAAGTAACCCACTTTTTTGTTGTTTGAGTTTTTCATTATGAATATTGATTAGCCTGTAGACATCCCAACAAACAGGAATGTATTCAAATCTCAAGAAACAAAACTAAAAAATAAATCTCTATGACAAGTACACAGATGTCAGAGTAATAGCTTTCCAAGGTGTAAGCATATAACAAACTAAACTATATTTATCAAAAGAGAGGTACAGCTAAATATTGGCATTTCTTGTGAATACTTTAGATCTACTGTCATAATGTGTGTTTTGATGAATAAAGCCCAACAGTGTTTAAAAACAGAGAAAAGCCATATTTTGAGTACTTCCCTATTTAGCAAAACAGACAATGTCAGGTTTTTGCTGTTCTGACTTTGTTTCAACTCTACTAAACATCAAGTAGATTGGATTCTAATGTTGGAAAACAGAATGCATCACTTTGTGAATAGCAATGCATTAGTCTGTGCATTGGAATGAATTAGGCACACTCTATTACTCTACTGTCCTGTCATAGTTCTACTCTTCTAAAAATAGTTCTTGTGAGAATTTGCTGTTAAATTTAGGACAACACTTTAAACAAAATTTACTGGAGTCTTTCATCTGTTAAATTTCATTATAAGTAATATTAGTTCTTTTTAACAGTGGAAATATTTCTTTTATCTGAAAGTTGCACTTAATGCATTCACCAATTTTGATGTGATGTAAATGAACCTTAGGAAAGTTTTCTTTAAGTAGTATTAGGTGGCATTAAAATCTCAAACTGCAGCCTTAACTTTTTTTGAAATGTAAGGTCTTTTAATGCAAAAGGTTATTACTGGTGTATTCCACTGTTTCTTTTGAATTGGATATCTTGCTTTCAGGGTCTGCATTCTAAATTCTTAATTCAGGATCCATCAGCAGAGTATCCAAATCTATTGTTGGAGCTGTATTTTCTCTAAGAGTATTTGAGACATCAGCTAAATCTTTTTCTGTGTGTTGGAATCAAGCCTCATAGATATCTATTTTGCACTTTGAAATGAGTCTTCCTACATACACCTCCGTATTTAATAGTGTGTTAATGACAAGAATATTTTGAAGAAATGCCATTGAATTTTAACCAGAAAGGTAAACTGTTTAAAGGGAAGTAATAATTTCTGGCAGGTGGCTTGTGGTCCTTTTCCTCTGATCTGTATCTAGGCTGTAGCCATGTTTATTCTTTTTAATTTTCCAAGAGTCTTCTGTGTAACCCAAATCTGCTAATAATGCACAGCAGCAGGGTAATATACTTACCATTCTACTTTGGTACTTTTTTATTTATGGACTGTACTGATGAGAAGATCTGTTATTGATTGTTGTTATGTTGGCCCCAGTTTAGCTAAATGCTCCAGCACATTTCTGTCTTTTGGTGGAAAAGAGTATTAAGTACTGTTTTTGTGAGTACTAATGCCCTCAGATTGAGGTATAGTCCAGAATCATACTGAACTGCACTTTTTTTATAAATTAAACAGTGAAAATAGAAGACAAACACATCTCACTACTTCACGAGACAAACATTAGTCTTCTATCTTCCAAAATGTGTGAGTCTTATTAACTGGGGATCTCTCTAGATTATCTTCTGTTACATGCACACGTTCTGTTGTAAAAAAAGAATGAAGGAATTTACTTGTGGTGCTGAGTTGACATGGTGCTGTTAATAAACTCTCAGTTGCTTTGTCTTTGCTAAAGGTAAAATTTGTAGCAGACTGGAGCAAACCATCCAAAGGAATATTTTGTTAGCCTTAAAACAGGCTTGGTAATAACAATCTCAATTGTCACTACAGTATTTATTTAATATCTAACATTATTTTACAGATCAATCCATTCCTATATTTTCATCAATTTTTATTGTTGTCATTTCTCACCAATAATCAGCCATTCATCTTAGAATCATAGAGTCATAGAATAGATAGGGTTGGAAAGGATCTTAAGCTCATCTAGTTCTAACCTCTCCGGCCGTGGACAGGGATGCATCACACGACCATGTCACCCAAGGTCCTGTCTAACCTGGCCTTGAACACTGCCAGTGATGGAGCATTTACCACATCTTTGGGTACCCTCTGCCAGCACCTCATCACCCTCACAGCAAAGAACTTCTTCCTTATATCTAACCTGAACTTCCCCTGTTTCAGTTTGAACCCATCACCCCTTGTCCTATCACTACAGTCCCTAGTGAAGAGTTTCTCTCCATCATCCCTATAGGCCCCCATTCAGATACTGGAAACCGCTCTGAGGTCTCCACGCAGCCTTCTCCAGGCTGAACAGCCCAGCTTTCTCAAAAAAAAAACAAAAAAAACAAAGGACATTCTGATGTTCAGTCACTGAACATCTTTTTAATTAGGAGCTTTGTTGCTTTTTTTCTGTAATGTCTTTGAGTTTTTATGGTACAGTATGCTATCAGCAGTATGGTAGCAGAATGCCGTGCAAAGCATAGATTTACAAAATGTCTAATCCTTTCAGTAACAGATCTGCTCCCCAAAAGTATTTTGAAATATATTTCTCTAAGGATCATAAGAATTTATCTGACTGAGGCCCTCTGTTAGAAAGACAGAAATCACTTTGTGCTCTGCAAACTTTGAGCATGCCTTGTTGAATTCATTTTCAGCTGTGATATGGAATTGTGGAGTAACCTCTAAGGAGTCTGTATATAGAAATGTCCTGGAGCATACTTAAATTGTGAGGTTTTTTAGAAGATATTTCTTCCTTGTTTTCATTAAAAAAAAAAAAAAGAAAACCACAACAACCCAAAATCATGAGTTTCAATGGAATCTCCATTTGGAGATGGATTTGTTCCATTTGGAACATCAAGTTTGCGCTCACTGTGTCCTCTCTGTTCACTTGTCCATTCATTTACTGTGTGTCTACCAAAATCAGGTTAATTAGGCAATTCTAGTGATATATAGTGTAGTTCTATTTCAAGAATATTGTTGAGTTGATTGGATTTTTTTTACTTCAGAGGAAAAGCAGAAAAAAATGTGGGTGGCAGTTGTTCATGGAGAGTTTCCTTATACCTTTGAAGAGTGCATGGTATGTTAGTGTAGTCACACTTTTCTTCTATTGCCATGGTTTTCAAACATAAAGAGCAATAGTGAAATATAAGAGATTTAGACTGTGGGATATCTGGTGGTCTTTAATCAAAAGTATCCAAACAGTGACTGGATATTAATAAGAAGCCTTTTTCTTTCCTTTTCCTGAAAGGTATTTAAGGAAATAGAAGGCTTTTTATTTGCTGACATTTCTTACATTGTTTGGACACACACACAAAAAAAAAATCGCACAAAAAAAACACAGCCCAAACCAATCAAACAAGAAAACAAAACAGTTTGAAAATAATCAGATATGCAGCATATAAAATGCATCTGAAGTTTGATAAATGACTTGAAATGCCTAGAATGTGTACTGTCCCATTAATCCTTTAACATGTTTTAGTGAAGTACAGTTTAGTCAGAGAATTGAAGATTCTGTACAAATTGCTACCAGTAAGCTGAAAGCATGCTCAGGTGTGAAAATATTGCAATGAGTTTTGGTACTTCCCAGCTTCAGTCTCCAATCTTCATTTATTTCATGTTCAAAATAATGATAGGATTGGAAGATAGTTATCTAAATATTAAATAAAAATAAATAACATTTTAAGAAGTCTGAAATCTCTCTTCATTCTCACTAGTCTATGATGAAGCATAATACAGAAGTAATACCATGTTTTCCTCCAAGTGTCTTGCAATATGTGAAACTTTCAAGTGTAATTCCCCAAAATGTAAATACTATATTTTTAGTATAGGCTGGTAAGGAATTAATCTTTTTGAAACAGATGGGATAGTAGAGATAAGAGTATCTGCCCAAAATAGTGCTTTAAAATCCACAATATTTTGTGATTTTTTTTTAATTTTATTTTTTATGTAAATGGAGGGTCTCTTTGCTTGTCTCTGATAATCTGCTCAAAGGTGGAAACTCTGAAATGCAGATGTGCAAGTTATCTGAAAATACCTGTTTACATTTCTCAGTTTCATTCAATTCAGATTGTGCATAGTCAAATACACTGAAAACAATACTTACTTCAGGTAGATTAGTGAAGACAAATCGTTGTTATGTTTTTCTGGACCTGCACCTGACTTCCAAAGTAACCTATAGTTCCCCCTTTTTCAAATAGCAGTGATGCTGTCTTGTCTGTGAAGTGTGTGACCATATCTCTAAAGTACAAGCACCACAATATACTGGTCTCTTTGGCACTGTTTTCTAGAGTTATAACACATAGTACATTATGGAACTGTGGTAATTCAGCAGAAAGCTTTGAATACTCATCCTCACACTTAGCAGTGATGTGGTCAACATGGAAACACAACTAGGCTGAGAGACTACACCAGCATTTCAGAGCACATTTAGGAGTGTTTGGCATGATAGCTATATCTTGTGAATGGTCTTCTTATTAGGAAATTTGCTTCTTGCTATATTGCCTTGTTAGGTTTTTCTCTCTTTCTGTGTTTGAAGGGCTTTCTAGTCTGAAGAGCCCATCTCTAACCACCAACTTTCCAGGCATTTCATGGGGTGGGAGCTTGAGTTTCCTATCACTGAGGCTTCACTTAGGACCCATGTATATTATTTAGTCTTTATTTACCTGTTGTTTTGGATTGTAATGACTGTAATTGGAGTACCTAATTCTAAAAGAGGTTATTAAGTAAATAAATTAATCAGATTGCATGTCATGGTAATATAATCAAGATGATATTTCCCTAGTAAAGTATTATCATTTTATAAATAGTTCATGATATCTGACTGTTTACATATATATTCATGAATATATTAACATTCAGGAAAAGTATTTTAACAGAATCCTAAAGTAGTAGGTTTGTTTTTTTTTTTTTTTCAAGTTGTGTAACATAACAATAAGACACTATATTATGTGCTTTGATTTGTCTTCCAGAACACGAGTATACTATAAACAGTTATGAGAGAGTGAAACTATGGTCTTAAAAAAAGCTTATTTTGATATATCTGCTGGTGTTTATATTTCACAACTTGCTGAACATACTGGGCTTCACTATCTTATGCAATGATAATGACAGATTATGAGCTTACTTATTACCATTTCTTTCATTTATGATCTCACAAACAAGAGCAGCAGCCTTCCTTCCCACCATCCACAAGCTGTGGTAACTAAATAAAACTAAGCTTGTAATTCACTTCCTTGTATTTAAAATATTTCAACAAAAATATCTGTATTAGCCTTCTCTCTGCCATACAACATAAGCAGAAGAGAAGGTTGGGTAGCCTGAAAACTATATCCTGATCATCAAAAAACAAACAAGAAAACCTGAAATTCAGCAGTGGCTCTTCACCCCTCTAATAAGAGCAATTCATAATTAAGTAAAATTGAATACTGACATGTTGATAATAATTAAGCAATAAAAGCAATTGGTTATGGTTGACAGTATGTGATAAACCTTTTCAAATGTAACTGAGTGTGTATTAGTATAGGGTAATAGTGGTATTCCTGGTGTGTCTTGGTTAAAATGACACAGCTGAACTAACTTTAATCTGACAAGAGGCTTCCCCTGGTATAAATCAGTACAGCTTCTTTGAAAGTCACCAGATGAATTTACTGTAAACAATGCATCTAAAGATATACACCCACTGACCATTATTCCCTACTATCTCCTTTTTGTGAGCAAGGAAAACACAGTTCTCTTTGGAGAAGTGGAAACCACACTTTGGAAATAAGGTGCAGTTATCATTGCCATTTGTTCATTACAATCTGTATAAATGTCATCTTATTCTACCCAGTGTTAGTAAGCAGACATGCTTGATATTGTTACTAGTAATATTTTTGCAAATTTTAGTTAGGTAATTCAACCTCATGTTCGGTGTTTGACATAAGCTGACCTGCTAATATTGGCAGTGTACCAGAACATTGCTTTGGTGGATTGTTTTGAGTGGGTGAATCCTATTTCTGTCTTTTAGGCTTTTTATTTCTCTTCCCCTGTAGAACATCTAAACCTATCACTTGTCTTTGCTAGTTTAAAACTTATCTTTTAAAGAATAGTCTTCAAAGTTTCCAGTATCAAGGTTCTGCATTTTACTACTCAAGTTCTCTGTTGATACTGAACTCTTGCTGATAACAGAAAAAAGCAGAGAGCTTGCTTTTTAGAAGATCTCTGCTACTGTCTGTGGCTGGGAACGAGATGCAAATGAAAGGAAGGAATGCATCTCACGTGATAGTCAAAGTAATTTGGGGAGCTATATGTGTGCTTTCATAAGCTACATTCTTACAGTAACAGTAGAATTGGTCAAGCTGTTGAAATAAGGCAGTGATTAAAGTAGATTAACAGTATCCAAACTTGTGTCACTGAAACAAGTGGAGACAAGTTTCTGCTGGAAACAGCTTTGTTCCAAAATTGAAGAACATGGCAGAATATGAAGACCTATAGGCTTTCACAACCCTGTATGTTTATTTAGGCCCTACTGGTGAATGAATTCAAGCACTAATCCTGGGTTCAAATAAACCTGCATTAAAACATATACACTGTGCAGGATCTGTGTGAAAATGCTGAGCAGAGTCTCTTTCAGTGTTCTTTACATGGAAAATTTCCAGAATTTAAATGTAATATTAGAGTTCAGATTTCTCTTTTTGAGGGCTTTCAGTTATTCCAGCAGCAGAAAAACAAACAAATAGCAGCCAACCAAATAAATAAATAAATCTGCTACAACACACAAAAATCAGCTTTGGGACATATCCATGATGATTAGCGATATACATTGCCCAAGTGCTGCTCTTTCCATCTGTGTCCAGCCCCCCTGCTTCCCTTCAATCCATGCACCTTATGTGCTGCATCTTTGACATACTTTTAGTCCTTTAAAAGACGCTGATGTGGAATGAACATTCAATCCATTTTGCTATTACCTTTATGAAAGCTACAGTGCACCCTGAGAAGAGCATGCCTGACCCAATTTGATCTTTCATTTCTAACACCATAGCTTGCTGACTTTCTAAAGGATACTCAAGAAAGGCTTATTAGCAGATGTTATCACTGGAATCACCTTTTCTGAAATAAGGAATGACAGGACCATCTGTGCATTTGTTGCTTGATAACCTAAGCTTCTGTGTTGTCCTGGAAATCCTGCTGATAGATCTATCTCCATGTGGTCACATAGCATTGATCTGTTTGGAGTGGATTTTTGAGGAGCATAACAGAAAAAAAAATAGAAAATAAAAATGCTATTTTAAACAGCAAATAGGTAAGGCTCCTGTATAGCTCAGGTAGAAATTTCAGAAGAACATAAGTGAAATAGAACCATGAATCCCATCGACTTGGAATGAAGGACAATGAATCTGTGAGCCTGTATTTGAAGCTTATTGAAATTATACCTCATATTGGTTTCTATAGCAGAAGGATGTGTGTATCACTGATTAGTGAAGAACTTAAATGCTGTTGCTAAGTGTATAAAAAAAAAAAAGTAATAATGTGTAGGAATTCTCTGAAAATACAAAACAAATGATGAAATCTCTTGAGAGAAGTAATTGACCTTTTTAATTAGAAGCTCTAGAGTAGAAAGATTTAAAAGTACTAATTTGCAGTGAAGCAGGTGTGACAGCTTGACAACTTTTTACAGATACTGTGTGTGAAGTCTAAGCAATCTATAATGTTTATTAATGAATATAAAATAGATAACTTAGTGACACACAATATCAAGAAAAAATTAAGTGTGGTTTAAAACTGCTATAATGGCATTTGAAGTTATCACAATCTTCAGTGATTCCTATGGTCATTAATTGTAGTTGTATGCAGTTTGGATCAAAAAACAATGACAAATGACATCTAGTTGACACTATTAACATGTTTATATCAATTTATTTGGTAAAGCACAAATTGATATAATAGTAGCTCATGAATGGAAATGTTTTGTTGGACATTATATGCTGAGGGAGCATATATATTGTCAGTGAGGGAATGAAGTGTGGGCTTTACCATTTATTGAGTGGAAAAAACTGTAGATTAATTTGTCAAGAGCAAGAAATGACACCTAGTCTAACAAAACATCAGCTGTTTCTTCAAGGAAGTGGAAAGGGAAATAACAAAGAACTAAAATTTTGGGAGAAATCCCAGGTAATGTGTATTGGAGAAATAAGTATAGCAATTTAGCTGGAATCAGAGAAAGACTATCCTGTGGGATATAATATTGATATGAGCAGGTAAATTGCAGGTTTTCTTTCATTTGCTACCGTATGCATGTTTAAACATTTTATTGTATAATGTCGTTATTGTAAGCAGCATAGAAGCTTATTTACATTCTGGTTTACCTTTCTTTCATCAGTTCTGAGGAGGAAAGAAAAAAAAAGACAAAGAAAACCCAACCACATGATAAATTTAGCAAACGGTGTAGGGGAACATATTACCATATGTACAGCCTCTCAACACATTTTCCAAGTTATTCAAAAAGTAACCAAATGCCATTCAAACGAAGCTGCACAGACTGAGTTGGTGATGCATAAGTAAAGTAAGGGAGGGCAGTGCCCTGGAATTGGTATTTTAAGCAAGAAATTTGTCTGGTAGAACAGGGAGCATGTCTGGACCCTAGTTCTCTGTGCAAGATATTTCACCAAAGCAACTGCACAATATTGCTTTTTGTCCATTACAAATCATTTTGGATTCCTTCAATGGTGACTTAGTGCAAGCAGCTAGTTTGGAATGCTACTTGTGGCAGAGGAAAAAAATAAAAAGGCTGTCTTACAATGTTTTATTCCTTTGTACCAGACAGATCCTTACATGATTGTAAGCCACTGAAGCTATATATAGTAGAGGAGTTGGGGATATGGCCATGTGCATAATTAAAATATGTATCCAAAATTAAGAGACCTATGTCTTCAATTAATGGTTTTATGGGCTAATTTTTGTAACACTTGACCAAAAGAATGCCTGCTTGTGAGTAATTAGTAGGATTAAATCTTGTTTAAAAATGTTGGCTGAAAGCATCACACCATGCAAAGAGACTTGTCATGAAATTCCTAGAAAAACCATGACTCATCTGTTAGTCTAGGATTCTTCTCAATAGTTAGAACACAGAAGGTTAAGAGGAGGAAAATTCCTTTGCCCAACAGGATTTTATTTTTTCTCAGGCTTTAAAATTGCACTGTAAATTCTGCATTTGTTTTTTTGTCTGCTGTAAGCTTTTAAAGTGGTCAGAGTTAGGGAGAGCACTAGCTAAGAAATATGAATAGCAGTAGTCAAGTTAATTTACTGCACGATATGCAGAGCTAATGAGCATCTTCCTTTTACAGGGTACAGGGGGAAAGCAGAAGAGCCATCATGAAATAAACAACTGTGAAGCAGTTTGTGTAAATAGGTTAACTGCTATCCCTCTACAAACAGCAAACCTCTAAAAATAAATAAATTGTTTTCATTAACCCTTGATATTATTATGGTATAACTATATGGTTCCTGGCTATCAGGTTTTATTTGTGTTTTTATTTCAAGCATTTGATTATGTCCTCTGCCCTCTGGTCCCTTTTTCCACTCTTTGGTCTAGGATACTCTTTGGGTTTTATTGTTTGTTGGTTTTGTAGGGTTTGGGTTTATTCTTCCTAATTAAGAAAACTTTTTTCTGGAAGGAAGTCCTTTAAAAAACAGTAAGTTCCCTGCACTTTGACAGTTTATACATTTTATTTGTACTTTATGTGTGTCATAACTGCTGTTTTATAGTTATAAAGGTGATGAATGCAGGGAAAAAAGGCTTCTAAGTGTTTTATTGTGTATGAACTGTCATAGCTTGTTTGGAATCCTGGAATCTTTGTACCCTTTCATATGGGATTCAGTAATATTAAGGAAATAAGCTTAAACAAAAGCACTGTCATTCTGTGAGTACTCCTATATTCACTTTGCTTTAACAGCAAGAAAGCGAGAATTCTCATTTGTTACAGCCTTAGATTATGCTGTGTTTAACAAGCGTCTAGTTGTGCAAAAATTTTCTGTCTTGTGCTCTTATCATGGTAAGTGTTTTGGTTGTTGTTCTTTTGTTGGGCTGGCTTTTTCCTCTGCTTAGTTCAGACTGTGTGCTGTTTCAACTTGCTTGTGTATTCTCAAGCTTAATGTACCTATTTAATTCTTGTGGTGATGTCAGCTAATGGTATTAACTAAAAGCATAAGCAAATCTAAAATGGGTTTATTTGATGTCTTCCTTTAGAAAGGAGGAATAACATCTCAAAGAAGCAACAGTTTTCATGTTCGTTTCCTTTTCCCTTCTCCCTAAAGTTCTGACGCTTGACTCCATAGAATTACCAGCAGTGGAGCAGGTAGGGACATCAAAGCTATCTGTAGGAAAGGATAAGCTTTCATTACATTTCTGTATCAGTGCTAACACTTGAAATATGTCAGAATATCCTATTTGAATATTTGTAATTAAAATGTTCCTCTGTTCATGTTGAAATGACTGTGTATAAAATTATGGTAATCTGCAGTATTACAAGGAAACAAGTTTGAAACAAAAATGAAGTCTTCCAAGTCACTCAAATAGATTTTTTTTTTTTAAGTTTTTTTTTTTTTTTTTTTTTTTTAGTTTTCTGACTTTTTGTCTCTTGAGTTCAGGAGAAGAAGTATTCAGAGACAAGAATTATTTCTTTTTAACCTTTATTTGTCAACATTATTAATAAGCATTATAATTTCCAATGCTGAACATAAATTATAATGTGGTTGAGAATGCTGTGGTGAACAACATCAAAGAAAGATTGGTAACATAGCAATTACTTCCAATTAAAATGACCTCTGCATATCTACTTTGCAGTTAATATGCTGTTATGCAAAGAATCAGCATTATCAGCATTTAAATGGTTTCTCTAGGCTAAACTGGAATTTTTAGTAAGATGCAAAGAACATTAAGATAACTCCATTCAATCTCACATTAAGGACGAACAATTCCTACAGTTAGTAGGATAAAAGTATATTAGCCATATTTAGCCAAAAGAACCTTGCCAAATGCCACCTGGCCTTTAGTGTAAAACTGGGAATATACTTGGCAAAAAATGTTTAGAGCAAGATGTCCAAGTCTTACAAATGAGATAGAGTGGGGTTTAAACGTACTTATCTGTGACCTGTGCGACAGCATTTTGCTATCCTGCTCTAGATGTGATTGTAGCTGTCAGGCCGGAGCTGGGTCTCTATATAAATTTATCTTTCAAGCTTTGTATTAAAATGGTGGAAGTGATAGTTGAGGGAGAGAGGGTGACACATTTATGTTATATGCTGCTGCTTATTTGTCTGCAAGTGTCCGTAAGCTCCCGTCCTCCCTGTGATATTATATTCTTATGATCTGATCCTGCCAGAGAAATGTCTATGTAATTCCACGGGTGTTGCATGTTCCTGCTGGAGCAGAGGGTACAGGCAGGCAGTCAAATCCCCATGGACTGCTCATTTGCTGCTCGTTAGTTGGGAACTGACTATGCATGTGTTCCTAGCCCACTGAAGCTGCAAAGCAGCCATTGCTCATGTGTACTGCCTTCAGCATAAATTCCAGTTTTTCAGCCATGTGAATGTGGTTTAATGGAGTCCTGAATGCATGCCCAAAATACATTGTTCCATTAATTCTATGTGTGCACAGATAGCTTTTTTTTTATGTCCCTGATCTTCCCTAATATTGGTAAGAAGTTTTAAACCATTGTGGTCAGAAAAGACATATAATTCATATAAACAAGGAGGGCATGATTAAGACTAATAAACTCAGGAATACTATACACTGTGCTCTGATGAAATAAGCCTGCTGTGGTTATGTTATAGGACAATGGTTCTTTTTTTTGACAGATTGGTAGGTGAATGCCTTTCACTCAAAATCTGCTATATTTTTCTTTCTGTACATTGACTTTACCCACGCTGCATGGTTTTTTTTCTGTCATCATTCTGCACAGCTTTGCTCCTTCTTGTACAGGTTGTTTCCCATATTGCTGTTTGTCAACCCATTTTTATTTTTGCTTTTCCTTTTTTATCTAATTTCATTTTGCTTCATATAATTGGAGCAGAAGTCCTTTGATATAAGCCCTTTTTGTGGAACTTGAAGAAAAAGCAATGATCAAATATTCATTGAGTGTGGGAGTCTTTTCCAATGAATAGTGAACTGGCCAAAAATGGCTATTTGAAAGAACCAAAAATTTCAGATGAATTTGGTGAAATGGTTTCAACTGGAGAAAAGGAAGTTGTTCCCAGTGGTGTGCTCCGATGTGGAATTTGAGGAACAATTTCTGTAGCCTGTAGGATCACTACCTTCAGGAAGGAGCTTTCTTTTTAATTCTTGTTTCTGCCTTATCTCCCTGGGATGAGGGGGATTGTACATTTTTGTCTTCATAGTCTCCTTGCAAAATGGAGACATTTTTTGATTTTTTTCCCCCAATATCTTTCATATTTGTCTATTCAGTTAGTGAGAAGCCTTTAGCCTAAAGAAAAATTTTGTGTGTATGTATGCCATCTAGCAGAACAGTGTATCTATCTAGAATTGCTAGAGGTTCTCGTTGCCACTTTATTTGTAGCATAGCTTTCTTTCATCCGGTTGTGTAAGTGCTGATATTGTAAAAATAGTGTATGCTATCGTTACTTTTAGTATTTTATTTACCAAAATGTTTTGAAACAAATCTGCCTTTACTCATGCAAAAGTTCTATTAGGTGACTCAGTTGTGTACCTACAGCTTTGTCCATCTGAGCTCTTAGATTCTTTAACAGTTTCAAAAATAAGGCGATGAGTTTCTTAATGAATTTAGGGATAAGGATTTATGTTTGAACTGCTTCTGTGGATCACTAAAACCAAATAAAAATCCTATTTTCTACAATATCTATAGCCACAGATTAAAAACCCAGGGCAGTTTTGTCTTCAGGATTAAAAATTAGTAACGTTCTTAGTTCATTATCTCATAGAATCATAGAATCGTTAGGGTTGAAAAATACCTTAAGATCATCTAGTTCCAACCCCCCTGCCATGGGCAGGGACACCTTACACTAAATCATATCACCCAAGGCCTCGTCCAACCTGGTCTTGAACACTGCCAGGGATGGAGCATTCACAACCTCCCTGGACAACCCATTCCAGTGCCTCATAATGGAAATTTTTTGAATATGAAATCAAACCAAACAGTTTTGGCTATGTTATTTTCCCATTGTTTCAAAAGCACAAATCATTTCAAAGCCTTCATATTGTCTTGTTAATTGGCTGATTATAAAAAAATAAAAAATAAAGTGTTAATGCCTTTTTGTGTTCTCTTAATAAACTTAATGGCTTTACTTTCCCTTCCTGTGTTATTAATAACAGGCATAGTAAATTCAGTGCTTGGCTGTGGAACAGTGCCTGTCAAGTATAGCATTATAGCACACAGCAAAGGTGAAGAAGACTTCAGAATCATTTTCTTGCTTTTCGCATTTAATTTTTCAGTTGGTGCTTTAAAAGGCATTTCAGACAGTAGGTATTCTCAAGGGCTTGTTGGGCTCCTCTCTGGTTTAATAGTGATCGTGACACTTGTAGAAGTGCAGTACTGAGAGAATTAGTGAAGTCATCAGAAAGAAGGAAGGAATGATCAATTATTCACCACACGCCATCAACTACAAGAAGCATGACTGCTGCCTGTCTCTCTTTTCTTTCTTCTGTACACATGCACTCAGTTTACGCTATTTGTGCAATTACATTATTTTCATTCAAACAATCTCTAGAGAAACCTGTTTATTTGAGTATGCTGGAACATGCATCATTAGGGTATTGCATCAAGTGTCCTTGACATTCACTGCTCTATGCCTCCCGCATCTTCCTCTTTAATTATTCTAATACTTGGGATAAATAAAACAACAGAAAGATATACCTGATTTACCTAGAAAGAACAGAATGTATAGGGATAGTAATTTAATAATTTGATCACTCATGGATTCTTTTTGTCTGTATTTCCTCTTTTCTCCCAAAACGTTCATATTTGAATCTTATTTTTGGAGGGTGAGGGGGAGAGAAGTCTAACAGCCTTCAGGTTTTTACATGTAAGCAAGACTTTTGTTCTGCATCTCTAAAGATTTATATGAACACAAAGGAAGATTACTATTTTTTCTATTCACTTTTTTGCCAAAACTCAGAAGTTGTAAAAAGAAACTCATTAATCCTGAACAGTGATTAACATGCTAGAGGGACATTAAAGTTAAAATAACACATGTGCTCTTTTAATTTAAATATTCAAGATCACAGCATCTTTGTAATAATTCTACTTTTTATTAAGCTTGGATAACATTTGCACCATTATATTTAAGAAGTGCTTTACTTAAAAATTGGTCTGAAACCAATAAATCATTGATTGTTGCAAATGGCTTAGAGATTCTGCCAAAGTGATATCTTTCATAGGTAGCTCATAAATGAGAGACAAGAACCACTGCTGGAACTTGTTGAAAGAAGCTGAATCTAGTCAGAGGGTGGAATTTATGCTTCTTTTCTCAGTCACATACAAGAATTATTTTTAAGTCTTTATCATATATTAAGCTCTTTATAGGGCCATGAGTTGATAAGGTAGAATATTTCACCTGCTGCTGAGAACATTGTGAAGCAGCAATCCTGTTGAAAGAGAAGTGCAGAAAATGCCATCATGATGAGCTTTAAAGAAGAATTTGAAAAGCAAAACTCCAAAATTTCACCTTGCTGCAACAACGCATGTGTCTTTAAAAACCTGTTACTAACACTCATAGCGTAAGCTTGTATTTTCCTTTGTGTCATTACATTCCAGGTAGCATGCACGTATCTCACTGATCTTTTGTTTGTAAATCTACCCAGTATGTGACAACTGCATAGGTAGGATTCACACAGTGTTCCCCACACAGCCATTCACTGTATATATTCTCAGCTGTCACTTTGCTTCTTGCTTCTCCAAGATGCCTTTAAGTATTTTATACTTTCACTTTGAACTTATTGTCCAATTTGTTCTTACATACATACTGGTTTATATTCACATGCTCATGACTGATGTGCAGACAGATGCAGCCTGGGAGTAGCTATCCAGAATGCCACCTATGCTATTATCCTGATACATGTGTGTCTGTGCAGGTAGGAGAGGAAAAATGATGACCATGGAATGGTTCCAAGCCTAAAAACACAAAGCTACTAAACTTGACAAACCTCAAACTGTCTTAGTAGCCAAGAGAAAAGGCTTAAGTGCAATACCTTAGGTAGAGATTATATTTTGTACTTATATTGAGTGTGGTCATCACATGCATCAAAGCCTCATGCATGACCTTCCCTAAAGCAAAAGATCTAAAAACATGTTAGTTCTAAAGATTCAATGCAGAAAGAAGTGCCTGTTAGACCTGTTGCAGAGCCTGGCATTTACTCTGCGTAAATAAAAAACTAGCAACTGCTGATCCTTCTGAAATTGTGGCAAAGTGGACATGCTTGGCTCTCATTTGCTTGACTTTATCACAGGGAAGAAATGCTTGTTTTTGTAGGCTTTTCTTTCCCTTTTCCTTTCCTTTTTCCTTTTCCTTTTCCTATTCCTTTTCATTTCCTTTTCCTTTCCCTTTCCTTCCCCCCTTTTCCTTCTCCTTCTCCTTTTCCGTTTCCTTTCCATGTAATGTGTTTTGGTTGTGGGGTTTTTGGTTTGTGGGTGTTTTTTTTTTTTAACTTCCCTCTCTGTCAACTGGAAGGAATGTCTAAATTTTATTTGCCTTTTCTTTTTAAACTAATGTTCTTTTGTAGACAGCTTTTTACATCCTTTTATTATTTAAATATTATATCTGAAATCTGAATACCAAGAACAATTTTTTGTTATCTATATTAAATTCTAAAATTAAAAGAAATTATTTGCAGTATTAAGAACCGCATGTTGCTTGTGCATGTACTTCAGCCATGCTTCTTTAAGGTTCTGTTTATGTCCCAGAGTTATGCATGTCATACCATAATAAGTGTGGATTAAATCACTGGTCACATTCAGCCCGTAACTGTCAACCAATCACAAGATTCTAAAATAGTATTAATGGGAGTGATTCAAATTCAATAAATAAATCCTATTGTGTTTTTGTGAAGACTTCTTTGTAAAAACAGTATTAAAAACTTGAACCGATACATGAAATCTCAGTAACACTGCAATTTAGAGTGCAACTGGTAGAGTCTGGTTATAATGAGGTTTGAAAGCAGTGTCTTCTAGAAGTACAGAAGGCATCTTGACAGGAAATCTGTTGTGATCTAGAGAATAAATTACCACCCCGCTTGCTCTTGGTCCCATGCTTTTGGTCATAGAGCAGTCTTCTGTCAATGCCAGGGGCAGTTCCTGAGGTAAAAATATGCCATACATTTGCTGTAAGATTTGTTTAAAGGCTAGTCGGACATGACTAGAGAGGAGTGTATATGTCTGTCATCACATCTCTCATCAACATACTGCTATATGTTGTCTCTGATTCTATGTAAGATGAATTTCTAGCATTTGCTAATAGCTCTGTGGTTTCCATAACAGAGTGAAATGTAGATATTAACATAAAATGTTCATCGTGTGGTAATGTTCTTAGGAGTCCTGACAATTTATTACAACTCAAGTTTATTACTAATAATGCTAGTTTAAAAAGCAGAGATATCAGTGTTTGTATTTTTTAGTAAATGCCATACTTAGCAAAAGATGACAGCAACAAATTGATTTGTGACCCTTTTTTTTGTGTATGTGTGTGTGTATCAGTAACTGTTGCTGTAAGATGCCTCAGATAATAATCACAATACAGAGAAATAAAGAAAAGTATTGGGATGCTACTGCATATGAATTGTGGAATTTCCTTGGCAAAGACTACTTAATTGGTCTCAACAGTAAACTGAATTCTGTAAACTATCATAGCCATCAGTAGATGATCCTTCTATTCTCCCTCTGCAGTGCTGAAACAAGAATTTGTCATGTAATGCTAACAGTGAATGTGTTAAAATTAATCTGTTTTCTTATGAAAAAAAAAGAAAGTAGGGTTTAGAAGCTGTTCAACAGGTTTATACTAGCCCTTAGAGATAAATAAGAAGCAGTACAGCTAAATGAAATTATGTTCTGACGTAATTTCCCTCCTAAAAATGCACAAGATTTTTCTCTTTTACTGCATCCCTTATTCCATTTCTACTGATGTCAGGGGAATTCGAATATTCAGTGGTGCTAATATTTATTGGTATTATTGACTGCTTTACAAATGCTGTAAGCTGTCCCTTAAAAACTAAAGCTTCTGTCAGGAAGCTTTTTAACCTTTTCAATATTTTTAAGGAAAAAAACTTGGGAACAATGAACATATTTCAGTAAAAGAAAGCTGGCAAAAAAGAGAAAGATCTACACTAGAGCAGCACATCTTCAGGTAGGAATGTGGCTCAGCACTGCCAGCTAGGCAGGACCAACACCATGTGCACTTTCTCATGATAGAGATAGGGTTTAAAATAATTAGGAATGCTGAAGTGGGGATAAAACCTTTGGATGTGGAAATGTTTTAGAACTGTAGTCATTATGCTATAAATCCTTTTGGTGCTATCATAACAGCTAGGAAAATCTAACTGAAAATATGTTTAGTTTGCTTCCATATTTAACCCCAATTACCCTTTGCAGGGGAATTCTTTTTAACATTCAATTCCTCATCTCACTTTTTAGCTTCTGTAGGTCTTCTTTTCCCCCACTACATAAATTACAGCAGGTGCACAGAATTGAAGACATTACAATTAAATGTAATCAAATATTTTAGGCACTAATGAACAGCTCCAGGAAAACAAGTCAAAAGGGAAAAAAAGAAGAGAAGAAAAAAAGACCCTTTAAGTGAGTGGATTTTCAAACGCCCAAGGCTCCATAGGACCAATTAAGGGAGTCAGACACCAGGACACATACTGGCATTAATTATCTTTGAGTTCAGGGAAATAAAAAATAAAAGCAACAATTATCATAATAAACTTCCACACACTGCTTGTAAGTTGTGCTAATCTACAACACACCTGGGTTTCTGAGGTTTAAGGCATGAAAGTGAATGCTCAATCAGTTGGTAACGACCTCACAGAGAGACTCATGGGATATGCTGCTTTACTGTGATCTGCCAGTCAGGCAGAGACTAAACATCATGTCCAGCTGCCACAGTAGCTTTATGCTGTTCAGCTCAGAAGTGCAGCACTACGGACTGTATTCAAAATAGGAACTTGCAAAGTCCACACTATTAAGAAAGTAATTTCTCCCTCCCTCCTCTCACACTCTCATTTTATTATACACATAATGAAAATTTTCACAGTGGGAGCATCAGTCTCAATATATTCTAAATACCTGGAGGTTTCTCTAATTCTCCTTTCTCCAAACTAAGAAAGAATCAAGCTAAAAGAGCAACTATTTCATATATGTCCTATGAGTTTTTTGGAATGTGTAGATGGAAGAAAAAGCAGGATATGCAGTGAGCTAGACAAGAGGACTAACTAGCTAAACTGAAGGTGATCAAAAATTGATCTTTCTCTGACTGATGCTTGAACTAGCTGCAAGCTGAAAATATAGGAAATGCAATAATGTGTTTTGGGCTGTTGGTTTTATTTCAACATTAGGTAAAATTAGTTTGTGTAATAGTTTTCTTTGAAGCACCGTCTGACTGTTGAATCTGGAGGGTAAGTGTCACTCACTCCAAACTCCATACAACATGTGCTAGGAAACAATGCCTAGGTGAACAAGATGAGGTTTATATTTGTCACTCATGTTTTTTTTAGTACTTACTACTTGTGATTATTCTGAGTTGTGGAAATAAAAAAAAAAGTCCATTATTTCCTTTCCCTCCATACCTGATAATTACATTTTCTTGCTTGTAACAGAAGTCCTTTGGGACATTCTTTCTGTTCAGAAGGTATTTGCACAGCACAGACACCACCAAGAATAACCACTTAGGAGGAATGGGCCAGAGAAAACGAGCTACAGCTGTTTCCCCAATAGTGGCATGCTACAACACAGGCTGAAAGAAAATTGTGTGCGGCATAGAAGATTAAAGAAGACATTTCTAATAGATTATCTGAAAGATATAGTTATTAAAGTGGCTATATAACACAAGGAACTAAGGCCTAATTTCAATGAAGTGCTTAGTTTCAAGACAGACAAAGCAAAAACTGCAGTTGGACTGTGTTTAACAGCATAAAACACCCTGTCAACATGCTAGCTGATATACTGGCAAGGCAATTTGAGAGTACAGGATTCTGTGGAGTTTAGAAAGGCTTCAGCCAGATTTGGCACCTGGTCAGTGAAGTGCCAGATGGAACTTAATGTTCAGATCTTTGTGGAATTTGCTTCATCATTATCTAAAGCGGTTTTATTTAGACAAATCTTGAAGCATTTTGTTGTTGTATTTTTGAGATGAAGAATTTTGAGTTCTCACTTTGAAAAGGTATTTTGGTAGTCAGTAATTAAAAATAACTGAAAAGAACTGGAAAGGTAGATGCCAGGAAACAGAACATGCTTCAGTCTGAAATATGGAATTTTGGGAGAAGAATAGTTTTTGTTTAAGTTTGATGAACTTAAAAATACAAAACTGAGCTGGCTTTAATGATCAGTTCAAGATATGTTTTGAAACCATCTGAAGAGGCTTTTGATGTTTTTGCAATGTGAAACAAATTATTTAAAGTTTAGATTTGGATTAAATTGGTGTTGAAAAATTGATGCCATTCTGTAATTATGTAACTTCAAGGTAGAAATTATTTTCTTTTTTGTCAGCATACCAGTTCTTCTGAAAACTTGCAGTGTGTCACCTAGAAATATAATATATATCTATATTAAAGCAGGCCACAGAGACAGGCTCTTTCATTTCATCCACCCTTGGTTTCTGAAGCAAGACTGTTTGGATTGTAATGGCACATTCTTCTTAGGTAATATATGGATTATTTTCTGGAATTGTGATTTGTATTATTCTTGCAGCTGTTCTTTTCTGGTTTACCCAGTTTTGTTTTGTTTTGTTTTGTTTTCTGGGAAGGTAGGTTGGGGGTTTTTGTTTGCTTGTTTGTTTGTTTCTTACTAAAGACAAAGAGGCATTGCCAGATTTTTTTTCTAATAGGGACTGGTTTACATACTTGTATGAATAGCTATAAATGCAGTCAATTATCTTGTAAGTTTATGTGACATGATGATTTTCATTTGCTATTGTCTTCTGTTCTTTTTTCATGTTATTTTTTTCTGATGAGCTGCTGTCAGCCTGCACACATATGTATTTCTTAAAATCCTTAAAGCAGTATAACTTCGTTACAAGTCCTGCAAAAAGCAGAGGTATATTATTTATAGCATAAGTGATTCACACACACACACCCCCTCCCTGTCATGTAGTAACATAGATACGATACAGATTTTGATTCCTCATAACAAAGGATTTTTCTTAATGTCATGATGTAGCTATTTTAGGGAGTTCTTTCATGAAATGAATAAACTTTTAAAGAAGCTGAAAATATTTTTGCTTTATTTATATTGTTGGTTGTGCAAGCATTAACTCCTGGATTAACAGAATTATTACCTAACTAAATTTATTACTTCAAAGAAATATTTTCAGCTCTTTTTTTGCTATGTCATATTAGTAATGCTAAAAATAGCAGTACAGCACTGTGTGTTTTAATTAGTGTATGACTATGATTTGAAGGTCCTATCAGAATGATCTTTGAAATTGACAGGACTGATCAATGTATTCATATCCATAAAAAAGATTAAATGCTGAATGAAGAATTCTGAGAGGCAACACCTTCATTTTACAAAGACAAACTTGTTCTGAGCTATATAGTGCCAACAGAGGTCATTCAAGTGCTAACAGATTCTAATTGCCACTATTTTATGATATCTTTGTATTCAGTAAGGAGGTGCTTACTGAATGAAATTAAGTAAGTGAATTGCTTCCAGTGTCATCCTTCTAATCAAATACTCATATATTAGTGTACATGCAAGGTAAACATCTATTGATAAGAAATATATTTACAGGAATTTTTTGTGCATTTTTTATCAAATCATCTCATTATTAAGAACAGAACTTCTCTTTTTTTTCTTTTTTTTTTTTTTTTTCCAGACATGATTTTGAATCTGAATGGTCAGATACTGCTACAAGCCCAAAATTAAGGTTTTTTTTTTTTACCACAATGTGGTAAAATACAATAGTACGTTGTTTTGTTTTTTTGTTACTACTATGTTCTGAATGGTACTGCTCATTATATATATATATATATATATACATATATATATATATATACTGCTCATTGTGGGCACTCATGAAAATCTTTCAAATTCCTGTAACTTTGTGACTAGGATAACTCCAGTGGGAAGAATTTAAGGTTTTAAAACCTTATCTACTTATTCAACATGCATTCTCATATAGCTTCTTGTTCAGAGTGTGAGAGTTGGGGATACTTTAAATGATAATTTTGAACGATGGAAGAATTCATTGTGAACTTTTCTTAAAGCACCCACCTGTACAAAACACGTGGGGGAGCATTCCGATAAAGATAGTATTTAAGTAAGTTAATGTAAGCTAAATGACTGTTTTTATTTGTTACCTGTGACGACTACTTTCATTTATTATAATTTCAATAAATTATATTTCAAAGGTTACAGATACCTACAAAACCTTTAAAAAAATTTAAATTTGCACCCCACAGGTTTAAACACATTGTACTACTCAGATGTATATCATAAAATATATGTGTATGATGTCCTTTTTCTAATATGAGACATTTGCTATTTGCTTACTGCATGTATTTTAGGTAATTTAAAAGCTAATATTTTGTCCACAATGTTTTTAGAATCCAATTATTTTGCAAACTACTACGTAGCATTTTATTTCCCAAATATTTGCTTCATCCATTATTAACTCTTAATCTAAAACTTCCATACATTTAATTTGGAAGCTTCCCAATCTCTTAAAATGGCATGTCAAAGAGATTTTTATAAACGAGACAACACGGCCCCAGCAGATCAGCATGTATGTTCTGCTGCCTGCACATCATTCCTGAAGAACAGAAAGGGATTGAATAGCTTCTCCAGGGTTCTGAAATGTTTGGAAGAAAAATCCCTTAGCATAGAGTGCTTCTTCACAAGTGACAAGAAATAAAACAGGAAAGAGGATTCAGCCTTGTTTTTTTTTCTCTAGTGCATTTCATCTAGAATGATTCAAAACTAATCATTGTTCAAAAAGAGTCCCAGTTCCTGTTAAAAAGTTTCATATTTATGTCCATCCTTTGATTACACTTCAGTGTTACAATAAATAATTTCTTCAGGCTTAACAAATATTTAATTATATCTTATAAAATCTCTGTCCTGCTTCTAAAGAACCAAAATCCTGAGGATACTTTGAATGAAAGTGCAAAGTTTAAACAGAAATGTTCAACTTCTGAAAGAGTTTTTTGGAATTTTCCTCTTCTTTTTCTCAGGCTTAAAAAGTTAAAATGTAGATTTTGTGTCAGTACAGGAATAAGGCCTTGCTCTATTCCTCACTTCCCTTTGTAAGATGTTAGCATGATAAATAATATTGAACTTACAAAAATATTCTAAAATTAAGTGAGCAGTTATTAAAATTCATATCTTTGATCTTGTCCATTTCATATCAGGACTCAGAAGTAATATTTAAGTAGGGATTATACATGTATATGAGGCTCTGTTTTCTTTCCTTCCTACTCACTCTGATTAAAAAATGAACTGCCATCCCCCTCCCCCCAGTTATGATTATTATTATATTATGAATATTATTATATTCTCCTGGAGATACATTTTTTGCAGCCCCCACCACCGCTGTAACTCATTATCAAATAAAAGTCCATAAGCTCTTTATATGCACAGGCAAGATTAGGATCACTGTTTTATTGTTGATAGCATTAATGTTCAAGTGCTGGTATTGATAGCTAGGATGTTGCTGAGGATTTTCTGTAGAGAAATCTTTATTAACAGTGTATCCAAACGTAATGAAAAATCATGAACTTAGATTCTCATGCTGTTTGCTTACATCTAGATCTCTGCAATGCTTAGGCAAGGTTTTTATGCCTGAGCAAACAAAGTATTTCAGATCAGACTTGTTCCAACAGTGAAGCAGCAGCAGCTCAGGAAGGGGACCTTTTCATTTAATTACGAATTCTGTCCTGTGTCCATGCTGCCTTCCACCTCTTCAGCAAGCTCTTTGACATACCCTCTTTTTCTGATAAAATGCTACCACATCTCAACTGGTAATTTCACTATGAATCTTTACTCTAGCAAGAACCTGTTTGAGAATTAAAGTCTTTTTCTTCCAATCAAAAATTATCCATGGTTGAGCTAGAGGCTGACATTTGAAGAGTGCTCTAATAATGAAATGAATTAAGGTGGTTTTCCCCTAGGATATTTCCATGCATGCATGTGTAAATTACAAACATTGGGTTTGTTTGGGTTAAAGGTCTTATTAGCTTTCTCTGCTCAGAAGCTTCTTCGTAGTTAAGTTGCATGAACTTGAATTTTCTTTTTTAAAACTAGCTGTAGTGTTCAAAACCAAGCATGTCACCCCTGTGGCAGTGATTTTTTTTTCCCTGCGTGACTTACAAGTTCTTTATATTTGAGAGTTATTGGCCTATTCTAGGGATCAAAATGATGTGAAGTGCATCTCTGTTTGAAGGCAACAACAGGCTTAGAAACATTAAAGAAATTAATGCTGGGGGGGAAGGGGAGGTGTATTGTGCAACACAGTATCATTTTCCACCATAACTTTTAAAAATAACTAATAAAGTGTACTTGCTGTAATCATGCCTTACTTCTTACTCCCCTGCTGATAGGGATTTCTGTCTTGCTTCTTTTCTTTTTTTTTTTCTTCCTTTTTTTTTTTTTTTGACAGTCCCGGTTTTCATTGTTTCTTTAATGTACACTACTTAGGGTTTAATGGGGCATCTGAATCAAGAACATTGTCTATGTGAAACATCACACTTAACAAGTTAGAATTTCCATCTAAAAACATCTAAGCCAGTAAAATACTGGTTTGGAATTTTTGCAGACCTGAACACTATATCCATAGAATTGAATATATAATTGCATGCAGAACTCATCCCTGCACTCAGTATAATGTTCTAACCATAGACCAAATAGGATTTTTCAAGCAACAATGAAATATGTAGCTGGAAATGTCCTTTCTGCTTCTAAAACTTGGCTTTCCACTTAAAAGCACTTTCACAATTATTTGCAGGTTGGTCTTTAGCACTCTGACTAGCATGTCTTGGATATATTCAAGTTGCTTTGAAATGGAGAGTGTAATGGGTAGAAAAAGAACTACTGAAATACATGAAAAAAAACCCATTCTAATAAAATGAGAAATTAGCTTTCAGAAAAGGGCAGAGGGGAACAGAAAGGTCTGGCAAATAACAGAATAAAAGCAATCTTAAATTTTTTTATGAAACTGTGCAGCTTATTTATTTCACGTAAGTGTCTCAAAGCATCCTTTTAAAATATCACCAACTGCTAAAATCGAATACTGTCATTTTATTGTAGTAACCGTAGGTTTGCTTATTTCATAATTGGCTTGGCTAGGGAGCTCACCTGTAGGGATTTTACCAGTAGCTGTTCTTATCAATTTTTTAATAAATCACGCAGATTGAATACAGTAAATAATGAATAACACAGTGCTTGGTAAGTCAATATTTAATTTAATATAGATTCTGGGAAACTAACATTTTACATGCAGATATTACTATTGTTCTTGTTTAAATAAAAAAAAGATTAGATTTTGTTTACAAAGGGGAAAAGAGTATAATTTGTAGGGTAATTCTGGCAGAAGTTAGTTCATATTTGCATTTCATAACTTTGGGATGATAGTGTATGTGCTGATTGCAAAAGTCCCCAGTTATTTTTCTGAATTTTTGGATCTGTCTAACAGGTATCAGCTCCTAGAGATTTACAGGTTCATTCAAAAAGTTCAATCAAAGTTGGCTAGGGATGTGAAATATAACAGGAAGGGATTTTATAGACACATTGTGAATAAAAGATAGACTAGGGACAACGTGGGCCCTCTCTGGAAGCTCTCAGGAGAACTGGCTACACAGGATTTGGAGAAGGCTGAGGGTCTTTATGATTTCTTTGCCTTAGTCTTCGTTGGCAAATGTTCTGACCACACCACCCAAGTCTTGGAAGGCAGACTCAGGGACTGTGAGAATGAAGACCCTACGCCCACTGTAGGAGAGAATTTGGTTCAAGACCATCTTAAGAACCTGAATGTGCACAAGTCAATGGGA
The DNA here is from genome assembly GCF_034315485.1 of Pezoporus occidentalis. Taxonomy (NCBI): domain Eukaryota; kingdom Metazoa; phylum Chordata; class Aves; order Psittaciformes; family Psittacidae; genus Pezoporus; species Pezoporus occidentalis. The sequence goes on from NW_026915268.1 coordinate 2,102,919, forward strand.
CCTGACAGAATCCATCCGCGGGTCCTAAAGGAGCTGGCAAATGAAGTTGCTAAGCCACTGTCCATCATATTTGAAAAATCATGGCAGTCAGGTGAAGTTCCCAACAACTGGAAAAAGGGAAATATAACCCCCATTTTCAAGAAGGAGAAAATGGATGACCCAGGGAATTACAGACCAGTCAGTCTCACCTCTGTGCCGGGCAAAATCTTGGAGCAGATTCTCCCGGAAGGCATGCTAAGGCACATGAAAAACAACGAGGTGGCTGGTGACAGCCAATGGCTTCTCTAAGGGGAAATCCTGCCTGACCAATTTGGTGGTCTTCTATGATGGGGCTACAGAACTGATGGACAGGGGTAGAGCAGTTGATGTCATCTACCTGGACTTGTGCAGTGTTCAACACTGTCCCACACAACATCCTTGTCTCTAAATTGGAGAGACATCAATTTGATGGATGGACCACTCTGTGGATAAAGAACTGGCTGGATGGCCTCACTGAAAGAGTTGTGGTCAATGGCTTAGTGTCTGGCTGGAGACCTGTAATGAGTGGTGTCCCTCAGGGATCGGTGTTGGGACTGGTCTTGTTCAAAATCTTTGTCGCTGACATGGACAGTGGGATTGAGTGCGCCCTCAGCAAGTTTGCTGATGACACCAAGCTGTGTGGTTCGGTTGATACCCTGGAGGGAAGGAATGCCATCCAGAGGGACCTCGACACGCTTGTGAGGTGGGCTGATGCCAACCTCATGAAGTTTAGCCATGACAAGTGCAAGGTCTTACACCTGGCTCAGAGCAGTCACAGGTACAGCTACAGGTTGGGCAGAGAAGAGATTCAGAGCAGCCCTGCTGAGAAGGACTTGGGGGTGTTGGTCGATGAGAAAATGAACATGAGCCAGCTTCAGTGTGCTCTTGCAGACCAGAAAGCCAACAGTGTCCTGGGCTGCATCCAAAGGAGCGTGACCAGCAGGTCAAAGGAGGTGATCCTGCCCCTCTGCTCTGCTCTCGTGAGACCACACTTGGAGCATTGTGTGCAGTTCTGGTGTCCTCAACATAAAAAGGACATGGAACTGTTGGAACAAGTCCAGAGGAGGGCCATGAGGATGATCAGGGACTGGAGTGCTTCCCATATGAAGACAGGCTTAGAAACTCGGGGCTGTTCAGCTTGGAGAATAGAAGGCTGCGTGGAGACCTCAGAGCAGCCTTCCAGTATCTGAAGGGGGCCTATAGGGATGCTGGGGAGGGACTCTTCATTAGGGACTGCAGTGACAGGACAAGGGGTAACGGGTTAAAACTGAAACAGGGGAAGTTTAGTTTGGATAAAAGGAGGAAATTCTTTCCTGTAAGGGTGGTGAGGCACTGGAATGGGTTGCTCAAGGAAGTTGTGAATGCTCCACCCCTGGCAGTGTTCAAGGCCAGGTTGGACAGAGCCTTTGGTAGCATGGTTTAGCGTGAGGTGTCCCTGGCCATGGCAGGGGGGTTGGAACTGGATGATCTTAAGGTCCTTTCCAACCCTAACTTTTCTATAATTCTATTCTATGATTCTATGTGTGCAAGCATATATTCAGCCACAGTACCACTTCTGTATGATTTCACACATGCTTGAATACTTTTCCAGAAATAGACACGATTAACATTAAGTAAAAATTATTTTACAATTAATAGTTTTGCTGAATTTTCTTTTAACATAAATCTTCTCAAGTAGTCTTTTTTTACATATCAAGGGTAAATCTTTCCTCTTTCACCAAAAATTTAAAATATTTTATATTAAGGTTTTATGCTTAAGAAAAGGTTTGTTTGGTTGGTTTTGGGTTTTGTTTTTTTCTTATATATTTTTCTTACGTATATTTTTCTTACATATATTTTTCTTATATATATTTTTCTTATATATTTTTTTTTCTTATATATTTATTGATACAATAATTTGACTGTAAGGGCTTTTTTTTTTATTTTTGAAATGCCAAAAGGAAATAAATGTAAGTTTGTCCTATAATGCTACAGGTGTCTGGTAATTAATGTATTATCTTAATTAGCATCTTACTTAGTACTTCAGTAATGCAAAAAGCAGCAAACAGCTGAGAAAAACTATACAAAGTCTACAGGCTGGAAAGCTGACATCTCATAGTAGGGAGATTTATATGGTCTATCATAAAAAAGCTAACTTTTCTATGCAGTTATTAATCATCCATGTCTGGTCCTAATGTTTCCACATGGCATCATTGACTATATATGAAAGAAGCTACTCAAAATGAAAAAGCGTTAAGTAGCACTTTTTAAAAAATCAGAATCTGTAAGGAGGACTAGGATAGCTTAAATTAATTTCTTTTCTATCTAACTGGAGAGCTATTTTCTGAAACTCTGTTGTTAAGAAGGGCATATTAGGGTAAGGTCTGACAAGGTGGGTTTTTTTTTGGGATGCTGGTAGTCAGACAGGTGACTTTTCAGGAAGTTATACTTCTTAAGCAATTTATTTGACACTTTACCTTGTTCTGCATATCCTGCTAAAATGGACAGAACTCCAAATAGAAAAGGTGTATCTCACTATGGGATCTAAGAGTATTGAGGAAAACTGGCAAATGTGCCTTCTGGCTTCTCTGAAGGTGGGTAATCAGACATGCTTAAAAGACAAAATATATAAAGCAGTCTCTGAAGACTTTGTCTTAGAGGGAAAAATATTTTAAAGATAGTTTTAACATATACATTCAAATGGAAACGACTTCCAGTTTTTTGTCTACATGTTTTTTTTTTCCCTGAAGACAGGAAACATCAAGGCTTTACATAGTTGTCATTTTATTCATTCCTGAAGTAGTCTCATTGGTATTATTCTCTGAAAAACACTACTTTCAGCATTATTAAAACCAATATCCTTTATTATTTATATAGCATGCTAAATTTTTATCTGTCCAAACTTATGCTCATAATTCCCATTTGCATTATTTTTTCTATATTTTTACATCCATTTGAAGAAAATGGATGTACTGTTTTGCATGACTGTGTGCTGCACGAGATATACTGGACATCTTATTCCTGTTATGTACAATAACTATATATTATGTTTGATAAAAATTAAAAATATCATAGTTAGGTTTTGGTACCCTAGTTTCTGCAATCAATAGTAAGCATTTGGATACCTAATTCTAGAAAAGCAGTTAAGCATAAGAACAACCTTAGCTACGTGATTAATACCAACTTGTTTTTATAACTGATGAAGAGGTGTCTTTGCAGTTCAAATCACTGAGATAAACACCTGTAGGCATTGCTATTTGTGGTAATCTTTAGCAAAGTCATTCTGTGATCTGAAGGTAACCAGGTCCAGCACTCTTAGAACAAATGCAAATTTTTTTATATTGTGGTTCCAAAATGCGTTCTGTAACTATTAGCCAAATAGTGCACCCCCCAAAACCCATTAAGTATTTATAATAAAAAATCCTAGTTACCAGTTTGTTTTACTTATGGGAAGATCCTCTTTGACCTCAGCTGTGTTAATAGCATGTGTAAGAATATTGGCCATCATTTCTTTTTAATAGAATTATAAAGAATTCTTGAAATACCAGTAGACAAAGCTTAAAAAGTGAGAAATTTCACAAAATACAGAAAAAAGTTGTGGAAACGCATTCCTTCCAAGTCATCAGACTTGGAACTGAGGGTCATCATGCTCAATATCTTGTTATGGGCAGAAAGAGGGACACACCTTACATGTGAAGGCAAGAATTTAGTTAGGCATATTGGCATGTGAACAGCCTAATTGTTAGTCTGCTTACAATAATATATGTTCATAGTCAATATAAACACAGGATAACTTCAAGAATACAATTAAAAATGCTTACACAGAAAAAATTTCCACTTTTCTTTGGAAAAACTCACGCTTCTCACGGTCTGCTGAGTGCTAGTGTTGACAGTCCCCGTCATGGGTAGGAAGGGGTTACTAAAGAAGCGTTTGTCAGAAGGACTGTGATGCTAGTGATGGAGGTTTCCTTCTCCTTTCTTTTGGGAATTCTGTGATGCTGGTAATGTCTTCCTCCACCTCAGTTTTAGTGTTAATTTGTGGTTTTTTTTTATAAAATATAATCTACTGATGTACTTTTTTCTTTCCATTGGTTCCATTGTTCAGATTTTTGTTTACTTTGTTTTCTCTAAAGCTGGTTTCACTGGAATAAAACAAAGTTGGACTCCTCCATTGATCATGACAATTTGTGCTTATATTGTGCAGCCTATGTTCATACTGCCTAAGTAACCTGCCACAGAACTGACTCCTTAGAATGATAGTTCATTCACTCTGTGTTATCACTATAAAATAAAAGTAACTAAAACTGATTAACTAATTAAAACTAATTCAAGGAACATTTACCTACTTGCTTGACAATTGCTATGAGAGCTAAAGAAGCCCAGACAAGTATTTAGCCCCTTCAGGGTCTGGGCAATACAAAGGTTGTAAGCTTGTGGCCTTTAATTTATAACCAGAGCAATGGTGTGTCTTGTCTTTCCGATAGACCTGAAGTAATTTGCTTTTGTTTTTTTTTTTATTTTTTAATTTTTTATGAAAGCATAGACCAAAATGTGTGTGTCAAGTCCATTAAACAAGAGATAAACTGAAGCTGGGGCCATAAGCTGCTAAAACCTGGCAAAGTTGAATTTTTAATAGTGTCTGTTGTTGTTTTATAAAGGAAGAATGTAACAACTGTGAAAACCTTTTATAACACATATGAGATATTCAGCCATAGTTACCTCAAAACTCAGTCTTCTAAAAAGTAATGTACTACTTTTGTTTCCTTGATGACAAGACCAGTGTTTCAGTATAGGATGAATTCTTGGTTTTTCATTTTTATTAGTTGTCTATTCACAGTTTGTCTATTTTATACCTTAAAATGTGGCAAGCACAATCAGCAGCAAGGTGACATTACTAAAGTTATTTCCTTTTTTAAAAAGAGGCAACTTTCATTTCTTTACAGATCCCTTGAAACACTGTTATTAAGCACTGGGAGGTGAAGATACCAAATGAAATAGCAGGAAGTCCTGAAGTCCTTCTGAAGGGTTTAGACAGCAGGAGACCTCATATGGCTACAATCTCCTGCAGTAAAAGCTTTTACTCTCAACAGGTAAGTCAGTCAGCTCAAGTTTTCTTTCAGTGCTAACTAAAATCCTTCATGTGTTATAATATCTTCCCTAAGAAAGAGAAAACCCAAACAGAATTAAATAGAGAAGTTAGTGTAAACAATTGCTTTTAGGGTACAGGAGCAGGAAGAATACTTAAGTTTTGCCTTGCTTTCAAGACAAAACTGCTTTGTATATTTTTTATTTTTGTTATATTCACTCATACCCAGAATTAATGCATGCCATCAATTTTCAATATTGAAGCAATTTCAACATGACAAGAAGCCTACTACTTACAAAGGGCCCAACTAGTTAAGTTTTAGGTGGGCAGAGTACCTAAAATTTGGAAAACTGAAAGAACGCTATGCATATGAAAACCTGAAGCACTGTAGAAATCTCTAGGGAGAGTTAACCATTATGGATCGAATACACAACAACAACCCTACTGAGTAGAGTGCTTCTTGGAATACCGAATCAGAAATGCTGAACATTGTCTTAAAAATTTCCTTTCTTAGGAAACAGGTTTCAGTCTATGTCTCACAAAGCCTAACTTTGTAGCTGGAGGACATCAGTTATTGTTTCAAAGTCTAAATTCACTCACTGCGTTCATGTTCTGATCAGTAGGGAATCTTTAATTCAACTGGTGATCCAATTTCAAGAGGGTGGTAAAACAGCCCCTCACAATAGCTTATCACCCAAGAATTAGGATGTTTTGGGGGATGTATGAGTGATCTGAGTCCTTTCAGAAGGGTAGAACTGAACTGAAGGCCTGCACATTTTTGGTAAAATACTGTAATTGGCTTCTTGACTGGAAGGATGACTCTTATCACCATCTCCTGCTGTTTTTCTAACTGAAGCTATTAGGTCAGAATTATTAGATTTATTTATTATAGCATGTCCTACAGGTAAACAGTATGTGTACCGACTGTTTCTAGCTGTTTGGTGGATATGTGAGAACTCCTGGTAGAGAAGCAAGATAAGCACCAAGGATTGATTGCTTTATTAAAGGATGAAGACTTTGATATTGCTTGTTTGAGATGCAAATATACACTCAAGTAAATATTTCTAAGATTAACTGTTTAGGCACCTTGGTTCTGCCTCTGCACATTTCAGGTACTGAAATCTATATATTGGTTGGCCTTAAGTGCACACTGAAACATTTGCTGTTGCAAATGAAGACTAAGGTGAAATACATTACAGAATGCATAAAAGTGAAAACAAAGTTGTTTTCATGTGCGAAAGACTTGACAAAATAGTTTTCAGTAAACATTCAGGCACATAAGAATGGTCAAATGGTATTGAATCATTAGAAGTGAAAGTGCAAAGTGAGTTATGCATAGATTTTTTGACACTACACATGCTGAGATATCAAAAAGCATTTTTTGTTTATTTTAAATGACATCATGAATCCAAAAAAATTGCGAAGCAATGTGATTGCTAAAATGATATTTTGGAAAACGTAAGTTTCTAAAACTATTTTTAATATCCTCTTTTTCCAAAGAATGTTAAATTACCAAATTATTAACAGTAATTATTACCTACATGGCATTCTTGTCAGAAGAGCTAGAAGATGAACTAGTTACAAGATGATCCTTTCTCCATGAATTTGCATGCCAGATGCTTGTTTAAAATACTGTGTAGTACAAGAAAGTTTTAGTACCCAGTAAAATTCATTATATTGTACTTTTTTTTTTAATTTTTTTTTTTTTTTTTAGTTTTTACTATACATTAACCTTGATGAAAATTAGTAACAATTCTATTTTAGCTTCTTTTTTATTTTATGTTCTTTTTTATTCAAAGGGCAATTTTTTCATTTTGCTTCTACTTTCTGAAGGGAAAGAAGCTCTGCACTAACATAGTTTTATGACTGGCCTTGGGGCTGCATAGTTTCTTTCAGTAAATTAAAATAACAATTAGAGTTAGAGACATTAATAGGAACACCCTTTTGCTAGTTAGTTCTACAACCCAGATGGTATGATTAATTATAAAGTTGCTGTAGAGGGACACTTCATTAGGGACTGTAGTGATAGGACAAGGCGTAATGGGTTAAAACTTAAACAGGGGAAGTTCTTTACTGTAAGGATGGTGAGGCACTGGAATGGGTTGCCAGGGAAGCTGTGAATGCTCCATCCCTGGCAGTGTTCAAGGCCAGTTTGAACCGAGCCTTTGGTGCCATGGTTTAGTGTGAGGTGTCCCTGCCCATGGCAGGGGGGTTGGAACTGAATGATCTTAAGTTCCTTTCCAACCATAGCTATTCTATGATTCTATGATTAAATATTGCAGCTTCAAATTATTGTACTGATTGTTCCCTATCTACAAGAATTTTTAGAGTAACTTGGTACAAAACTCCATTTGCATGGTGGTTTCCACTTTGCTTGCCTAAAACTGGCATACTACTATATTCACTATATGATTTGATGTAAAATAAGAAAGATGACTATGCATATGTTATATGCAGGTTATTATATATGTTTTCAGATTATGTGTAACACTGTATGTTGACCTGTCTGAACATGGCTGCAACTTAAATGTTGAGTATGAATAACAATATGTTCCACTGGGTGAGTTGCGATAGCTTTGGTTTGTCTGTCATCCATTGACTTCTGCAGGACTTGGTTATGTTTAAGCCAGCTATGGTATTTTCAACTACTTGCATGTTTTCAACAGACAAAAAGAATATATTTCTTAATGTAAAATCTTAGGTTAGGAACAGTTTATTTAAGAAAAAGATGTCTCTTTATTCTTCCTTGTGATCCTCAGTTTCAGAAGGATCGGAATAATTTAACACTATCTATGTGATGTTGTTTATTATTGTGACTGCATTCAGCACTGTATCATATGAGCGTCTGTGGGGAAGAGCAGAATAGAGGAATCTGAAGATCTTGTCATTACTCTGCTAACTTCTATATCTTGGTAATTTCCCTTACAAAAATCATTTGTCAGTATAGCTGAGATATGGCTATCTTCTGTACCTCCAGGTTACTTTTTCATGGTACTGCCAAAATTTTGAGCTCTAACTGCATTTACTCTTGAGAGAGACTTCTAAGCAAAAGTTTAAAGCATCCTCATTTGTTAGGATAGATCTACTAGTAGTATTAAATCTTGGTTTAGCCCTGCTTTCCTAAAATTCACTAAATGTGCTTGGTTTAGTGTGCCCCATTAAAATCATGTCTCATACTGGCATGTTATTAGAATCTGGGTATTATTATTCCCAGTTTTCTCCAGCTTTACTGATACTCAATGTATAGCCAATGCACTGTTGTGTGTCTGCACTTCAGAAATCCAGAAGGGCTATCACATTTTTCCTTCAAAGTTTGGGAAAGCTTTTATTCCTCTGACAATATGTAGGTGTTGGGTTGTTATTGGTCTTTTAAATTCTGTTAGTACTTAAGAGACACCTCAAGTCTGGGTCTCTGTCAATCTTCTATCTCCGGAAATAGATTTAGAAGCTTTCCACAAATAACCTTGTGTCCCTTAATGTTAGGTCTAATATTTTTTCTTCAACTAACTGACTTCTGTGTTCTTTTAGTGCTTCATGGAAAAGCTGACTTAATTCTGGTAGATCAGAAAATCTTGACCATTGAGGCTGAGCTCTTCTTTGTTTCTACTGGCACCACAGCAGAAAAAAAAAGGGTGAATTATGAATTTTCCTTGGGTATAAACATAGAGTCATTAAAGTAATGCCAACATCCAGGTAACTAAGAACTAGTTTATGCCTTTGAAATAGAATATTGTTTTCATTAAAAAATAAACTACACACACTCTTAAATTTATTCTGCTCAAATTCCCTCTTGCTTTCCAAGAATGTACTCTGATTTACAGCCACAATCTCACAAACACCTCTGCCAACAAAAGCAGAAAATTTTTAAAACTTTGATCTTGGAGCACTGCACGTCTCACAGTGGCTTCACCCAGATGTGATTGTAGTAGTTTCTTCTTTTAAAAAAAAAAAAAAGATAAAAAAACAGTGGTAAATGGTGTTGCTGTTATGCTAAAATAGTGTTGGTGGCAGTCTTTTTTGAGCAACACCCATTTAGATTATCTTAAATGTAAAGGATTTTCATAAAGGATTCCCATCCCTTTCCTTGATCTATTTTTAAACAAGAAACAAAGTTAACCATCACGCTTACTTTAAATTTTATAATCAGAGAAATATATTATTAGGTGGTCCTAAGGTTCATGTTTGCTATATTTCTGCATTAGACGGAATTCCTAACATATCTAGTAAAATGATTTATAGTGAAATAGAGAACTATTTATTCATTCAAATAGGCAGATACAATTTTCTTTAATTCCATGCTTAAAAAAAAAAAAAAGATCAGAGCAAGCTAGTATTAGCTACTTGAATGTTTTTGACTTATATCAAAGTAATACCAAGGACAAAATGGTTTTCCTGTTCTCTGATACTGTGCAACCTTGAAGATGTCAATAACCTTACCCATTCCAGTGCAAATTTCTTGTGGTCTGTAGGCACAAAAGTCTTCCTTTTTGAACAGATAAAGCAATACTGGGCAGGGAGGAGAAGGGTTATCCTAGATTAATAAGAGTGTATCTAAACAACTGTCAGCTCCTGTTCACAGTGAGGATGACATGGTTACACATGTCTTAATACACTATGGGGGCAGTGTAAGCCTATGGCTCTCCAGGCTGGCAAACTGTATGGCCTTGAGAGTTTAACAACTGCACAAGGGACTCAGTCTTACATCAGCTCTCCACAGACAGCTGTGCCGAATAGCTCTCTGGTTTTCCATATGGAGATGCTACTTATATTGTGAGATCACAAAGATCTCATATACTTAGCTTTCTTATAACCTAAACTTAGAAGATGTGTGAAATCTGTGGCCTTCAACCCTTTCTCAGGTGTTTGTATGATTTTAATTTAGTGCCAGTTTATACAAACACAATCATTAACCTACATGAACATTCATGGTGTGTTTACCAGTGCTTTTAAGTTCAAAAATTGACAATATAGCAAAGGAGTAGTTTTTCTGAGAACAATTGAAAAGAGTATCACACCTGCCAAGAAGGATATGCTGCCACCTGACTTTTCAGCAGTTTAGCTGAAATCTCTTGCTTATTCTGTAGGAGTTCTGCACTATAGGCTGCTGCAAAAGACCACTGTTGAGGTATAAGATGATATTGCAGAGAGAAATGCAGAGGCTGGATAAACTCTATGTGAGAGAGAACGGAATGATCTGGGAATTAAAGCAAAGAAGAAAAGGGGGAGGCATAATGCACTAATTAGCCTTGTCCTGCTTCTACCAAGCTGTTCTCTCATCTGAGCCATCTGCTGAATAATTTTAATCACCTCCTTGTTACTGGACTGAGTTCGGAAAAAATAAACCAGTTCTTAGTAATTTTCATTCCTGTTGGTTTGTCTCATTTGCAGCATATCAGAGTGCTACTGAAGCTCATTATCCAGCTAAGTTTAAGCTGAATTTGTACAGTTATTATAGTTTTTTACTCTGTTGTTTGCATGGATGTATTAGCTCTGCTGTGTTCCAAATAGTCTCCCATATAGATCAATTTTGAATTTGTATAATAAACTTGTTGGTCCTTCAGGAATTTTTATCCTTCAACAGTTGTCATCCTGCATACCACCACCAAGGGATTTCTTTTTGATCTAGAGCTGTGCTTTGATCAGAATCCAATTCTGAATTTAAAAATGTCCAGACTGTACTATACCACTTTAAAAACTGCTAAAGAGGTTAATCACTTGAAATATTAAAAGTGTACATATCTGGTTTGAATTTGTGATACTTAATACTTCTAGAAGTTGTTTCACCTTTGATGGCTAGACTAAGAAGTCTCCATTATTAATTTTCTATTTTCTAGAAACGGATTAACACTATACTGCCTAGTTAAGGGATCAAGATATTGCCAAACTCATCCAAGTAGTAACCACCTTTTATATATTTGATGTCTGGACCTAGAATATCATCCATGCTAGTAGGGGAACCTACCTGAAGCTCAGCAGTCGTTCGCAATCCCTCCAGTAGACTTGGAGTTTCTTTACTCTGCCCATTGCTGAAGCACAGTGGCCTTCTTCCTCCTTTCCTTTGGGACCCAGGGCTCTAAATTTCTTCTAGATGCAATGACAGTTTTTTCAATGAGAAGACAAGAGGTTACTTTCCCTTTTCAGAATCTGTATGGACTATCTAAATCTCAACTGTGGACCACAGTCTGTCAAGCTTTCCAAGTGAAGGCATTGTAGACCAAAAAGATACGTATATACTCTGTCTGCTCTTCTCTTTCTCTCACAGTAGATCTACATACATTTTCAGTGCATTGTGAAAGTTCCAAAGAGGAGGAAGCTCCTACTCCTGCAAAATTTATAGTCTTGTAACTAAAGAAATTGTCATTGAAATTGAAGATTATCATTTATGCCTCTGACGCACTTTTCCCCTTTTTATTTCTTTCAATTTGTTGTTATTTCTTACTTTTAAATATGGGAATTTGCAGATTCCATGCTTTTGGCATTCAGAAGTTGATTTGTTAGCATGGCTACCTGCAGCTTGTGACCTGGCAGCATTGCTGCAGCTGTAATTTCTTGCTAGCCTATTATTTTATCAACAACAAATAACAGCAAGATGGGAAAAAAAATAAAAAAAGGTGAGAGTCAAATACTTTGGGTTTACAAATTTTACAGAAGAAAACAGCAAACATTCTAGCTTTTCTCAGGAATTCAGTTATTCTTCTAGTCTTTCAGTAGCAAGAACTCTTAGCCTGAGAGATAAATATGTTTATTATGCCATATGGATTTGCCTTTTTTTTCTACATCCTTGTGAGGAACTGGAAGTCTTTGAATTTCTAATATTCTCTTGTATCCTGTGGATCTATGCCCTGTGTATCATAAAAGAATCATAGAATAGGTAGGGCTGGAAAGGACCTCAAGATCATGTAGTTCCAACCCCCCGGCCATGGGCAGGGACACCTCACAGTAAACCATGTTGCCCAAGACTGTCCTGCCTGGCCTTTAACACTGCCAAGGGTTGAGCATTCACAATTTCCTTGGGCAACCTGTGCCAGTGCCTCTCCACCCTCACAGGGAAGAACTCCTTCCTTATATTTAACTTGAACTTCCCCTGTTTCAGTTTCAGAACCCATCACCCCTTGTCCTGTCACTACAGTCCCTAATGAAGAGTCCCTCCCCAGCATCCCTATAGGCCCCCTTCAGATACTGGAAGTTGCTCTGAGGTCTCCATGCAGCCTTCTCTTCTCCAGGCGGAACAGCCCCAGCTTTCTCAGCCTATCTTCATATGGGAGGTGCTCCAGCCCCTGATCATCCTCGTGGCCTCCCCTGGACTTGCTCCAACAGCTCCATCTCCTTCTTATGTTGGGGACACCAGAACTGCACACAGTGCTGCAAGTGGGGTCTCATGACAGCAGAGTAGAGGGGCAGGATCACCTCCTTCGACCTGCTGGTGAGGCACTTTTCAGTTCAGCACACTAGAAGACTTTTTTTTCCTATAATCTTCCTCATAAATATTTTAATTTGTTAATGTTCATAATATTCAGAAGTGCCAATAACATCACTGATCTTTCTTCACCTCTTCAGCTACTGGTTATATCTGATTCCATTTATATGTTATTTTGCTTTTATAAAAATGAGGCTTAACATTTCTTAGTAGGCTGTTAGGTGGTATTTATCTACAAAAATGTGAATATGAATATGAATTTGAATATCCTGTTTCTATGTGCTTTCTTTATGGGTGACCTTGGGCATGCTGCTGTATGTTGTCCCTATGTCATTGGTTCAGCAGTAGAAGTCATTTTTTCTCCTTCTTAGTAGCTGGTGCAGTGCTGTGTTTTTGACTTTCAGCCTGGGAACAGCGCTGATAACACTGATGTTTTTCGTTGCTGCTTGGTAATGTTTACTCTGACCAAGGACTTTCTGAGCCTCATGCTCTGCCAGGGAGGAGGGGAAGCCGGGAGGAAGCAGAGACAGGACACCTGACCCACACTAACCAAAGAGGTATTCCATAGAACAACATGTTATGCCCAGGATATAAACTGGGGGCAGTTACACGGAAGAGTTAGATCACTGCTCAGGTCGGGCTGGGTATTGGTCGGCAAGTGGTGAGCGGTTGTATCCTCTTCCCTTGTTATTTCCCTTATCATTATTTTTATTGGTGGTATCAGTAGTGGTTTTGTGTTATACCTTAGTTACTGGACTGTTTTTATTTCAACCTGTGGGAGTTAGATTCTTTGGATTCTCATCCCCATCGCTCTGGGAGAGGGGGAAAGGAAAGCAGAGGAGTGAGAGAGGGACTGCGTGGCTGACTGAGTTTAAACCATGACTGACATTCCCTTTGAATGCTTCTGTGACAATAGACCTATCTTCATTGAAGTCATTAAGTTGTATGAATTTGTAGTAGGTCTGGAAACAGGTTTTGTTGCTTTGTAGTTTCGCAGTCATATGCCTTTCCTTGGAAAGTATTTGGGGAAGTGTGCAAGTAACTAAAGTTACATAAACAGTGACAGTAAAAGACTAAATTCTGGCACTGTACACTGAAATATGCATGTATCAAGTTTTACATATAATGCATGGAATTATCAAGCATAGGCATGTATAAACGTTTGAATGAATACAAAAAGCAAAACCTCAGGGCCCAAAATATTTAAATCGACTTGTATAAAAGGCTGTGGATTTCTTAAATTCCTATATAAAGAATATAAGGGATTATTAGCTAGACAACTGTACGGTCAAGCTGGTTTCTATTTGCAGGAAAAGAGTTCTCAGAGAGTAGGCCAAACATCTCTGTGTTGTTTTTGGTTTTTAAACAAGATACTTGATCTTTTTCCCATGACATTTTCTAAGATAAATTCATATTTTGTGAAATGTCTTTTATCATTTAATCTCTCTAGCATTTTCATGATTTTACTTTATTGCCTTTTGGGAAGCTTTACATAGGAGTACTTCACAATCTAAATGGATTTTTTTGCTTTGTGTTGAAATATAAGTTATGGTACTTTTTAGTAGTCTGGCATTTAATACTGTTGTTTTCCCCACAGACTAAGGTAACAGGTTTCTAGTTTTTAAGGCTGATACATATTTTATAGGGAGGAGCATGCTCCAGATAACATTACTTATACGGCTCATGCTCAAAAGAATTGACATTATATCTTCCAATAAATTACACTGTGTTGCTTAGAATTTGCTGCTGGGAAATTTTTGACCATTTTATACTAGGATGAATTGTGTTATATAACTTATTAAATGATGACGTGGGCAATATGATGCAACTATAAAATGTGACAAGGAGTTGGTGTTTTCAAGGTAAATACCTAAACTGTGGATTAGGTGGGACGAGGGGAGTCCTTGGCCATTTCATAGAATAGAATAGAACCATAGAATCATAGACTAGTTTGAGTTGGAAGTGTCCTTCAAAGGTCCCTGCTCATTGCACTAGATGACACCTTCAAATATACATATATATTTGAAGGTGTCTCTAGTGCAACCTATTTATTGTTTGTATTATGAAGTAACGGTATTATGTATTCACTAGTTTTAAAAAACAGGTGCTATAAACCCACTAAAGCTATTCCAGAAAGAAATAGGCATAATGCTTTTACATATATACATATATATGCATACATATATGTATAAATGTGTATATGTATATATGTGTGTATATGTATGTAAATATATATATGTATATGTATATATATGTATGTATATGTAAAAGCATTATGCCTATTTCTTTCTGGAATAGTTTTAGTGTGTTTATAGCACCTGTTTTTTAAAACTAGTGAATACATATGTCCTGGGTTCAGCAGTAGCAGTCATTTTTCCCCTTCTTGGTAGCTGGTGCAGTGCAGTGTTTTGACTTTCAGCTTGGGAACAGAGCTGATAGTGATGTTTTGGTTTGGCCAAGGACTTTGGCCTCCCTCATGCTCTGCCAGGGAGGAGGGGAAGCCAGGAGGAAGCAGAGACAGGACACCTGACCCAAACTGACCAAAGAGGTATTCCATACCACAGCACGTCATGCCCAGGATGTAACTGGGAGTTAGCCGGAAGGGCTGGGAGACTGCAGGGTTGGAGGAGGTATCGGTCAGAGCTTGGTCGGGCTGGGGGGGCAAGTTATCGGTCGGCTGGTGGTGAGATGATGTATTCTCTTCCCTTGTTATTTCCTTTATCATTATTATCATTGGTGGTAGCAGTAGTGATTTGTGTTATACCTTAGTTACTAAACTGTTCTTATCTCAACCTGTGGGAGTTGCATTCTTTTCGATTCTCCTCTCCATCCCTCCGAGAGCAGGGGGAGGGCAAGAAGGGGGGGAAGTGAGCGAACGAATTACCTGACTGGGTTTAAACCGCGACAGTTCTTTTTGGCGCCCAACGTGGGGCACGAAGGGTTGAGATAACGACAGATCTGACCAGATTAATAGTCACTCATCACAATGACGATTTATTGGCTCTCAGAGTTGTTCTTGTTGATCTCACAGCTTCAGAATGTTGTAACTTACGTAGAGCCGGTATTTGCTGTGTTAATCAAGTGTGGGGCTTGGGCTAAGGTTCTTATCTCACTGTGCTTTATGGCAATGGCTTGTAACACGGGCGGGCTCCAGCAGCAGGGCGGGACGGACGTGGCCATGGACTTGTACCTGCCCGTCCGGCTGCTCTTCACCGCCCTGGCCCTCACCCTCGCCTCCATCTTCGTGAGGCTGCGGGGAGCCGAGTGGGAGCGGCCCCGGGAGCCGGCGGCAACCGAAGCGGCCCGGGAGAGCGGCCCCGGGGAGCAAGCGGCGGCGGGAGCGGGGCCGGAGGCCGCGAGGGGACGGCTGCCGGTGGAGGAGGTCGGGGCGGTCGAGGAGGGGAAGGAAGCGGCTGCAGAGCAGCGGGAGAACGTGGCGGAGGAGCCGAGCCCCGCGGCCGAGCCGAGCCCCGCGACAGCCGAGAGCATGCCCCGGAAGCCGCCCGCCGAGCCCCAGGAGGATGCAGGAGACCACGCAGCATTTCCCAGCAAGGCAGAGGAGGAAGAGCTGGACTCAGGAAAAGAGAAGCTGGCGGTGGGAGAGCCGGCAAGCACAGCAGCTACACCAGCCCCAGTGACAAGTACAGCAGCATCGTGTGAGAGTTCTGAAGGTTTTGAATGGCCTTTGGGTATCCTTGGGACCTGCCTGCTGATTGTGATGGGGATCAGCATGTTGGCACACACACAGGCTGTGTTCTACCCACAACCATTTTGTCTGATCTCAAAAGTTAAGCAGAGTCAGGTTTGGGTCTTGTCTGGGGTTAGACAAGGATATAGCGTGACCAAGAGGTTTTCTCCAAGGCTGGACAGTCATGAGTGGCAGGGTGTGTGGGATAGTATGGGCAAGTATCTAGTCCACTGGGCCCCTCCAGTGCTTTGGAAGCGTCGGAGATGGAAGGCAGCTGTATGGAGTCTCCAGCAACAAGCTGCACAAACTGCTGAAGGGGACAGTGAATTATTTTGAGCCTGGTGGGCCCAATGCACTTCAGGCCATCAGAGCAGAGATGCAACACAGAGATGGACTCATGATCGAGGGGTGGACTTAGCAATGGACACTATTGCCCAGGTTATTCACGAGTGTGAACACTGCACACAGTCTCTCCTGCTCTGGAAGACTGTTACAAGAGATGGAGCCTGACATGGACCAGATGGACACAGCAGCTTTATAGGGACTGGTCCATGCACTAAGTTAAGAGTGCACTGAGATAAGAGTGATGGTATATTGAAAATGTGGGATCTGAACATGACGTGAATGGTATGGAATAAGGGGTGGATAATGTCCTGGGTTCAGCAGTAGCAGTCATTTTTCCCCTTCTTGGTAGCTGGTGCAGTGCAGTGTTTTGACTTTCAGCTTGGGAACAGAGCTGATAGTGATGTTTTGGTTTGGCCAAGGACTTTGGCCTCCCTCATGCTCTGCCAGGGAGGAGGGGAAGCCAGGAGGAAGCAGAGACAGGACACCTGACCCAAACTGACCAAAGAGGTATTCCATACCACAGCACGTCATGCCCAGGATGTAACTGGGAGTTAGCCGGAAGGGCTGGGAGACTGCAGGGTTGGAGGAGGTATCGGTCAGAGCTTGGTCGGGCTGGGGGGGCGAGTTATCGGTCGGCTGGTGGTGAGATGATGTATTCTCTTCCCTTGTTATTTCCTTTATCATTATTATCATTGGTGGTAGCAGTAGTGATTTGTGTTATACCTTAGTTACTAAACTGTTCTTATCTCAACCCGTGGGAGTTGCATTCTTTTCGATTCTCCTCTCCATCCCTCTGAGAGCAGGGGGAGGGCAAGAAGGGGGGGAAGTGAGTGAACGAGTTACCTGACTGGGTTTAAACCACGACAACATAATACCGTTACTTCATAATACAAACAATAAATTGGACCTCATGTATGGATATGTGGGGTTGCTGAACCCACATATCAATGCTATACAAAGCTTTCTACTGTTCTTCAGATATAGGGAAGAGTCTGCAGTGTGTACTTCAGAGTGCAGTGTGGATGCTACATTGCAATAAACATTCTTGTTAGAAGACAATGTATTATGGTAATGCAATATATACAGTAGAATATGAATATTTCAAATAAGCTTTTGTCTCTTGCTTTGGATCCTAATAAAACAGAAAACTTTTTTAAATTGTGGCCTAAAGAGTATTTAGCTCTGAGGAACAGTCTGCAGTGTTACAGTAGATACCCCAAAAAAGTCTTTTCTTGATGGCTTATATAAATCACAACACTTTAGAATTAAATACAGATCTCCTATCACAGAACACCAGGTGCACTTTGTAATGAGTCTCGGAGAGGCCATATGTTTCAGCAATTAGATAAGATATTTATATACCCTGTCATCAGAAAGTTTACAAAGCACTTAATTTTTCTTACAATGTTGTCTGTGACCCTAACTTCCTGATTGTTCATGAATAAAAGTCAAATTGAAAATTTAAATAGTAATTCTGATGATTTTCATGTTTCCTTGTCTTTTCATTTAGATGTAATCATGGTAACGACAGACTGAGGGCAAACGAAATTAAACCAGTTGGGTGAATTAGCTCAGCAAGTGACGGTTCACAGGAGTGTCTTTATCTACTCTATCCACATACTGTGTGTGCATAATTGCAGGTAAGTGCACTGGTTACATTTTCTTCAATAGAACAATTATAATAGAAATTATAATTAAAGGTCTGATATTATACTCATGACTACATATTTGGGTCAAAATTGTACATGCACTAGCTTGAGGCCTGTTCTAAAAATGCATTTGATTAAATTTATATTTTATTGTACCCCTTCAGAGGTATGATTATGCAGACAAAATTACTCAGTTAATTTCAAAATGATGCTTATAAAAACTGGCCATTTTTATTAAGTATTTCAGACTTTGAACGCACTGTTTTATATATTGCCAAACTGTTCAAAGGAAAGTTCATATATTCATATATCTGCATATCATTGAACTATGCTTGTAAAATTTTCCCAAAATTATATATATATACTTATCAGAACATGAATTTGAGGTATTTAAGACCTTGTGAAAAGCCATAGCAGAATCAAGCATCTAATTACCATGTGTGAGAACAACAGTCTCTTGTAAATGTCTCAATGCTGTTATTCACTGTGAGAATGAAAACATTTATTAGTCTGTGTAAAATACTGTATCTGTTTTCATGATAGCTAACAACATAAAATCTTATCTGTCACTGCTGAAACTACAAATTGGGAGGGAGGGCTAACACTTTTGCAAAATACCTTAATTGAGATCATCTCTGGCTAAGTATAGCATAGAATGTGAAAGTTACTCAGCAGGCTCTATAAAGGTGCGTTTTATGATAGTTTAATATAGCTCCTAAAAGTGCAGATTTTGAAGAGTGTTTTACTTACAGAGGTAAAATACGTATGAGGATTTGGTATACAATGTGGCTAGCTACTTCACTAGTTTTCTGCTAAAACATGTTAGGCCTTTGAATCTATAGAAGAAAACATGAAAAGAAGGTCTTCCAGAGTAAGAATATAGTAGATTACATTTTCAGTGTGATCTATCAGCTTACAGTCGCAATGCTCAAGTCTTGATCTTTGAGTGCATAGCAAGCACCTAAGGCATTTCTGGAAGTGCAAGGTACGTTCACCGTTTTGTGTTTTTTTTTTTTACGTATAAATGCATTTCTTCTTCATAGAAGACACCAACAGAGTTTAGAATAGCTAGCAACAAATTTGAAAGGTTCCAAAATCAAGTGATAATAAATTTAATGAATAATGCTCTTGATGTTTGAAACCAATAAGCTGTTTCTACATTTCTGAGATGCAATATAATAAAACAAATGTATTGACCTTAAGATCATAGTTGTCCCAGTATCCAGGTCTTGACCTGAACTGATATTAGATCAGCTAAAGAATGATTTGTACTTTTGTATATTCTAATATTTTTGTGAAAGCTGTTACTTCTGTTCAAAAAATTATTATATCCACTTACTGCAAACAAAGGATATGCTGGCACAGGAGTTTCAGGGTGGATCATGTTTTATCTTTTCAAAAGTTTTCTGTTCAGGGATTTAGCAAAGTCTTGATTTAGGGTGTCTTTCAACCTATGTCATAAGAAAGAAATCTGCAGAACATACTGGAAGAATACTGGAGTTTACTTAAAAATGGAATTTGCTGCATTTAAAAAAATCTAAAACATAAACCTACATAGGATTCAAGCCTGAAAGTATAGACTCAATTCCTGACAAGCCTGATTATCCCTAAGCTTGGTAGATTCAGTTACTAGTTTCTGTTAATTCTGTGTCTCTTCTGTGTATGAGAAACTCGGTAGAATCCCAGCTGAAAAAAAATGAAGACTCTTTAAGCTGAATCTTTGCAATACACCTGCATTATGAGTTGCTGTTTTCCTATATTCTCTTTGTGAATATCTAACAAGTTGTCCTGGGCTCAGTAATGTTTAGTCTGACCAAGGACTTTGTGAGTCTCATGCTCTGCCAGGGAGGAGGGGAAGCCGGGAGGAAGCAGAGACAGGACACCTGACTCAAACTGACCAAAGGGGTATTCCATACCACAGCACGTCATGGCCAGGCTGTAAAACTGGGGGCAGTTACCCGGAAGGGTTAGATCACTGCTCGGTCAGGCTGCGTATCCGTCGGTGGGTGGTGAGCAGTTGTATTCTCTTCCCGTGTTATTTCCCTTTTCATTATTATTATTGGTGATCGCAGCAGTGATTTATGTTATACCTTAGTTACTGGACTGTTCTTATCTCTACCAGTGGGAGTTATATTCTTCTGATTCTCCTCCCCATCCCTCCAGGAGTGGGGGGAGGAAGGGAGGGGAGTGAGCGAGGGCTGTGTGCCTGAATTGACAGACTGGACTTAAGCCACGACAGTGCCCAATGTGGGGCATGAAGTATTGAGATAATGACAGATCTGACTGGAGTGTGTCTAATCATATTTGCGATAAGCAATTATTGTTTTGGATTAATAGTCACTCGTCACAATGCTGATTTATTGGCTCTCAAAGTTGTTGTTCTTGATCTCACAGTTTCAGCATGTCGTACCTTACTTACAGCCAGTATTTGCTGTGTTAGTGTTTATAGGCTGAGGGCCTTGGGCTAAGGTTCTTATTTCATTGTACTTTATGGTAATGACTTGTAATTCAATAGACTCGTTGATCATGAAGCTGATCTGGCTTGCGTTCCCAGTGTGGTCACCACCTCTATACTTTGGGAGGTGTATAATAGATGTGTATTGCAATTACACATCTTTTTTCCCCTCCTCGTGTGGTCAGCCTATGAGGGAGGCATTCCCACACATCCCTGCAACAAGTACAGCAGCTACTCAAATTCTGACTCTAGCAGACAGTGCAGCTACTCCAGCTCCAAGCACAGCAGCTACACCAGCCCCAGTGACAGCTGCAGCAGATACTCAGACTCTGACTATAACAGATAATGCAGCTACTCCAACTCCAAACACAGCAGCTACACCAGCCCCAGTGACAAGTACAGCAGCATCAACTGAGAGTTCTGAAGGTTTTGAATGGCCTTTGGGTATCCTTGACACCTGCCTGCTGATTGTAATGGGGATCACCACGTTGGCATACATACAGAGTGTGTTTTGTCCATGACCATTTTGTCTCATCTTAAAAGTTAAGCGGAGTTGGGTTTGGATCTTGTCTAGGGTTAGACGACGATATAGGAGGACCACCAAGAGATTTTCCCCAAGGCTGGACAGGCATGAGTGACAGAGTGTGTGGGACAGTATGGGCGAGCATGTAGTCCACTGGGCCCCTCCAGTGCTTTGGAAGCATCGGAGATGGAAGGCAGCTGTATGGAGTCCCCAGCAACAAGTTGCAGAAACTGCTGAAGGGGATGGTGAATTATTTTGAGCCTGGTGAGCCCATGACACTTCAGATCATGGACTCATGATCGAGGGGTGGATTTAGCAATGGGCACTATTGCCCAGGTGATTCATGAGTATGAACATGGCGCACAGCCTCTCCTGCTCTGAAAGACTGTTACAAGAGGTGGAGCCCGACACCATGGACCAGATGGACTCAGCAGCTCTATCGGGATTAGTCCATGCTCTAAGGAGCTAAGGAGCATCTCTCTCTCTCTGTGGCTGTGTATATATATATGTGTATATATATGAGTTAAGAGTGATAGTATATTGAAAATGTGTGATCTGAGCATGACGTGAATGGTATTGAATAAGGGGTGGATACTGTGCTGGGTTCAGCAGTAGCAGACATTTTTCTCCTTCTTAGTAGCTGGTGCAGGGCTGTGTTTTGACTTTCGGCCTGGGAACAGTGCTGATAACACTGATGTTTTTAGTTGCTGCTCAGTAATGTTTACTCTGACCAAGGACTTTGTGAGTCTCACGCTGTGCCAGGGAGGAGAGGAAGCCGGGAGGAAGCAGAGACAGGACACCTGACCCACACTGACCAAAGTGGTATTTCATAGAACAACATGTTAATGCCCAGGATATAAACTGGGGGCAGTTACACGGAAGGGTTAGATCACTGCTCAGTCAGGCTGGGTATTGGTTGGTGGGTGGTGAATGGTTGTATTCTCTTCCCTTTTTTTTTTTTTTTTCAAGAGCAGTAAAGAAGCTTGAGGGTTTTTGTTTTCTCTTCAGGGATCATTGAAGATAAAACCAGAACAAATTTAGAAGATGAAAACCAATATTGACTATAAGTATATGAGATGTTTTCCAAGTATTCTGTTTATCGTCAGAAGGATTCTCAATGACGTTTTGATATGAGATCCCTAAAATGTTTGAGAAATACCTGTTGTTTTGTTTGGCTTTTTGTTGTGTTTTTTTTTTTTTCTGAGTTTCTTATTCTACAGACCTAACTAGTGTTTTATTTAGTAAGCTTTTTTTCTCAAATTTTAGTGGGGGCAGATAAAATACCGGTATTTCTATAGACAAGGGAGTCCTGGTATTGATTATTTTCTTTTAACTGTTAATAGTAGTTGTAAGAACGATGCAACAGTGTCTATGTTGGGCAATGGCACTTTAATTTTAAGCCTTCTAAAGAAGGTAGGTTTAAATTTAGAAAATGAAGAGAGTTTACCATGCATTAAAGCCTTTCTGTTTGAACAGTATACATAAAAAATCACCAACAAAAGCATGACCTTATGTAAAAATAGCTTTAAAAATTTAGATGTTATCTTTGTATATATATGCCTTTTCATCCTTTCGCAGTACAAGTGGAATTACAATCATAGCACTAACCCACACCATTGTCTGATTACCCAGTGAGTAGATGTTTCTCTAAAAATACACCTTTATCTCTTCACATTCTCAGAGCTAGTATCAACAGCATCCTATAGCTGCATTTTTATTAGTTCACAGTCTCACAAACATTATAGTAACTCAGTAAACAAGGAAGATTGGAAAGTAGTACTAAAGAGTCAATATCTAGAAAAGAACAATTCTGATGACCTAGATTCTGGAGTTACTTATGTAATCCAACTCCTGTTGTTACAGATGGAAGACTATAATATCTATATTCAGAGGTGTGTAGGTGCCTCACTCTCATTGAATTAAAATGAGAATTATGCTCCTAACTACCTTTCTGAATCTGAGATAAAGTGATTTCTGCAGCATTTAGTGTCATCAGTGTGGAATTTCTGTCTGCTTCAATGCAGTTATTTTGCATTTACTCTGTCTCAGTAACAATAAAATCCTGGCCACAGAGCTAATTTGTTGTCTATAAATGTTCAGTGATTTTACACTTTGGAAAGAGAAGTCTTACAAATGAAATCCTGTTGAGAAAGCGTATTTATGATTTGAAGAAAAAAGATTATTCTCCAAGATTCATCCCCATGCCTTTCTTAGATTGCTTGCAGCAATTTCAACCATTACTGCAGAGTCTGACTTAAAATGCAGAGGGAGCAATGTGTCTATATATTAGCAAGGTCTTTCATTAAGTCTTTACTTTTAAAAATAATTGGTTCTTTTAATCTATAATGGAACATGGACTTACAGGCTGTCTGTGATTAAAATTAAACCTTATTTGTCTTTTAATATGGTGCTATGTTCATCTGTAATTGAGTAGGGATTGATGCCAGCCCTATGATGGGCAGTAAGCTTATCCGACATGACGGAGATAGATTTCAGGGAAGACAGACTTTGCTGTTTCTATGTACAAGTGGGATGAGTAGACCATATCAGCAACATTTAATTATTTTGTAGGTAATTATTCATTTGAGAGACACAAGTTTCAGAGCAGTATTGGAATAGAAGGAAGACCATTACAATTACCATTTGGTTAAGTATACTGTTTGCACTGGTAGCTGGAAAATCATAATGAGCTTTTCATTACATTTGAATAAAGGAATGTTTTATTTAATAATAAAGGCTCAGACTAATGTTTAGTATAACAATACTGACTGGAGGAAAATAAAAACCAACAAACAAACAAATAAAAAAAAACAAGATAAACCAAATGATGGATCAGTAGCATGGATTCTTTCAGATTTTATGCTTGTTGTTGGTTTTATTTTTCCCTCTCTTTTAAGATCTTTGCTGTTGTAGTATCATACAACAACTTAGTTTGAGAAGTGCCTCTGTAGGTTATCTAGTATAACCCCCTGCTCACAGCTGGCCTAGTTAGATCAGGATCATCAGGGCTTGTTCGGCTGAGTCTTCAACACCTCCAAGAATGGAGAATCTGTACCCTTTCTGGGCATTCTAATCCCATATTTGATCACCCTCGTGGTAAAAAATATTTTTTTTTTCCTGATATCTAATAAGGATTTCCATGTTCCAACATGTTTTCAATGCCTGACAACCTACTGCTGTGCACCTCTTGGAAGAGTGTGCATTTGTTTTCCCTGTATCCCCTGAGCAGGGAGTTGCAGGTTCTACTGCTTGTCCAGAACTGGACACTACTCCACTGTGGTCTAACCAATGCTGAACTGAAAAGAATGCTCACTTCCCTGGACCTGCTGGCTGCACTCTTGCTAATACAGCCCAGGATACCACTGACTGCCTTTGTTACAAGGGCTTATCATAGAATCACATATATATATATATATATTATCCCTGGGTCATGTTCAACTTTTTGCCTACCAAGACCCCCATGTCCTTTTCTGAAAAGCCTCCTCCCAGCAGTGAGTGCCTGCTGTCATGGTGCATGGGGTTATTACATGCCAGATGTGAGGCTTTGCATGTCTCTTTGTTGAGCTTCAATAGGTTCCCATCAAGCCATGTCTCCAGCCTGTCCAGGTCCCTCTGAAAGGCAGCCCTGCCTTTCCAGGTCCCTCTGAAAGGCAGCAGTATATTGACTGCTTCCCCTCAATTGTCATCCACAAGCTCTCTGAGAGTGTACTTTGCCCCTTTATGAACCTACGGTAACGAAGACAATTCCCAGTACTGGTCCACATATTGATCTGTGAGAGACAGCACTGATAGCTGATTGCCAGCTAACTTTCCAGCACTGATGACTGCTTTAAGCTTGGCACCACAACCAATTCATTATCTGCTTTGCTGTCCACTCATCCAGCCTGTCTCTCACCCGTTTGGCGAGAAGATGACTGTGGGAGACTATGTCAAAAGTCTTACTAACGTCAAGGTACCCTACATCCATCAGCCTTGCCTTGTCCATGGAACCAGTCATCTCATCCTAGCAGCAGGGAGGTTGTTCAGCTATTATTTGCCCTTGGTAAACCCAGGCCGGCTGCTCCAAATCACCTTCTTGGCTTCCATCTGTTTCTAAGAGATGGTTTCTAAGCAAATTTGCTCCATAATGTTCCCCAGAACTGATATGAGGCTAACAGACCTGTGCTTACCGGCATATTCCTTTTCACCCTCTGCTTTCCCTTTGTCTTTTGTTTTCCAATGATCGGAAACCTGTCTGGAACTTCCACTGATTGCCATGATGTTTCAAATATGATAGAGAGCAGGCTTATGGTGACATCAGGCACATCCTACAGCACCCTCAAATGCATTTCACATGGTCCCATGAGTTGATGTATGTCCAAATAGCCTAAGCAATCTCTAAATTAATCTTCCTCTGCTGTGGGTACTACTTCACTCCCACATGGAGTGAAGGAACTAACTACTACCTTCAAAGCTGGAGGGAAATAAATAAATCCTACCAAATATTATGCAGACTTTCATAATGAATATATTTCTGCCCAGCTTGAACAGTCTTACTCAGAAATGTGGTTTTATTTATGAACTATTGTTCAGGAAAACTAGATGTCTTTTACTGCATTTTCTGTGTCCCGTGCACTTTAAGCAATTAATAGCTTTATGCTGCTTGCTACAGCAATAAATACTAATATATTACCAGTTATACTAACAGAGGTGATATTCAGTTTTATTAGCAATATTTGTGAACTGGAAGGACTATGGCCAGAGCAGGTATAATTTAACTATTAGAATTTTCTTAACTTTAATTTTAGAGAGCAAATAACAGTGACTATTTCTTTTTTTCCCATGGGAATGTTCAAATAGAGATATTAGACTGGACAAGCTGTTAAACGAAATGCCTTTTTTTCTTGGCTTGGGCGCATTATGCTTCCTCAGAGTTTCAGTTTTCTGTTCATTTATTTCTGAGTATCTTTCAACTACAGTCTACCAAATATATCTCTGTGTCTATCCAACTGCAGTAGCCATTGAAATTACATAATATCATTTAATTTTTTAGTGCAGTGTGGCATTTGATCTTCATAACTTCTTACAGTGTCCTACAGATAATCTTAAAAATGTTGTTCATCTCAGGAAACACAAGTCTCTAGGACTCCTACGTAACTCCTGCTCAGTTTTAATTGTTAGAGTAACACTGATAATGAGCACAAATAACTGTCATGGTTTAACGCCAGCCAGTAATTTAGCCCCACCCAGCTGCTTCCTCAGCTTCCTCCCCAGTGGGTGAGGAACAGAATTGAAAGGGTAAAAGGGAAAAAAAATCATGGATTAAGATAAGAACAGTTCAATAGGTAAAGCAGAAGTCACACACACAAGCAAAGCAGAACAAGGAATTGATTCACCACTTCCCATCAGCAGGCAGGTGCTCAGCCATCTCCAGGAAAGAAGGGCTCCAGCACTCATAACGGTGACTTAAGAAGATAAATTCCATCACTCTCAACATCCCCCTGATTTCTTCTTGTTCCAGCTTTATATGCTGAGCATGACATCATATGGAATATGCCTTTTTGTCAGTTAGGATCAGCTGTCCCGTCTGTGTCACTTCCCAACTCCTTGTGCCCCCCACAGACTCCTGGCTTGTGGGATGAGGAGCAGAAAAGGCCTTTGCTCTGTATAAATACTGCTCAGCAATAACTAAAACATCCCTGTGTGATCAACACTGTTTCCAGCACAAATCCAAACCACAGCCTCATAGTAGCTACTGTGAAGAAAATTAACTCTACCCCATCCAAAACCAGCACAGTAACTTTAAACTTTGTCTGGAGTATTGCTAATACAAAGCATACTTTATTTTATCTTGGTCTGGTAAGATTTGTGGCTATAATCAGTAAAATTTTTAGATCATAAAACAAAATTATAATAAATTTCATTTGCCATTATGATGATATCAAAAGCTACTTCTTAGAGAAATAAGATGTTCCAGTGTGCTTCCTAGGAAGACTTTTTTTAATACCTGATATAAGTAGCTCACCTTTACTGTGCTTTTAAGGAAAAAGTAGCTGAGACAAAAAGGTATTATTTTTCCTTCATTCTTTCATCCAATTCCTCAGATAGATAAATAGCCTCTAATACATACCAGGACTTTCAAGTGATGCCGCACCCTGGGGAACAGATTAAACAATTTGTACAACTTCTCACATTCATCCTTTAGCCCAATTCATTTGCTGTTTATCCATTGGAGGTCTTTTTGAAATTTCTGCATGGTATTTTCTTAATACAACAACTTAACCTGACAGTTGTGCTGTTATAATAAAACTGTTCTAAGTGTGAATAAGAAGTATTCTTAACAAAATCAGAATGAGCATACATTCAGATCTTATGAATCTATGTGAGAATAAGTACAATTCAGTTGATACCTAAGATTGGAAGGCACATGCAGGGACTGTGAGAATTAAGACCTTAGGCTCACTGTGGGAAAGGATCAGGTTTGAGATCATCTTAAGAACCTGAATGTGCACAGGCCCATGGGACCCGATGAAATCCATCTGCTGGCAAATGAAGTTACTAAGCCACTGCCCATGATATGTGAAAAAACACGTCGCCTAAGGCAGTATCCTTGGGCAACATGGAAACCTGGCCTTGAGCACTGCCAGGGATGGAGCATTCACCACTTCTCTAAGCAACCTGCTCCAGAACCTCCCCACCCTCAGAGGGAAGAATTTCTTCCTTACCTCCAATCTAACCTTCTTCTGTTTAAATTTAATCCCATCACCCCAGTTTCAGTGTTTCGAGTTCTAAATAGTTTTCTCGCATTTTCTTTTTTCTTATATATAGAACAAGGACAGTAAAAAAAAAAAAAAAGAGTAATAATTAATGAGGAAAAATTGTATGAATTTAAGAGCCAGATTACTTTAATCAATCCATATTCTTCAAGAGCATTGAGGAATGCCTATTTTACAAGACTTGCAAAAAGCATAGGAAATTTCTTATAAACTATTAAACTTAATTGAGAGGTTTGTAAATGCCACATGTAAAAGGTAATACATGTAGAGAATGGGAGTCATAATTGTATTTTAAACAATAATACTTGTATCAAACAATGAGTGCTAACTTGTTACAATAGCTAAGACTTAAGGAAAAAATGAAAATTCAACATCGGAACCTTCATCTTCTTTAAACTGTTAGCAAAAAAAAAAATCAATAAAAATTATATGAACTGAAAATTAATTCTCAACAAGGGCAGAAAAAAGTAGGTTCCTTTAGGAATAAGGGTGTTGGTCCCAAATAATTACTGTATTCCTGTAATGCAATTCTGCTGCAAAACCTTAAATGATGCAATGGTGGATGACAGGTGCTGTCAGACTAATCTTTTTTTCAGAGATGTACTATATTTCATTTAGATCTTAAAGTACTTAGAAAAAAATTTATAAACTCTTAACCTAAAGATTACAGGTGGCAACAAATTCATTCACAAAAATTAAGCAGTCTGTGTTTGCAAAATAAACTTAGATTCTACTAGGAATTCTAATCATGGGCACAGATCTTCACAGTATCACAGTATGCTAGAGATTAGAAGGGACCTCAAAAGATCATCTAGTCCAATCCCCCTGCAGGAGCAGGAACACCTAGATAATGTTATACAGGAATGTGTCCAGGCGGGTTTTGAATGTCTCCAGGGAAGGAGACTCCACAGCCTCCCTGGGCAGCCTGTTCCAGTGTTCCGTCACCCTCACTGAGAAGAATTTTCTTCTCAAGTTTAAGTGGAACCTCTTGTGTTCCAGTTTGCACCCATTACCCCTTGTCCTATCATTGTTTGCCACTGAGTAGAGCCTGGCTCCATCCTCGTGACACTCCCCCTTTATATATTTATATACACTAATAAGGTCACCCCTCAGTCTCCTCTTCTCTAAACTATAGAGACCCAGCTCCCTCAGTCTTTCCTCATAAGGGAGATGCTCCACTCCCTTAATCATCTTTGTTGCCCTGCGCTGGACTCTCTCCAGCAGCTCCCTGTCCTTCTTGAACTGAGGGGCCCAGAACTGGACACAATATTCCAGATGGGGTCTCACCAAGGCAGAGTAGAGGGGAAGGAGGACCTCTCTCGACCTACTAACCACCCCCCTTCTAATACACCCCAGGATGCCATTGGCCTTCTTGGCCACAGGGGCACAGTGTTGGCTCATGGTCATCCTGTTGTCCACTAGGACCCCCAGGTCCCTCTCCCCTACACTGCTCTCTAACAGGTCGTTCCCCAACCTATACTGGAACCTGGGGTTGTTCCTGCCCAGATGCAGGACTCTACACTTTCCCTTGTTATATTTCATCCAGTTATTCCCTGCCCAACTCTCCAGCCTGTCCAGGTCTCGCTGGATGGCAGCACAGCCTTCTGGCGTGTCAGCCACTCCTCCCAGCTTTGTGTCATCAGCAAACTTGCTGATAGTACACTCAATTCCCTCATCTAAATCGTTGATGAATATATTAAATAATACCGGTCCCAGTACTGACCCTTGAGGCACTCCACTAGTTACAGGCCTCCAACTAGACTCCGCCCCATAGACTACAACTCTCTGGCTTCTCTCCTTCAGCCAGT
This sequence comes from Pezoporus occidentalis, assembly GCF_034315485.1. Lineage (NCBI taxonomy): Eukaryota > Metazoa > Chordata > Aves > Psittaciformes > Psittacidae > Pezoporus > Pezoporus occidentalis. The sequence goes on from NW_026915268.1 coordinate 2,132,642, forward strand.
TCACAGTCCACCTCACTACCTGATCATCCAGTCCACACTTCCTCAATTTAGCTGTGAGGATGCTGTGGGAGACTGTGTCAAATGCTTTGCTGAAGTCAAGGTAGACCACATCCACCGCTCTGCCATCATCCATCCACTGTGTTATTTCCTCATAAAAGGCTAAGAGATTGGTCAAGCATGGTTTCCCCTTGGTGAAGCCATGTTGACTGCCCCTCATACCCCTCTTATCCTTGATATGCCTTAAGATGGCACCAAGGATAAGGTGCTCCATCACTTTCCCAGGGATGGAGGTGAGGCTGACCGGTCTATAGTTACCCGGGTCCTCCTTCTTGCCCTTTTTGAAGACTGGAGTGACATTTGCTTTCCTCCAGTCCTCAGGCACCTCTCCCGTTTCCCAAGACTTGGTAAAGATGATGGAGAGTGGTCTAGCAATGACTTCTGCCAGTTCCCTCAGCACCCGCGGGTGCATCCCATCTGGACCCATGGATTTATGGATGTCCAGATTGCTCAACTGATCTCTAACCCATTCCTCATCGACTAAGGCAAACCTCTCCGTTGACCTGACTTCATCTAAGGTCTCAGGGGTACAGAGCTCTTCAGGACTGCCTGCAGCAGAGTAGACAGAGACAAAGAAGGCATTCAGTAACTCTGCCATCTCTGTATCTTCTGTCACCAGGGCACCCATCCCGTTCATCAGTGGGCCTACATTGCCTCTGGTGTTAGTTTTATCTGCCATGTATTTGAAAAAGCTCTTTTTGCTGTCCTTGACCCTTCTCACCAGGTTTAATTCTAAGGAGGCCTTAGTCATCCTAGCTGCCTTCCTACATCCTCTAGCAGCAGCCTTATATTCCTCCCAAGTGGCCAGCCCCTCCTTCCATGACCTGTAAACTCTCCTCTTCCACTTGAACATACCCAGCAATTCCTTATTTAGCCACGCAGGTCTCCTGGCCCTCTTCCTTGACTTCCTACGTGTCGGGATGCTCCGATCTTGAGCACGGAAAAAGCAATCCTTGAATGTCAACCAACTATCTTGGGCCCCTTTACCTCCAAACAGCCTTGCCCATGGGATTTCCCCTAGCAATTGCTTGAAAAGGCCAAAGTTTGCCCTGCTAAAGTCCAGGGTTGCAATTCTACTTGGTATTCTACTAGTCCTACCACACAAGATCCTGAATTCCACCATCTTGTGGTCGCTGCAACCAAGGCAGCCCTCAACCCTTACTGCTTCAACCAGATCCTCCTTGTTAGTGAGGATGAGATCCAGCAGCGCTCCTCTCCTGGTCAGCTCATCCACCATTTGCAGGAGGAAGTTATCATCCATACACTGGAGGAACCTCCTGGACTGCGGCTGGGTTGGTGAGTGATCCTTCCAGCAAACATCAGGGAAGTTAAAATCCCCCACGACGACCACGGCCTGTGACTGTGAGGCCGCTCTCAGCTGCCTGTAGAAGGCCTCGTCAACTTCCTCACCCTGATCTGGTGGCCTGTAACAGACACCTACAACAGTATCCCCCCTGCCAGCCTGCCCCTTAATTCTCACCCACAGACTCTCAACTCGCTCGTCATCTGTCCCTGGACAGAACTCGGTGCATTGTAGCTGCACCTCGCACATAAAGAGCAACCCCACCACCCCTCCTGGCTGGCCTGTCTTTTCTGAAAAGGACATAGCCCTCCATGACTGTATTCCAGTCATGTGAGCTGTCCCACCACGTCTCTGTAATTGCCACCACATCATAGTCTCCTGACTTAGCACAGGTTTCCAACTCCTCCTGCTTATTTCCCATGCTGCGCGCATTGGTGTACAGACATTCCAGGGAGCGAGCTGAGCACACCGATTTCACCCGAGGATTATAGGAGGCCTCCCAGTCTTCATCAATTCTGGAGTGCTGCCCCACTGGGGCAAGCCCAGCTACAACCCCATCCCCCTTCGAATCTAGTTTAAAGCTCTCCAAATGAGCCCTGCTAATTCGTGCCCCAGCATCCTTTTGCCTCTGTGAGACAAACCTTTCTCACTTGTCATTGTCCAGACTGGTGCCCTATAAAACCAGCTGTTATCAAAGAATCCAAAGCCCTGCCGTAGCACCAGTCTCGAAGCCAATCGTTTATGAGCTGAATCTTCCCATTCCTTCCCACATCATCAGTGGAAGATGGAAGGAGTGAGGAGAAGATCACTTGAGCCCCAGACTCTTTCACCATCCGCTCCAAGTCCCTGTAGTCTTTCTTCATCCCCCTCAGACTGCGGGAAGCAGCTTCCCCCCCACCTGTCTGGAAGACCAGCAGTGGGTAGTAGTCTGCCGGGTGCACCAGGTTGGGGAGCGCCCTGGTGATATCCCTGATCCGGGCTCCAGGCAGACTACACACTTCCCTATGATGAGGGTCAACTCTGCATATCGGGCCCTCTGTTCCTCTCAGAAGGGAATCCCCTACTACAATGACCCTTCTTTCTTTCTTATCAGAGGCAGTCTTGAGGTGCAAAATTGACCGCCTTTTCCTATGTGGCCTTGTGGGCTGGCCTTGCCCCACATCCTCACCTACCTCTCCTTCAAGATCCAGGGCCTCGAACCTATTACGGAGGGACACCTGGGGAAGCAGGGCAGGAAGGGGGGAGGGTTTCCCACGACGCCGAACTGGAACTCTCTTCCAACCCTCGTCGTCTTTTTGGTTCCCTACCTCTGCGCAACATCTACAGGGCAGGGGCTGTCTCGGGCCATCCCCCTCTGTGTGAGGGGCAGGGGGTCCTTCCCCTTTTGGGGGGTATCTCCCTGGAACCATTAACTTCCTGATGCCAGTTTTCATAAAGAAAAATGCTCAAATTTCATCCTATGGGAATTATGGTTAATGAGCAACTGACTAAATATAAAGCCTAATACTCCAGAAAGAATTTTGGGCTTTTAAATTTGTTAACATGTTTCATAATTGTTTATTGCTTCTGTAATTTTTAAAACGTATAATAGTTTTATACTTTGAAATGACAGTTTGTGTCCCCTCAAATTTACTATTATAATCTTAATAAAAAAGAGAGTGCATGAAACAGCACCATAATTGTCATGATTTTTAAACAAAATATGCAATAGTCTTTATTCTGAAACAGATGCAGTGCCTTTGGGAGTGCCAATGTCTGTTATTTATTTAATAGCCAGGACCCAGAAGTGTGAATTTTGGACAAACATCCTGCAACAGATGACTGTGGGATACTCCAGAAAATTCTTCATGTTATAAAACAAAATAAAGGTAAGGGGTTTGAGTTAGTCTGCCTGGGAAGAGTTGAGGGCATGTCAGCCAGTACTGCTTCATCCTTTTTCTTTCCTCCTTCAGTTTCCAGAAGGCAAGGGTAGGTTTGTCTAAGCAATAAATCATGTGAAACTGCTGGACGCTGAATCACACAACTTGCACTGTGTTTCACTAAGTTTGCCTATTTGTAATATGTTGCACTAACAAAATATAAGGTTAGTCTTATCAAACACAATAAAGATAAATACATTTCATAAGGCTTCATGTAACACTAAATCTTTAGTCAGTTGTCAGCATCGTTTCAGAGATTGCTTGCACTGGGGTTTGTTTGTTTGTTTACTTCATACTTCCACCAGACTGTCCATCAGCCATGAAAATTCACTCCTCCAAATTGAGTTTGAGTATGTGTACACAGCAGATACAAGTAAAACGAATGCATGTTTAGCTAAATTAATTATCTGTCTTGTGCAAATCGAGAAATCTAGCTAAATAAAGTGCTGCATGGGCAAATAATCTCAGCTGTATATTGCCATGGCTAGATCACTTTCAGAATCAGTGTTTAAAGCCAGACAAGGTCTCACGGCCTGTTTTATAGACTGTAATCACAATCATTTCCCCTAAATTTTTCATATGGTAGTGACCTTTCTTATAGGGAAAAGATTTTCTCTCTTTTACTATAGGCTCACATCAGTTTTAAATGACTGAATGATGAAGTTACTGAAACTTCATATTTTTAGTAATTTTTAAACCAAAAGAAACACCAGTTATTTTTTCTCAGAGAATGACATAGCTTCAATTTAATTTTCCTTCTTTTATTCAAAATTACAAAAGCATGGTTTTTCTACAGTTTCAGTGTGAATTTCTGAACACTGCTATTTATGCTGTAACAATGGGGATCAGTGTAGATGAACTGGAAAGTCTTTTAGCCCTTTGAGTTCTACCTGTCAAACATGTTAATAGGTTAAGATTTATGAAGAGTTAGTTTTGATTTCCAAGATTATGTTAATAATAATTATTTTAAAGATTGTATTTTAGGAATTTTTGGCCATACTGTAAACCTTTGAAAAATGAATTTGTTAACACAGTTGCTGAAAAATCCTTAGGTAATTACATGCTGGCAAGTGCTGCCGTAATAAAATAAGCATTCACAGTGTTTAAAAATCATGCATTCCCACAGAAATTCATGTAGCAGTCCAAGAACTCATTTGCCCCAAATAGCAAGTCACAACAACAGTACTGTTTTCTAGTTTTTTTTTTTAATATGTTTACTTCAAATTCAGTGCTAACTTTAATGGAGATCTTAATAAAATCCAAGCAAATTGGTTCTTTTTTTTTTTTCTTAATCAGTCTTACGTTAAATTTGCTATTTCCATCTACTATTTCCTATTACCTAAACTATCTACTGGCAAATGATTTTCTATTAATCTTTTCAAGAGTTCACTGGTGCTCCTCATACATGGAGGTCCTTTCAAAATTTGGTGATCCCTTTGCACAACTTGACAGAAAAGTGTCACTCATACTAGAAGGGATGTAAGTATGCATGCTAGGGGGACTTAAGAAACATTCAGAAGAGAACACTGTGAATGACATGTCTGAAAGAAAAGTGAACAGTGAAAGACTAAAAAGCTTGTCATGACCAAGCAGAGCCACTTCCTATATAAAATTGCTGGAGTGATTGGAAATAATGTTCCACTGCAGGCCACAGGTTAGTGTTGTTGTCTATGCTTGAGGATCATTACTTCATAGAAAAAAAATACTTACATCAAAGACTGAGGGACAATGATGATGGGGACTTCTTAAACTGGATTTTTGTTGTATTTTGCCAGAGCAGCATATGTAAGACTTTCAAACAGTCAAGCTATTTGAAATTCTGTGTTATGCAGCAGTTTCAGGGCCCTTAGGTACCTGCTCTCTTACTTTGGACAGTAAACCTCCAAGGTCACATACAAGTTCGGAAAAACCTTGAGTGTTTCTGAGAAAAAAGTAAAGGTGAAGCACTTTATAGCTGCCAAACACTTTTCTGTGTCTTTCTCTCTTCAGTCTCAGTCTTAGCTTTCCCCACTTACCCCTCGCCTTCCTGTTTCCTTATTAGTGCAGGACTGTATTCTTTGCTCTTCATTTCTTATCATTCTTAAACTTTTATTATACATTAATTAAATTCAAAGTTTTAACTCAAACTAAGATATGCAATGCAGCATCCTATAGCTGTAAAGTCCCAAGACTTTCTCAAGGATATGTGTGTTCTTAACTAATTATTATTGCTGGTCAAGGTGGTATTAAAGTAAACACTTCTGTCCCAGTAGTTAGAAACCTTCAGTTCTCTGCCTAAGCTTATTTGCTCGTTTCTACCACCTTGTACCAATTGTTAAATTGTCCTCCATCTCAAACAGTTCTCTGTCTATATGGTATTTGAACTGACAGAGGCCTGACTTGCTTTGAACGCAGGACTCTTTAAAGAACTGTACACACCTAGAAATAAAACTTCTGAAACAAACATACCAAACCATTATCCATTAAAGCACAGGCTGATACTCAATCACAACATCTGTTCAATGTTCCAACTATACTCCCAAACAGTTTACATGCACTTCTCCAATACTTGTTAAAGATATACTGATAGGTCCCAAAGAGATGAAAATGATCTATATGTGACTAATTTTGACATGTCAGGAGCATGGAGCTACCAGGATCTTCTCAATTACACAGTCTGTGTAATTTTTTACATCTTAGATATTCTATGAAATTAACAAAAACTTAAGACACATTCCACCTTTGACAAACTTCAGTTTCACTTTCAAGTGACATTGAGATACTATTTCCTGTATCGTTTCTTTCTATATGTTTATTGCTATAAACTTAATCAAATAAAGACAATGTCAAACATCCTAGAACCTCAGAGAGATATGATTGTGACATGGCATGATGGACATTTGACTGTGCTCATTCAAGGTAACAAAACCTCTATACAAATATTCAAATATAAGATGATATAATAAAGAAGACGCAAAGCTGTAGAAGAATAAATAATTCTGAGCCAGTAATCCAGTCTTTCACATTATCTGAACACACACCTATAGAAAGAGAATGAGACGGGGAGACAGTGTTTGCAAATTTGCAGATTATAAATATTTACATGTACAGTTAGAACAGCTTCTGAAATGAGAGCTTGCACTGTTGGTGCAAAAATACCTCTGTGCCAAATTAAGTCTTGGTGCCCTTGGTGGAGCTTGGATGAAGAATGGATGATCTCTACCGTTAAGTGTAGTGTGGACCCTGACAGCTAAATTTAGGAGGTCTGAAATGAAGAGTGCAGTTTAGAACTGACCTTTCCCAGATTAATTACCAGCTTCTGAACCTGATTATGTTTCATGTGCCATTCTCCTTTATTAATTCCCTGTACAACATGGTTGAATGTGTATGTACCTCTCAGTCTTATTTTATAAGGATTAATTAGTAGGAAATGCATGTATGAATTTTAACATTTTTGCTATTGTTTCTGATATTTCTTTTACTTTATACTAAACAATCCTTACTTAGAATACCCTTCTATGTATGGTGGAATATATAATGGTGTATTCCCTGTCTATGCAAATTAAACCTACTGTGTGCATATATATCTATGTATAAAAAAAAAAGGAAAAATTAAAATGTAATACTTTTCTCATTAGAAATGTACACAAGAGGGTTTTTTAAATTATTTTTCTACATAAATTGAGTTCAAATTAGATGTCAAACATAATTTGGTGTAAGAAGTTTGAAATAAATGATAGTCCTCAGAGAAAGTCTAACTACTCAGATCTCCGAGCCAAATTGTTATTTGCATAATGGCAAGCTGTAAGGTTATATATCATTATATGTCAGAACGCCAGACCATAATCTGCACAATAAAGCTACTGAAAACTTCAATCTGAAAAGCATTCATCTTAGAAAGGAGTTTGTGTCTTTTTTAAAATATGAAGAATATTGACTTTTTTTTTCCCCCTGTGAAAACAGAGTACTGCAATCTATTTCTAGCATTCTTCTAGTTTAGCTGTGGTAGACACAAATGTAAAATGAATGTTGACATATTTGTTTAACATCCCTAAACAGATTAAATGGTTTTAGAACTTCTTCAATAATAAGCCTTGAAAAATATAAACTAACATTCACATCCCTGGATAGATTAAAGTGTTTCAAAAGTTCTTTATTAATTTCAGCCAAGGAAAATGTGTTAAAAATGTAGCAGCACATTCTTTGCAGATATGCTGAATTTACCTTCTAATAATATTAACTAATTTCACTATGTAGTGTCAACATATTATACACATGTGGTTAAAACATTATTTTAAAATGTTATTGACATGAAAGGTCTTTTTTATTTCATGACAAATTGCTGAGAAGCCTATGAATTAATCTATTCAGAAATAGTGAATATCCATGATTGTGTGTGAGACTTTTCATCTTGTTCCTGTGGACAGATAGTTACATTAGCTGTGCTAGGCACTGGCATTAGCTTTCACATGGTTGTATGAAGATGTCCCAGGGAGTGCTAGTCTCAGAGTTTTACTAAAGTGACACAAGCTAGGGGAACCAGGACAAAAAGGGGCAGAATATTGAAAACCTCTCCAGGAGTGAAAATAATACCAAAAGATGTAATAGATTATATTCTTTGCTGTTCAGAAATAGCAACTAAAATGGAACAACTTGATGATACCATGTCTTGACCTTAGTGTATTCACAGTCTACTTGCAGCTAGAAAATGGCAGTGGATTTATATTTTCTATTATATCAAGAACTTTGTGCTTAGGATATGATGTAATTTTTGTTAAGCAGCTAAGCATTTTGCTTAATATAATGTAATATTCAGACCTCATAGCAGTCTTCCAGTGTCTGAAGGGGGATTATAAGGGTGCTGGGCAAGGACTGTTCATTAGGGACTGTAGTGATAGGACAAGGGGTAATGACTTAAAACTTAAACAGGGGAAGTTTAGATTGGATGTAAGAAGTTCTTTACTGTAAGGGTAGTGAGGCACTGGAATGGGTTGCCCAGGGAGGTTGTGAATGCTCCATCCTCATCGGTGTTCATGGCCAGGTTGGATGAAGCCTTGGGTTAGATGGTTTAGTGTGAGACGTCCCTGCTCATGGCAGGGGGCTGGAATGATCTTAAGGTCCTTTCCAACCCTAACTGTTCTATGATTCTATCTTAAAATATCCAAAATTATGGTTTACTAAGAATATTTTTTTACTAAGAATACTTTTATTATAAAAAAAGATCTGTCTTTATGCACTATCAAATAATTGCTTAGCTTTAGCTTCTTTTCATGAAAACTGCGAGAGGCCACATTTTTTTCTGATGTCTAACCATATCATTGGATAGGTTTGTTAATGCATCTATTTGTGTCAGTTACTTGCTGCTAATTTGTGTTGTTGCACTGCTCTTTATTGCATACCTCCTCCAATTCTTATTCTCTTCCTTACTGATTAGTGGCCTCATAAACAAGAAAGTGGGCTAGTTAGATGTTCTTCCTTTTTTTTTTTCTTTCTTTTTTAGCTATTCTTCTGTACCTGGCCTCTTGAAAAGTTCATGAGAATCTTTTTACAACAAATATGAGGGTCAGCAATTATGCTGCAAAGTTCCTGACCCTGAGCACCTTGGGATTTATGTTTTCTGTATAACACTGAATGTAATCTCAAGTGGGATCCTATGTACCAGCTTCTGAACATCGTTCATGCAGACTGTTGGCAGTAAGAATGTCTAAATTAAAACCATTTTTAAATGTTCTAATCTGACTAAATTTCTTTAGTATGGTTAGCATAAAAATTGCAATAGAATCAAAATTCTATTTTGTTTTTCAGAGTGCTCTTACAAGAGGGTACCCTTTACCAATCTGAGATTGAGTAATAGTAACTTCCATTTGGTATTGCCATACTGGAAAACCCAATAGGTTCTTATGTTTCAAGAACTGCAGTGAATGTTTTAATCTGTTTTATACTTCGTAGACGCTAATAATTCCTCAGTGATCATAGTAGGAAGTGATTTTAGACATGTAATTATTTTCATGTAATACAGTTATTCCCAGTTTAGTACAGCTATTTGGACTCATGTAATCAAAAAATCCTATAGGCAGAAATAAATTTGTAAATATGGGCAATCTTGCCAATCACGATTGTTTAGGTGGAAGGTGTTTCGAACTTATTCTAGCCATTGATCATGCTGACATTTAGCATTAAGATCAAGACATATGCACGTATAAAATATGCAGTATGCATTGTACGCAACTGTCTTTTTAATTCAACACAAGGCTAGTTTATGGAGTCAGAATTTGCTCCTCTTATCCTAAATAATTTTGAAATATACTGAGACTGTTTCAGGTACAGGGAATTAATGTAGCTATGAATGAAGGCAAAACAGCAGGTATCTAATCCTAGCAAGTCATTGTTGCAAGAGTTATTGGTATTTTTTCAAACTGAGCTCATTTAAATTTTAAACTGCAGGAAACTGATACAACACCTAGTGATAACCAAAGGCAATTTGAACTCTTGCCAAACAGCAGTACCACTGAGGTGTATACAATATGCAGCAACATTGCATAAAGTCATTAGGTATGTCAAAAAACTCTAGCACCAAGTACATCGCTGTTGTAAGTCTTTCTTTAGTGCTCATTTGGATAATTTTTATTAATGATAATTTATATGAAGATTTACGCGTTTCTAGGACTTGTAATACTTTTAAATTGGGTAGTTTGTGTTTTTTTTGTTTGGTTGGTTTTGTTTGTGTTTTTTCCAAACTAATAAAAGGTAAATATTAAAATAATTCCAAGATAGCAAAGCTTGTAAAATACAAAAAAAAACAACCCAAAGCCAGGAAACCAAACAAAGAACACCTCCTCAAATGAATAAAAATCTCCTAACCAAACCCAAGAAACCATAAAAATTTTAGAATCCAAAAATTACATTGAAGAAGACACCATAGTAGATTATCTGAATAAACTCAATCCAATTCCTTGTTTATAATTACTACCCTGAGCACATTTTTCAGAATTTTATAGCGATTTAGACTATCTGTAAACACTGGTTGCTTTTTAATATGTTCACTTTAAAAGTTATTAGAAATTTTTTAAATTGAAATCATTAAAGCCTGAATTTGATTAGGAAATAAAAGAATTTAAAGTAAAAAGCCAGGTCAGGTTGCCCTTGATGCATACCAGGGAAAAAAAAAACCAAAACAAAACAAAAAGCAAACAAACAAAATCCCAAACAAACAAAAACAAAAATCAAAGCAAAACAAGAGAAAGGATGTATTTTTTCTTAGTAAAAATTAGCTGTGGTCTAAATTCTTCTAAATATTAAAGAACTCATTCAACAGTGAAATACTGACATGCATATGTCTTCCACAGAACAGGGACCCGTCCTTGCAATACAAGACTCAGAAATTGTATTAATTGTTATTGATTAAAAGCACTGCCAGGGCAATAATTTCTAGTATTAAGATTAAAAATTATCATATTTCATAATATTTTGCTGATTTTTCAGACTCAAAGATCCAATAGTGGTTTATCATGTTTAGAAATGCATTTTGTAAATAACCTATAAATATGTTAAGGCAGCCACTTTTGAACTGCTGTAGAATGCAACAAATTATATTATGAAGAAGAAATAACACACTGATAAGTGAATGTACGTAGGAAATAGCTTAATGAGAGAACATATCTCAAACTGACCTTTCAGAAGGTAATTTGAACTGAACTTTTAAACCTCAGGAGTAGATCAGATTTAGAAAAGTCTAGTTATTGTTGTGTACAAAATGGTGTTCTTGTTGGTAATGCCCACATTCAACATGTACATAGACATCTGGAATAAGATGCATAGACCTCCACACATACTGGCTTTGATCAAAATGGAAGCTGCAGTCTGCAGAGGGCTTATTCTGAAGAAGCTTTAGGAGATCAAGTAAATTCTCTTCAAGTAGTTTTTCAGGTCACTTGTGCTAAGCAAGTAGGACTGTACTGGGTTCCTGGGAGCTTTGTCTTGCACAAAATAAAGTTTCTGGTTGCTTTTCGTGGGATGTTCCTATTTTGACCCTATGTGAAAAACAACAAAAAAAAAAGTTGGATGATTTAGGTTGTTTTTTTTCGTTTTTTTTGTCTCAACTTTAAATCCTGGTCATCTTATGTAATTTAATGGCTTATTGTTGTGGTTTAAACCGGGCAGTAACTCAGAACCATGCAGCTGCTCGCTCACTCGCCCCCACCTTCTTCCTTCCCCTGCTCCCGGAGGGATGGGGAAGAGAATCGAAAGAATGCAACTCCCACGGGCTGAGATAAGAGCAGTCCAGTAACTAAAGTATAACACAAATCACTGCTGCTACCACCAATAATAATAATGATAAAGGAAATAACAAGGGAAGAAAATACAACCACTCACCACCAGTCGACCGATACCCAGCCTGACCTGAGCAGCGATCTAACCCTTCCGGGTAACTGCCCCCAGTTTATATAGTGGGCATGACGCGCTGTGGTATGGAATACCTCTTTGGTCAGTTTGGGTCAGGTGTCCTGTCTCTGCTTCCTCCCGGCTTCTCCTCCTCCCTGGCAGAGCATGAGACTCACAAAGTCCTTGGTCAGAGTAAACGTTACTGAGCAGCAACTGACAGCATCGGTGATATCAGTGCTGTTCCCAGGCCGAAAGTCAAAAGCACAGCACTGCACCAGCTACTAAGAAGGAGAAAAATGACTGCTGAGCCCAGGATACTCACATAAACTTAACTCTTCCATTATTTCCATGCATTTTTTTGATTGGGTGTTATGTATGCTCGTTTCCTACTTTTTCCTACAAGGCTTCTCACTCTCATATACTTTATGTGCATGTTTAACCTCTGTAATATAAACATTAGTATAGTTTATGAACAGAAGTCCTTTTCACAAGGGAGGTACAGTGATGAATTGTCAAATGCAAATTCCTGCTTTGTAAATGCTAGTAGTAATCCAGAGGCCAAAATTCAGCAACTTCAATCACTACAGCTGAAAGTTTGGGTTTGAAGCTCAACAGTGAGTTTATGGTCAGAATTCTAGTGCCAAATATCCCTATACAAAAGCATCACTCAGTAAATGAAATCAGATATGCAATATATGCATCCAAACCTGCCAGGTTCCCAAGTGCCCTTTGTCCACTGCAGAATACGAACATTCTCCCATGCATCACAATTGTGGTCTAGCTTGTAGTGGTGAACAGAAAGTGTTGTGATACTGCCCTTAGACAAGGAAGTATTATTGTTGCTGTACAAACCACAGGGGAGGAGTGTGCCTGACCTGCCATGTACAGTTTGGGTCATCTGGAGATCTCATTAAGTCTGTGTGACCAGCAGTGTGGCTAAGTTGCCATCTTTTCCTGGGATCTCTAAACGTTGCTTGCCGTTAGCAAGAACAGTCATCTGGTGACCAAGGAATGTCCTGTCTGTACAAGAAACACATGTGAATTCCAGCCTGAGATAGCTGCTGTGTCCTTCAGGGAAAGATCAGCTGTGTGGCAGCCATTGCCACAGGGCCTCTATGCAGAAGTTTGGTCTGGTGAACCCTAAATGTCCTTCTTACTATGCACACAGCTGGAAGCAGGAGTGAACACTGTGGGACTGATGGCATTGGTTCACCTGTGTAAGACTGGCTGGAAGTGTTCCAGTGAAGTATAGAGTGTTGTAACTTTATAATTATAATAATCGTATTTCTGAATTATAGGAAATTAATTCAATTACAGCTTTTGTAGTTGAAACGTTAAATACATACCTGCTAACTATTAGAGGATGCTTCTTGACTATTACTTACAAATTAGATGAATGTCAGTATTTATTATATGGTTGTTAAATTCCAGTAAACATTCTTTCAATAATCAATTCTAATCCTGCAGATTTAGGATGCTTGTCCTATTACATCTAAATTAAATGCACCTCTGTGAACTTCCATTAAAAGCTTTCATTTTACTTTTTCCCCCCTTTGACATTCAATAGCGCTTGTAACTGGTAGTTCTTCATACTACCACTGTATGCACAGGGTCTCATTCACCCCATCCTAATTGCAGTTGATATAAAATAAAAGCTTCTACTAACGGAAACAGTAATCAAGTCCAAATCCCAACATTTCTAATATATGCTGGCCCAGTAGGAGATTTTCTTTGAATTTCTAATTAGAAATGTTTTAAAGACAGCTTGGGTCTGAAGCTGTCAGGTCTCCCCTTGGCCTTGGTGCATACCAGGGAAAAAAAATGATAAAAAAAAAGCAGGAGAGAGGATTTTACTTTTAAAGACACTCCAGTTTCTTGAGACATTTGTATTCATATATTACTCTCTCTTTCTTATGGGAGCACAGCTCTACTCTTCAAACGAAAAAGAAGTAATAAAACACATCAGGAACAGTAGACCTCAGACCTACTCTTTCTCTCCTTTTCTTGGAATGCTATTTCCATATAGAAAGCTACTCTAATGGGAGACTTGTAAATGGCAGGGAATTTAGCCCTTATGGAGTCTTCTCCAGAAACTGGATTTTTGCTTAAACAAACAGCAAACCATGCAGCAGGGGAAAAGATATTTATTTGGCTGCCTGTAGAAGAGTCTTGCAAAAATACAATTTGGTCTGCTGCTATCAGTGAAGACAGTCTAGTATGCACTGAAAAAAGAATCTTTTTCCCTCAGTTGGATGTTGAATGCCATGAAAGTTAATATGAAATAAGTCCAAATTTTAAAATTTATTTATAATGACTATCATGCAATCCAGCAGTCATCATTTGGGACAGATTTCACTAAGCTATCAAAAAAATCATTTTCTGTTTGTGCTTTTAGTTAGCTGTTTAGTTTATGAAAAAACTAAGAATCTAGACAAATTGAAAGAAAATCAGGACATTTTCTACTTCTGTGGACTTTTTTTAATGTTTCAAAGCTCAGCAATTGAAAGATACCATCACTATGAACTCTTCTCTCTGATTTGGACATTTCCTTCTTTTTTAATCTCTGACAATTAATTGATTTATTAGTAGGAAAAGCTTGTTATAATTTCTTGTTGAAAACAGTCCATCACTGTCTTGAATCAGTTTTGTCAGCTGAACATGAGCACATGTTCACTGACATCTGTAGTTTTTGTATCTGGGGTATTCTGGATGCTTAGCACTTTTCAAAACTAGGTCATTTCCTCTGGTTAAATTGCCATAATTTTGTGTTGCAAAGGTGGAATCTGTGTGTCAGTCTTCTTGAAAAGAAGAGTTTTTCAGAGGTGTGCAGCAGTTCAACTACTAGGAAAGGCCAGTAGTAACAACTTAGCTACTCTTGATGATGAGACTTAAAACTATACATGTAAGTACACAATTTTATGTTTTGTTAAGATTCATTATGTTCTGATTGTGAAAACAGCTTTCATCATAAAACATTTTTTACAAACAATTGTTGACAAATATTAGGTGGTTTGGTATTTGGTGAAAAAAATCAGCTCAGAAAAAACTCGTGAGTTCTAAAAAAAATAAAAAATCACAGATTTAAGTTTGATTTGAAATCTTAACTAATTTTAAATTTTGAACTGCATTACAATAGTATAGTCATTTACCTGTGTTAACTTTTCTAGAAGACTGTTATGTCCCTAAATTAACTAATTTTGTGTACAAACATCACTGTTCAGTGTGTGATCCAATATCACAGTGCTCTAACCCTCTCAGGAATGGAATTTCCTTCCTTTACATCGGTTTCATTCATCCTTCTGTATCCGAACAATTCATAAATGTAATCGCTCTTTATGACATCTTTATAAAAGAATAAGACTCCCTTTTTATTAATTAATGAGGTCTGAAGTTCGATATGATACCTGGTTTTTCACTTTGCCTAGTAGAGTACATAGATCAAAAGAATAATTTTTTAGCCTTAAATTGCATCATAATTTAATAGATTAGCATCATGATAATTAGATTGTAGATTTTCTAGTTCTGTATAAACAAATGATGCATATTATTATCATCTAAATTAATTGTTATTTTGCTAACAGAGCTAACATCGTTTTAGCTGGGACTAGAATCTAGTTTTGTAGAGCAGAATTTACTTGACCTTACCTTCTTGCTTTATTTTCTCATCTCTTGGCAAGCTTACAGATACAGTAAGGACTATCATTTCTTTGCTTGTATAGCAATGGCAGAACAAATAATGGGATTGTTTTTTCAGAAAATTTCAAAGAATATTGAAATTATGATGGCGTAATATTTTGGATTACATGTTTCAGTTTAAGTAAACTTAAGTTTGTCTATTGTACTCTGAATTTTTAGTTCTGAAGTTTTTTTCTTTAAGAAGTTTAAATATTCACACATATATATGTGAAAGTGACAGATGTTATGCATCCATTCAGTTGTTTTGATATTTTATTGTTATGGGACACACTCATACACATAAACCTGTGAAACTGAACTATAGCCAATCTTTTATTCCTTGGTAAATCAGTTACCTGCTTAGCTTCAATGAATACAATTCAGATAAAATCTCATTCATCGTCTATACTCAATGGTACTTTGTTTCCTATTTTAAAATTTTCTAAGCCTACAATTGTTCTGTATGGTGCTTTAATTTTTAGTGGTCCTAAGCTATATTTTCAGAAGTCAGTTGTTTCATGTATAATTCTAGCTTCATAGAATCACAGAATCATAGAATACTTAGGGTTAGAAAGGACCTGAAGATCATATAGTTCCAACCATCCTGCCATGAGCAGGGACACCTCGCACTAAACACGTCACCCAAAACTCCATTCAATCTGGCTTTGAACACTGCCAGGGATTCACAGGGAGCATTCACAACTTCCTTGGGCAACCCATTCCAGTGCCTCACCACCCTCACAATAAAGACCTTCTTCCTTATATCCAATCTAAACTTCCCCTTTTTAAGTTTGAACGCATAATCAGAACCCAGAAGCTTTACGAAAAAAGAAAGAACCCAACACTTTTTTCGTATTAATAACTAATTAATAACGTATTAATAGCTAATGATATTTTGTTCCAAAAGCAGATTAACAGAGTGAAAAAAATGGCAAAAATCTCATTTTGTTTCCAACAGTCCACCACCACTTGCAATCCACCCATTTGTATTCCTACAGCAGTACAAATCATAGAAACATAGAATTATAGAATGGTTAGGGTTGGAAAAGACCTTAAGATCATCCAGTTCCAACCCCCCTGCCATGGGCAGGGACACCTCACACTAAACCATATCACCGAAGGCCTCGTCCAACCTGGTCTTGAACACTGCCAGGGACGGAGCATTCACAACCTCCCTTGGCAGCCCATTCCAGTGCCTCACCACCCTGACAGGAAAGAATTTCCTCCTTATATCCAGTCTAAACTTCCCCTGTTTAAGTTTGAACCCATTACCCCTTGTCCTGTCACTACAGTCCCTAATGAAGAGTCCATCCCCAGCATCCCTATAGGCCCCCTTCAGATACTGCAAGGCTGCTATGAGGTCTCCACGCAGCCTTCTCTTTTCATGCTGGTCTTCGAATTTAGAGCAGAAAACAGTTTAATGGGGAGGGAGGATGATAGAAGGAGGATATGGAGAATTCTCAGAGTGAATTGTTCTATTATGATATTTAAGTGCTGCTTCAATTAAGGCTAAGTGAATACTCACAACAAGGGAGACTGGCCTTTCTAGTTTTAACTGGGAGGCAGGTGATGATTAATTCTTTGGCATCTTCCTATTCAGCCAGATATAGAATCAACTCAAGTGCATTATAGAAGATGAAATAGCTCAGTGAATTATACTTCTTCACCATTATGGAGTGAAAAAAAATGGCATTTAACACAACTCCACAGTGAAAGTCACAGTATTTGAGAGTTGTCTAAGCACTCAGTTTGTGTTCATTCAGGAATTATTCACAGACTAGGGATGAACATGTCCGTTAAATTGTGATCTTGAAACTTCTAAGCAGTGTGTGATTTCATGATGATATTTTTCAATTACATAAGTTAGAATAGATGTGAACTCTCATATTTCTTCACCTTTGTCGCATATATAGACACACATCACATAATTTATACCAGTCACAATTACATAAACAATTTTTTTTTGGTAGCTTTTGATATGCTTCCTTGTACTTATTAACATACTTCCTTGCTCCTGATTCTAACTGCTGGATTGGCAGAATCACCTCCTTCGTCCTGCTGGATAGACCCTTAAAATTCTTATTCCATTAAATTGTTTACTGGTTAAAAACACCAACCAAAACCTACCTGTAGCTTTATTCTGTGGATGTTTACTTGGCAAAGCATATAACAATAGTTATTTTATATATATATATATACATGCAAAATTATATATGTTTATATAAATTTTCATCTATACTTATATAGTTAAATATTTGATACAAGACCACTTGATTCCCTCCCTTCCTTCCTCTCTCCCCCCAATTAGCAATAATGCATTTATAGCAATAACAACTTTTCCAGTGGCTTCACAAAGTACTCAAAAGGGTAGCTGGTTTTTGGATCTGACTTTACCACTGTTTTCACAGATTAAAAATTGTGGTTATTAAGTGCAGTCTTTTGTTGTTTGATTTTTTTTCATAGTAGACTTTCCTGGGCTTTTTTAGAAGCTCCATGTGTAATCTAGTACCAGCTTTTAATATTTTCTGTAATATTAATTGTAATAATGTAAAAAAATGTTTGAAAATAAACCAAACCACTGAACAGTAAATGCTGGTGGAATTGTACAGGTATTAATGTTAGGTGAACTGCAGGGTGAATTCTGTTGAGTTAAACTGGATGCTAGCCAGATGAGAAAGTTGTAAGATCCAGCTTTTTAGAATGCAATAGAGTGCTGTAAAATTAAAGCAAAGAAAGGCTCTCTTTTATTAAGCAAAAGGAATTTTAAAATGCTGCTTTTTCTGTCTCTGTGGAAATCTCTTTCCAGAATTTGCAATATGTCTTTATTGTGATATATAGGCTTTATATGAAAAACAGTATACAACGAAAAAGGAATTATCTTTTTTGGCTGTTTATAATTAACATTTTCAGATAACTGAAACATTTCCATTGCGCCAGATATCTTATATGTTAATATAAGAAGATTTTATTCTAATAACACTATTTAAAGTTGAGAGTGAATGTATGTGAATTCTCAATGGCGCGGAGGGAAAAAATGCTCCAAAGGCACAGTAAATGTATGCATTTTGTGTTTTAGGGGAACAGCAGTGCAATTACTGTATAACCCTTACTTACCAACCATTTTAACCTCAATTTAATGTGTGTGGCAGTTCTCCCAGAATGACCTTGATGCCGTACTAAATGTTTAACATTTTTTAACAGGCTCAGACACCAAGAAATGTAATCCTAGTTAATGGGATATTATATTCAAACCTTATTTAATATTTCAGAAATTGTATTTATAGAAAAATTTCCATCTATTTACAGTATGTTAAGTAAAATCCCTTTAGTCAAACCAGAGCACTTTTTGTATTGCACTGAGCATCTGATCAGTTATTAGTTTGTACATGGAGAGATGCTATTTAAAGACTTACAAACTCCCTTGAAGTAAATTGTACCCTCCAGCTAAAATCTGACGCAGTGCAAATAACACATACAGTGTTTTGTATAGTCTTCAGTGCCACGCTGCTGTTTTTGAGATCCCTCAGTGGCATCTTCAGCTTCAGTTTTATAAGCCAAACTTTTGTGGATTGGTACCTTTGAAAACTTCAAATGCTGTACAATGCTATCAGGGCAATGAAGGAGCTGAGCTCAAAGTCCACTCTTAAAATTTCCCTCAAGGATATTTTCATTAGAACTTTGTACATGAACAGTTCAAAAGACTTGGCTATTGATTTTTGCTCAGAAGTCCTCTCTCTCTTCTTGTATTGTTCAACATTTTGACAGAATTTCAAAAACCACAAACTGTGGCAGCAGAAGAGTCCAGCTAGGATTTTATGCTGCTCATTTGATTTCTTCAGGCTGCATCCTTCCTGTGTCCTTGTCAACACTACAAGGAGAGGAGCCGTCTTAGAAGATTTACTAAAAGGCAGAAGCAATTTCACAGCAATCTGAAAAAAATCTGACCTTTCCACATACAGAAAATGTCTCTTAAGTAAATAACCTTTTTAGTTGTAAAATTTTGCTGAGACACTCATTTATCAAAAACATAGATAAAAATCACTGTGTGTTAATCTCTTCACTATTTAAAAATTGCATTAAGAAGCTAGCACCATTGCATGTGGACTGTAGTAAAATGCCTCAAGCAAACAAAACCACCCTATTTTAAAGTCGAACTGTTGATTTAAAGTTTGAGATGCTGGAAGATGGGCAGTTAATTATTAACATCTGTGCTTCCTGTCCTTACACCTATTATCATTTTCATGGACACTGTGTAATGAGGTTGGTTTAGCATTTCCAGGACATGTAGTAGTTTAAAATTAATAGGATTTGTGAAGAAGTTAATGAATGAGCAGTGTAATTATTTCTGTTTAAGGAAAAGCATGATCTGCTTGATCTTTATGAAAGATATTGCAGGCCTTGTAATTGCTAGGTGCTGATGTACTACATTGATGGTTGACAAGGCTGACATTTTCTCACCTTTTACTTGATTTCACTGAATTTATTTTGAAAAAAAAATCAAGATAAATACCTTTCCTAATGTGGGGGGAACCACACATGCTGTCAAGAAGAGATTTTTTACAGCCTTTTGAAAGCTTTTTTTTGTCTTTTCATATAATCTAGTCTGTTCCACTTTATATTATTCATGGTCTATATCACCCTTCTTTATATGACTTCAGAATTCCTAAACTCTAAAACTTTAAAAGAACACTTAAATAGGAATTTACCATCAAAAACAGTTAGGGCTGTCTCTTACTCAGCTAGATGAGTAAGAACAGTTAATTTCCCAAATGTTTTAAATCTTTATTTGCAAATGTTTCCACACATAGGTGAATTAGCTAGAGTAGAAACCTAATATACTACCAAGTATATTCAGTATATTAACAATAATATCTTAATTAGTCTGATTGTGTATGTGTTTTACAACCTTTCTCCAATTAGTAGGATTTCATAGAAGGAAGAGGAGCTTATCCATATCTTATCAGATTTCAGTATTCTAGAATTTTTTAATTTAATTTTACTTAATTTGTCAGGCTTGGATTTCAAACTGTATTTTCCAGTAAATGTGCTGTTAGAAAAGACTGCTTATCTCTTTATGAAGCTGTGGCTGTGTATTTTTGATTTTTCAGATTTGAGTTTTTAATTTTCTCTCAAATACATAAGTATATAACAAAAAGAGAAATATTTAATGAACCTCCACTATAAGTGACTGCAGCTGTTTAATCTGTTGGTTTAGGTATTTTTTTATAGCAAATTAAGAAACACACACATATCCAAACCCCCTTCCCTCCCCCCCCCAAAAAAAAAAAAGAAAAGAAGTTTAGAGGGTTCATGCTACTTTTCCTCAAACCTCAACAAGGCTATAGTCTCTCAAACACCATGGGGAAACACAGTATATAAAAAGAGGAATCTGCAAACCCAGAACATGGTACTGGGGTTATTTTGCCAAGGCTAAAAGAGGAGATCAAAAGACACTGATCTGTTAAAAGGCAGGCTCTAAATAAATTGATGCATTTCTACAATGACAAGAGGGAGCATACAATACGTTAGTGAAAAAGCCAGCAAGCCAGGAAGTCTGATTCAGAGGCAGATACAGTATGAGAGTTTTGTGAAAACCTTAGCAGCAGATCTGCACTGCACAAAATTGAGGTCAACCACACATATTTTGTAATCTGGGCCACTTGAATCTAAAACACAAAATGGTGAAGCCCTCTTTTTGCTCCCATTTTTCAGAAATAAGCTCCAAGATTTCATCCTTGTCCTTGGCTTTATAGCAGTGTTTTGGTGCCTAGTTACACAGTTCTAGATTTCGTGTTCTGGCAGGGGGTCTCTCTGGAGTATTTAAAACAGAGGCCAGCTAGGAAGATTTCTCCAGTCTTCTTTCCAGACAATAGTTCATGAGATGGCTGTTTTTCTGTTCTGTTATTCAGTGGATCCACCCTAGCTAGCATTTTATCTCAATTTGTGGCATAAATTGCCCAGTGACAGTTTGTAAAAGTCTTACTTATACTTGAACCCACAGCCTGTATTTTCCTCTTTTTAAGTGGCTATGTGTCTATGAATTTTGGTATGCAGCACCTAACCATATTTTTGTAAGCTTTTAAAAGTGTCCAATTTCATTTCTTCTATTTTTAATTTTTATTATATTTTCCAGATCTTGTAAAGGGAAAATAAAAAAAGTCAGAAATTCCAGCTCTTCTTCAAAGAATTCAATTACTTCCCTTCTTCAGAAACCCTGATATCTTCAAATTATTAATTATTCATAGTTACTACTGAAGATAAATATATCTACATTTCAGATTTGTCCTTGTATTGTAGTGAATTGGCAATTCCTGTTTTCCACGTTGAACAAAGTGAAGAAACATATTCTAGTTATCCAAGAAAGTGATACATTTATAGTTATGGCATCTTCATTTGCTAAAAAGCAGTCTTAGGACCTATAAAATACCCTGTACTCCTCCTTCCCAAAGTTACCCGTGTGGTGCTTTTGATAAACAGGGAGATGGTTTTATCTAAGAGTATTTATCTTACTTCTTTTGCTCATAAATATTTTTTAAAATATATGAAAATGGGCTTTCTGTGGAAACTGTAGAATAAACAGGCTAATAGGATAGTGGTTGATGGATCTTTTGTCACTCAGTGAACGCAAGCTGTGATCCAAGCAGATTCACTAATGGAATGAAGATGCTTTGGTGAATTTAATAAGTCATGCTGAATTTTTGTCCTTACAAATGATCTGGGGTGTTTTCTTTTAGTTTCTGATCAATTCTGAAATGCTTTGTCAGAATATTGTACTTTAATGAGCACAGTAACATGGCTTTGGCATATATACAATCTCCTGTGCATATGCGCATACACATCTCTTGCCATTAAAGATGGGGAGTGGAAAAATACACAACAAAACTCCATCCATCAGATGAGAATTTGTGCAAAGGGCTGTGAAGTCATCATCATAGCAGTAACAAATGGCTGTAAAAATACCATATGACTCCTCTTCCTGCCTCCTTGGTGGGAACAGAACTGATACAGAAGGGTTGGGCTGCAAACCAAGAAAGTGCATAAATAAATTCAGCTACCATTTGGAACTCAGATTTGAGAAAATGCTGTCAGGAAAAATCAAGCGTGGGACAATTGAATGGAATTGTTTAGAAGGGAAAAAGGACAGCCTACAAAGGAATTTAAAGCTATAAACAGGGAAAACAAGGATGCAAAAATTGAGTTTTAAGTGACGTGATTCACTACTTCATTGAAACACTTTCTCATGAGTGTACTCAACTAAATTCAGTGAAGTTGAACTGGCAAAGCCCCTAGTGACTTTAACAGAGTTGCAGTAGAATTAAACTACTCAAGCAATTTGGACAAATGAGTTAAAAGCTTACTGACAATAGGGATGTCCTAAAGGGAACAAAACTTACTCTCTACAGGAAAGAAGTGTCAAATCGTTTTTATTTGATTTAATATTAGCCTCCTTTAACATTCCAGATAGTGAAGATACAAGGAGCTAGTTTATTCCCTTGTTTCAAAACATTTTCTTTTGTCTTAGAATTCAAAGAAAAGAATTCCACTGACTACAACAGGCATTGGTGTGGAATCAAATAAAAAAGACAATGTTGTGCAGATATTTCTCCCTTCAGTTCCTAGGTGCGCAAATAAGCTCTACACAGCCATGTACTTTCTGATAATGCTACTGATTTTTTCATTTCAGCTTCTAATGACTAGCAATACTTCATGGCTGCATCTCACTAATTATCAGTATTGTCAAATTATCGGTATCTTCACCCTGTAGATTACATTTGCATACACTCACAAGCTCTTTTTGGCTCTTCTTTACCTGAGTTTAGATTTTAGGTGCTAGTTCTTAATTCTATAGCATCTGAAGTGTTTAGGAAAAGCTTATGTTGGTTTATACTTGCTTAAATGTGGGCAGAGGTCTAAATTACATTACTGGAACTATAGGCTCTCTAGTATTATTTAACTTATTCCAGCAATTGTCCTTGATATTGATCAGTGCAATCCAGCATTTGAAGTAGCCTGAAATGTTTTAACACAGCATTGCATGGAGTATTTGCATAAAAAATAAATATAAAAAGGCAGTGATGTGTTGGAATAGCTAGAACTTGAAAAAAGTTGCTGCTTTGAAGCAACGTTTGAGTTATAGATATTTGACTATACCTGTCTCTTATTCTAGTTATTCCCTTTAAGTGAAGGAAACTGTAGCTTTATAGATTTTGTATTATATGCATACTGGGTCTAAAGTATTACCTAGAAGCATAAAATAAAAAATGGCCAATAGTGCAAAGTGTTCTTTATTATTTCAAAAATAACATTCAACTTGACAGTAAGTTGTCAATCCATACAGCTATCCTGAAAGAATAATAGGTAAGAAATAAAGTATAGTAGCTGATCTTGCAAACAATCATTGTAAGTTAGTCTCTTAATAGACCTGGTGGCCATGCTGAACATGAGCAAGGTGTGCGTGTGGTAAAAAGACAA
This sequence comes from Pezoporus occidentalis, assembly GCF_034315485.1. NCBI lineage: Eukaryota > Metazoa > Chordata > Aves > Psittaciformes > Psittacidae > Pezoporus > Pezoporus occidentalis. Next base: position 2,156,429 of record NW_026915268.1, read on the forward strand.
CGGTATCCTGATCTTCACTATAAACAGTTTTGCGTTCAGGTTTAGGCAGGTGATCCTTCCCCTCTGCTCAGCAGAGAGAGACCCCACCTGGAACACCCTGTCTGTTTCTGGGCTCACCAGCGCAAGAGAGATCTGGAGATACTGGGGAGAGTCTAGTGAGACAAGGCTGAGAGACCTGGGACTGTTCAGCCTGTAGAAGAGAAGGCTTTTGTGTGTGGGTCTTATCACTGTGTAAAAATACCAAGGTACTTTGTACTTTAAAAGTACCTTAAAGTACAAAGAAGATGGAGCCAATCTCTTTCCAGTGGTACCCAGTGACAAGTCACTGAGCACAAACAGAAACATAGGTTGCCTCTGAAAAGCAAGAAAAGAGTTTCTACTGTGAGTGTGACTGAGCACAGATTACTCAAAGAGGTTGTGAAGTGTCCATCCTTGAGAGAGATTGAGATATTCAAAAGCCATCTGGACACAGTCCTGGGTAGCCTGCTCTAAGTAACCCTGTGTGAGCAGAGGGGTATGGCTAGGTTCCAGACATCTCTGCCAGCCATGACCATTTTGTCTTTCTGTGAATCGTATGCACTCTCTTATAATATTAATGTTTATATTGTGCAACTTAGACACAACCTTGGTAATTCTTTAAGGTAGAAACTGCTTTATAAACTTAGTCAATGGCAATTGCTACCTGTCATTCACAGAAAATGAACATTCATAAAGATAACTTTCTATTTTGCAATAATTTGTGAAGATTTATAAGCACAATAGTATAAATGAAGAAATTCTGATGCAAAGCATGATTTGCCTTATTTTACTGGGAGTTCCTGACAGTGATAGAAACACTACGAGTCTACCACTTGTCTACTTGCTTAAATGAAAATTGGGGATTTCAGTGGCTTACCTGAACACAATTTACATGAGGTGGAGTGGTTTGGAACAGACTTGAACCTTCACTCACTTTCCCAGTTCTTACAGCTTTAGCTAGACTCTTTACCTTGTTTTGATGCTGTAGTCTGTCTACATATGCTTTTATTACCTTAACCTTAGAACTGTCTTGTCAGTTCCTAAGTTGATAACCTTTTTTTTAAGTAGTTCATTTGGTAGCTTTTGATCTAATTTTCTCATCTATCTTCTGTTTCTGCTTTACACTGTTTAATTCTTTCTGTTGTTTCTCTCTGCTGATCCTGTAGTTCTTTTTGTGCCATTATCTTCCCTTCAGTTCTTCTCTCTGACCAATTTTGCCCAATTTATTTTGCTCTCCTGTTTAATCCATTGTATTCAGTTTCTTCCATTTCATGCTGTGTGACAAATAGTTCCTAGCAGTCACGTTTTATATCACACTATTCTAGTGTGTGTGCAGGTAACCCTATCTATTAGTAAAAACGTGATATACTGAGCTCAAATTTGATTGAGTCAAAGCACATCACATGAATACCAGCAAAATGAATGCCTTATCTTCTGAGGTGAAAACTTTTTTTCTTCTAACAAAAATACTGACTCTGAGAGCAGTAAGGGAAGCACTTTCAGAGGCATTGTTAAGGCTTGAAAACTTACGGTTTTCCTAAATAGTATCACAGAAAAACAATTGTTTGCTTATAGCTAACAGTCCAATATGAATCTCTGTGAGGTTGTAGAGGAAGGTAGGTGACATAATTTCTGTTTTACAATGGAAGGAGACAAGCACTGAAGAAGTTATTCATAAAAACTATCTTTAGCCCAGTTCATTTTAGTAAGCTTTCTTGGTAGTCAAAGAACTAAAGGTTCCCTGCTAGAGGCTTTCTTTCAAACAGGTACCTAATTTAGCCACTTCTGACTTCCCCTGGAGTATTGTGTCTTTTTCATCTACTATAGAGGCTCTCTAGGAAGATTAGATGTATTAGGCTAATTTGTCCTGAGAGAAGGTAGGCTTTTTGTCTAATGCCATATAGAAAGTGAGGGGAAGAAAATGTACTTGACCCTCAGTGTCATTTTTATACCCACTTCATACAACTCTTGTTCACAAGCAAGAGCTCCTTCAATACGCAAAGAATTTGTTCACATAATGGAGGACATTTTTTGTTTTCAACATTATTTTTTATGTTACACATCTGTATCACATTAATTTACATGTCCAGAATTAAAGCAGCTTCAGGCATTTTCTAAAGACTCAAGTGAGCTTATTTCAGAGAACTACCAAATTGAGACAGGTGATTTTATTCACTGACCAGATCTTAAGGTTGAGATGTGTTAAATAACATGTGAATTCCCATTTTAACTTTTTTTTGGAGATATTATACAAGTGTATTTCCAACCAAAGAAATGGAAAATTAGTGTTTTATTTAAGTCACTATCAAATTTCCTCAGTCAGAAATTCTAGTACTACCACACAAGTCTTAAGAAATATCCCATTAATAAAATTTAAGATTGGCTTCAAAATTAGAAGAATGTAATTTTTTGCGGTTTGTGGTTTTTTTTGCCTTTTTTTTTGTTGCTATTGTTGTTGCCATCTAGTAATGAAAGCAGAAAGAATGGTGTTTTACAGGTTCTTATTCAACTAGAAATCTATTTTTAAATAATAAAAAAAATTATTGAAGGCAAAAATGTTTGGCATTTAATTTAATATTCACTGAATGTTGACATAACAGTTCCCTGGGCAATCATATACAATTTCAATTAATAGTTTTAATTAAATGCTAGTTTAGCCTTCAGTCTTCCACTTCTGTTGTTTCAGTCCTCAATGATGGATTTCTTCAGCTCTCTTTATTAGTTTCCTCTTTTTTTTTTATTTGCTCTTAATACTGTTTTCTCTTTTTTTATGTTATTTTTGTCATTTTCTTTGTGATAGCCCATACCACTTGTCCTCTTGTTGAATACGGATCTTTTCCATCTTGGCTGGTTTGTTTCAATGCTTTTGTTTATTTATAAATGTGCTCCAAAGATAAGCATTTACTTCAGTGACATTCAAATCTGAGATTATTGTGAAAAGAAAAATGTTAAAAAATCAAAACCATCTATTATTTATTACTACAAACCATAATTTTAGCTTAAAAAGTGTTTTCTGTCTCATACTTAAAAAAATAATTGCATGTGATTAATCTATATTCTGGATTTTACTGTGTGCCTCTGGTAACTTCTGAACTGCAGAACAATCACATTTAGAAGTTAAGAGAGAACTAGAAGACAACAAGTTTAAGCAACGTATATGACAATTAGGTTTCTTGCTAGAAACGGTCAGTAAGTAACTGCCCCCATAGTGGAAAAGATCATGTCACCTCTTGCTTGTCAAGAGTGTATCTGCATGAGATACTGGTTTTGGAAACCATGCTTCATTAGTTCTGGCAATCCCAGAATTGCCTACAAGTCAGCTGAGCAGCACATAAATCCACATATACATTTTTCATTGTGAACAATGCAAAGGGAAAGCCTGTGCTCCAAGGAGTACATGTGTTTACTGTGCATGGCTGTGTGCACACACTATAGTGAATACAGATAAACTCAGCATTCAACTGTAGCAAACAAATACTTATCCCCTGCTGTTTCCTTAATAGCTTTTATTGGTGGTCAGAGATGACAGTACTTACATTCTTTTCTCATCGGAAGAAACTGTTTTATCTTCTCAATAGGGACAGTGCGTATACAGTTCATTTGCCACAACCTATCAAGTTGCACAACAGAACAATTTTTTTTTCTTCTATTGGTATCATTCCTATCACAACACATTCAGCCTTTATTCTCTATAACACAAAATGAATGATTTTTCTGTGCTTTTTAATTTGAAAGGGGTGGGTTTGCTTTTGTTTGGAATAGGTATTGGATTTTGCTTCTTTTTCTGGTAATTCACACTGACTTTTTGGCTTTTTTTCAGTTTCGAAACTCAAAGACTGTTTCTGCACAAATGTGATTTGACACTTTCGGATAAAAGCAGGATGTTTAATTTAGCAAGAAACTCATGTTAAGTTCTTATAATGAATTCTAGGATAGACATTTTACAGCATCACCAGCTTTCTGGATCATATCAGCTTTTTCAATTAATTGCTTGTCATGTAAGATCTTCCACAATATTGAAAATACAGTTCTCCATATATTTTCCTTTTCATTTTTTTCACCTGCATTTCAAAGGCAATTTGTTATCTGGTCCTCACTTCCATGAAATCTTTAATACACTTATCCTTACAACCACCTTCGCAGTTAATTAAATCACAATAGTCCTATTCTACATATCGTAGAAATGTAGAAAACAAAACTGCAAGGGATGTCAAGAAGTCAAGAAGTTTTATACTCCATCTGTCTGTGTTAAGACAAAATTAACTATGAACTGTGATAATCTTGACAAATATTTGTGTAATGTGGCCTTTAAAATCTCCAGTAGTAGATATTGTGAATCCTTGAAAATCAGTCTGTTCCATTTCTTAACTGCCTTTATCATAGGGACAGTTTCTCTTAATATAAACCTGTATTACGCTCATTACCTTTTAACGTCATTGCTATTTGACATAGCTACTGCAGTTATTGAAGTTGGGTTAGTTACATTCCCTGTGCAAAGTTTCACACTTGAAGGTGAAATCTCCTGTCTCCTTACTCATGTAATCTTCAGTTTAAACAATCTAGATCACTTCAGTCTGGTTTTATATGAGATGCTTTCTAGAGCCATAATCCTTCCTCTCCTCTGGACTCCCTTCAATCTGTCTTTCAAAATAGCCCACATGATGCAGTAGGCAAGGCTTTGAAAATGCTTGATGTAGTAGAAATTTCACATTTAGAGGTTGCACTTCCATGTAATGTATTACAAAAGCATAGTGCTGTGGATACATCACAGACATTCAGCTCATCATTTGCTATAACCACTGTGTCATTCTTTTCACCTGTTGCAGTTGTTTAGGTTCTACAATTTGTATTTGTTTGGTTAATTTTTTCTCCTAAACTACAGGATCTTAGACATTCCTAGCTAGATAATGCATTTCATATAATTTCTTCAGTTTGTCACTCTTCTGTATGACAAGATGGTCTTCCAATACGTTTGTGGTTCCTCTCCATAAACTGAAAGCTTTAAAGAAACATTCCTTCTGTTCCACCAATCAGCTAACAAGTAATACTTGTACTGATCTGGTGAATTCTATTCCATGCACATCTCTTTTAACAGCTATGCTTTAAGTGTGGTTCTTCAAACAGTTCTACACTCTTTTCACAGCTACCTGTATCTGCAGCTTACTTCTGAGAATGGGATGTGAGATAGTGTTGCAAGACTAAATAAACCACGATATATGACATTTACCATGTGTCTCCTGTGCAGACAGGTTTATCACAGAGGGTAATTACCTCTCACAGTTTACTTAAGCAGGTTCTTTCTTTTTCCTCTGCTGATGAACTTACGCTTTATTTTTCTCAAGTGTGTTTCTGAACTGACTACCCCCTCTATAATGAAATAACAATGGAAAATCTGTGAGTACTTTTAGAAAGGCACAGAAGCAACGAGGCAGCAAAATCCTATCTTTTTGGAGACACGCAATAGAAGATTTTGTTTTCCTTTCTTGAAAATGCTGTGTGGAAGTCAAACATAAGTAGTCCAGCCTTCTAAAGCCTCTGTAGACCCTAGATAGAGTTCAAAGTAGCTGAACGGTGACTGCAGTATTGCCAAATTGACTCCATTTAGGAAAGGTTCATGCTGTCTTAAAACTTAGCTCAGTTTTGCCTTGGTTATTACTGTAAACCTGATTATAGCTTTTCTAGTGACAATATTAGAGCTACTTGCTGCCACCTTGAAACCACACCACTGATGCTGACAGACTAATGTGTTGTATAAATCAGGGCACAAATGTGGTCTCAATATTGTACTCTTACTGTGGGTGTCATGTGGTGACACCATATTTTCTTTTATTTTATGGTGAGCTTGTCATCACAGGTTTTTTAAAGCAAAAGCAGTAAGTCATCTGGCTTGACATGCTTTGCCATCTTTTATATTTTTTGATGCCAATCTCACAGCCATAAGCACGTCAGCAGAAGAATACATCCTTATCCCATAGCTGGATTGCTCCTGAACAGATGAGACCAGAGAATATAAGAATTATTAGTAACAGAAGCACTATATATTTTCTACCTTTTTGCATTTGAGATTACTACAATGATGAATTCATTTTCCATTTGATGACTGAGAAGATTAGTTCATAAGCAGCATGGCTGAAATCCTTTTTCAACACAATATAAGCAAGAGTGGTGACATGCCCATTTACCATTACTCATGTGTCAATTTGAACTAATTTCAATTTCAGCTATTCATTTTAGCTATAATTTTCACTAAACTTGTTAGCTGACAACCTATGTAATAACCAAATATTATCTCTATTTTGATGAAACATGAAATGTGATGGTCAGACATGATGCATACAAACTTAGAGACCTTTAAAATATACCAAAGGATGACACTGTTAAAGTCAGTCAATAAATAAACTACTGATTTAACACAGTTACACATTGGCCTTTCTGGACACTATTAATAAAGCCTATACATTAGAGCATAAGAACAGTGAAACTTAGTGACAGGTCTCTAAGTTACTCACAGTGGTTTTCAAGTACATTTTCTTCCCTGAACTAAAATTTAGAGTGTGTCTTGAAATCTTCCCAACTAAAGAAATAATGGAATGTCTTTTTCCTCTAAAAATAAATTTAAGCCCAATAAAACTTTCTTATCTCTGACACTGGATATTGTGATAGATGTGAGCATCAGGCTTCTATTTCACTTATATAAATTTTAAGAATGGAAATAAAAAAGAAAATATTGCACCTTGATTTAATTATATCCATTGCCATGTTCTGTAGAAATTTTGTGTGGCTTTTTACAGATACTGGATCTACTTTAGACTATGAAATTTACTTTACTTTTGGCTAACGTAAATAAATAACATAATTTTGATGATAAAGTTTTCTCATTGCCAGTATAATATACTTAGTTACTTAAAAATCACATTTTCCATAAGGAACATGGGGAAATAGGAACAAATTTTAAGGCTTTCGTTTCAGATAGGTGTTAAGTTCATAACTGTATGTCTTGAAAAGGAAACACTGCAGGATTAGATAGCTTATATACCTTATTGCTGTGGTTTAAACCCTGTCAGCAAGCCAGCCACACAGTTTCTCTCTCTCCCCCTGCCCGCTTTTTTCCCTTCCCCCCCCGCCCCCGGCTTCCAGGGGGATGGGGAGGAGAATCGAAAGAATGTAACTCCCACTGGTTGAGATAAGAGCAGTCCAGTAACTAAGGTATAACACAAATCACTGCTGCTGCCACCAATAATAATAATGATAAAGGAAATAACAAGGGAAAAGAATACAGTACCACCTACTGAAAGGAGCCTGACCGAGCAGGAGCGTCCTTCTGGGTAACTCCTAGTTACCTCCCCGGGCACGACGTGCTGTGGTATGGAATACCTCCTTGGTCAGTTTGGGTCAGGTGTCCTGTCTCTGCTTCCTCCCAGCTTCCCCTCCTCCCTGGCAGAGCATGAGGCTCACAAAGTCCTTGGTCAGACCAAACATTTGAGCAGTAACGAAAAACATCGGTGTTATCAGTGCTGTTCCCAGGCTGAAAGTCAACAACACAGCGCTGCACCAGCTACTAAGAAGGAGAAAAATGACTGCTACTGCTGAACCCAGGACACTTATACAGACATTTTTTTCAACAGCAGTAACGTAAGATATGAGAACTCTTAAGTCTTCAGTTTTCTTATCGCTATTCTAAGTAGAAATCTACCTTTACTTGCAGCTTATGAAGATGTGGGAATGTTGATCCCTCTGTCAACATGATAGGGCCAAAGACTCTGTCTTTAGGGACTACATTGGTTCTAACAACTTAAGGCAGAGCTGAGGAAGGGTGCTTGGGAAGATGTTTGGGAAGAGGTATGCTTTGGCATATGGGAGTAAGTGAAACTAATTGACAACACCTATTGTAAAATGCCAGATCAAAATTATAGTGAGCAGCTGAGCAGAATCCTTGCAGGATGAACCCTTGCTGTCACAACTTTCTCCTTCTCATTAGAATATACCCCCCAATATATGAATCTATTCTCGTAATTTGCTAATGGAACTACCCAAATGATGGACATTTTCTTGGGACAGAAACTAAAAATTTTGATAGTCAGAGCCTGTTAAAAGCAATTTCTGTTTTTACTGATTTTGATTTCTGTATCCTCTTGATAACTGAGTTCTTGATATCTATGTAGAAAGCAGTTAAATGTCTTTTCAACAATCTTGAATAATATAATAATCAGAATAAAATAAATCCTTACCAGGAATCTACACTGCATGAATTTAGAAAATATCCTGCAATCACTCACAGGAAATTGGTGCAGTCAAGACAATGTCCAGATCCTGTCCTAATTTCAAATTAAAATTCTGAATGATGATCTAACTCTAGATGAAACAAGAACTTCTTTTATGACCTCTTTTCTAATTCTCTTTTTTATTTTTTTCTTGTTGAATTAAACAAAATAAGGATTAATTTATGACTGACTTTTTTATGGGGTATATATGTGTACTTTGCAAGTGTCATTCATTTTTTTTTTTTAATGTTGTAAGTCTAATTAATTAATTAATTATGTAGAAAAGGTAGATCTTCAGTCATAGTCTTAATTTAATTATACCAGATATAATCATAGCCAGATATGTTGCATGTTGTGATCTGCAGGTTATATAAGTTATATGACAGTAGAAGGAAGGTTTGAAATTATATGTCATTGCTATCTCCAGATCTTGCTGTGAGAGGAAATGATTCAGTAGCCCTGTGTCAGTCAGATCACTATAGGATTTTTCAGTTGATGCATATGAGCTGAATGTTGCTTGAAAATAGCACGTGCTCTTTTTCAACATAATAGTCGTAGAATCATAGACTAGTTAGGGTTGGAAAGGACCTTAAGATCATCCAGTTCCTATCCCCCTGCCATGGGAAGGGACGTCTCACACTAGACCTTGTTGCCCAAGGCTCTGTCCAACCTGGCCTTGAACACCGACACAGCTTCTGTTGGCAACACATGCCAGTGTCTTGCTACCCTCGCAGTAAAGAACTTCTTACTTATATCTAAACTCAACTTGCCCTGTTTAAGTTTGAACCTGATAACCCTAGTCCTATCACTACAGTCTCCAAAGAAGAGTCCGTCTCCAGCACCCTTTCAGCCCTCTTCAGACACTGGAAGGCTGCTATGAGGTCTCCATGCAGCCTTCTCTTCTCCAGGCTGAACAGCCTCAACTTTCTCAGCCTGTCTTCATCATAATTGTTAGCAGCTTCAAAGTTCTAGGAACACAAAAAAAGAAGTCTTATATACTCTGAAAGTGCAGTGTGCAGAACTGTGTGAGCACTGAAGGTAATTTCAGTGAAGTTTATACAGCACTGGTTGAAACAGCATGTGTAAGTTGCTTGCTGTAGCTTATGTCCTGTTTGCAGTCTCATGCCATGCCAAGCCAACTCTCCTGATGAACATAACTGAGAAGTTATTTGTGCCAGTATTCACAATTTTTTATAATATAAACTAAGTGCCATTTCTTCTTGAATATGATGAGAAATAATTCATAATGTCTTTGTCAGATTATTGGAATACATACATATGTATTAAAGCAAGAAGTGTGGTTGCAAAAATTGAAAAATTGTCTTAAGTACCAAGAGACTCATAAATGTCAGGAAAAAAAAAATGAGATTGTTTCCAGCATTTCAGGCTTGAGAAAACCCACTGTAAATTTGGCATCGTGCCTAGAGGTCAAAGGGTGCACTTGTCATTTCTGGAATTAATCACAAGAGCTTGACACGCTTCTACGTTAGCACTATAAAAGAGAGAAACTTTTCAAAAAGTGATTTCATTTTTAGGTTTAAGCATTACAAGCTTGAATTTAAACACTAACTGTCATTATAGAGAGCTTGAATAGAATGTATCTATGTCAGTAGATTAATCATGATTGACTAATTGGGTTGACAGCGCATACCAGTGTGATGACAATAAACAGTTCCTGTCTGAAACCGCTTATGATGGAAAAGACAGAAGGCAGCAAAGGTAGAATAAATGCTGTAACTAGGATAAATACAGTTCTAGTTTCAGAGGGGTCTTCTGGTTTGTTTTTTTTGTGTGTGTCTTTCTGTGTTTAATAATAAGAGGTATGACACTGCAGGAAAATATCTTAAGGGAGGAGAACTTTGAAGCAAAAAATATGAAGGGAACAATGCTAGGAAAAGGAGGAATATATAAAATGAAGGTAAGATTGTGAATTCAGAAAGACAAAAAAGAGCAATCACATTGTCTTTACAAGAGAAGGTTCATTCAGAACTAGAGAAATTTTTCTTCAGAGACATAGTTTTTAAAGTTATAAACCTATAATCATTGAATAGGAACAATAATATGCATATTTTTTCTAGTACCACAAATAACTTATAGTATGACATTATAATTTTTCTTATCATTATGTTTTTTCCTAAATATATTATTATTTTTTTTTTTATCATCACATAAAAATAAGTTTCCTTCAGTTTTGAAGCATGACAGTCCTGATAATTCAAGTCATTTATGGATAGCTTATGATCGCAACTAGAGGTAAAATTCAGTGATTTTTCTATTTACTGGATTATTGGCTGACCTCTTGTCTCAGCAAAACACATTAATTCATTCTCTGTTTGGAATTTGGAGGTGTGGTTTCTCTTTTTTTTTCCTGGTTCATTTTGAGAGAGAGACAGAGGAGAGCACATCTTTGCTTTGTTATCTGTGACCTGGTAAATCAAATGAGCAGGACACAGAACAGCTCCATGCTATTTGCATTCTGAATCTGAATTAAGCACAATGCATTGGTTTTGTAACACAAATAGTAGCCCAGGGAAAAAGGTCACAATTATTGCTAGAAAGGGTCTACTAGATATTTTATATTTCTCATCTCATTTTTGATTTCACAACTGCAGCCTTGGTGGTTTTTTTTTTCCCCTTGTAGTTTTAAGAATAAAACACAGTGATACTAACTACAACTCCCACTTCTGCAGGCTTTTAAGCCTTGCTTGCCTTTACAGTGTTTGGGGGGATTTTTTTTCCTACAAGCACACAAAGATGTTAAAATGCGTAATGAAAGGACAATTATAAATTTCACATAGAATTTTGGTTTCTAAGCCCAAGTATTTTGAAAGCCAGAAGGTACTGTGAGTGCTTTATGATTACATTTACCAACAGCATGACAAACATACACTTCAGTTTATTCAAAGGAAAACATAATCAGGTAGCCAAAGGAGGACAATTATCTTTCATACTAATTGGCAAGTTCCTTTTTAACCTTTAATTAACTGTGAATTTTCAATAGGTCTGAATAGCCTTGTTAGGCTCCTTGCTGGCAGAAGGTCATGGAAATATCTTTTCTCCTGATTGCACAGATGCAGTATAAATAAAATATAGGTGCGTATACAATATATAAGGTCATAATTCTCATTTACATTTTGAAGTGCACAAAGTATGAAAATCTTACAGTGCTGAAAGCACGGGTGCTGCCAGGAATTTTTACTTGCAGCTTGAAAAGAAAATTCAAATAGATTTTGCATTCTCGGTTTGTTTCTCTTGGCACATTTTTGATACAATCAGCTGCAGTTACTTGAAAGACTCAGAGCTGATTAGCATAGAGCCTAATACGCTTTCTTTAAATGCTGTCCTAGAGAATATTCCCTGCAGAGCAACTGTTAAGATGCACAGAAGAAACCAAATGGTGTTCTCCTGCGTGCTGGGTTATTCAGCATTCTAGAGACTGCTTCCTTTAAGATGTGTTACTCCCTTTTGGCAGGTGGTTTATTGTAGCAAATACAAGATATGCTACATTTTCAAAACATTTCTACCATATTATCTCTGCAAATGGATATTTGACAATGAAATGTGTTCATGTTCATATGTGTTTGTCTTATAGACTAATGTATTATATAGATGTAAAACATCTAAGCATTTAGTGGCTAGGAAGGATTGTTATTAAAAAAAACTGGTTTGGATCAAAACCTCACACCACATTTTGCAGGTGTATGGACAGTGGCATTAAATAAGACATCAGACCATTCCATCATATGGGTTAAATTGATTTTTTTTCAGATTAAATGAAACAGGTAATAAAGCAATATGCATTATTCATGGGATGAATAGCTTCTTTCTAGCCTTGGTCAGGCTCCAGATAAAAGGCAATGGGGAATCCATTGACAATGGTTTTTGAGTCCAGAGAATACACCATGATCGTGATCAAGTTTTTGCTTTTACTGTGATTTTTGCTTTCAATTTATAGTCTCATTATGCAGCTAACTTCCTTTAAATATCTTCCTATATATAAGTGCTGCTAAATCTAATTTTTGTATACTTTCAAACCTTTTCCTATTGAAATTCTGACTCTGAGATGACTTGGTTCTTGTTTGAAGTGTCATGCTTTATTGTTTTGCATCAAATTTTTTGCAGTATCCTATCCTCAGCGATCGGGTGCCGGGTATTTGTGCTAGGGAATTTTCTGATTACTTGAGTTCTAAGGAAGAAAGACAATACATAGAAACATAGAATAGTTTGGGTTGGAAAAGACCTTAAGATCATCACGTTCCAACCCCCGTGCCATGGGCAGGGACACCTCACACTAAACCATGTCACCCAAGGCTCTGTCCAACCTGACCTTGCACATCGCCATGGATGGAGGATTCACAACCTCCCTGGGCAACCCATTCCAGTGCCTCACCACCCTAACAGGAAAGAATTTCTTCCTTATATCCAATCTAAACTTCCCCTGTTTAAGTTTGAACCCATTATCCCTTGTCCTGTCACTACAGTCCCTAATGAAGAGTCCCTCCCCAGCATCCCTATAGGACCCCTTCAGATACCGGAAGGCTGCTATGAGGTCTCCACGCAGCCTTCTATTCTCCAGGCTGGACAGCCCCAAGTTTCTCAGCCTATCTTCATACGGGAGGTGCTCCAGTGCCTGATCATCCTCGTGGCCTCCTCTGGACTTGTTCCAACAGTTCCATGTCCTTTTTATGCTGAGGACACCAGAACTGCACACAATACTCCAAGTGAGGTTTCACAAGAGCAGAGTAGAGGGGCAGGATCACCTCCTTCGACCTGCTGGTCACGCTCCTTTGGATGCAGCCCAGGGTATGGTTGGCTTTCTGGTCTGCGAGAGCACACTGAAGCTGGCTCATGTTCATTTTCTCATCGACCAACTCCCCTAAATCCTTCTCCGCAGGGCTTCTCTGAATCTCTTCTCTGCCCAACCTGTAGCTGTGCCTGGGATTGCTCTGACCCAGGTGCAGGACCTTGCACTTGGCATGGTTAAACTTCATGAGGTTGGCATCAGCAAAACTCACAAGCATGTCAAGGTCCCTCTGGATGGCATTCCTTCCCTCCAGCGTATCAACCAAACCACACAGCTTGGTGTCATCGGCGAACTTGCTGAGGGCGCACTCAATCCCACTGTCCATGTCAGCAACAAAGCTGTTAAACAAGACCGGTCCCAACACTGATCCTGGAGGGACACCACTCGTTACTGGTCTCCAGCCAGACATTGAGCCATTGACCACAAGTCTTTGTGTGCGGCCATCCAGCCAGTTCTTTATCCACCGAGTGGTCCATCCATCAAATTGATGTCTCTCCAACTTAGAGACAAGGATGTTGTGTGGGACAGTGTCGAACACTTTGCGCAAGTCCAGGTAGATGACATCAACTGCTCTACCCCTGTCCATCAGTTCTGTAGCCCCATCATAGAAGACCACCAAATTGGTCAGGCAGGATTTCCCCTTTGTGAAGCCATGCTGGCTGTCACCAAGCACCTTGCTGTTTTTCATGTGCCTTAGCATGCCTTCCAGGAGAATCTGCTCCAAGATTTTGCCAGGCACAGAGGTGAGACTGATTGCTCTGTAATTCCCTGGGTCATCCATTTTCCCCTTCTTGAAAATGGGGGTTATATTTCCCTTTTTCCAGTCATCAGGAGCTTCACCTGACTGCTGTGATTTTTCAAATATGATGGCCAGTAGCTTAGCAATTTCATTTGCCAGCTCCTTCAGGACCCGTGGATGGATTTCATCAGGTCCCATGGACTTGTGCACATTCAGGTTCTTAAGATGGTCTTGAACCAGATCCTCTCCTACAGTGGGCGTAGGTTCTTCATTCTCACAGTCCCTGCATCTGCCTTGCAAGACTTGGATGGTGTGGTTAGAGCATTTGCCAGTGAAGACCAAGGCAAAGAAGTCATTCAGAACCTCAGCCTTCTCCAAATCCTGTGTAGCCAGTTCTCCTGAGAGCTTCTGGAGGAGGCCTCCTTTGTCCCTAGTCTGTCTTTTATTTGCTACGTACCCATAGAATCCCTTCTTGCTATCCTTAACATCCCTAGCCAAGTTTAATTCTAACTGAGCCTTAGCTTTCCTAACCTGGTCCCTAGCTTCCCAGACAACATCCCTGTATTCTTCCCAGGCCGCCTGTCCTTGCTTCCACCTTTTATAAGTCTCTTTTTTCAATTGAATTTTCCTCAGCAGCTCCTTATCCATCCCAGGAGGTCTCCTGGACCTCCTGCTGCACTTCCTTCTAGTTGGGATGCAACTCTCCTGAGCTTGCAGCAGGTGATCCTTGAATATCATCTAACAGTCTTGGGCCTCCCTGCCCTCTAGGGCTGTATCCCATGGAACCTTACTAAGCAGGTTCTTGAAAAGGCCAAAGTCTGCTCTTTTGAAGTCCAGGGCTGTGAGCTTGCTGCACGCTCTTCTCACTGTCCTGAGGATCTCAAATTCGAGCATCTCGTGATCGCTGCATCCAAGGCTGCCCTGGAGCGCCACATTTCCAAGGAGCCCTTCCCTGTTGGTGAGCATGAGTTCAAGCACGGCACCTCTCCTTGTCGACTCCTATATTACTTGCAGAAGGAAGTTGCCTTCCACACAATTGAGGGATATTCTGGATTGCCAGGCCGTACCTTCCTCCAACAGTTATCAGGGTGGTTGAAGTTCCCCATGTGAACCAGGGCAAGTGTGATGCTGTTCCTACCTGTCTATAGAGTGCTTCATCCACAGGTTCCTCTCGATCAGGCAGTCTGTAACAGATCCCCACAGTAATGTCCCCCATAGCTGTTCTCCCTTTAATCCTGACCCACAAACTCTCTGTGGACTGCTCACCTGTCCCCAGACAGAGTTCCATACTCTCCAGCCTATCCCTAACATAAATAGCAACTCCCCCTCCCCGCGTGCCAGGTCTGTCTTTTCTAAAGAGCTTGTAACTTTCCATTCCAACACTCCAGTTGTAGGAGCCATCCCACCATGTTTCTGTGATGCCTGTTATATCATACCCCGTAGACGTGCACACACCTCTAATTCCACTTGTTTGTTCCCCATGCTCCGGTCATTTGTATAGAGACATCGGAGCCGAGCTCCAACTGAAGCCGGCTCATTGGCTGGAGCAGCTGGAATATCTCTGTGTTGCTCTGAGCATTTATTATAGGTGCTGGCAACTGACTGGGGTGTGTTGGGATGGAATGATGCCCCCCTCCCCCAACACATCTATTTTAAAGCAATCTTGACCAGTCTGGCAAGCCTCCTACCAAAACCACAAAGCAGCTCCACCAGCCCCCAGTAGACCTGGCCTACAAACCTGGATCCCGTGTTCAAGACACCCAAACTCCTTACTATGACACCACCCTTTTAACCATTTATTAATCTGGTTAATCCTCCTATCTTTTTTAAGGACCTCCCCTGTATCCTGGAGAATTAACAAAAAGACAATCTCAGTTCCAAAGCTCCTAACCACCTGTCCCAGGGTTCTGTAGTCCTTCTTTATGTTCCCCAGGCTGCTACTATCTATATCACTATATCACTATATCACTAGCATACATGCAGTATGTTACCCAAATTTCTATTTCTTACAGATTCACCTAGACATGAGGGAGAGAGTCCAGCCTTACACATAGCAGAATGCAACAGTGTGAAAGAAAAATCAGGCTAAGCATGGCTTCCCTTTTTCCTTCTCTATGTATCCAAAGAACTACCTCTTCTTGATTTTGCCTCATATAGTGTATGCATAACCTAGCAGAATTAACTGATGAAGCCCTTCCACCTGTATATGATAAAAAGCTATTTTGATGAAGAAAGAACAATTGCTAGGCAGTACAAGAAACCACTGGCAAACTGGATCCTACATTTATGTTGTGGAAAAATTTGGTCTACATTACAGCTGTATTGTGAGTAATGTTAGTGATAGTGTTAGCAATATGTTTACAGAATGGGGGCTTTACTAGAATATTTTGTCTCTTCAAAATTTGTTAATATTTTTTATCAAATGTAGTTATTTTAATTATTAGATTCTGACAAAAAATACTCATTAAAAATGAGAAAAACAAAATAATAATTTTAATAAAATAGAATCATGACAGCATTTCAACTTGCTTGTACAGTGTAAAAGACAGCAACAGCAAATTTGGTAGTGCTGTCTGTATGTTGCTTTTGCTTATACTATAATTTAGAAAAACAAAATGGACTGTTTATGCTCACCCTGTTTTCTCTTTTTTTGGAATCAATGCTATTCTTTGGAAAGTATTTTGTCTATTAAGGACCAAATGGCTAAGAGAATAATGGTCATCTGTGCAATCTGTATCTTAGACCTGCTAAAATAAGGTGGCTTCATCTTGTGCTGTCCTCTTCATTCAGCAGCATTCACAACAGTAATAGATGTGGAATACTCCCAATAGAAATATATGTTGGGATATAAATTTTAAAAAAGTGTTTCTATTAAGAAAAAACATGTTAGAAAATTGCATACTGAGTGAATTAGATGTTTTCTTCATATGTAAAAGAAACACTATGCCTTGGAAATAGCGTATCTTCTCAGCAGTGGATTAGGAACGAACAGTCATTCTCACTAGAACCCTGGAGAGGGGAGAATAAAACATTTTCAGAAATTGCTAAATCTGCTTTTTTTGAATTTCTTGTGATATGACAGATCATTTTGGCTGTGCTCACACTGATCAATGTCTTCCCTTACAAGTAGTTCCACTAAAAATATAAGATTATTCACTTACGCAAAAAATACCTTCCAAATGCCATATAGACATACAAACAGGAAGAATTTGCCACCACCTAGCAGAATTATTTTACAGCCTTTCCTTTGAACAGAGTCTAATATCCTTTTAGAGTCTGTCTACTATGAAGCTCTTCATCAGTAATTGCTCTTCATTTTCAAACTAATAGCTTTCTGTGGAAAACAGAGATAATGAACAGAGTATTCTTGTCATGTCAAAGGTAGTATGTAGGCTCATTGCTGTAGTGGTTCAA
Source organism: Pezoporus occidentalis (assembly GCF_034315485.1). NCBI lineage: Eukaryota > Metazoa > Chordata > Aves > Psittaciformes > Psittacidae > Pezoporus > Pezoporus occidentalis. Next base: position 2,173,665 of record NW_026915268.1, read on the forward strand.
TGGAACACTTGCATAGCTGGAAGACCTCTGCATTTGTGTTGAGTGACAATATTTGACTAAACTTTGAATAAGCTTCTGTAGATGTACTAATTTTATTGCTATGTTGCGTATGAAAGACTCAAACTATAGCTAGAATACCCAGAACATTCATTTTTCCCTAAGAATTTATCACACTCAGACTGTACTACAAGTTCATTTACTTCTGAGAACAGGAATATCTGCCCCATATTAATTTTTTTCTGAGGAAATAGAGCAGACTTCTTTAAGGGACTGATAAACTCTGTTTCTAATGATAACTATTGTCTGTATAGATCTGAGAACTAAGCATTTTGCTTCTAACCTAGACTAGTCATTATTTTACAAGGCATATCTCTTCCATAGAATTAATAGGCTTTAAAGTTGCTTTCTAAAGGTAGAGATATATGAAGATGCATCAATAAACAGCAGCACTTTTCAGGTTCCAAGTGTTTGTTGAAATAAATTTTATTTTTATATATGATTTGTCCTTATGGAAATATCCCTGACAAAATTTACCATAAATAATTGTCTAAGAAGAAATCATTGAATTACAGAATGGTCTGGGTTGGAAGGGACCTTAAAGCTCATCCAGTTCCAGCCCCCTGCCATGGGCAGGGACACCTTCCACTAGACCAGGTTGCTCCAAGCCCCATCCAATCTGGTCTTGAACACTGCCAGGGATGGGGCAGCCACAGCTTCGCTGGGCAACCTGCACTGGTGCCTCACTACCCTCATACTGAAGAAATCACTCTTTTCATATTTGTATTCTATATCATCAGGTCTAGAAAGCTAATGGGAACAATTTCAAATCCTGGAATTTACTGCCAAAAAGCCAAGTCTGATTGTTTGCTTCTGTGTTATGTTGCTCCCATTGTAAAGGATTCCATTCAGTTGGGATTATGTTAATTCAATGCATTCATTAGAGAGAGACACAAGAGAGCGTGCATGAAATACGCCCTGAACCAATCCTTGGCTCTGGCAATACTTTCAAACTATTGTCTGTGTAAGTATGCATAAGTTCTGTTTGAAAAGATGCCAAGTTACTCATACATTTTGAGGATTTTACTAGCTGCTGCTACACCAGGACATAGAATTCATGACCTCTTTCTTTATTATCCAATCTCCCCTGGTGCTTTAAACTACAGATGATACCATCTTTTTGGCAGACTTACAATCACTGGAGCCAGTTGTCAGAAGCTGAGCTTGACAGACAGTCACTGAGTTAAGTTTGCAACCAAACTCAACACTATGCTTGTAGTAAGCAAAAAAACCCCCACAAAATTGTTGGAGGCAGCAAGACATATTCAACTTGTGACAGAGATTGAGAGTGGGTAGGAAGATTGTGAAGTTCTGCAAAATTTCATAAGCTTGAAGGTAGACAGAAAAGTCACTAATATCTGTAAATGACTTTTTTTTTCTTTCCACGAACTTTTAGAAATATAAACGAATCATTCTTTTACTTTCATTGCACATTCATCTTCAGGGTTTTGCCTCTTATCTATGCAGAAAAAGATAGGTTTGCAAATAGAAACTTTGGTACAGATAGCCAGGAAAATTAATTAAATGTATTTTATAACATATACCTACCATAACCAGTAATGCTGATTGTTCAAAGCAAAGAATTCACATCTTAGATCAAACAGGTGAATACAGGATTATTATAGAAGAGCAGAGGTTTTTACTTATGTAGACTCTTTTCCATCAGAAATACCTAAGCTATATGCCTTTCTGAACTATAAATGGCTTGCCTGGTTTTGTTGGTTTTGGGTTTGTTTTTTTTTTTCTCTAGACTAAGCAGTATCAGGACACTGTACATTGTTTTCCAGCTAAAGTATTAGTAGCCATAGTTGTTATCAGAATTTCAAGGTTGTGCATTTTTGATAGGTTTACCTGAGCCTCCAAGTGCATCCTCTTGCTTATTTTACTTCCTTTCTTTTCTTAGAGGTTTAGCTGTCAGGTGATAGTACACATATCATTTGTCAATGGAGCACAGGAATTTAATAACACTGTTAACCAGTTAAAGCTGGTCAGACACAGTTTAGTTTGGTCTCACTTTCCATTTATACCTGTAGCAAATCCCCCTCAAAAGTTAGTGATGGCAGATTATTATAAAAATTTAAGAGATTAGTTTGAATAAAGACCAAAAAACCCTGAGACTTTGGGTGTTATGCATCTCTCCAGGGTTGCATTTTCATATTTAATTTTTTTCATATTTATGGACAATTTTAAGGTATCACAAGGGGCAGTTTCTTCTTGCAATGCTTTTTACAGTACTAGTAGATGACAGCAACATTTGTTGGATGGCTTGATCAACTGAACTACACTGCTTTTGAGATGAGAGTGGTATTCATATATTTTCAGATATCTTATTGACTTAATGCTCTTTATCTTTTTTTTTTTTTCTTAAGTATTTTTCCCTCTCCCACCATCAATTTAGACTGTGAGATTTTTGTTGCCAGAACTGCCCATCTATACACATTTGTACCATGTCTAGCATGGAGAGGTCATTATTTTATTATCTAGGTATGACTCAGGTGCATATAATAACAACAGAGCCTCAGCTGGCTTGCCAAGAGAGTGCAAAGCTGTGAGCATATTCTTTTGAACAAGTGCTTGTGAGCAGTATTCTCACGTGAAGGGGAGGAGATTTTCTCCACCCCTAGTGTTTGATCTGTCCATCAGCATCCCAAGAAAGCTGAGACCCTTATGCCAAACCAGCCTGTCACTGTCCCTTTACACCTTATGCTAAATCATATTACCCAAGGCCTTGTCCAACCTGGTCTTGAACACTGCCAGGGATGGAGCATTCACAACCTCTCTGGGCAACCCATTCCAGTGCCTCACCACCCTAACAGGAAAGAATTTCTTCCTTATATCCAATCTAAACTTCCCCTGTTTAAGTTTTAACCCGTTACCCCTTGTCCTGTCTCTACAGTCCCTAATGAAGAGTCCATCCCCAGCATCCCTATAGCTCCCCTTCAGATACTGGAAGGCTGCTATGAGGTCTCCACGCAGCCTTCTCTTCTCCCGGCTGAACAGCCCCAACTTCCTCAGTCTATCTTCATATGGGAGCTGCTCCAGTCCCTGATCATCCTCGTGGCCCTCCTCTGGACTTGTTCCAACAGTTCCATGTCCTTTTTATGTTGAGGACACCAGAACTGCACACAATGCTCCAGGTGAGGTCTCACAAGAGCAGAGTAGAGGGGCAGGATCACCTCCTTCGACCTGCTGGTCACGCTCCTTTTGATGCAGCCCAGGATACGGTTGCTTTCTGGTCTGCAAGCGCACACTGAAGCTGGCTCATGTTCATTTTCTCATCAGCCAATACCCCAATTCCTTCTCCACAGGGCTGCTCTGAATCTCTTCTCTGCCCAACCCGTAGCTGTGCCTGGGATTGCTCCGACCCATGTGTAGGACCTTGCACTTGTCGTAGAATCATAGAACAGTTAGTGTTGGAAAGGACCTTAAGATCATCTAGTTCCAACCCCCCTGCCATGGGCAGGGACACCTCACACTAAACCATATCACCAAAGGTCTCGTCCAACCTGGTCTTGAACACCACCAGGGATGGAGCATTCACAACCTCAAACCTCAACAACAAATGGGCAACCCATTCCAGTGCCTCCCCACCCTGACAGGAAAGAATTTCCTCCTTTTTGAGTTTTAACCCATTACCCCTTGTCCTGTCACTACAGTCCCTAATGAAGACTCTCTCCCCAGCATCCCTATAGGACCCCTTCAGATACCGGAAGGCTGCTCTGAGGTCTCCACGCAGCCTTCTCTTCTCCAGGCTGAACAGCCCCAACTTCCTCAGCCTGTCCTCATACAGGAGGTGCTCCAGTCCCCTGATCATCCTCGTGCCCCTTTTCAGGACTTGTTCCAACAGTTCCTTGTCCTTTTTATGTTGAGGACACCAGAACTGCACACAATGCTCCAGGTGAGGTCTCATAAGAGCAGAGTAAAGGGGCATGGTTAAAATTCATGAGGTTGGCATCAGCAAAACTCACAAGCATGTCAAGATCTCTCTCGATCCCATCCCTTCCCTCCAGCGTATCAACCAAACCACACAGCTCGGTGTCTTCAGCAAACTTGCTGAGGGCGCACTCAATCCCACTGTCCATGTCACCAACAAAGATGTTGAACAAGACCGGTCCCAACACCAATCCCTGAGGGACACCACTCGTTACTGGTCTCCAGCCAGACATTGAGCCATTGACCACAATCTTTGCATGTGGCCATCCAGCCAGTTCTTTATCCACCAAGTTGTCTACCTACCTAATTGATGTCTCTCCCGTTTATAGACAAGGATGTCGTGTGGGACAGAGTCGAACACTTTGCGCAAGTCCAGGTAGATGACATCAGCTGCTCTACCCCTGTCCATCCGTTCTGTAGCCCCATCATAGAAGACCACCAAATTGGTCAGGCAGGATTTCCCCTTTGTGAAGCCATGCTGGCTGTCACCAAGCACCTTGCTGTTTTTCATGTGCCTTAGCATGCCTTCCAGGAGAATCTGCTCCAAGATTTTGCCAGGCACAGAGGTGAGACTGACTGCTCTGTAGTTGCCCGGGTCGTCCATTTTCCCCTTCTTGAAAATGGGGGTTATATTTCCCTTTTTCCAGTCATCAGGAGCTTCACCTGACTGCTGTGATTTTTCAAATATGATGGCCAGTAGCTTAGCAATTTCATTTGCCAGCTCCTTCAGGACCCATGGATGGATTTCATCAGGTCCCGTGACTTGTGCACATTCAGGTTCTTAAGATGGTCTTGAACCAGATCCTCTCCTACAGTGGGCGTAGGGTCTTCATTCTCACAGTCCCTGCATCTGCCTTGCAAGACTTGGATGGTGTAGTCAGAGCATTGCCAGTGAAGACCAAGGCAAAGAAGTCATTCAGAACCTCAGCCTTCTCCAAATCCTGTGTAGCCAGTTCTCCTGAGAGCTTCTGGAGGAGGCCTCCTTTGTCCCTAGTCTGTCTTTTATTTGCTACGTACCCATAGAATCCCTTCTTGTTATCCTTAACATCCCTAGCCAAGTTTAATTCTAACTGAGCCTTAGCTTTCCTAACCTGGTCCCTAGCTTCCCAGACAACATCCCTATATTCTTCCCAGGCCACCTGTCCTTGCTTCCACCTTTTATAAGCCTCTTTTTTCCTTTGAATTTTCCTCAGCAGCTCCTGATCCATCCCAGGAGGTCTCCTGGCCCTCCTGCTGCACTTCCTTCTAGTTGGGATGCAACACTCCTGAGCTTGCAGCAGGCGATCCTTGAATATCATCTAACAGTCTTGAGCCCCCCTGCCCTCTAGGGCTATATTCCATGGAACCTTACTAAGCAGTTTCCTGAAGAGGCCCAAGTCTGCTCTCTAAAAATCTAAATCTCTATTAATTGGTTTAAAATTCTGTCGCTTCTCCTCAAGATATTTAGACAATAAAAACTATAAAATGCATGCTGGGTGAGGGGTGGTCACACCTTTGAGTCAGGTAACTTTGGGATGGAGGTGTGCATTAATATTATAATGAGATTATAATGAGCAAGGTTCACCTGACAGAAGCGATTTCACCACAGTTGCTGGCTCAGCAGCAGGCATCTCTTAAATTTCCCATTTGACAGCTGCTCTGTGGCTTATCAGCTGTATGGTACCATCAAGTTTCCAGTCCCACAGGGAGTACAATAGCCGCAGTGTCTCCACTCCCCTTCACCCTCCATTGCTTCTCTAGGATAGCAAGCTTTGCTGCCCAGGGAAGCGTGGTGGAGTAAGTTTCGCACATGCTTACCATCGTGGAATTTGCAACTCTATTTTACCCTAAAAAGCTTTCTATAATATTACAACTTTTGTTAGATCCCTGTTTTCTCTAGTTTCCCTCCCACCCCCCAAGTGATTTTCCCATGCAACATACACTCTCAAACAATTTAAATCAGATTAAGGTATAGCAGAAATTTTGGAGGGGTTAATCCATCATTCTTCTCTGGTTGCGAATTACAAATGCTTTATTAGGATGAATAAGATTCCAAAACTTCATAAGTGAAAAACGTCTGCAATTGAGTTGCCAAAAAAGGCTTTCAACTGCAAAGAACTGTACAAAGAAAAGGAAAAGAAAATCCAGAGACAGGAGACCACACTGCTGCACAGCTTTTGAATGCATAATAATGCTAGTGCCAGACTTTCCTACCTCAGAGTGCCAAACTGGCACTTACTGTAATCCATCCCTTTCCTAGTGTTACACACAGCAGTCAAAAAAACTGGAATGAGTAGAAAGTGTTGATTTATCTCTGGAGAAGTATAAAGCCAACATTTAAAAGGAGGATAAAGAGGATGCAAGTATAAGAGAAAACATAAGAAGAAAAAGGAAAGGGGAATAGAGTAGAGAGGGAAAGGAGAAAATGGGATAAAAACAGAGATAGAAAGTAGCAGAGTGCAAAAGCATGTGGAAATGAGATAATAAAAAAGAAGATTTACTGTGGAAATAATAGCTAAAGTCAAAGGTTTGCCATCAGTTCCTACTGTGCATAAAAATTGCATCTTGTCTCAGAGTCATTTTGCATTCTGAGTATTCAAATATATATGTATAAAGGCAAAGATCCCCTTGGCAGAACTTTCCCATTGAGTTATATTCTATGTGACTCAAACAAACGACTTGGGGTTTTTGTAAAGCATCTGTCAGTATGGTTTTACCAAGTATTATATACACTTTTGAGAATCAAGAAGAAAGAGTAAAATGCAATCAGACACACACACACACAAAACCAAACAACAACAAGAAAACCAACAAACTCACCCTTGAATGAAGAACATAAAGGTCACTCATATCTAAATAATCAAGTGCAGCAGGTGAAAAGCTAATGTAAGAGCAACTTACACATTACCTCTACTTCATATCTCAGGTTTCACACTTTGAGTGGAAAGGCCAAGTATGAGCACATAGAACAATCTGGAATCTGCTGTTAGTTTCCTGAGTAATAAATTCACTAATTATTCATCAGGGTGTTTTTTTCCTGAATGGTCAAAACTTGTTTCTTAAGATAATGAAATATTTCTCTTATACACAAAAATAAATGCATGGGAAAAGTCATTTATGCTTTTTTTAAAAGTATGGTGTTATGCCTTGAGCAAAGGTATTTTATATTCTCATACTATAACATGTAGTGCCTTCTTACTCTCCTCATTCACAGTAACTCAGAATTTGACTGCCCCTCAATTAGGTTAAGGATGGAGGCCCCCACTACATATCTGTAACACCCGTTTCTGTGGATGAACCTGTGTGATATTTTTGAGCACATCAAGATGGGAAGGATCAAGCCGATACTCAAAATAAGAACAAACACACTATATAAACTACATACATGTATATATTTACATGTATATTATTGCAGCAAAAAAAAAAAAAAATCCATTGATCAGTTCATGATTTTGTTGGAGGGGAAAAACTCTCCCCCATAAAAATACAAATAAAACACTTTGCTGCTTCAGATCAGCAATAATCATTACCTGAAATGGAAGATTTTAAATAAAGCATACAGTTCCTAAGAAAAAAAGTTGTTTCATCAAAAATCAATTTTCTGTGTATGTAATGAAGACTTTGATTCGACTGTAATGATTAAATTAAGAAATGAGTGGTAAATGGTGTCTGCTGCATTCCCTGCTTCTGCAGTATCCTCACCCAAGTCTGAATCATGCCATAGGGACCTGCTAGAATGTTTCAGATTTGGTGATTTGCTGCTACTTATTTTGAAAGCAAAGCTATCAGAAAAGCTTCACAGGGTTGTTGTCATAGGGGAAAAGGACAGTAGAGATACGTTGTGTAAGTTGCTCTGGAAGTATTTGAATACAGTGGCAACCTGAACTCTGAGGAAATGATTACACCTCTTGTGAGAATGTGAGCTTTATTTTAGGAAATATTACTTGACTTTGTAGAATTAATAAGCATTCACATAAGAACACTTTTCAAGGTGTAAAGTAGTTCTTCTTGTAGTAGAAAGAAAGTAAAAAACAATCTATCCAGAAGATATTTACATTTACCTTAAATTAATCCAAAGAATCAATTTTTTAGTAAGGTCAAGTAAGATGGGTGGAATAATGATAGAAAACTGTTTTAAATAAATACATTCTAAGGTATGCATTAATTACACTTCCTTGTAAGACAGGAATAGGCCACAACTGCCTTTCCTCCTTACTTTCATTATTTCATTCCTTGTGGTCAAAATTCATGCAGTTTACAAGTATAACCAAGACTGTTTCTCAAACAAATTTCCAATTTGCCACAAAGTACGTAATGCAAGGTCGAAAACAGGAATTTGTGTGAGATGACAATGTCATCTGTTTAGAATATAATACAGTTTCAGCAAAAAATTTGATTCCTTAATTAAAACTGTAGGTTTTTATCTTAAAATCACAGGATCTCATCTCTTGTGGTATCTCTTAGACTACATGTGGCATACTTCTTATTGCTCCATTGCATTATCATTCCATTTACGAAATTTCTGTTCAATAATACTTCACTATGGTATTTGAAATCAAAGTTTTAATTCTGGGCAGGTGGCTGTTATTTGGAAAGAGAAGGAGAGAAGGGACAGAAAAAAGTAGTTAGAGGTTTTCTGCCACTTTTCTATTTGACAAGGGAAGTCTTTACAGGTGATTGAAATAGTTCACTTTGTGCAGGAAATTTGTAATATTTCTGTCACTTTCTGCATGCAGATGACAAGCTGCTGCCAGCTGTACAGCATCGTTTGCTTCATCTTTGGGGCTTTAGAGTTTTCCATCCATTCAAATTGGTCCAAACCACTGAACTATTCCCATCTCCATCATTTGTAGAGCCAGAACAATTTGCCCTTATCACAACAGAGTTGCCGAAGGCTTTGTGAATTACAAGCTGTTTCTCATGTTTATTGATGTACTGATGTTTGGGAAAGGACCAAAATAATAATAGTAAAAAAGTACAGTTCATTTCCATTGGAATTGAATTTTTATTTCTTTCTTGCTTGCTTTTTGCCTTCCAATTTTTCTTTTCCATTTTGGGGTAATGGTAGAAGGATAAGAGGACATACGCAGCTCGGTTTCTAAATGTGAGACCTCTGGGAGAATGAACTGAAGTAATTGAATTGGATTAGACAAGCCAGCAGAACAAAGTCACATTCCATGAGATTTTTCCAGCATTGAATAGATGAATAGTAATTATTTAAGGATTAGTGCAAGTGTAAGATGTGGTCCACTATGAATACTCTTCACCATATATAAACAAAAGCAAGATGTAATATACACTATTTAAGCCTCTTTTTATCTATAATACATTTATTTTAAAGCTGCAAGAACTTGAAAAAATCCTGCATGATGAATAAGAACTCTTACTGTTTTTCAATAAAGAATTCAACACTTTAAGCTTTAATTCTAACGAGATTCTAAAGAGAGCTGAATTAAAGATACTTACTTTAGCTTAAAATTATGTCCACCCTCATCCTGGTGGCTTTTGGTTGAATTTATTTTGTTTGGTTGGTTGGGTCCTTTAGTGTGTTGTTTGTTTGTTTGTATTTTTTTTCTTTTGAAGTATATCACCAAAGAAGAAAGGAATATTTCAAAGTGACTGGTTCAGTTGTTTATTAATGGTTTGTGGGATCCATATTTTTTTTAGTTTCTGAAGTCTTCCAGCTTCACAGTTATACCCACTGTTGGACGCATCTTTAAAAGGGATTTGCAAAGCTAATTTTAAACTATGTTTAAACCACAGTTTTTTAAATAACTGCATCCCTAGTAATCAAATAAGGACATTAGACCATAGTGCCTCTTGACAGACCTTTAAAGAAAATAAGTGTTTTTTTCATTTCAAATTCTATCTCTTAGTGCATTATGAAGATTACTTTGGATGCATGATCTGATAGTACCACACATATCAGAAGAAACATGCTTTGCAATAAGCTGTAGTTACTAGATGATTTTTCTGGAGAACCATGAAGTAGCATAGTGGGAGATTAATAAAGATGAGGTTATGGCTGTGATTCCTCGTTCATACTTCATTTTGGGAAGTGTTGGAAATAGTTTTCTATCTTCAAGATTGAATTGCTTAGTCCCAAAAGACCTCTGCTCTGTTTCTTTCCTACATACTTCATTTAACAAAGTTTTTGTTAGGGTTTTGGTTTCCCTCCTCTCTCCATATTACGGAATAAATGAAATAAAGAATAGATCTAACAACAGGTGACCACATTGTGCATTCACTGAGAATAAAGGATTTATTACTTAAACATAAGCAAAACATTTGTCTTCCTGAAAATTTGGACAGGCATTTCTCTTGGGAAATTCTACCATTCTAATCTTTATATATCCTGGCATCTGGGCAATTTCAGGTGCTACTTGTTGGAGAACACTTTATTTATTTTTTTTTTAAAAAAGCCTTATTCACTGAATTTGCTTCATTTTGGCTCTTTCTGTTGCCTGTAATTGCTCAATAGGTTTGAGTGCATTTAGACCTCTAAATTTTTACAGGTTATGTTCCTTTAGAGGCTAATGTTTTATGAATAGTTGATTTTATGGGCTACAGGGAGTTGCAGTCAGGGGATGTACACTGGAAAAATTTGGCAGGATTTGGTGGACAAGAGGCAAAATTAAGAGAAGAAGATCAGGAGATTCAGTTGTTCAGACAATCCTTAAAGTAATGGATAGCTTGCCTATACATGGAGCTAATCACGCCATTGTCAAAAGAAACCAAAAATATGAAATTTCTTTGTATCAATTAAACACTATGGAATATTTACCAAAAAAAAAAAAAAGCATTTGAAGTATTTTCTGTCACAAATCCATAGTTCTCTGTACTTTATGTAACAGTAAACATCTCTTATTTCCCCAAAATGTAGATAATTACTTTCTGGAAACAATGACTTTAAAAAGTTGAATTCATTAATATACAAAATTCTATGAATTTGAGAATTTTGAGTTACCAGCGTTTAGTTTCCTTATGTAGCTAAACAGTCCAAACCACTGGCTTGGATTTTCTGTACATCAGTAAATATGTCTGCAAGATTAGGCACTTTCCTTAAAAGCCTCTTTTAAAGAGGTTTTGTAAAATGTGACAAAAACTGAAAAAGATTCAGAGTCTGTGTAACAAATGGAGCTTGTGACTTTAGTGTTTGGAGATCATCTTCTATTAAACCAATTAGAACTGAAAGGAATAGGCAAATTCTTCAACTATGCAAATTCTTCCATTGTAAAACAGGTGATACAAGATTGAAGCTAGCCACAGATGACAACAAATACTCTAAGTTTAATATTTATCAATCACTTACATCATCTGAAGAAAAAAGTGGTTGAAAGAGAGTGTGGAATAGAGCAGCTCCTCGTATGAAATAAAGATTATAAGGTGTTCTGCCTAGGAAGCATAATACTTGAACAGCCTATAAGGAACCAACTGCATTAATCGAGTGGGATGATAAAGAGGATGGCCTTCTTACAAGGAGCTGAAGAAGAGCATTAGGCCAGCTTCTTACACTTGGAAGATGGATGCTAAATTCAAGGTCTGTTGAGCTTTCAGTAAGTTGTAAGGAACATCTGTGTTTGTTGATAGACTGATAAACCAAATGAGATTTGACTTCTTATGCTAGGAAAAAACAATCCTGAAATAAACCACATACAGATAAAAAAAAATGTCAGTAATATGAGTTAGGTTTTATCTCTGTACATATCTCTCAGCGAGCAAAGGAAGTACAATTGCTACTAACTCAAAAGAGGCAAGAATTGCTGCTGTTGTAACACAGTCAGGAAGGGCATTTACTTAGACTGAAGCCAGGGTAATTGCTTCTCATTAGAAGAACACAGCACTACCCAATATGTTGAATTAGCAACATGAAAAATATTAATACAGTGTTGCAACCTTTCATTTGTGATCTCTGGTGCCACTTCTGATAAGTGAAGGTCTAAGGCATGAAAACTTTCCACCAATCTGACTTTGATCAAGAGGTGTTTCCACAGTCTATATGTATCAGAATTTTGCTATAATTGGCCTTACCAATTTTGTTCACACTTCAACTCTGCAGAATATGTAGCACACAAGTAACAGGCTGTCTTGTGTTGATAACAAGCTTTTTAATAAATCACTCATCTTTCCTATAATAATAAGACTTTCTGCTGTGTTTTCTTCTCAAAAGTAAAGAGAAAAATAATTCCGTCACCTGTATTGTCATTTTCCTGTCTGTTTCATTTTCATTCTTTTGTGGTATGACATGGTGAAACATAACAATCAGATAGAAAGGAAAACTGCTGGTTTTCATTATTTTGCCTTTTACATGGCACACTACTGTTGTTCAAGAAGTCACAGAGCCAAAGAAAGATTGAACTGGATGACAGCAGAAAAGGGATGAGGTTGTGCAGAAATGACCAGAGAGAAGTAAAGGAGCAAACAAAACAATGCCAAGCAAAAAAACAGAGGAACAAACTATCTAAACATTAACCAGTGCTTTGTAATTCTCAAAGATACCTGTCCTGGGTTCAGCAGTAGCAGTAATTTTTTCTCCTTCTTAGTATCTGGTGCAGCCCTGTGCTTTTGACTTTTGCTTGGGAACAGCGCTGATAACACCGATGTTTTTCGCTGCTCCTCAGTAATGTTTACTCTGACCAAGGACTTTGTGAGCCTCATGCTCTGCCAGGGAGGAGGGGAAGCCAGGAGGAAGCAGAGACAGGACACCTGACCCAAACTGACCAAAGAGGTATTCCATACCACAGCACGTCATGCCCACTATGTAAACTGGGGGCAGTTACCCAGAAGGACTAGATCACTGCTTGGGTCGGGCTGGGTATCGGTTGGAGAGTGGTGAGCAGTTGTATTCTCTCCCCTTGTTATTTCCCTTATCATTATTGTTATTCGTGGTAGCAGCAGTGGTTTGTGTTATACCTTCGTTACTGGGCTGTTCTTATCTCAGCCCGTGGGAGTTACATTATTTCAGTTCTCCTCCCCACCCCTCCAGGAGCTGGGGGGAGGAAGGGGGAATGAGAGACTACATGGTTTCGAGTTATTGACTGGACTTAAACCATGACAATACTTTATCAAGTAGCTTTTTTTCTTGTAGTAAGGAGTGGGCTGTTGAACATGTTAAAGTTTTAGTTTCATCCAATTGATTACCTAAGCTCTAAATTTTAGTATTTAAAACACTAATAAGGTGTCAGTTAAGGATAAGAATATCAACATAGCTTGTCCACAGAATGAATGTGGCAGACGTACATATTCCCCACGTGAGCATATCATCACACTAATATTTTGAAATTCCTACAGAGATGAAACACCTTTCCTTTGATTAAGAACAGATCATTTCTTACTGACATCAATCACAGTCAAACACAGACTTTTAAAATCAATGTGAGGTTTTTAATTCAATTCTGTGGGCCTTGGATACAACCTTAAGACACTGGACTGTCTAACAAGCCTGCTTTAAAGACCAGTAAGGTATAAAATAGTACATTTTTATGTGGACAGATCTCCTTTCCTAGCATTTCATTTTCATAGAGGATAGGGCTGAGAGGTGCCTGGAGACTTGAAGAAATTATCATATTCTCCATATCTAAAATTTGTCACTGATCATCACAGACTTTAAATGTAATCACTTGATTATCGATCTTCTGAATTTTCCTTCATGTTGAAATTCAAATTTAATTATTATGCCCTCAGCCAGGACGAAGCCAAATTTTTTTTCCTCACAAGTTGAGCCTGTGTTCTGTGTACAATTCCACGGTATGTGCCTAGCCTTCTGTACTCAGAAACATGTCTCTACATTGTCAACTCTGTATTTTGTTTAAAACCAAAATGTTTTTTTGAAAGACAAAATGTCCAAAAGTTGCATCACATCATAAGCATCAGAGCATCCAGACAAGGAAGATATTGAAGGTTTGTACATCTGCATTATCTGGAAGCTAAGAACCACATTTTCAAAGACAGATAAGTAGGCAGTGGGATGTTGAAGATTTTACAGGCACATAAATTCAGTAACAGAGGCTTTAAAAAAAAACTCCCCCTAGGCATTATTCACCTGCTTAAAGAGTACTGAAATTCAAGTTTGAGAACATATGGGCCCTGGATATATTCCTAACCTTTCTGTTTTCCTTTCCAATTACTTTTCCCATATCTTAGCAGCTCCAGAATTACACAAAGTATGGGGCCACTACACTCCTAAACATAATGCTGACGCCTCTACTGTACCTGTTGAATTTTAGTGCTGACTGGAAATAGAGTCAAATTCCCTCTCATCTAAACCAACATTCTTCTTTATACATGCATATATTATCTGTCAAGTCCTGCTGAAGCAGCATTTTTCCAATGTGCAGCATGTGTGCACCACACCTTTTACCAAGAGCTGGTCTTGTTTTCCCTCCTCCAAGTATGTCTTTATCTTTCCCAGTTAAAATTTTCATCACTTCCTCCATTAAGATTATGATCAACTTCCTTTCCTCATATAAAAAAAAGGATGTTAAAGCTTTCTTTAAAAACATTTTATCTCAAAAGCAAATAGTAATTTCTTCTTGTGTCACAGAGAAGTTCATGCCTTAATCTGTACAAGTGAACACTGACAAGAGCCTAAATCTGGTGCTGAGATTGCTCTAAGAGATTGTTTTATTTCTATAGTGCTGCCTTGATTACATATCACTTGTCAGATGGGTAGCATGATGGATCCAAGATCAAAATATATTATGTGAATTTGCAAATTTCACATTATCTCTAACCTCTGCTCTTCTGTGTGGAGTACCCTCAAATGCACTGAATTTTGTATTATAACGTTCGAAAGCACTCTTATTTTTCTTGATTATTATTATTTTAGTTGGCACACTTATAAAACTGTGCTAACATCCAATAACCTTTACAAGATGTGATCTGCCTCTGTGAGGGAGATAACAGAAGTTTTAACTATGAAACCTATAATTCAGTTCTTCTGACACCAAATCGTACTGGAACGTTGCTCTTTAAGAAATGGTCTACATCAGTAATATCATTATTGGATGATAGGAATAAGACTGTAATATTTAGTTAGGTTGCAACAACAAAACACATTTGGGAATCATTTACTGGAGCTCAAAGAAGATGGATAAAAATCAATATTGCATGTTGCTTACATGGCTATTTCATTCTCCAAATGCCAACAAGCAATATATTGGTGCTAGAATTAGAATTCTGACATATCATTAATCAGAGGAATAAATATGGAACAGCTTGATGAACCTTGGTATAAGAAACACAATTTCAAATAAAAAGCCATCCCAAATGTGTCATTTCTTGCTAGGGCTTTATAAAATTCAACAAATTGTATCATAAATTTTGGCAAAAGGGGCACCGGAGCTGTCAACTTCATATTTTTAAAGGGAAATCCCAAAAGATAATATTAGTTCCATGTCACACTGCTTTTTCTACTCTTCTATGGATTTGAATATTGTTTTCAGTAACGAGGGTATAATTTTATGAGAGTAGGTATGCACCTAACCTGACACTTTAGAGTATTTTACATCCCTGGTTTAGTCCAGCTATCTGATCCATGTTACTTTCTGCTTTCAATGCACACTGCCACCTTTTGTTCAGCCAGTTACAGTCAGCATATTAATGTTCTGATATCAGGAATGAATTTGGTTCACTAAAGACAAGAATTTTGCTGCCAACCACCCCAGAGGCAAGGTTGGGCTCATTTATTGATGGTAGTCACATCTCAGCACAAACCTCTTCAAAGCTTGTGCCAACACTCACGCACTTCTTTTTAAAAAGAAAAAAAGAATAAAAAATATCCCTTGGCCAATATAATTAATGATTACCTTTTTCACCTCATTTCAGTTGTGCTCTTATTTAGCCTTATTTCCTAACTCTTGGGAATTTCCTGTCTCTATTGTCAGTAATGAGTAGCATCATGTAACTCCACAGTTGGAAAATGAATGAAAAGGGCTGTTACTCACCAGGTTCTGTGATACCATAGAACTTCCTGGACAAGGGGTTAGCACATTGCAAGAACAGGGGGACACTTTTGAAGTGTCCTCTTGCTTTGATCTTTCTGTAGGTCAAGAGTAATGGGCTAACAACAGGCAATGGAAACCTTTTTCATCCCCTCCATTACCAGAGAAAAAAAAGGAAGCACAGGTGGCGCAGCTGAGCTCTGGAAAGCATCGGAAGGTGCAGGGCAGAGGTAGAGGCGAGCAGAGTGCAGCGCTGTGCAAGGAAGGACAAAAGATTGTTGGCCATAAGTCTAGCACTATAACTACTGCAGTAACAAGGTATATACATCCTCAGCATTTTCATATTGCTTGTGTTCTGCGCATGCGTATGTTACGAACACATAGAAATTGCAATGTTGCTGTTATTGACAGTTTAATCATCCAACATTATTAATTAACATTATTATTTGTTGGAGCAAGTCCAGAGGAGGCCACGAGGATGACCAGGGGCTGGAGCACCTCCAGTATGAAGACAGGCTGAGAAAGTTGGGGCTGTTCAGCCTGGAGAACAGAAGCTGTGTGGAGACCTCAGATCATCTTCCAGTGTCTGAAGGGGGCTACAAGGATGCTGGAGTGGGGCTGTTAATCAGGGACTGTAGTGATAGGACAAGGGGTGATGGGTTCAAACTGAAACAGGGGAAGTTCAGGTTGGATCTAAGGAAGAAGTTCTTCCCTGTGAGGGTGCTGAGGCGCTGGCACAGGGTGCCCAGAGAAGCTGTGGCTGCCCCACCCTTGGCAGTGTTCACAGCCAGGCTGGATGGAGTCTTGAGAGACGTGGTCTACTGTGAACAGTCCCTGCCCATGGCAGGGGAGTTGGAACTGGATGATCTTAAGGTCCCTTCCAACCCAGACCATTCCATGCTTCTATGATCTGCTCTCTGGTTGAAACACAGAGTGCCTTTTGTATGTCCATAGCCTACACGAGGGTAAGGAAGAGGCAATGGCAGCTGCTGACTTCACACTAAGTGTGTGCAAATTGTCCACTCAATAGAATGGTGTTGTGCTTAAGCAGTCTTACCTTTGTCTTAGTGCGGCTCTGCTTTCTTTGAAGGAAGGAAAGTACCAGTACCTCATTTTAATAAAATAAAAAACCCAAATCAAAAACCCAAAGAGCTCCTTCCCCAAGCATAAAACCAGAAAAAAAAACAAAACCCAAATCAAAAAAGAACACCATCACACTAAGGAAAATAAGCCAAGAAATGTAAAAATGAGGCAGACAGCGGAAATAAGTGAGCAGTCATGTGTAAAGCTTTCGGCTTGGGACAGGATTCATTTTCATTGCTGGGAGAAGTTGTTACTGCTACTTGGAGCTATTACACCTTTATGTTAATTAAAGATTTTTTTTTTTTCTCTTAGTGATGGTTGTGGGGAAGTAGGACAGAGGGTGTTAAGATCAAACCTCTTGGTGTGGACATACAGCCTCTGTAGCCAGCTATATTCGGGTGACCGCGCCAACTAGTCGCCTCATAGTAGACACGTCTGTACAGTCACCTGATGATATAGTTGCTATAACCCCTTACAGTAATGGGTGACTAGACATATATGTGTATGTTGTCACCACACCTCCTAAGTCACTGAAGTTCAGTGCTGTGATATATGTTTTTCTTTCCATACCTGCTGCTGCCAAAGGGCTGGGAGCGAAGGAACAGATGCTGCAGTCTGTTGTGAGGCTGTGACTGTTGTCAAGCTTAGCTGGAGTTTTCAGTCCCTTGCAGTGTTTTCATTGTATCTCTCTTCTGGGGTGCCTTTATGCTTTCCTATTTGTATGTAACCATTAATTCTGCCGCAGTGCAGTGCTTCGATCTTTGTCTATTTTTGAAATAATCCTATAATCCTTTTATGTTCTACATTGTTACATGCTTTGGACTAAGTAAATGCATTATGTGTACTTCAGTCCTGCATTACAGACACACTGAGCACTTAAAGATCATACTGCTTTAACACAAAATCAAGGCATTAAACAACCAAAACATTGCCACAAATTTAAAATAAATACTTGTAACTGCCTGCATTCCAGGAAAACAGAGGCACCCAAAATACCCATACGTAGTCTGCCCAAGAAAGATGTTATTGTTATTTTCCTGAAAGCAACAGGGGTGCTAGAATTCTCCAATTCTCTTCTATCCTGTATTTCACAAACTGTGTATGTGCTCACAGACACTTCCAGTGATGAAAGAAGTGTGATAGCCAGTAAATGCTGTGAATCTTCTCAGTGTATCAGTTTCCAAAACACCTGCATTAGTCAGTGTTGAATGGATCTAGTGTGAAAATGGATGAACTGCTCAGTCTTCCAATTTCATATGATTTAATACAGAAAAATTCTTTGGGGTGGAAGCTGAAATATCTTAAGATATTTGGATATATATATAGTCTGTTTATTAATTTTTTGCTAATGACAAAACCTCAAAAGTATTGACAGATCCTGAAAAGTAAAATGTTATAACATTTCAAAAAAACAAGGTTCCCTATTTGAGTAAGAATCTGAAGTTTTCACCAGCATCTTTTCTTTACTAATAAAAGATTGTGTAAGACTTTGTGATATTAAGCCTTTAATACATGAGCCAAGAAAGTAAATAAAATTACTTGAAAGCGTGTAACCAACTTTACCTGACCTCTCAAAAAATCTCAAGACACTGCATCTTAAACAGATATGTTTATAGGACTGCCTATTCTGCTAAATGCAAAATAAATAAGGTAGCTTGTTGCTTCACTGGATTATGAATGACTTAAGTTTGGTAACTTGGTAATTTACTCAACTAAGGAAAAAGCTGAATTAATTTTGTGGATTTTTCATGCATTCAGTGTTAGCATGATTCATCTGTTTCTAGAGTCTGAAATAGTTCATTCAAACCTACATTTATATTGGTGATCAAAGGTTTTCTACAAGCAGAAATGTGAGTTTTACAGTATTTCTTCTCCCAGTAAGCATTAGCTGCTCTGTTTACAAAATAGGTTTTGTTCACATTTATTTAAGAAAGTCTTTCAAAATAGCATGTGAGACCACTCTTAGCTGTGAGAATTGCTGGGATTTAGCAGAGGACTAGTGATACTTATACTTTGAGGAGCTTTTTTTCATCATTAAACAGCTGAAGGGCAGTAGATATTAATATTTTTCTAGGAGGAACAGAGGAGTAAAATTTCACAACAGTACCTAGGACTTATTGAAATATATATGGATAAACCCATACTGCATGAATCTTTTTCAAATGAGGCACATATGTGGAAAGCCCTGCATAAACTCATTCGGAATTTGTTCTAATTGAGTATTAAATGTCACATCACTTTTGATTTGTTCTGTTGACTACAGTATGGGTACAGTAGTAACTGAAAGTAACTGAAACTTCTGTATGAGATTTAGTCCATTTTGGAGTGAAGGAAATGTAGGCTTCAATTAATTTTAATTAGAAATGAAATAGCAATAAATATATCATTGCTTAAGCTGAGGAATAGGGTGAGTAATTAGAATCATAGAATAATTTAGCTTGGAAATGGCTTCATGAGTTCATCTTGTCCAACCCTCACTCAAAGGAGGCCTAACTGACCTATGTCAGGTTGCACAGGGTCTTGCACTGGGTGTTACTGCGACAGGGGAGCTGGCTTACATCTTTCATTCTCACATAGAAGTTGAGAGAAGTTAAGAGCACATGTTAAATTTCTAACTGTAAATCAGAAAAAAATATTTTACTTGAACCATTTATTGCTTTCTGCATCTACTTGCAATCAAGAACTAAAGACACTTTGGCAGAATAAAAATAAGTCCAAAACATATTCAAAATACAGGCAACCTTTACCAGGTTTAGTATTAGCTGGTTTTAGGGTTTTTTTTTTGCCTGTTTCTGTTGGCTTCTCCAATGAGTCTTGCTTTTAAGATTTTGGAGGATTAAGCCAGCATATCTCTCTAGTTTTGCCCTCTGTGATCTCACAGGATAAACTTAGAATTAATTCCTTATACTCTTTCTGATGGAAGAGATAAACATTTAGATAAAATGTTATTTCAGTTGCTGTCTTATCAGGATGTTTGAACTGCCAGTTAAATTGTAAATTGAAGGCTCAAAAGTCTGGATTATGGACTCCAGCTTCATTATTAAAGAAAAAAATATGGCCTTTTCACAGTCTGCCATTTTTCTGTCTTCCAACAATCTCTCAAAAAGTATGGTGAATCTTTTCCACTCTCCTGTTTAAACAAAACAAAGACACAGTAATACAATCCCTTGTTTGGAGGACAAGGCTTCTACCATAAATAATTGATTTGTGCCTATTTAGTCCACTTGAATGACCAGCCTATGGAAATGTGAAGTTACTTCTGTAGGACACTTCTTGCTTTAGAATAAATAAAAGCCTGTATCAGACTTCCCTTATTATACTAAGATTGTGTCCCAAATTTCAACGTGACAGAAACTTCTCCATTGTCATTAACCTTTGTACACAGTCTGTCAGTTTTGCCACTTCCACTGACTCATTTTCCCACTCACACAGGGGAGATTTATCTCAATCATCTCTTCATACTTTTATATTAAGTCCATTAAATGAGTAACAATTGACCTTATTATTTCAAAACTATCTATTTTATTGGGCCTTCCTGTGAGGACAGACATTGTCTATAGAATGCTACATTCATACTTCAGTTCTATGTGAAGCTTTTATACAATTATGTTTAAGATATTAAGAAGGAATTCTCACAAGAGAAGTGACTTTTTTTGTGAGATCCATGAGAGTTTGTTGGGTTCAGATAAAAATCTAGATCTTTCTATAGTGTTATTATTTTGGGCTGTAGCATACATAAGTGAAAAAGTGTATGGAAATGAAAACAAAATATGTATCAAATTAAAAAAAAAAAAAGAAAAAAAACACCAAAGTTAACTTTCTGTAGTTTTCAGTCTTTCTTATTTTGTCCTGATTAACTTCACCTTACTCTTGCCATTGCGCATGTACAACTGTAGATAAAAAGGCAAATCAATGCATATCTGCAAAGGTTTGCATAGACATTATAGCCGTGAAATTTAAAGCCTTAATTAGAAAGTAAAGAGCATCCTAGAGAAGTAACAGATGCTCTGATGTACTGAAGTGCGCATATTGTCATTTGAGTGTACGTGGATATCATGTATGAAAGTAAAGCTGTTGTTTCAAAGTTGAATGACGTATGAATAGGTGACTGGAAATTCATATGCTTATACAGATGTAGCTCTGTGATGTAGTCACCAGTCCTAACAACTGTGGTGCTGTTTGAAAGTCCACCTCATAATATTTACCCTTATATATATCTATATATAATATCTATCTTGGTAGGTTCTCTGTTCAGTACAAGCATGATTGGTAGGCAGACCAGTTCAGTAGGGTTATAGAGTGATCAGCCAAAACAATGGGAATTTTAATGATTTGGTGATATGGGTATATCTGCTTATTTTATCTCTTTACAAGTAGTTAGTTCTTCAACCTCTGTTCCAGTTTCTCTTTAAAAGCAGTGCTCCCCTGAGGCAGCATGCCTGCTGACCTTTAGTAATGGGACAAATCTTTCTCCCTGTAGTTCACTCAAATTGGACTATCATGTCAGCTTGCAGCCTTCATCCTCTGAAATTAACACTGCTCCATGCCATTTCCATACTGTGGTGCATCCCACAGGTATTTGCATTTTATATATATTTTGTATGTTAACTGACTTTGCAAATCTCTTCGTGTTGTCAACATTTGCTTGAAGAGGGCTGCATGGGAGCTAGGTTCACTTACAGATTGGAACTGTACTTAGTAAAGTGGTTTAGGGCACTTTGGAAGGGAAGGCATTATAAGTACATACATTATTAATGACAGCATAAGTACTTTGTAATAGTGTATATGGCATATTGATGAATGTAACATGAATACTGCAGTATCAGCAAAGAGATATGGAAAAGAATATAAGACTGACAGGATAAAAACAAAAAGAAAATAAACTTCATCTATCAGACATACCCTTTTACAAACTTTCTCTTTTTATCATCACACCTTGAGCCAAACAGACTGTGGTGAGAAACACTGAAGATCCTTTATTTATTGTACAGGACAAAGAGACAGAGATGTTGCCTCTTGTGTATGAAAGCAACTGCAGTAATGTGTCTTGAAAATGAGTCTCTGTTTTGAGAAACAATCCGAGTTAACAAAAATGTGAGGAAGACTTGAAGAGTTTATCTCTGTTGGAAAGTCCTGATAGTTCTCATGTGGTCAGGAGACCTATTTTCTATTTTTAACTACTACCAGTTCAATGCCTGTATTAATTATCCCTCCATGCTCCATTTCAAAACTAGTCAAAAATATTTATCTAAAGCTCCAAAGCATGCCGTGGTTTATTGAACATTGCTTATTTATGTTAGAGGGTTTTCATCTACGGTAGTCACTGAAAATAAAATATTAGGATATGCTATCCCTTTCTAAATGGAAGGATGTATTATTTTGTTGGTGTTAGATAAATATATGGGAGTCAAATGTATACTCTGAATACATATATTATACTTGCTTGAATGTATGTATACTTGCTGAATATATATACACTTGTTCAGTGATTGCTTCCAGGGTGGGTCCCCTCAGACACTTACGTAGATTCAAACCCTTGGATTTTGTGTACCTGGGTTTATGTCTTTCCACCAGTTGTAGTAAACGACTATCTCAACTTGCCAAGTTATCCATGCAAGACAGTTGCAGGTGATTTGTGAACATTTCAGGTTCTTTTTACTTGTGTTGATCAGCATTTCCCTCCTCTGGCATCTGCTTAAGTGTTCACTGTGACAGGCTACCGTACTTCCCACTTGCATACTAATCCTTTCTTAAATTTTATTCTATTTCGTGGTAGGAAATACAGGTGAATGGATTCAAGAAGGAGAAGTTATTTCTTTTTGTGGCCTCACACCTTCAGATAATCATGGATGGATGGATTACTCCAATGTAATCCATCCTTTTGACTATCAGCTAAAAAAACAGTATAAAATGATCCTGAGAGAAGTCTAATTTTTTCCATGGTTTACTGTCAGGTGGAATCCAAATTCTGTTCTGGAGGTAACCATAAGATTAGCTTTGTAATGTCTCCACTGTTTAGAAGAGATTCTAAATTCAGTAGATTCTAAATTCTAAATACTGTAATTAAAAGGTGAAGGACTAATGAGAACAAGAGAAGTGCAAACTGTTGAATATTTTTCACTACATTGCTCCTAAGAGTTTTGAGTTTCCACAAAAATAAATCTTTTCTACATGAAAGTAACTTGAATCAATAGCAAGAATCATTATAAGACACAGCAAGCAGTGTCAACAATGGTTTGGGGAGGAGGGGTGCATTAATTTTAAGTTTTTCTGTCATGTGCAGCAGACAGAAGATTTCAAAATGCGTTTTGTCATCTTGGTTTTCTGGGTTTGTTCCAGTAGCTGTAATTTACACAACAAGTGGGATAACTTATTTCTTTTATTCACCACCAAGATAGAAGAAGGCTTTGTGATCAGAATGCATCTAACAGTGAGCTGCCTTGGATTTGTTGCCAGAGGTCTTTGTCAAAGTCATTCTTTTCTGTTTTCAAGTAAAAATAGGTAGGATAACTAAATAAAATGGCAGCGTAGATCACTAGGGGAAGTGTGAGTTTTTTCAGAATGAACAAAACTGACATACTTAAGACTAAATCGTGCAAATTCTTATTTCTGGTCTATTAAAATTGCTGTATTGTGATTAGAAAGAAGACAGCTATTTAGGTAGGACTGAAAAAAACAATTAATCCTCTCAGTTATTATTGTTATTGTCAGAACTGCAAGTCTGTTCATTAGAGAGTCAAACTTTGACCACAGGAACCGGTCTTTTTGTCTGAAAAACACAGTCCATAAGATTGTCAGGTGGGATTCTGTTCACGTGTGTCTTTAAAAAGCTAATGTGTTATTCCTTTATTAACCACTGACTTGTCCAACTAGTCCATTCATTCCAGGTGGATTTTATTGTATGGCTGCTTGTCACTGTTATAAATGTAGCTGTCTAATTTTTAAAGACTAATTAGATTTTTTGCCAGGGGGGTTAAGTGTCTTATTCCATCAAATACTTATTTTCTCACAGGGCTTTGGCTTCATTTTGTTGTACTCTCAAAATCAGCTTAAGAAATTATTTCATCCACCTACAGTATCAATCAGATGACTGATTGCTATCAAATAAAGACACAAACATAATTATCTGAATTTCAGAAGTTACCTGAAATAAAGAACAAGGACTTCATTTTTGGTATGCCCATTTAGAGAATATACAGCAGTAAAGTATTTCTGAGAGTTTTGGGTGGGTTTTTTTTTAATATACAATTATGTGGAAGACTTGTGTAAGAAAAGATAAAATCTCATCTTACATGTAGTCATTTTCATCGAATCTTTCCCCCTCCCCAAGTCAAGTCACATTTTATCTGTAATAACCATGTTCTGTAGAGAGCTATACAAATATCATTCATTATCTATAGAGAGGTTTTTGTTGTCTCTCTATAAACAGATGCAAGTAACCACAAGTACTACAGGTTGAATGACAAATCATTGGGAAAGTAGTTTAAATAGGCTACAACTGTATGTAACACATCTAGGAAATATGCCACAAGGCATATTGTGCAGTTCCTTCACCTTTTCATTTGATTGCTGTAACTATCAATCCTACTGCCACACTATCAACATTGGTTTGGCAGAGATGCTGGGTGAATGAGGAGTTTCAAAAACTGGAGTCCTCTGTCACGTTCTCAGCCTTCTCAAGAAGCTAGCTGCTTCCTACTTCAATTAATTGGAAATATGACCCTGTTTGATTAATTATGCTGGAGAAAGCTGTGAAGAAAATTCATTTAAAAAAAAGCCAACACACCACTCAAAGCACAGAAGTAGCATAAAGGAGGATGAAACCCAACCCCAGCAATCAAATTCAATTAATAATATGATATAAATTATATCCTATCCTGTAGACAGACAGGCTGATGCATATAACATATTTGGATACACTTCAGTGATACAGCTGGCAGATTATTTTTCCTCTTCTAGAATGTTTCCCCAAATGGGCAGAAGGTGAAGCACACAGGAGCCAAAAGGTGAGCTCACATCTCTGTGCCAACCCAGCCCTCCTGTCCTCCCCTTTTCAAGAATCCAAGGGTCCTATGCAGGACTGGCAGGCTGACACAGCACTGAAGCATGTTTTATTCCTCTATTACTTAGCAAACCATAACATATATGTACATGAAAAGAAACAGAGACTTTGGGCGACATGGTCTAGGGTGAGGCATCCCTGCCTCACCCCATGGCAGGGGGGTTGGAACTAGGTGATCTTAAAGGTCCTTTCCAACCCTAACTATTCTATGATTCTATGAAATAAGTGTGCAGAAAAGAATCTGTTGCCTTCTTGCTTGAATGTGAAGTTTAACAAAAGAAAAACGCTATTTGTGTCTAGTTGTATACACTTCAAATTGTCTTAAATATACTTTGAAGCTAGTTCTGCAGATCTCTAAAAATCTGTCAGAAAATATTTTTGCTTCTCTACAGAAAATGGTTGAAAAAGATAGCGATCGTTTTTATCTAAGTAAATATTAAAAACTGTTCCTTCAAAAGAAAGTGATAAGCAATTTCTGGTTTAATTTTAGCATTAGAAAATTAAAACTTTTACTTTAAGGATAAAATTACTTTACAATGAACTTTGGACAAAATTAATTTAAAGGTGTCTAATGACTTGGATACGTTTTGGACCAGGCCTGAAAAAGATACCTTATGAACTTGTTCTCTTTTGAGGAACTCAGGAGATCTTATCATTGAGTGTAATTCTCTAAAGAATAGCTTGCTGATGACGGGATTTTTTTTTTATTTAGCTTTTATTTATCACCTCCCAAAGTTCATTGTGGTTCTTGGGGGAATCTGTTTAATTACAACAGTAAATACTGTTCTAAATTTTTCATTCCTTGATGAAAAATTATACAGTCATAATCACATTCTGTGCATAGAATGCTTTGTCTCTGATTTATTTGTTTGCCAAAAAGCCATTTTTCATGTTCTAATATTGCAGCAATGATAGTGTCACATGACCTACATACATAGCAAGTGTTTAGCATATAGCTGAAGACATTGCAGAGCATGCATCCTAAATAAATGCTTTGTAATAGCTATAATGATGAAAAAAATATATAATCTAGGTAACAAGAAAGAGGTTTTCAAATGTCTCCCAGCTCTATTTGTGAGGATTCACTGTTTATATGCTCATTGGGGTCACTTTTTTTATTGCACAAAGGAGGGAAGGGGTGGAGAGAATGGACATAAGATATATGATTTTTGCAGACTTCTCATTAAACAAAGTAGTCTCAAGGTTTTCCCCCTTCACTGAACACATTTCGTTGTGAAAAACAAAAGCAGTTTTTCTCCCTCTTTTTATTTCAATGACACATGCTTGCAGGGGATGGCTTAAGCATAGAATCATAGAATCACAGAATAGTTAGGGGTGGAAAGGACCTTAAGATCATCCAGTTCCAACCCCCTGACATGGGCAGGGACACTTCACACTGCACTCAGCTGGAAGGGTTTGATTCCAGTTATTCAGAAGCATGGAGAAATGCAACAGAGTTTTGGGGGAATGTATGATTAGTGGTTCTTGGTAGAACAGTAGAAAGAGGGCTGTGAGCCATATTTTTAAAACATGAGGAGATTACAGGGTTGATGAGAAGGCTGCTTTTATTTTGGATTTAATAACATCAGGGACAACTGAACTTCACTTAATTGAAGTTCCCCTTTCTGCAGGAGTTCAAAAAGAGCTTACAAGGCTTCTGTGAATAAATGATTATCTAACTGTCAAATACCACAAACCACCTTGATTTTGTTGCTGCCAGGTCATCCAAAAGTGCCAGCTGAAGAATCCTGTGAAAGCACCAGATGACTGTTAATAGATTTATTTCTTTTTCTTTCTCAAGTGGGATTAGTTTTCTGTTGTAAGTCTTCTGGTGTAAGAAGAATTTCCTTACGTATCACAGCAATCATACTGATAAAACTACAGCTGAACTAATTCATAGAAAGGAAAGGAAAGGAAATATAGCAGCATATGAAGTATTTTCAAATTAAAGCCCAGATCCAATCGTCTTATTAACAAAAACACATTATCTCAAACGGTAGCTAGTAAACTGGCAATCACATACAGGAAGAAGTCTTGGCACCATCCCATCAAATCTCTGATGTGTATCAAGAGAGGCAGGCAAGAGAAGCCATTTTTTTCCTTAACAAATCATAAGGGTCATTTAATCTGGTGCTCCTTCCAGAACATAGTACTTTTTCTATACATAAACAAATATTTATATGAATATATTTTGGTCCTTTGTTGAGATTTAAATAAATTCTATGGTAGATGAAAGCTTTAACATTTCTTGGTGTGAGGTTTCTAAGTTTCACACTGACAGCAGGTCTATAGTTGCAGTGCGCAGTATATAAGGTTATTTTGCACTTGTAACGAATGTTGAAAGCACATCATAGAAATAAGTTAGTTAATTTAATTTATTTTACTTATAGAAGACTTCCTTTCCATCAGGAAACACAGAACTATATATCCTTTATAAGGAAGAAATAGTGGAACAGGTAAAATAACATTCTATGTGTTACCTTTGCATCATCCTTTCTGAAAAATATATTGGCATTTTTACAAAACCACTGAATTATATCCCATTTCAATTGAAATATTTTAGTATATTTGTGTGGAAGTCCTTGAATATATTTTGTAAACATTTTGCATGCTTAAATTCAACTAAGTATTTTAGATCTGGAGAAATATTTAACTCCCTGTCACAATGTGTAGGGCTAAAAACATGGATTACTTAGAATCAGATTTTGGCAGAGAGAAATAATGTCCTTGACTGTATATATTATTTCATTTAAAAGCATTTCTATTCAAAATTTTCCAATGACATCTTTTAAATAATGTGTCTATTCTTTGCTTAAGATAGACTGGCACACTTTTTAGCTGATAAGTCCTAAAATGGAACAGTGAAAGAAAAAGTGTGTAAGTTTCAGCCACTGTTTTTAGGATTGGCAACCAAATTAGATTGTTTTATCTATTGTAAGCTCTAGATCTGTGTAAATATAATTACATATATTTTTCATTTTCCTATTTTGATCATGGTACATGCAGTTGTGGGAGAATATGATGATTATCATATTATTTATGCTTAAATGAGTGGCAAGAATTTTCATGGTCCCTTGAGAGATCTTGGTCTCATTTTCCTGTTGGATAAAATTCCTCTTTTGCTTCATGAGCAATTCTGAGATTCATGGAATCAATAGAACTCCCCTACCCCAGAATAGTCAGATCAACTTTCCCTTTTGGTAAATCCCTTAGGTGGAAAGGATGTCACTTCCAACATCTAGTGAGACAGACTGCTTTATAATCAAGCCGTGTGCAACAGGCTAGAGCTCTGCAGCCTTAGACTCTGAAGTGAATATGAGAGTGACAGAGCACAAGTGTGTTTTAAGGGGTATAGGAATGATATAGTGATATATTCTTAACAGAAATGAAAGAGTCATACTGCTATTTTGATTTTCTCACCTGAGGATACCAACTGTCACCAAAAGCTTGCAACAGAAGCATTATTTCATAGTTCTGTGAAGACTTTGAGGAAATAATATCCTGTAACATATTTAGAAGCTATTCTTGACACCTGTGAGTTCAGCTTTTGGTTTTGGTGCATTCATCTAACTCATATTTCCTAAACAAATACTTTACTATGTTTTGATACTTTTTTGGCTACCTCAGAATGCTCTTTTTTCCCCCATTCTCCTCTCCTCCAATATATGACTTTAGATCAGGTTATTGAAGCATACAATTTAGGTTAGGTGTTCACAAAGGTGTAAACTCTGTTTGGTCACTGTCCTGCTCTATTTTCTCTGTATATAGATGTCTTCAGGCTCCAGGCTGGTCAGTGAAGCTCTCTCTAGAAAATTAACTTTGAAAAGAATGAAAATTACCATGCCTTAATAAGAGATGTGTTAACTGCAAACTCCAGTAAATATATATTTACAAAATCCCCTCAGCGTATTTTCACCACATTAGGAATTAATGTCGAGTGAAGACTTCTGTGTATGACATGCTTGTCTAGTGACTGACATAGTGATTGTGTCATACTGATTGAAATAGCCCAGGAGTTACTGTCTATACAGGAATGTGTGTTAAAAATAAATAAAAATATGAGTACTTGTAAAGAACAGGGACTTGGTTTTCTCTACCTGACTAAATTTGTAATCTTGCATTGAGCTTAGCTGTATTTAACAGGTTGGGAATTTGAATTAATGAGCAGTGCTGAACCCTTACAGATAAATCCTTCAAGTTGCTATGACTATTCTGCAGAGGCCTTAAGTATGAGGTTTTTTGTTTTGGGTTAGGGTTTTTTTTCATAATGCCATCAAAAAATTTCAAGTTCTTTGAAAAGGAAGCTTCCTAAAACCAAAGAACAAAAGCCTTGTGCTTTAGCTTGCAATTTCTTTTTTATTATTTTAGTGTTGGAATTTAAGCTTTTCAAGCATCCTTAATAAAACAAATGAAACAGAATGAGGGATGTGTCATACCAGTTCAAAGTTTTTGCTGCTTCCCCAAGTGAAGACAGATTAGAAGGCAGATGGCAGTTGTAAAGAAAGCAAGTTTAAGGGTTGTGTGGGAACTGTTGCAAGAATATACAGGGGGACAAGCTTTTTGTTCTCTCTGAATGAGGTATGATAAAATCAAGAATACAACTAAGACTGCATAGTTAGCTACAGCAAGAATAGCTTGCTGCAGATGATTTTCTTGGGTTTGTTGATCACTCCCATTTTTATCACTGCGCTATTGTTGCCATTCTTCTCAAAGATTGGGTATGAAATCATAATGTTCTTTGCGGGGTAATGGGGGTGCTCATATAACACAAGCAAACTTGCCTCACGTCTGGAAACTTCTTTAGACATTACTTGGAAGATATTTGCTTTCCAAAGACTTATTGAACAGCTCAGGGAAACAGAGGCAAGAGTCCCTATCTCACATAGAAGGCTGTTACTGTTTCCCAGACATGTGAGCAAGTAAGTGAGTACAGCCCTTAAAGGAGACTTGCTTCACTTTAAACTTGGAAACTGTAGCCAAGATCTGCTGAGCAAAGATTAAGCCATATAAATTGAAGCAGCTAGATTTTGCTTGAAATGATTTCTGTTGTTATGACTGAGCGTGCTTTACTTTGCTTTAGAAGATATGCAATTAGAAGCACTAAAAGATAATAAAGAGGGGGTTGAAAACGACACTGGCCTGAGACTCAGTTTTCAAGGAATGGTTTAAAAGCAGCTAAGGTAGGCCTCCTTATTCATAATAGCAGCTCTTTGAATGTAACATTCATATTTTCAAACAATGGGAAGATGAGACATATTGTTTCCAGGTCTGAAAAATAATTCTCTTTACCCTATTGCTGCTTTTCAGATGTATTATTATACAACATTTATATCTATTTCATCTGAGGTTTCCAGTATTCATAACAAAAGCCTAAAAACATTTCATTTCTAAACTTGTAAGTACAAGATGTCAAGGGTAAAGTCTGTAGTTAGATGTTAGGGCCAATCTACCATCCACCCACGTCTCTGGGAGCTATCAGTTCACGGCAGAGAGATGAGCTTAAGGTCCTTTCCAACACAAGTCATTCTACAGTTCTGTATACCAGGTCTCTGTCTCTCACTTTTTTGTGCACACGCACACACCCTTTACAGTCAGTATATATATATATATATATATATAAATATATATACAGCCACTTGTATATTTATGTTGCTTAAGACTTTCCTAGACAGAAGATTTTATGACCTTTTTGTGAGAAACACTAGGAACTCTGTTATTTGCAGAAGACTTTTGAAATTGAGCCATGGAGCTCTGTCTTTCCTTGTCCTGAGAGTCCCTCCAGGTTTAGGCGAGACATAAAGACGGTGTTATCAGAGAAATGTTTGCAGAAAATGCATCTAGGCCTTCCAGTCTAAGGCCAGGCTCCTGTCATTGCCAAAGGAACATACTGCTGGCATCAGCAGGACTAAACTGAAGGAAATGGTACAGAGGTCTGAACTGCATTTCCCACTATAATCTTAGCAAGTTAGGTGCAAGCCTGATGCCCTCCGCCTATACAAAATTCTACAGAGCAGAAGTAGTAGCAGTAACTGAGACCTCAGACAAATGAATACTGTTATTTCTTCCAGTTTTTAAGATCATCAAGTTTATATTGACCCAACTAAGTAGTTTGAAATCCCATATAATTATAGTATTGTCTCTACTGAAATTGCTTTCAAATTAATCCTACTCAATGTTGTGGGAAATTAATTTGGCAAAGTCATTAGAAGCATCAAGGTAGTCCCATTTAAAATCATTTTTTTTCCTGATACACTAGCCAAAATAAAAAGTAAATAAAATAAAATTTTGGAGACATTACTAACAGTAGCTGAAGAGTTAATAAGACATTAATTGAGTCACTACTTGACCAGGGAAATTATATCCCTATTCAGTGTATGCCATTTGCACAAGTTTTCCATAATTTCTTTCCTAAGGTAATAGGCCTAGCAGCTAGCTGGCTGCTGCTCCTGCTATGCTTCGGCAGCTGTCAGTTTGACGTATTTTATGCTTTCTTTAGAAGAGAGAGGTTGATTGAATGTGGGAAAAGTGGAACTGTGACAGGCTGTCAGAATCCCTTGCAGCACAAATCTACCTGCCAGCTAACTTGTTTCAGGTTTATTTCAAAGAAGGTTTCCAGCCCACAAACTGCCATTACTAGCCCAAAAATGTCTTAAATACGTAACTTCCATTTTGTCAAATTCTAAGTTAGATAATTTTCATTGTAATTGGTTTAAATTTTAGGAAGTCCAGGAATCTCTCAGAAAGAAAAAGCAAATTTTCTTTCTTCTGTCCATGTGCAAAGGATGAGTGTATGAAAGACATGTTCTTCTTTACTTTCTTTCATTATTTTTATTGTAATCCCTAATTTGTCCTTATTTATGCATAGAGTTCTGAAATTCCTAAATCAGTTCATGAATTGGTCAGCAGTAGGCATGGTGTAAATGATCATTCCTTAATAACGGATCAAGCTGGGAGGAGGTGCAGCTGTTATTACTAATGGAATCAAGCTGTTATAAATAATAGCAGACAACTATGTGCACAACAGTCTCTTATCATTCGCATAATTCATTTCTATCCATCCTACTGGGGCAATCCCAGCAGCATGTTCAGAGGCAGAGGTTGTACTTGTGACCTACTGGCATCTATTTACATGTTTGGAAAGTTCCTGTGAGTGCTTTTTGATTTCTGAGGTATAAATATGTATTCCTGAAGTCTCTATCTGCATGTAGCAGCTCTGCTCTATTGGATTCAGGCTGAGTCACACAGCCCACTGGTGACGCCAGTATGGGCTAGTGGCGTTGGACACATTCAGTATCTTCTCAGTGTCCATTCTTTTGGGTGTGACAGAGCTACTGGTCCACAGGCTTAGTCTTGGGAAACATTCACAGAATATCTTCCCAGAAGGTGCTTTTCCTTTCTTTGACCTCGAGTTTTCTGATAACTATGTGTCCATCTAAATCTATAAACACTTGTAGAAACCATTCACTCAGTTCACAGACGAGTAGTCTTTATAAAAGTGGTAAGTAAATAGAAATAAACAGATTGATATTAAAGAAAGGAACTTCTTGTAATTCTGATCATCCTGAAAAACAAGCTTACGCATGTCATTTTCACTTTGCTTTGTGGCTTTCATGAGAACAGTAAAAATATACAATATTTATTCACCTACACTGTCAGATGCCTTTTGAGACATCACATTTTACATGTTCCAGCTTTGGTATTTTGGTATTTACATTTACCTGTATTTCCTAAATGCGAATTCTTTTGACAATCTCAACACAGTAATATAGTTTTACCTGTGAAAATCTCTTCTGCAGTATATACAGTCATCAAATGAAACCTTATTTCTATGATAATTATGAAATCCCATATCATCTGGAATAGATCTGTACTCTACCTGCCAGAGCAGTCACAAAGTTGTCTGATTGAAGGGTGTACCTAGCTAGATTCTCAGCCTGAATCCATGCTACCTAAAAAGTCTCTGCCCCTGCTAATGATTTAAAGAGGTTTATGGAACTATTTATAGCTAAATAGTATCAGATTGGGGTCAAAGACAAAGATTAGTGTAACTTAACTTAACTGACTGAGGTACAAAATGAGTCATGTGCCTCGGAGATACAGTGAGTATACAGATGTAAGTAAGCAAAAGAATATACTAACACTTTTTCATTAGAATAGATGCTTGGCTTCCTGTCCTTAGTAAATCCTTGTTTTCTTTTTTCTTCATATATTGTAAAACTTTCAGTGTCCACTAGTTTGTCCTGACACATAGAATCATAGAATCAACCAGGTTGTAAAAGACTAAGATCGTCAAGTCCAACCTTTACCCCAGGACTGCCAAGGCCATCACTAACCCATGTCACTAAGGGCCTCATATATATGGCTTTTGAACACTTTCACAGATGCTTATTCTACCACATCCCTGGGAAGGCTATTCCAAGGCGTGACTACCATGTTGGACCCAAGTTGCTTTTCAGGCATTACAGTTTTGAGATTGTCTTGGGATGAGAGTCACTGCATAAATATAATTATTTATTACAATATTATATACAGGGAGGTGGAAGAAACCCAGCTCCAGCACAGCGAGCATTTTGATATGTGGTATAAATTCCTACCTATACTCTGATAGGCTGTTTGCATGATGCCAACAGCAAACTCAGTCCCACTCTAATCTAGTCTTCCTAAGAGTGTCCAACAGTGGTAGCTAAGTTCTGCATATTATGCACATTACATTTAAAAGCAGAACATAGCATTGGAAAGCAAGCTAGAAGTTCTGACTTGAACTCAAGAGCAATTTCTCCGTCTGAAAGCAGGAGCATGATGGATTAATTGTTAATAATTGTTTTTTTCTGAAAAAAATCTGTCAGTTTTATGCTTTCATAGAATCTAATATGATACCTTAGCCTAATTCAAGCTTTCTACTATTTCTGCTTTACAAATATTAAATTAGAACTATATTAATCATTAAATTAATCCATGTTTTGCTTTTCCTTGTTAAAGATTTTTTCTTTTCAGATATTTGCTCAAGTGACATGTAAGAATTCATTTCTAGGTATAGATTTCCATAGGACTTTATTTTTTCTCATATTTCTCTATTTTTTGGCTACTCTTCTGTGATTTGTACTTAATAAATTTAAGAGTTGGGCACGTAAAGACCAGATATAGATTTTTTCAAAACTGTACAGTTTGCAAGATTTGCATGTGAATCTATCTGTATGCAGACAGAAAACCATGTAGTATTCTGTATAGAATATTAAGGATAGTATGAGGAATGTGAGAATCTGTACAGAGCTTTCTGGAATGTTAATACATCAAGCAATCACTTTGTTTTTTAACCACTGGGACTTAGCACATAGGAAATATTCACTTCAACACACAGAAGTACCTTGTGCACAATTTTTTATGTTGGTTCAAATCATTGCTATTTGGGTAAAGAGCAGAATTGTACTTAGTGGCAAAGGGAAGTGAGTTTTCAATGCATACGCAGCATACTTATCCTTCCACCCTTAAATCATAGAATCATAGAATCATAGAATCGTTAGGGTTGGAAAGGACCTTAAGGTCATCCAGTTCCACCCCCCCTGCCGTGGGCAGGGACACCTTACGCTAGATCATATCACCCAAGGCCTCGTCCAACCTGGCCTTGAACACTGCCAGGGATGGAGCATTCACAACCTCCCTGGGCAACCCATTCCAGTGCCTCACCACCCTAACAGGAAAGAATTCCCTTCTTATATCCAATCTAAACTTCCCCTGTTTAAGTTTTAACCCGTTACCCCTTGTCCTGTCACTACAGTCCCTAATGAAGAGTCCCTCTCCAGCATCCCTATAGGCCCCCTATTTCATGATGAAACTATTAATTTTTTAATTTTTAATTTTCTTACTCTCACAGACATTTCTATGAACTTAACTTCTAAAATCATTATGGTTTTGGCTGGAAAGGTCAAGTGTGCATGTATGATATGGTACTCAAGTTTCTGGATGCCAAGAGAATTGAAAGTTAGATTAGGTATCTGTACAATGTGTTGAGATTTGTATGTTTATTTATGCATTTTAATATGTGTGCACATGTGTAGAAATGTATTTGCACACCCTCCCAAATATATAAATTTACAAGTATATGTAAAATATTTGTATACACATGTGCATGTGCATTAATATGTACATGTATGCAAAGATGTGTTGCATTCATACTTCTACTAGACTCTTTCTCTAAAACACTTTCTAAACTAAATGCATTTAGGTAAGGAAGAGGAAGGCCCTGCCAGGCAGTGTTTTGAAGTGGAAATGAGAAAGAGATGATTTTCTTTGCAATAGTAGGCACAAACAAAGACCTATCAATATACTACAGAAGAGGCAGAGGAGGAAGAAATATGCTTTCATGTGAAATTGAAGCTGTCTAAGAATGTTGAAATCTTTAACATACTTCTCTACAAAAATGATGAAAAATTACAAGCCTTTTTCTTTTCCAGTTCAATGACAAAAATCTTCTTTAAATTGTCTTTGCTACAAGCTAGCCACCTTACTTTTGGAACAAATAATGCTGTTTGTCATGTTGGGGCTCCACACCATGCATGAGCACAAACAAACAAACCGTCCTGGAGAAGATGCCCATAATCGTTGTGATAGACCATTCCTCTTTACAAACCAAGGGCCACCCTTTTACAGGTAGGACTACTAATTCTCAGTAAAGCAGAAAAAGAGCTGTAAAACATACAGAATGAAAAGGCCATGAGACTGTTCTAGGAAGTCAGCACACAGAATGCCAGCACATAGAAGCTGTCAAGTTCAGGTCAGCTGCTGATTCAATATGATGAGTGCTCCACTGAGATCAGCCAGGAATTAACTTTGTACATTTGAAGAGGAAATACATGGTTGACTCTCCACCTTTGGCAGCATTTCAACACCACAAGTGACTGGAAGACCCTTCTCATGTGTGAGACTGAGAGTAGAAAACAGTCCATTCAAGCCCAGTTTGTCCTTCATGCTAATGAAAGGAATTACTCTCC
The DNA here is from genome assembly GCF_034315485.1 of Pezoporus occidentalis. Classification (NCBI taxonomy): domain Eukaryota; kingdom Metazoa; phylum Chordata; class Aves; order Psittaciformes; family Psittacidae; genus Pezoporus; species Pezoporus occidentalis. Next base: position 2,209,709 of record NW_026915268.1, read on the forward strand.
TCTTGCAATTGAAGGGAATAAACTAGGGAGAACACAGCTTAAAATGTACATCCTCAGTAACAACATAAACATGTTTACATACCTGTGAGCATATACTTGATAGTATCTATATGTTTGAAAAGGAGATTAATTTAAAAGTATAGACCTTTCTAGAGCACTTCTTGTGGAAAAATCACTCTGGTGATGATTGTCATCACATTAATTCTCTTTCCTGTACTTCATTTGCTCATCCTGAATGAGGAATTGGGTGAATTCTAAGGCCATTTCAGATTTGACAGCATGCCACAAAGTAAGGGAAAACAAGCAGCAAAGGCAAGGAAGCACGCTTCACATCCATCCCCTCACAGGAAGGATTTTATAGCAAACATGGTCTCTTTTCCTCACAGGTAATTTTCACTTTCTGTGAGGAACTCTCATACTGCTTTAGTATTTCAATTTTCTCCAAGCATATTTCATGCCGTTATAATTCTGATTATATGCTTTTTAGTAAAATATCAAATTGTTAGTTTCCTTAATTAGCTTAGATATAAAACTGGGTTGCATTTTTTTTGTTTGTTTTTGTTTGTTGCATATTTACTCATGAAGTTTTCATTTAAAGGATACAACCCTAATTTTGTTTTTCCTTCCTTTTCCGTAATGGTACTAAAGAATAATAATTATTCACAGAGCTGTTACAGGAATAAAGAAAACAATGATTGAAATGGTAATTTTTGATACAATGAAGTGAATGATACTTAAGATGGAGAGTGGCTATGGACTCTCTGGGAGTCCCACAGTCCACACTTTTTCCATCATGTTTGCTTAAAAGCAGGATCCCATGATACCCATCACCTCTTTCATTGATGTATGATGTGGCTTACCTTGCTTATCTTTGACAAATATGCAAATTCTGGGAGAAAGAAAAGGACATAGAATGAACTTGGGATAAATAGTGAGTGGTGAGAAGGATTGGATGGTTGTAACTGTTTCATTGAAAAATAAATGAAAGAGTTTGCAAATTAGGGTTTTTAGCAGCATTTTGACTGCTTAGCCAAAGATAATTGCAGGTGGCTATGGAAAGGCTGTTGAAAAGAGGATGGATGTAGGGTGATTTTTATTAGATGTATTTTCTCAGTTTCTATAAGTCATTAGTTTAGATGATTTCTGAGATTTGAAGCTGCCCTTAATGGACATACTCATTAATTATCAGGAAGCCCTGATTTGGAGCTCAATGCATTCACAAACTCGTGTTACAATGAGTTCCCTAGTTCAGTTATGCAGTGTGACATGCAGCATCCTTGGTTTAGTTTACACCTCCTGCATCAGCATTTCATTTGCTGGTAAACAGACTGTAATTGCACTTCACTTGGTTTAACAGCCTGTAATTAACCAGATACTTCCAAGAGCTCTTTTAAAAATTAGTCAAAATTATTCATCACCTTCCATTTCTCTGAAATTTAATGAAGTTTACATGACAGATATGCAGCATTCTGAAAATGCTAATATCATTCATATATAAGTGCAAGCTTCCCATGAACCAATGTAAGCTTTTAGGCTTCACAGTGTCTTTGGCCAAGAAGCTGCATAGTTTTAACTCTATGCTGCATAAAGGACACTGCTGTTTGTTTTATACTCAGCACGGACAAGTTTAATTTGATGCCTCCTAGATCTGGCACTAGAAGAGATAGTGAATAGTTTACTTCTATCCATTGTCCTAATGGCAGGTGTGATTTTAGAGACCTTTATTTTATCCCTCCATTAGACAGGCAGGACAGACCTAGCTCACAGGGCTGCTGCTTCTGCACAAGCTGTTCCGTGACTTCTAATCCTACCCTGGAGATCTTCCATGTAAATCTACACCGGGAGGTGACAGCAGTGTGATATGAAATAAGAATATACTTCTCTATTTTTTTTAACTTCCCCCCCCCCCAAAAAAAAGATTTGTGTGTTACTGCTCAGTTCAGTTGGAATGAAGATAGATAGTTGATTTCTACAACTGGCTTGTCAAAACATGTGCTTTCATCACCTCTTCTGAGATTTATCTGCAAATATATAATATATTATTATAATATAGATTTCATGCTATGATAATCATAATGATTTGGACATAATAGTAAAACAAAAGAGATGTGAGGCATAATGGGTTAATGTTTCTTAAGTGCATAGAAGGCCAGAAAAGGACACTAGAAGTGCAAAGTACAAAATTCTTTTGTTGCATTACTGTTATTAACATAAAAAAACCAAGAAAACTACAGTATATGGGTGAGGCAGGGAACACAGCATTTTTTACAGACTTGGTATGTTCAATACATAGAAATTCTCACATTCAGTGTGTTTGTATACTGGAGTCCATAACCTGTAAAATGCATGCATGTAAATATTATATTTTCATATCATTCCCAAATTTGTTATACTGCAAAATCCTAATATCCTGCAATAAAACTCATTATTTCTGCATAAAGCTGCCCAGTAAAAACAGTTTTCTTTCAAATTCCTCTGTGGGAAAGAGGAGTCTACTGCACCTCACTGAATCATAGCTGCATTCAACACTTCCCAAATGACAAGGTCAATCAAAACATTTCAATGTCGTATTTTAGCATGTATACAGCAGTGATATTCAGATACACTAGTTTTATTCATTATCCCACCTCAATAAAATGCCTACCCCAAGTGATTTTTTTCTCATTAATCATGTCCAGGAAAATTGAGAAAGAAACACTGCATTGTTTTTCATTGCTTGCATTAAGCAAATAAAGTAGAACTGATAGATGGTGACCTGTATTGTCAACTACTATTTGAGTACAGGGTTGAGGGAAGCACCTTTTGCAATATGCTATTTACTGAGGGTTTTATAAAAAAAAAGAAGTGTCACTCCATGTGTTCAGATTAGGAAACTCAACCTGTCAAGTGCCTGATTTTCACAAAACTCTTCCTTTGCCCTACAACTTGCATTTCCCTGTGGCTTTATATTATTTTTTCAATCAATAAAACTTGAGAGCAGTGCCTCCTTGTTAAGTTCTAAGGTTAAGTTCCACACACTTTTTCCAAACAGAATTCTACAAAAGGCTCCCTGGTGATGGCTATTGATTAAGACTGCAGTGTTCTTCCCTATTTTGTGGCATTGTGTGCTAACCACCTCAAAGTATTGTCAGCGCATTATCCTGAGGGGAAGGGCAACCTGGAAATGGTCAACCCACAAGAACAGAAAGTGAGGTATGTAATTTTTCTCTTACTAGGATTAACAGAAAAGGTGTAGTTAAAACAAAACAAGAAAAAGTTATTGACTATTATTGCTGTGTAAGCAGTTACTCTGGCAGTAACAGAGCATTTCTGTTATGGAATAATGGTAACAGATCAGTAATAGAGCACATTTAGTTCTAGGAGGGATGGCTTTGTGACTGTGTTTATGCCATACGGCACCACAGAATGTTGCTAACACTGCCCCTTTTTTGGTTTCGTCATGTAATGGGATCATACCCATAATCTCATTTCACATTATCAATGTCACTCTACTAAGTGCTGTTAGAGAATATCCCTGGCTGCCTGGACTCAACTATACCCTTCTTGTCTGATCTAAGATCCTATTAATACACAGTCCACGGGACAATTTTACCAAATAGACATAAGAAAACAAACACTCTGAAGCTCAGGCATCAGTGACTCTTCCATAACCATTTCTGCTCCCTATTGTCATGCTTGGAAGACAAAGATCGCCAGTTGCCAGTTTATGTATATTACCTATAGTTTGTTGTCCTGGGTTCAAGGCATTTTTTTACCTTTTTGGAATCTCTGGGAGAAACTGGCAGGATTATAAAATAGAAAAAGCAAGGATTATACATGCTCAAACATAAGTAGTCAAATGGCTGCGTGTGGACTGTACTTTTAAGTTTTCATCACATGAGGTTATTTTACAAAAATTATACAAGCTAGAAAAAGTGAAGCAGTCTCCAGTTACTCATGTGCCAAATATTTTGCAATTTATTTGGCTGGTTTGGTTTAGTAGAAATAACACTAAACACCTAGATCAGCTCTTGTCCTGCTATCTTGTCCTCCTAAATGCACTTCTTTTCCAAAAGCTGAAACGAGCAAATGCTTGTGGATAAAGAGATACAGTAAGAAAAGAACCCTGTGGAGATCTTGACCCTGTAATCTTTGATATTGCAGCCCAGCATGTTAACATTACAGCACTACACCGCATTGTGCAGAAGTGTGAGTTTAAACGCCAACAAACTCTACAGATTTTCCCAGTCTTTCACAGTTACAGGAACACCTGTTCTAAATATGTTTGGGCTGATGATTCAACAGCCATCACAAAGTCCTTAACGACTGACCTATGGTACCTGAATATGTGGTGGGGGCAATAATTTTTACTTGCCCTCATGTTGAACAGATATTTATGCTGAAGAATGTACAAACTGAGTTTTGTGACAAATCATTTCCCATGTGCACCACTTCTGAGGAGAGCATCTCAAAATTTAGCTGAAAAGACTGGGTTCTGTTTCTGCAGGCTGGTAAAAGGATGGTTTTGGGTAGCTGTAAGCAGCAACACAAAGTGGTCAAATCAGTATGTTGCTATTACATGTCTGTTTATCTCTGATTTTTTTTCTTCTGTGAATGGACAATGACTATCTTGGCAGCATTACAAAATACAGTGTGTGTATGCATGCATGTAAAGCACATGATTGCACTCTGTATCATTTGTCTTACAAGGATTATTATAAAATATTTTGCATATTCAATCTCCTCTAACTTTACAATAACATCAATGATGTGCTATAAGACACTTCAGGCAAAGGAAAGTAAATTATTAATACTAGTGTATCACCTGACATCTGGACACACTTAACATATGGTGAGATGTAAAGATTCAGCCATTTGTGGAATTTGATCCCAGCACTCACTTTCAATCAGGTAAAGTCATGTCTAGACCCTCACATCTGTTGTATGTACATAATGTAGTTCGTTCAATTTATGTCTTGCTTGTGTTAGAATAATGCTGTATTGGGATTAGTGCAAAACCACAGTGCTCTGTTAGGTGAATTGGTGACATTCAAGTTCAAAGGAGCATGATCCATGCCAGTGTCCCTAGTGCATGGCAGCATATATAACATCTTCATTGGGATGGTATATTCCCACTGATTTACATCACAGTCAAATAAAGACAATGGAACAGTACTTTTGCATAATATCTACCCATTGTGTGTGTTGTACTAAAAAAAAGCATAGTAATATCTCCAGGGTTCTCCACAAAATAAATATAATAATTCTGTTGATTCTTCAGGTATACTGCAGACCAATATTGATGTTTCATACTCCTTCTGCCTATGTTATACCTTTGGGCCCAGGGAGCATAAACGTTTCCTTGACTAGCTTTGGCATATATGGTCCAGAACATGTAACTGGAATCTTATCTAATATAGGCAGCCTTAAAAGACAGATAGTGCCAGAGTCCTGTAAAAAAAAAAATAAAAAATCTAGGTCTACTTTACTGGAGCAGTTCCTTCTATTTACAGGAATAGTTATGTTTATAGAGGCAACCATACTTATCGTGTTAAAATTTCTCTACAAAATCACTATTGTGTCCTCAAAATGTATTTCTCCTATTAAAAAATATCCTAAATCTTTCTTGTTCTTCCTTTACATAAAGATGGAACACACATTTATTAAGCAAATGCAACCAGTGAAGTACAAGTTATAATGACATTGCCAGTCACCCTCACTGATCAATGTACAGCTATCCTTTCGTGATACTTAGCCATATGTCAGTATTGAGTAATATAATATATTAGTTTGCATAAGTTCTCTCATGCTAACTCTTATCCTGAGCCTCCCTTCTGAACCTATGTTCAGAACCATGAGCACCGTAAGAGTCTGTCCACATTTCACATACACATGCATGCACTGGCATGGAAAATAATGTATTTTGAAAACATCAGTTCTGAAGATAAACATCCAGATGTAGGATTGCGATTTCATCCAGTGGGGTTATGGAACGAGAGCTGTATTCATTTAGTAGTAGTTTAGAAAAAAAACAGTTTTCTCTACAGGTTGAAAAGGTATAGCAAACGGAACCATGTCAGTGGAGGTAGACCAGTCAGCTTCTCTTCTCCATTGACAGCTCTAAAAACATTTCATCAGTTATGTCCATGCGCTGACATGGTTTTGTTGTAAGAGAGCTGTAATCCTTCAGAGCTTGCCATCTGTTACCTTCAGTAACATACGCAACATGAGTTAGGTATGTACAACCTGTAGGGAGAGATGGTGGCATCCATTTCCACAACACGGCTGCTGTTCATCACAACTGGGGATATGGAAATGTGCTAAAAATTCAGTGTTCCCCATCTACACATAGCACCTCTGTTTAACACACTGTAGCTCAGGAAAGAGCTGTCTATTGCTTGGCCATTTCATTGATCCCCAAAGGCTGGATGTTGTCTGGAATACGCCACTCAAAAGCTGACATTTAAAGTGTAAATTTAGCATTTGTCAAAAATTGCAGTCTATATGTGATATCTTTCCTAGGAATACATTACTCTTACAAAATTTTTACTTAATCCTAAAATACCCTTGTTACCTCTAACAATAGCAAGCTTATCTTCCTTTTTATTTATGAAGCTATAGAAGGCCCTCATGAGTTCCTGCAATACAGTAGCATTTCACCTCCTTATTTCTCTGCTGAAGATGATACTTTTTTCTTGCTTTTGTTATTGATTCAAGTTTGCTTTCATTAAAATATAAACTCTATGAAAATAAAGCTCTATAAAAAAGGCTTGTGGTATAGAGTTTTGTACTTAACACATCAAGACTTAGATAAGGAAAATAGCAACTGAACAAGAATTTAAAAGATGTAACATGGAATTAAGTTTCAAATTTTACTTCTCTCAAAGTCCTAGAAAATTAGTATATTTGTCCTTTTTCATACTTGTTTCACATTTTATGGCTACACATGTTGTCTTCCCCCACAGGATATTAAATAATAACAGTCTTCAGGCAGCAAAGAGAAGAACTAATTGTTGTTCTTCTTCTACTTTACCACTGCTGCTGTAATTGGAAGTTATCTCCATATAATTTCATCTGCAGTGAACAGCAATTATAATTGTTATCGTTAGCTTTTTCTTTTAATTAGGTTTTTATCCTGATAAAATAATATTTCACACCAGTTCTTGCCTGACTTCAGAACACAAAGAAATACACAAGACCAGTATATTAATGTGGCTGTTCCTCTGCTCTTTAAGAGATTCAGAGCAGCCCTGAGGAGAAGGACTTGGGGGTGTTGGTTGGTGAGAAAATGAACACGAGCCGGCTTCAGTGTGCACTTGCAGCCCAGAAAGCCAACCATATCCTGGGCTGCATCAAAAGGAGCGTGACCAGCAGGTCGAAGGAGGTGATCCTGCCCCTCTACTCTGCTCTTGTGAGACCTCACCTGGAGCACTGTGTGCAGTTCTGGTGTCCTCAACATAAAAAGGACATGGAACTGTTGGAACAAGTCCAGAGGAGGCCACGAGGATGATCAGGGACTGGAGCATCTCCCGTATGAAGACAGGCTGAGAAAGTTGGGGCTGTTCAGCCTGGAGAAGAGAAGGCTGTGTGGAGACCTCATAGCAGCCTTCCAGTATCTGTAGGGAGCCTATAGGGATGCTGGAGAGGGGCTCTTCATTAGAGACTGTAGTGATAGGACAAGGGGTAACGGGTTAAAACTTAAACAGGGGAAGTTTAGATTGGATATAAGGAAGAAATTCTTTCCTGTTAGGGTGGTGAGGCACTGGAATGGGTTGCCCAGGGAGGTTGTGAATGCTCCATCCCTGGCAGAGTTCAAGACCAGGTTGGACAAGGCCTTGGGTAATATGATTTAGCATAAGGTGTCCCTGCCCACGGCAGGGGGGTTGGAACTAGATGATCTTAAGGTCCTTTCCAACCCTAACTATTCTATGATTCTATGATTCTTAAGTGCAAAGGTGGATTTTGCACAGCTAACAGTAAACCCATAACATGACCAGCAAAACGGGGTAAGGTAACAGCTGGAGAACATGAGCTATGGATAGAGGAGCAGTGCTTTTATTTTAATCCTTGCTTAGTCTGTACATAGAGCACTGAATTTGAGTATTGGCTAAGTATAGCTTTGAAATTAATTCAGGTCAAACTGAATCACTTAAAAGAACCAACAAAGCAAGACTGACAGCTCTTACTCAAATCAAACAGATATACTTCTTGAAATCCTTTTTTTACATCTGTTTTGGCATATATTAAGAACAGGAACAAACATTTTATTAACAAGGTATGGTCTATACAGTGTAAGCTCTCTCTTGAGCATTTTGTCCCAGACAAGTGAAAGTCAGTTTTATCTATTTTCCTGTACCAAAGAATTACCAAAGAATGTTAATTTCATCTGTGAAACATGAATATTCTAGAATCATATTGCATGATGCAAGAGCAAGGAGCAATTTAAAGATGCCTATGAAGTTTTGTTGGAGAAATTTTCCCTTCTGTGTATATCATACAAGCATGGGACTTCCATGTATTTGCTCACAAACTAAGAAAATGCCGATAGCTTTAGCAAATAATAAAACATACATTTTTTTTAAGACTCTCTTTTGCTGTCAGAAATGACTGAAGTCTGAGAATCAGAAAATACAAGCATCATCCTTTTCATCCACATTAAATACTTTATTACTGTATGCTTGTATATTACTAGTATATTTTGTAACATTCATTTGTAGGTCTAAGCTGCAGCTTAAGTTTAGGCTTGCAGCACTGAGTTGAATGAATGCTGGTTACTTTTTAAATCTCTCTTCTGACCTAATTTTTAAATGAGACAACGGGACTACCTGTAGCTGAAAATACATGGTGAAATGGTCTGCGATGCACAATAAACTCTATAAGCACATTCTATATAGATTGTGATTGACAACATTTGCAGAATCTTGTGCCACTGTCCTTTGTTCTAATTTGTTATGCAGATTAAAAGTAGCATATGTGGGCTTTTCATCCTGTTTTTTTAACCATTACTTTCACTTTCAGATGTGCTAGAAATCTCCTCTCCTCTTTTCTCAGCTTAGAGACAGAGAATTTCTTAAGACCTTGAAAATCCTGATCTTCCTCTGACACACCTTCTCCCAGCTCCAAACTTTAGCTCTGTAGATGTAATCAAAACCTCTTTTTATTAGCATGGTACACTAAATATTTATAGAACATGTGTTTGACATTTTCATAGAAAACACAGACCAGCTGTGTAGAAAATTGCATTGTAAGACAACTTACCTGTTTGCTTCCATTTTTTTTTCCTTTGGACAAACAAAAGCAATTGGCAGATGCAGATCTTTACTTGAGGAAGCTATTTTGGCTTTCTGACCATAAAAGTGAAAAGTATATAAAGCGACAAAACTTCTCCTGTCTTCCTTTGGTTTTTGGAATGGCGTAATTTAATCCTTATGTGAAAATTCTCTGTATGTCCAAAGCTCTGGTTATGTATCTATAGAAGTATAGATATGTTTCCATTTCTAGGGTGAATTCTTGTATGCCAAGGTGTAGCCTTTAGGGAATTCTTAACAGCAAGTTATAAAACCCCAAGGAACAGGATTTTATCATGGAAATGCTGACACAACCTTAACTAAAGTGGCACAAAAGGCAAGGATACAATATAATTAAAACAACAGAAGTCCAGAATGTCAGTGTCTAAGCAGGTCTCCTCAACAAGTTCTCTGATTTTTAGCTTTACAGCCTTCATAGCAGCAACTGTTTTTTTGTGGGTAGATTGTAGGGAGTTTTTTTAACAGTTGTATTAGAAAGGGATTTATAAAACTGCAGTGGAGGGCAAAACAGCAGTGAAATGATTGAAGATGTGCATTTGAATCAGTTTGGTTTTCAGGGATTACTTAGGCTATATGAAAATCCATGAAGGTGATAATGACATTTTATGTCATTCTAAAACTGATGTGCTATTTTTTATTCCCTTTATACATTGAATGTTAAACAATTTAAATGTACTGTTGAATCAAAAAGTACTTGTATTCAGATTTAAGTGCAGAAAAAACCTCTAAGAAAATATGTTATCTATATTCTACATTCATACCTTTTAGAGCTAAATATTTTCAACTATGCTGCAATTTGACCAGAATTAAGAACAAATGCTTACTCCAGCTCATTAGCTAATGTGTGACTCTTGTAAACAAGCATTTATGGGTGAGCTCTAACCAGGTTTTTTTAAAGTTTGAAGACCCTCTTTTGCTGTCAATAATGCCTGAAGCCTGAGAATCAGAAAATTCAAGCTTCTTCTTTTTCATCCACATCACCTACAAGCTTCCTTTTTATAAGCTCAACTTTCAAGAAATAAATTTTTTGTAGATACATCTAGATTACAAAGTCATATACCAAAATTAAATGTTCCATTATAGTTTGCAGTAGATATTTGATTTTTAAAAGTTACATAGAAGCTCCAAAATACAATGTGTTGTATTCCTAAATCACCAAAATAAGAACACATTCAGTTTTAGCAACCACATGACGCATGGCTTTAGTGTTTTGCATTCAAACTTTTTGTCTTCTACATCATTTTTCAAATAGAAACTGAGGGGAAAAAAGAAAGCTGAGATTTGCGTAAGTTCAGCTCATGTAACAGTAGGTCACAGTGAAATTACACCACAGTATACTCAAGCTACCTTGTTAACTGCGACTGTTTCACAGAGTATCTGAAGGGGGCCTATAGGGATGCTGGGGAGGGACTCTTCATTAGAGACTGTAGTGACAGGACAAGGAGTAATGGGTTAAAACTTAAACAGGGGAAGTTTAGGTTGGATATAAGAAGGAAATTCTTTCCTGTTAGGGTGGTGAGGCACTGGAATGGGTTGCCCAGGGAGGTTGTGAATGCTCCATCCCTGGCAGTGTTCAAGACCAGGTTGGATGAGGCCTTGGGTGATATGATTTAGTGTGAGGTGTCCCTGCCCATGGCACGGGGGTTGGAACTGGATGATCTTAAGGTCCTTTCCATCCCTAACAATTCTATGATCCTATGAATTCTTTTGTTGTGTTTTAATTTATGCCTACATGCTTTTCTGACAGTCTTACTAGTTATTTTACAGAAACCGATTCCTTCTCATGCTTGTTTTTTTTTTATCATTGCTACATTTTAATAAATAAAGTTTGTCCTAATTCCTTAATCCTTACTGTTTAACTAGGTGGAAGTTAAGGTTTACAACTTTTACTTACCAAACAGCCTTTGTATTTTATGGTTTTGATCACCACTGACCAATAGTCCTTCATGTCTTGTTAACAGCAGTCTTGCAAAAGCCTTAGCCCACAAGTACAATATTGCAGATATCAGCAATTGTACTTAATTTCAAACACTGCAGTGGTACCAATTACATCTGGAAGAATAACTATAAATCTTCTGCATTGTCTTGAAAAGTGATAAAAACCCATCTTTTGATCCGTACCATTTAGAGCTGTACCTGTAGATCAAAAGCAATATTAACTCAAAGGACTGGTCATGCCTACCATAGGAGCAAGATTTAAAGGCAATACCACTTTTGGGTTATCTACCCTTTTTATCTGAAAGGTGAAGCTATGCATAGAAAATAACTTCTTTAACTGGGTGGAAAAACAAACAAACAAAAAAAAGCCATTACTCAAGTACTGAAATGACTGAAAATCATGACAAAGTTAGTAAAGAGAATCATATTGCTCATGGTTTTTGGCTCAATGCTAATAAAATAGGGTGTTTTTCCCAGCAATTAGAAGACTCTTCTAAAACACATTCCTAAATAGCTGTGTAAAAGAAAAGCACACAGCATGTGTGTGCTTTATATCAATAAATATATATTTATGCTTTATATCATTAAACATATATTTATTAACCATTCTTTAACTTCAAAGCTCTTTACTTTTACATAGTCTCATCAGTAGAAGACACTTAAAAAAAATCCTTCTCGACTGTGTTTGGGTTTCTCAAAATACAGTAATCAGGGCTATGTAGGGGAGAAAAAGTTGTCAATAAAATTCCTAGACCACAGACAGCACATCTGGAATGGGGATCAGTAGGTAGAGATCAATTCTCAGTTGTAAATTGCCTGCCAGATTTCATAAGAAATTGCTAGATATTTTTTAACTAGGCAGAGATTTCCAGGATTCAAGAGTTTGTATTCCTATTTTAGATTTAATGGGAGCATTTTATACACAACCGAAATGATACATGGCCAGATATTTTTCTTTTATTAAAGTCATAAAGAGCATTCCTAAGAAGGTTTGACATTTTTCACATATTTTGTTTACCCAGGAGAATTTTACTAGGTATATTAATGTTTTGCAACTAGAATAACACCCTTTTAAACACTCATACTGTGGTATAATGGTATTTTTCTTTAGAGAAAGAAACCTTTTTTGGAGGAAATATATTGATTTAAACCTACATAGCAGGTTACATAGAATTTTCTTCTGTGAAATACAGACTCACATCAAATTTGGAATATATCAGAATATGGACTGACATACCACAGAACGTAGTGGTTCCCAGAGTATTGAGGCTCTTGAGAAAGAGTTGGATACTCAGACTGTGATTTTTAACTCCTGTAAACCCATGAAGATCAAAACCCAGGACGTAACATTTCATCTAACATTTTAAAATACTGGCTAGTATTCTTGTCTCTTGTGCTTTGTCAGCTGCCTTTTAGACTTGTTGGGAGGTTGAAATGGGAACTATGTGGAATACAGAACACTGCTGTCCAGAGATCCCTGACATGCTAACAACTAACTAAACTGCTCCCAAAAGTGATATTTGTGTTAGCACAATGCACAGTTGCATGAGTACTGTCTGCTTTCTGGCAGGGCTAGTTAGATGAAGGAAAACACTGGACTTAGGTGTTTATACTGTTTCAGGTACCCAAATCCTTTACTCAGAGCTAGTGCTTGTATGTCTGCTCACAATGGCTTTATGTTAGGCAGCCACAGCAATGACTGTAAAAATATATTTCTGAAATTAAAAGCAATTGCTTTGCTGCAGCAGAATGTTCGAGTTCAATGAAACACTGTATTTGAGCCAGTCCAGTTAAATGGCCACTGCTATTTGGTTTCTCATTCCAAGAGAGATTTCACAAGAATTTATTACCTGTGCAGTAGTTAAACAATGGTGAGAAAAAAATCACTTTGGTAAGGGTTAGAGGGTAATGTTAACAGGTTTTTTATTGTCTACCACTATTGATCAAGTTTTCTGCAGATATTCTGAAGCATTTTCTTTCCTGACACTGAAATATCTAAGTATCTGTGTGTTTCTCAAAGCAGCAAAGAGCTGTCTGTCTGTATATTTATGATGTGGCATAACTCTCGAATGTTTTCCTCAAGTCTGTGGCAGGATTGTTGAATTAAGAAGGTGGAATGGGAGTCAAGGTATGGTTGGGAAGAAGATCTGGGGACGATGGAGTCCTGTAGATGAAACTCAGCCAAGGAGGTGGGCTTTGTAAGAAAATAGAAACAAAATCAAGTGCTTCTACTGCACTGATGAGCATCTCTGACTACAAGGACCTTTTTGTTATAGAGTGCTTCCTCAGCTGCATACTGCTTATAAAGTAGTGCTTCAAAACTACACAGAAAGCACTTCTTTTGTATGCGGAAAATGTAGCATGTAATAAGGCATATTTCTGAATATTCTACTGCTTAATAACAAAACAGAACTGAAAATTGTTAGGGATGGAGAAGAAAATGAGAAATTATTGAAGTTTTTTCTATGTGTATATGGGAACAGATTAATGTATGCTTTCAGGAGAGGGAAAAGTGGAACACTGGATGTTGTTTAAAGATCCTATTGTATGTTTTCTTTCACATATGTTGATATTCTTTCACTGAATTTTTGGTTCATAGTACTTGGGTTAACATGATAGATTATATTTGCTCCAGTGAACTTTGTATCTTTACCAGCTCACTGACCAAGGAGTGAAAAAAAAATTCAAGAACTGGAAAAAAAAAAAAAAAAAAGAGGAGAAAAAAGACTCTTGGAGTTTTGTAAGAGATATTATATCTATTATATTTCCAAAAGATCAAAAAGACCCTCAGTAAGCGTTTGCCCAATGGACTTTAACTATTACAATGTACTGAGTAAATACTGTGCCAAAATACTGTGCATGTATTGCTAGGTAAATCAGATGCATTTAAAATCCATAAGTATAATGAGCCTCATTTTTTATCATGTATGCCTTAGTCTTCATCTGCCTACTGCAACTGATAAGGGAGGCCCAAAGTGCCAGACAGGAAATACTTAATTTCTTTTGTACAGAGAGCAGCTGAGGCACAACAGTTTCAGGTGGTATGTTCTACACTGCTGCTTGAAGAAATGATGACATTAGTGCGTCTACTTAGGGCATGCGGCTAGAATACATAAATCCAGCTATTGAAAACTGCCGCAGATACTAAGTTAATATATTCTCACATGCAAATAATGCTATCTTGCAATTATGCACTTCAGAAAAGTTTATAATCTAAGATAAATGCTAAGATTATTTTCTGTTTTAAATGCACTTGAATATGATTGCAATTCAGCATAACTTGGTATTATCCCTGCATTTCTTGGGTTTTCTACTAAGAAGTGAATACCTGATGTCTCATCTAATAATTAAGTTTGGGCCTCTCTTTGATCTTCCTAGTACAGTGTTTATCCAGTTAAAAGTTACTGAATCATTACTGCATAGCAAGTAAGAGTAACAACAGTGCAGAGATATAGTCCCGATATGAATGAGCCAGACCCCTTCCCTTCTATGAAGCCACAGGACAAGAATATTTACCATGTGTAACCGGGTACACACATTCTTTGTCCATCAGTCTTCCATGCCAGGGGCCTTTGCAAGGTTACTCAAGGAGCAAATGTGTTAGTACTGGTATGGCACACAGCCCCCAAAAGTGATACAATGGCATGGTTCTCTGCAGCATCAAGTAGTACGGTTGTCAAGTTGCATGATACTGTGGCAAAGCAGCAGAAAAATGGGGGGGATTAAAATTTCTAACATCCTTACTCTATCAAAATAATACCTCCATAAATAATAAACACTGCCATTTAATCCTGAAGAAATAGGTTTGGATTTCTCTTCTCTGTGAACCATGCTGGCTGAAATCTCTTTGAACAACTGGGTACACATGGAAGTAGCCTGTAATGGTTTTGTCTGTTAAGTGAATGGACTCATGCAGAATCTCAGAACATTTCCTTAGGGTGAAGTTTTTGCCAAGCACTGTCAAGGATAGCTATGTGGATATAACCATAGCTATTGTAATAAAAACGTTTTTTCTAGTTGATTAGTTGACCAATTAGACCAACAGGATGATAATTTTTTTCAGGATCATCAATAATTCAAAGTAGTGAGTGTCATATTTTGGCTTACTGCCTGATGATTTTAAAACAATCCTATCTATTATGAAAGTGACCTATAGAAATAAGAGACTAAACCAGTATTTTGTATCTTTTTTTTTAAATTTTAACTGTATCACATAAAAGTCATTCCAAGAGTGCGACAGTGAATAGAAAATATTAGTTTCCTGTAGTGTTTTTGAGTAACCTGCCAGATGTAGGAGATAAATAGGCTATTGGAAGATTCTCTTTGAAGGATTTATTTTCTCTGATAAAGTACAAATTTCTTCTTTAAAATAATGTGTTTCAGTTACGAAACCCTAAGGACGTGGAAAGAAGAACACTGGTTGACTGAAAGAGGGCTTCACTTTGCTTTGTAATTGTTTGAACACATTGGTGAATCCAGATCCAACAGGATCCAACAGCTATTCATGCTCTTCAATCCTACATAGGTTCCAATTTATTTTTCCATTTAAGTCAATACAAAGTCAGAAACCCAAATGCATCACTGGATATGAATGATGATGTCTGTCAGAATGGGCTCTAGAGCCGTTACAAGTAAATCAGAGCAGTCCCAAGGCTGTAATAATTTATGCTGGTGACATTTACCCCAGGTGGTTGAAGATTATAATATACCAGAAAGCCATGTTTTCCCCCAATTTACATTACATTAATCATGGCGTAGCTAAACTTAAAGCCCCAGCTTCAGGTTCAGTTGTATGTCATATCAGCTACTAAACAAAAACTCAAAATCAGTTGCTATGACTTCAAGCATTGCCTGGCTCATCGGTGTTCAAATACTCAGATTCAAGGAAAGGTTTTTTTAGAAATCAATTACATCTCATTTATAAAACACTCAGCAATGTGCAAAGTCAGATTTAAAATAATTTTAAACTTCCTGGCTGTAAATCAAAGCTTATGGCCAGGCGAGTAACTTGCTGTTTTTATCTTTACATTTAATAGATGTATTCTACACTCTGTAAGTAGAGCATTAGGGTTCTGTAAACTACACTGTTGGTATTTGTTTTTAAATATTTATAAGTCTACTGTTAAGAACAAATCATTTTCTCAATCTATTTCACTATCAGAAATTATTTATAAGTATATCATTAATTATTTAGATTTTCTTGGTATTATGTTTACATTAATAATTAAATGCATCTAATTATTAAATCATATAAATAAGATTTAGTTTCATTGATGAGCTGAAATGCAAACAGCAATTCTATTACTGACTGTAAACATTTGAAATGAATACTCTTCAGTAACAAGCCCTCTTACTTGCTCCAGGTCAGGTGTCATGGTGTAACCCCAGCCACCAACTAAGCACCACGCAGCCACTCACTCACTCCCCCACCTTCCTGGGGTTGAGATGGGGAAGAGAACTGGGAAAAGACAAAATCTAGGCAATGTGATAACAACAGTTTAGTAATTGAAATAGAATTATTGGGTGATATGATTTAGCATAGGGTGTCCCTGCCCACGGCAGAGGGCTGGAACTAGATGATCTTAAGGTCTTTTCCAACCCTAATGATTCTATGATTCTATGATTCTATGCTTTCAGTATCAGCTTGATATTTTATTCTCAGGTCTTCATCTGTTAATGTAATCCTGAAATCTTCAATTGTCCACTTTCATCTTGATTTCTTTATTCTTTTAACCTATTTCTAGCCATGCTGGTTTATAGAGAAATAAAACAAAGAATAATGTCAGTGTTTTCCCACATAAAAGGACCCAAGAGAACACTTTAGGATGATGTAGACGATGAGTAGAAAGAGCTGAGCTGATGCTAATTTATATGAACTTTTAATTTGCGGATAATGTTAGAAGTGAATCATAATCTTCAAGGTGAAGCAGTACATTAGCTTCCTAACTAAGCTGACTTAAGGTTATCAGTGAAAGTGACATTAATTACCTGACATACCTGTCCTAAGTATGTTTCCAGTGCTACAAAATATGAATAATATTTATTTTCAAAAGATGATGCACTGACAGAGTATATACATTCAAACAATGAAGACTGTGCAATTAGAATAAGAAGAACCTAAGAAATCTTCCACTCTATGTGGTTTCTATTCAATGAGAATATTCTAGGATGTATGTAATTTTCTTTCTTTGACAAGTTTTTACATTGTTTTATTTTGGGGTTTTGGTCATCTGGTTGGTTTACTGAATCACACAAAATGAAGAGATACAAAGCTGACAGAAATTGTGCACGCCATAGGAAGCAACAAGCAAAGTGTGTGCTGTAATATCCCACTTCTACTCTTAGCAAGATTAAATGGCTAGTGAACTTCAGAAGGGAGCACACAAGTGGATTGCAAGCATCATGCCTTAATGTTTTTATGTTACAAAGAACTCTAACTGTTCGTGCAGGGATGGGAAGTCAGAAATTAGAAAAGTCATGACAGTAATTGCCCTTAGTACAATCATTAAACTTCAGCCAAAGCTGTCCAACTGATTTGAATATGTACAGTTGTTGCATCTAATCTGAGACTGTGAATTACCTTAAGAACTTTTTATTCTTTTATTTTTTTCCTGACTCAATGGGGTTTGCATCTCTACTCTGTCTCCAGTTGTCTCAATCTATGATACCAGATTTTCCCCTACCAAAGTTACTTTGCTTAAAGTATTTATGCATAGACAAATTTACACATGAAGTCAGTTATATTAGTATTCATAAGTACCCAAGAGTTCACTGAATCTCTTTTTCTGGGAAGAATTCTAGTACGTACTGTATTTTGGCTTGAAGGTTGCATATCCTTTATGTAAAATTGTCCTGAGTAGAAAAAGTATAAGGAGTCAGTGAAATGTTATGAAGACTCTGCACATCAAAATGTGATTAAGTTTCAGTGGGTATCACACTGAATTCCTTAATTACACAAATAGGCTCTAAAACACCTCAGGTACAAAACCCAGGAGTATCTTCAGTGGTTTATGACTTAGCATAGATTTTAAAAGCCACCCAGAACCCTACACAAATAATCAGGCAGGAAGTCTTCCCTGAGCTTTCTGTAGCTATGTATCTGCAGCAAGCCTTCCTAAGCTCATTTATAACTAGCTCAGATGCATCTACATGAGCTGTAACTACTACCTGAATTTGAAATATATAACTGATCTTTTTGTGTAGCCTAATTCTGTGAGAGGGTTTTAATTAATCTATATGTTTACTTGTTGATTATAAGCCTACTTAACTGTAAATAAAAGTATTAGTTTCTGGACATGCCAAAATAAAGTCATTTGTTTTAGGCCCGTAATTGTTCCATGCCACTTTATGTTCACCCCAGTCTTGCTTCACTGTCAGTGTTTATCTATCAAATGATAAAGCCATAATGAGTATATAATACATGTTAAAGCTAGGCATGTGGGCAGAAATGGCAGTAGCAGATTGGAAACAGGTCTGTCAAGTCAATAGAGATTTTGCTTCTCTGAACTGTCATCCAATTTGCAAGTAATTAAAATTTAATGCTGTTTAGCATGATTAGGCAAAAATCTTAATCATAAGGCAGACTGACCTACATGTCTGATAGACTGAAAAAAATACCACCTTACACATATTTCTTCTGATTACAATTCTTGATGGAACCAGTTATTTGGGAATGGGGTTCTGCAGGCTCTGGACACAAGCCTATCAACAACCACCTCTCAAAGTTATTAAAGCACCAGAGCCAGCTTATGTCATGGTAATTGTCGTGGTTTAAACCCAGTCAGGCAACTCGTTCACTCACTCCCAGTGAGTGGTGCCGAGCTGACAACAATTGAGGTCCGTGCCCCCCCCCCCCACCGGGGTTCTCCCCTTCCCCGCTCCCGGAGGAACGGGGAGGAGGATCGAGAGAGTGCAACTCCTACGGGTTGAGACAAGAACAGTCCAGCAACAAATCACCACCGCTACTATCAGCTAAAATAATGATAAGGGAAAATAACAAGGGAAGAGAATACGATACCACCGGCCAAGAAAGCGAGTTCCACCCGGAAGCCCCTGTCCTTCCGGGTAACTCCCAGTTAAATCCTGGGCATGACGTGCTGTGGTATGGAATACCTCCCCGGCTAGCCCCGGTCAGGCGCCCCGTCTCTCCTTCCTCACAGCTTCCCCTCCTCCCTGGCAGAGCATGAGGTCAGGGTAAACATCACTTAGCAACAACCGAAAACATCGGCTTCACCAACACTGTTCTCAAGCTGGAAGCCAAAACACAGCACTGCACCAGCTAACACAAAGGAAAAACATGACTGCTACTGCTGAACCCAGGACAGTAATGAAGTGCAGTGCTCCTAAACTGTACTTACTTTCCAGAACACACACATAGTTTCTAAGCTTCCCTTATATCCAGTGCATTTTTTTTTGGAAGGAAAATCGTTGGAGGACGCTTAAAGTAAACTGAGGGTGGCGTTGGATCTTGATAAATCTATGCTTTATGTGATAAAATGATATTAATTTTATTAGTAGGATATTAGTGGTACAAGATCATATGTATTCAGATTTATCAATAATAAATGAGGAATTGAAAACAGAAAAAGTTTTCTAAGTTCTGGCCAAAAGGGAAGTACGGAAACATTTCCATACAGGGTGGATCATGAAGGAGAGAGTGTAATATGATACAACTAAAGAAGTTAATGAATTAAAAATTGAAATTTGTGACCTCTGATTTTGGGTGTTTGATTTGCTGGTATTGCCAAGAGGGGGCTGCTGAGACTCTTGGTTGTTATTTGTTGATTGTTGCTGGTACTGAATTTATATTGACATTAATTAAATCCATGATTGAAGGGTTCAGCTTGGAGACTTAAAATGGCTAGAAAGAGATGGTGAAGGGATGCACTAACATGCCTAGAGATACTAAGAAATCTCATAAGTGATTAATTCATGTACCCTCCTTTGCTCAGGATTAAAATGGTCACTAGACTTGTTTCCCAGAAGAAAATATTCCCTGTGTCAAATCGTAATATATTAGATTTGGGATGGGTAGGAAAGGAGTCTGTTTTTTAATTTAGGTGTGGAGTACTTATCTGAATAATCTGCGTGGCTTTCCTTAAGAAATTCTCTACTGCTGAAGGGAAAATGAAAGCTAGTAATGTATTTAATATCACACTTTAGCACATAGGTAATTTTTAGATTCTTACAGGTCTGCCAAAAGGTCATGAGCCTGTTAAAGAGTACTGCACACAACATGCCATGTGGTGGCATATAGGATAAGGTCTGCAACTCATTCTGGACAAACTATCTTTTCCTACCTGGCTAAAACTTCTGACTGACGGACCCTTCCATCCATGTGTTTGTGTGCTTCTAGATCCACGTCTGTAATAAAGCCATGCAAATTCCCCACAGCATTTAGATTCAGAATCCGTTTTTAATTTGGGTTGATATTGTCAAAGACGGGCTGATACTTGAGCATGCAGAAATCCTGACTGCATTACTTCTGTTTTATACTGGCAGCTATTCACTTCCAGAGGGAAAAAAATGTAGCTTTCTAGTTATTTTTAGTATCTACTGACCATTAAGCAAATATTGTCATTGAAATATCTATTTTAACTTTAAGAGTTCCTTGAGTTCTACTAGTTAGATTAAATCCCATTATTTCATATATCAAGTTATAGTTGTTTCTCTGTTCATGTGTAAGCATTATTTTATATTTATTGACATTGATTTTCCTCTGCTGTTTTATCACTGAGATACCAAATATCATTACATATTCTCACCTTTTATTACAATTAATAAATTTGCATCATTAGAGAGCTTCATCCCTTTCCCAAGTCATCTGTGAACACTTTTATCAGCACAGTCCCCAGCACAGTTCTCTGCAAGATTTTGACTGTAAAACCTGGCAATTTATTACATAAATGTCATTTCAGAAATTTTATTTGCTTACAAATCCATTAAATGGTTTTATTTTGTATACTATAGCAGCTTGTTTTCAAGAGTACATTATAAAAGACAGTAATGAGGACTCTTTGGATATCCCGTCATAAGGTTTTCCTGTTAGTGATGTGTTTGATAACTCTTATTAGCTCTGTAGGGTATCATTACCTCCACAAAGGCGCTTCCTTATTCCCTTTATATCTTATATCCATGCCCCTAACAATTCTACTCTTGTAAACATTCTTGACAATCTACCTGAAATTATTTGCTGTGTTTTTCTGAATTCCTCCTTTATAAAATTCTGAATTCCTACTTTGTGAAATTATATTTACTATCTCCATTGCTTCCATGCTGAAGCAGATTTAAGCAATACAGCACATAAAATGTTTGAAGGCCATTTTCTAAAGAAAGCTTATCATATGATGGGAATATGTGAAAGAGAGAAAGTAAATGGGGCCAGATTATTTGCTAGTGTAAACTTACAAATTTCACCTATATGAATTTCACCTATAATGTGCCACTGATTGAATTTAATGTGAGGAGCCAATCCACCAGAAAAACACTTGAGTAGTCATAGAGGTCTGTTCACATCAGGTAGCTTGCCTGGAAATACAACCAAGTGCCCAAATGGGCTTTACAATTGAAATTTACTGCTGCTTCAGTGACCATGTAGTAATCAGTATTCATTCTAACTCAGCTGAGGCCTTAATTAAAGAGTAGGCCCAACATAGAGCAGAACTCTGTCTGTGAGGATATTTCCAAGGCCAGGATGTCTTGAAAGATCAGCTGAGGAGACCTTAAGTGTAAACAAACCAGTCATTTTTGTTAGTTTTAAAGAAAGCATTAGTCCTGAGTGAGCAGTACAATACCAGAGGCCAAGATGAAAGTAGCTCAGACAACAGATTTTGCCTCAGTCTGCATGGTTCCATTCTGGGTATGATCACTACCTAGATAGCTTTAAGTTAATTGAAACTTTTAATCTGATAACTTTTAAGCAATAGGACAGTAGCACTTTTTACCTTAAGTCATTTTTTAGTTTGAATATTAAGTATATCCTATATGCCATGTTAACAAATTAATAAATGCAACAACCTCAAAATATCATTTTAGAGTCATTTAGCAGAAGAGTGTATTTCTAGGCAGTGAAATGCTGAGATGCAGTGCCTGTGCAATGGGAAGACCACAGTTTACCAGATAAGCTAGGAATGTTCCAGTGGAAAACATTCTTTTCATTAAAAAGTTAAAATTTTCATTTTAAAAAAATGTACTTTATGTCTGACCCCGGCTTTAGTCTGGGCAGAGCCTACTGTATCTCTGCGTAGGGAAACACAGGAACAGTGGGGATTGACTCTACAACAAATATGAGCCAAACTCATTTTGGCTTCTGGGGTCAGTGAATTCAGGACCAGAGGTAGCTTTAAAAAGGCTTACTGGAGGATCCTTCAGCAGGGCTAACTGGAGTATAAATGTATCTGAATGACATAATAAATGTATAAATGAATAAATGTAAATGTATGACATTCATTTCTAGGCTTTTTTCCTGCACAATTTCTCGCCTTTGAACTGAAAAAGATGACAGTTTTCTTGTATTGTTCAAGGGTTTGTGTGATTTTTTCCATGATTTATCGATTAATACTATTTGCCTTAACTAAAAAAACTAATGCTTTTATCTTGGTACCATTTTCAGTATAAAATATCTTAATTTAATGAAGGCATATTCCACTTGAAGTGTTTCCATTTAAGAAAGTTTATTTGTCTCAGTATTTCAAATTGGAATGTGAAAATTATTCTGTGTGGCAATCCACATTCACATCAAATTTGAGGTTAAATATGTAACAGGAAACGTTGAATTACTAGTATTGATGCCTGACAGTATTAATATAAAGATATATAATGCTATAAAATATGTTTATGGCATTGTAATTGATAAGGCTATTAGTGCTACATAGCATTATCACTTGCTATTATATTGCGATAAACCTAATTTATAGTGGTGGTAGTAGTCTCTGAGATTCATCTTGAGACCTAAGCATGTTTTATAAATCTGTAAAGTATTTCTGCATGCAAATACTGCATTTATGAATTAAAAAATTATTTGCACTCCAAGTTGAAGATTTTCTCAATCTGCTTTCCTTAATTCTGCTCTTTATTTCCCTGAATCCTCATGGAATTAGTTTCTCCATGCTTTCTAAAACAACTGTAGAGAAGCATATAAAAAAACTCTAAAGAACCTCTGAAAGAACCAGCAGGCATTACATATTTCACAGACTTGTCTGTATCTTTCATTGTTGCTGGAGCCCTGTAATACTGCTTGAGGTAGATGTGTGGTTGAAATATTCACCAGCCTGAAAACTTCAGAAATATCTTCCAAAAAAAGACTCTACTTGCAATTTATTCTTATTTTAGAGATATTTCACAGCTTTTCTTAGCAAAGTAACATTCATTCCTATCATAATGCTAACACCCATTGACGCTTCTGGCTGAACCTATTATTTCTGATTACTTTCACTATCAAAAACTGGTCAGTGAATTCTTATGATCAAGAATAATATTGGACCCAATGTTGGGTTTTTTTAGTCTTGTTACAAATCAAGATTTTTTTTGTGCTCTGAAAAATCTCAGAAAAATTAAAAGGTGAATAATGGACTTCATTCTGCCAATGGCAAAAATGAGAATTTGCAATGTGTGAGTGAAAAGATTCACTTTTTAATTTTAAAGTGTAAAGGTAATCTGCTGTTTCATTTTTGCCCTTTGAAACCTGAGGCTTTCCCTGGGAGGTAGGATAGCCATAGCAGAATAACACACATGCTGTGTATTGCTACAGGCATCCCTGACAACTCTGGGATGTGTTCTTACATAAGAAGGTCCCTGAGCAGCTGTCTGAATCCTTTCTGTATACCTTTGGGCTGATAGTGGATTCCCAGTGGGGAAATCCTAGTAAAAAAATTACCAAGCTCTTTGCATAGTCTACGCTTTTTATCCTAGCTAATAAGCTACTCTTTGGCTCCAGGAAGGCTTGATATGTTTTAAGACAACCCACATTGAGATTTCCTAGTGGTTGGTCCCCAAGACATGAGCTCCACTTTGTCATTTTCTTCATTCCAGGCTTACACATTGGTTTTGGAGGAAGATTTCTCAAAATCATGCAACTATATCACTGGTACAGTTGTACATGTTTGGACATTTCACATGATTAAGCAGTGGCTACACCTATTTGGTGTACACCTATACTTCGGGATTTCCTTATAATCCCAAAGTTACCAGGTTATTTTAAACAATTGAACTTAGTCTTTAAAATTAAAAGCAGGTATGACACAACAGAGCATAAAATGACTCAGAAATCAGTCTGTATCCTACTGATAGTTTCATTACCTATGAGTTCCCATGAAAGGGGGACCAACAGAACTTTCAGCATGCCAACACAAACCCCGGTCTCCCACCCTTGCTGTGCTCCCAGGCAGCCTAAGCCCAGACACTGGCTCACACAACATTCCCACACCAGTTGCAGCTGCTAGGTGGCCCAGCGGAGAGCCACTGCCTCGCACACCAACAGATTTCCATAGATCACTGTTTCCTTCCTGCATACTGACAGCAGCTCCTTCTTCCCCACTTTCACAGAAATAGAGTAAAAGAGTTCACCTACTGTCCTATTCCCTGTGCCTGAGTACATCCCTCATCAGAAAGGCCATTCTGAGCCTGGCCTGCCTTAGCATGAAAATACATTTATTGTTTACACTGTATTAGAGGACTCCATCAGAGATAATATTTAAGCCATATTAATTATTGCACAAGGATCAAACACAAAGTCTGTTCTCCAGCAAGCTCACATGCTAGCTAGAAGGCAGGGGAGGGCAGGCACATGTAGACAGATACAACACAAAACGGTGAAACAATAGTCACCCACAACATAAACAGTGATTTATTATTTAGTTTACGAGTGGAACTAAAACCTGCAAACCTACTGTTTCTTGGGTCTGTGGCTTGTTCACTCATTTACTAGCACATGGGCTCCAGCGAGTGTGGGAGCTGTAAATCTTTTTTCTTTTCTGTCCACAGAAACAATATGCAGCTTGCCAAGATTTTCTTACCACATTAGGAAGATATTTTAAAAATGTGGACTGTAAAATTCAGCTTCCTAATCTATTAGTTTACATTTGCATAGACTTTTTCTTACAGCCATGAGGAAAAAGATTTATGCCACAGGAGGATGTAAAACTGTGTTTCTGTGAAATCCAGCTGCATGTAAATGAGAAAACAGCTTTTCAGGAACTCCATCCTCTCACTTGCTTGAGCAGATGTGGAAGTTTTCAAGAAATGTTTATGAGGCAGTGCTGTAAATTCAGAATAGAAACGGAAGATGAATTCCATTTCCCTTTCAAGGAGGGGGGAGAGAAATCTTTTCTTTGAAATTTCTTCATATTATCAAAATAATTTTCTCAATATTGCCAAAATACAGCTATACTACCTTTATGTAAGTGAGTGAAGGCTACAAAGAGTTCAGTGCCATGCCAGGAACAGCACAGAAAAGATGTGGTTTGGTCAGGCCCACTGAGGTTAAGTAAAAGCAGTGCAACTGCTACTGCTGACAGCAATGCTAATTACCTGTGTTTGGGCAGGGGCCCAGCAAGGATCCCAGCCAGCCTTTCTCATGTGTAAGCTAACACTGACAACAGGAGAGTGACTGCAGTTTTGTCTGAGGGATCACTTGTGTGCTCCACCATGGGCTGCAGTCTTTCAGTCTTGTGCTGCATAACCTCTTCCTCACGAGCCTATACCCTGCCACACAGCCAACTTGTCTAACAATGGCAAGTGGGCACAGTCTGCCAAATAGTTTATTACAGTATCACAGTATCACACAGTATCGCAGTATGCTAGAGATTAGAAGGGACCTCGAAGGATCATAGAGTCCAATCCCCCTGCCAGAGCAGGAACACCTAGATAATGTTACACAGGAATGTGTCCAGGCGGGTTTTGAATGTCTCCAGGGAAGGAGACTCCACAACCTCCCTGGGCAGCCTGTTCCAGTGTTCCGTCACCCTCACTGAGAAGAAGTTTCTTCTCAAGTTTAAGTGGAACCTCTTGTGTTCCAGTTTGCACCCATTACCCCTTGTCCTGTCATTGTTTGCCACTGAGTAGAGCCTGGCTCCATCCTCGTGACATTCCCCCTTTATATATTTATAGACACTAATAAGGTCACCCCTCAGTCTCCTCTTCTCCAAACTATAGAGACCCAGCTCCCTCAGTCTTTCCTCATAAGGGAGATGCTCCACTCCCTTAATCATCTTGGTTGCCCTGCGCTGGACTCTCTCCAGCAGCTCCCTGTCCTTCTTGAACTGAGGGGCCCAGAACTGGATTATTAACTGGTTTATTAACTTGTGATGCAAAGTGAGTCATCCCTTTTCTGTGATGTTACAACCTAAGTCACTTTAGTCAAAAGGCAATGGCACCAAGCATAATGCATAATCTTTTCCCACCATGTTTGACCTGGGTTTCCCAGATTGAAATTGGTGATAGCAGCTACTTCTCCAGATGAAGAGGATTTCAAACAATAAATACTAATACATATATTGCCTTATTTACAGCTGACATTCCTGTCACTTCTCTCTGTAGACATGATTTAACCTTGTAATCTTCTGTTCCCTTGAGGAGAAAATTACAGTCCGTTTCTCCTTTGCTCTGTCAGCTTGGAGCAGCTGGCAACTTGTCAGCACCCCTTCTGCAGGCGGATGTTTTACTGCTGACAGTAATACCCCAGCAATCTGTATGTACATGGCCTTGACAAAATGTTACACGGAATCAGTAGCCAATGAGTCGCTTTTCTCACTGCTGTTGTGTTTGAGCATTTCTGCAGATTCACACTTCACATACTTCCTACTATTACAGGTTCTCTTAAGCAATCCTGCCAGTTATAAAGGAACAAGTCCTTGAAGGTGAACAGAAATAGTCCCGCAAGAAATAGAGATACTTCCTACCTTTCGTCAATGCCTGCTTAAGCATGTGCTTAAATTCAAGCAGTATTCTCTTTGTAGCTCATGAAAGCCATGTGTGTGCTCTTGGAGGACTAGACCAGTTGAGATATATTGAGAAGTAAGTGATAGACATGTTGCAGATAAAGCTCGGGAGAAAAAAGGTGACAATCTATCCTACGTAGCTAAGAATATGGAAGTGTTAACAGAACAATAATGTACGTGCTGCATGCAAATCTTAATGAAATTGGTGATTTAAAATCACAAATTTTTTTTAAAAGCAGGTTTCCAAGTCTCATTAACTTCAAACAAGAGGATTCATATTCTATTGAACTAGATTTCACATTGAGCCACTTTTCATTTACAGTATATTCCTAAAGGTAGAAGCAGCAGGGAGATGAAATGACTTCATTTACTGGAATCACAGCTTCTTTTATATAAAACGTTAATCATTTTATATATGACAACCTTACCCTTAATGTTGCTAGAATACTCCTCATAAAACATTACTTTGTGAATGCATAGACTCTCCTACTGAGCACATAACAGCTTTCACTGGATGTGCTAATCCAGTTTGAATATATGTAGTATTTAATCTTAATTATCATGCTGAAGTCTATACAATGTTAATTATTCATTTTGCATGTTCCTTGCACTTTATTGTAATTCATAATTTCTTTAATCAAAATGTAGCTTTTAATTATAACTGTAAAATTTGTATATGAAACCTGCCTGGTAAGCATAAGCAGAATATTTTGTTTTGCTCAGATTTTAACGTAAAATGACAAGGGAAAATTTGCCAAGTTGGTGAGAAAAGCGTTGAATGAACAACATTCAACCAGGTAAAGCCGCATCTCCCCCACACTCCCATGGCCCAGTGTGGCTGCTAGAATCAGCAAGGACTCTTCTGCTGACGAATCAGAAACCTCAAGGCCTGAGAGCACAGGGTGATTTTTAATCCAGCATTCTTGCCTCCTTTCCATCAGTACCAGAAAGTGGTAAGTTTCTACAGGTAGTGTAGAGCATATTTCTTTGGAAAGCATTCAGAAGGATAACAGGACTGCCATAGTCAACAGAAAAAACACCAGCTAGAGTTAAACCGTTTCAGAGCCAGCATCCTTAACAATATTAAAACATGAGAAAATTTAGCGGAAAAATAGGGGAAGAAAATGGGTAGTGAGGGTCGCTCTGAACACAGATTAGAAGTTGAAAGTGTCTTTTTAAGCATAAAATTAACTTGCAGTAACAATTTTAAACTGCTGCTGCTTTTGATATAGAATAGGCTTTAGATAATAGCTAAGTGTCGAGTTAAAACGTTGGGAATGCTGAAGATGACAGATAGTGTCATATCTTAATTGCAACATTTAATTGAATATTTATATGACATGGCAGAACAGTAACTTCTAGGTTTTCCAGATTTTGTTTCATTTTAAATGCATGTTCTTTTAAGTGGCAAAATACTCAGATGACTTAACGGAAATAGTCAGATGACTGAACAGAACACAGTATCATAAATGTGTACATCAGCAAGCAAGTCAGAGATGCATGCCCTCTTCTCCTTTTATTCTTTCCAGAGTCCTGGAGGAATAAACTCAAAAATACTTTCTTAGGGTTCATATTATCACCAGAGAAGACTAAACCATATATGGTCTCATAAAGGAAACCTCAGTGCCCTGTCAAGTATGTTCTCACAAACCCTTGCCATGCTAAATTTATGACAAATTATTGACGAAAGTTACTTGTGAAATCACCAGGGAGGAAATCACATCTTTTTAGCCTGAAAGATACATTGGCGAATATGAACTGCCACATGCACTTTGACATAAGCAGCAGCTCCTCATTTGTCTAGAGTGTCATAGTTCAGTAGCTACACCTTTGGTCAGATGTGCTGTGGCAGACCCCAGATGACTCAAGAAATACATCCTTCCTCATTAGTTATATAGTCATGAAATGACCTTTAGGAAAGATAATAAAATTCTAATGGAAAAAAAAAAACAAAACAAAAAAAACCTGTGTCTTCGGATCTATTTTCCTTATTTAGGATTTGACACACTGTTTTGGCTTACAGATAAAATGACTTATGTTCAAAATCCCCGAACAGGCAAAATAACCTTGTTTATGATATTCCCAGTTGTCCCCTCATCACCTGGGAGCTGCAGAACCAGCCAACTCACATGTTAACATATTAACAGTATTCAGGAATGAGCTACTTGCTAAAGGGCAGCAGGAGGGGCTGAGCACAGAGAAAAGCATAGGAAATTGTTGGGCAGACAGATTTGTTGTTTTCATGAGTAACAATTACAAGTGTCAGCCAGAAAGACAAACCCTCTTGCTGGGATTCACTCGTCCATGAGATCTGTGTTGTAATAATCTAAAATTGGCTGGAACTTTATCACCTTAATAATGCTTTATCAGTGAGGGGTCATTACCCACCGTTCTTTGACCTTTACGCAGAGACCGATGCATTGTGTCTCTATCCCCATTTGACATTGCACTTGTAGTCATTTGAAAAATGGTAACTCACGAGACCTTACATGCAGTTGTAGCATCTTGCAGAAATGATACATTAGTTCTTTGTTCAGTTGTGCCTTTTTGAAAAAAAAAATATTCCCATTACAGGAAAGAAAGATAATCCATAGGAAAGGGATATATGGCAGATTATGGGAGAATAATCAATTTTTAACTCTCCTTTTGATACTGATATTAATGGTTAATATTCTGCATTTCAGAGGCTTTTGCAAAAATTATTAGCATTCTACTGATACTGCAGACCTTCATAATGTTGTTGTGACATTTAAAAAAATAGCTGTGAATAAATCAAGGATCCTCTGGAATACTCTGTGAAAGTGCAGAGCAATTGGAACAGCGGTTGTCAAAGAATCAAGAATCATATACTAGTTTGGGTTGGAAAGGACCTTAAGATTACTTAGTTCCAGCCCTCCTGCCATGGGCAGGGACACCTCCCACTAAACTATGTCACCCAAGACTCTGTCCAAACTGACCTTGAACACTGCCAGTGATGGAGCATTCAACACTTCTTTGGGCAACCCATTCCAGTGCCTCACCACTCTAACAGGAAAGAACTTCTTCCTTTTATTTAACCTGAACTTCCCCTGTTTAAGTTTGAACCCATCATTGAACCTTATCCTATAAATACAATCCTGATGAAGAATCCTTCTCCAGCATCCTTGTAGCCTGCTTCAGATACTGGAAGCTGCTCTGAGGTCTCCACGCAGCCTTCTCTTCTCCAGGCTGAACAGCCCCAACTTTCTCAGCCTGTCTTTATACAGGAGGTGCTCCAGTCCCTGATCATCCTCGTGGCCTCCTTTGGTCTTGCTCCAACAGTTCCATGTCCTTCTTATGTTGAGGACACTAGAACTGCACAAAGTGCTGCAAGTGGGGTTTCATGAGAACAGAGTAGAGGGGGAAGATCATTTCCTTTGACCTGCTGGTCACAGTTCTTTTGAAGCACCCCCACACATGGGGGTTTTGTGGGCTGTGAGCGCACACTGAAGCCGGCTCATGTTCAGTTTCTCATCAATCAACACTCCCAAGTCCTTCTCCTCATGCTGCTCTGAATCTCTTCTCTGCCCATCCTGCACCTGTGCCTGGGATTGCTCTGACCCAGGTGTAAGACCTTGCACATCACATTGTTGAACTTCATGAGGTTAGCACTGGCCAACTCTCAAGTGAGTCAAAGTCCCTCTGGATTCCATCCCTTCCCTCGAGTGTACCAACCAAACCACATAGCTTGGTGTCATCGGCAAACTTGCTGAGGGCGCATCAATACCACTGTCCATGTTGCCAACAAAGATGTTGAAAGGAATTGGTCCCAACACTGACCACCTAAAGGACACCACTCATTACCCATTTCCCGTTGGACATTGATCCATTCATTGCAACTTTCTGCATGTGGCCATCTAGCTAATTCTTTGCCCACCACGTGGTCTATGCATCAAATCCGTGTCTTTCCAGTTTAGAGACAAGGGTGTCATGTGGGACAGTGTTGAACGCTTTGCACAAGTCTGGGTAGATGACGTCAGCTGCTTTGTCCCTGTCCATCAGTTCCGTAGCCCCATCATAGAAGGCCACCAAATTGGGTAGGCAGGATGAGAGACTTCAACCACCCTGATCTGTTGGAGGGAAGGTACGGCCCAACACAAGCAATCCAGGAGGTTCCTTCCTGTGTGGAAGACAATTTCCTTCTGCAAGTAATAGAGGAGCCAACACGGAGAGGTGCCGTGCTTGCCCTTGTGCTCACCAACAGGGAAGGGCTCGTTGGAAATGTGATGCTCCAGGGCAGCCTTGGTTGCAGCAATCACAAGATGATCAAAATTGAGATCCTCAGGACAGTGGAAGGGCGTGCAGCAGGCTCACTGCCCTGGACTTCAAGAGAACAGACTTTGGCCTCTTCAGGAACCTGCTTCAGAAGGTTCCATGGGATACAGCCCTAGAGGGCAGCGGGGCCCAAGACTCTTGGTTGATATTCAAGGATCACCTGCTACAAGCTCAGGAGTGTTGCATCCCAACCAGAAGGAAGTGCAGCAGGAGGGCCAGGAGACTTCCTTGGAGAGGGAAAAATGAGGAAAATTCTAAGGAAAAAAAGAGGCTTATAAAATGTAGAAACAAGGACAGGTGGCTGAGAAGAATACAGAGATGTTCTCCGGGAAGCTAGAGACCATGTTAGGAAAGCTAAGGCCCATTTAGAATTAAACTTGGCTAGGGATGTTAAGGATAACAGGAAGGGATTCTATGGGTACGTAGCAAATAAAAGACAGACTAGGGACAATGTAGACCTCCTCCGGAAGCTATCAGGAGAACTGGCTACCCTGGATTTGGAGAAGGCTGAAGTTCTCAATGACGTCTTTGCCTCGGTCTTCACTGGCGAAAGCTCTGACCACGCTGCTCAAGTCTTGGAAGGCAGACGCAGGGACTGTGAGAATGAAGAACTTAGGCCCACTGTAGGAGAGGATCAGGTTCAAGAACATTTTAGGAACCTGAAGTTGCACAACTCCAGGGACCTGATGAAATCCATCCACAAGTCCTTAAGGAGCTGATGAATGAAGTTGCTAAGCCACTGGCCATCATATTTGAGAAATCATGGCAGTCAGGTGAAGTTCCCGATGACTGGAAAAAGGGAAATATAACCCCCATTTTCAAGAAGGGGAAAATGGATGACCTGGGCAATTACAGACCAGTCAGTCTCACCTCTGTGCCTGGCAAAATCTTGGAGCAGATTCTCCTGGAAGGCATGCTAAGGCACATGAAAAACAACGAGGTTCTTGGTGACAGCCAGAGGGCTTCACTAAGGGGGAATCCTGCCTGACCAATTTGGTGGCCTTCTATGATGGGGTTACGGAACTGATGGACAGGGGTAGAGCAGTTGATGTCATCTACCTGGACTTGTGCAAAGCGTTCTACACTCTCCCAACATGACATCCTTGTCTGTAAATTGGAGAGACATCAGTTTGATAGATGGATCACTCAGTGGATAAAAAACAGGAGGGATGGGACTTGGGTGTGCTGGTCGATGAGAAAATGAATGTGAGCCAGCTTCAGGGTGCCCTTGCAGCCCAGAAAGCCAACCGTATCCTGGGCTGCATCAAGAGGAGCGTGACCAGCAGGTCGAAGGAGGTGATCCTGCCCCTCTACTCTGCTCTCATGAGACCTCAAGCAGTTCTGGTGTCCTCAATATAAAAAGGACATGGAACTGTTGGAACAAGGCCACAGGAGGCCACAAGGATGATCAGGGGACTGGAGCACCTCCTGTATGAAGACAGGCTGAGAAAGTTGGGGCTGTTCAGCCTGGAGAAGAGAAGGCTGCGTTGAGACCTCATAGCAGCCTTCCAGTATCTGAAGGGGGCCTATAGGGATGCTGGAGAGGGACTCTTCATTAGGGACTGTAGTGACAGGACAAGGGTTGATGGGTTCAAACTGAAACAGGGGAAGTTTAGATTGGATATAAAGAAGAAGTTCTTTACTGTAAGGGTGGTGAGGCCCTGGAATGGGTTGCCCAAGGAAGTTTTGAATGCTCCATCCCTGGCAGTGTTCAAGGCGAGGTTGGACAGAGCCTTGGGTAAGATGGTTTAGTGTGAGGTGTCCCTGCCCATGGCAGGGGGGTTTGGAACTAGATGATCTTAAGGTCCTTTCCAACCTTCTATGATTTCTATGATTTCCCCTTAGTGAAGCCATGCTGGTTGTCACCAGCCACCTCGTTGTTTTTCATGTGCCTTAGCATGACTTCCAGGAGAATCTGCTCCAAGATTTTGCCAGGCACAGAGGTGAGACTGACTGGTCTGTAATTGCCCGGGTCATCCATTTTCCCCTTCTTGAAAATGGGGTTATATTTCCCTTTTTCCAGTCATCAGGAACTTCACCTGACTGCCATGATTTTCCAATTTCTTGGACAGTGGCTTAGCAACTTCAGTCATCAGCTCCTTGAGGACTCGTGGATGGATTTCATCAGGTCCCTGGAGTTGTGCAACTTCAGGTTCCTAAGATGTTCTCAGATCTGGTCCTCTCTTACAGTGGGCCTAAGTTCCTCATTCTCACAGTCCCTGCATCTGCCTTCCAAGCCTTGAGCAGAATGGTCAGAGCATTTGCCAGTGAAGACCTGAGGCAAAGACGTCATTGAGAACTTCAGCCTTCTCCAAATCCAGGGTAGCCAGTTCTCCCATTTCCTTCAGGAGAGGACCCACATTATCCCTGGTCTGTTTTTTTGCTGGCCTATAGGAGCCCTCCCTGTTATCCTTGACATCCCTGTTCCGATAAATGATGCTTTGTCAGAATCAAATAGTGATCACTGCTGTTATTTTCTTTTTAACAAGTTGATTTCATGGAGAGATATTTGGTTAAATCTGAAGTACCTCAGCATAATGTGTTTTTTAAAGTTAATTCAAAAATAAGAGTTTTAAAGGATTTTACTTTTTTTATGTGTTCTAAAAAGCTTGGTTGCTTTTTGGTTTGTTTTTTGGTTTTTTTTTTTTTTTTCCTTTAGAACTTGGTCTAAACTTTAGAACTATGGTCTAAGTATGCAATCATTCGAAAGACATCCATTGTAGAAGAGAAATTCTCTTTCCAATTTCCAATCACCTGTACAAGATTTATACATGTTACAGTCCATTTTACTGACAAGGGGATACAACTTAGACAAAAGAGTGTGTTTAACTGAATTTTCTCTTACTGGAAGATTTCAAGGCTATTTGATATTTCTTCTTTAGAACATAATGCTACTATTCTACAATTCCCACAGCTGCTTAAGGGACACATTGAAAATACATTTTAAAAGTTTCTTTAACTGAACAGCTTCAAAGATATCTACTTAAGCTATTTTGTTTCTTCTTTAAAATTTTCTCTCGTCTCATTCTTTTACCATTTTTCTCAGCCACACTCTTCTAAGGTTTTGCTCATAGCATAATTGAGGGCAGCAGAAAAATTCCAATATCAAGACAGCCTGTACAAGCTTTTCTTAATGTTCCCTGAGTTCTCTCCTGTTGTAATTTTTATCTTTTATTATTGTCATTGCGTATTTCCTTGCTCCCTGGTGTTTATGAGATTCTTGGCTTCTCTTTTGTGGCTTTCTTCTATGGTTTCCAATTCTTTGTGATGTTCAATGAGTCGATGATCTTGTGAGATTGCACAGAAAGGATATTGATGTGTTATGATATCATAACAAGGCTGCCAAATGAGTTACAAATGAGATACAAAATAAGTACTTAGAATTCTACTTTTGACAAGATTACTTTATATAAATTAGATATTAACATAGATTTGGCAGAAGCTGGTTTACCTGATGTAGAAAACTATAGGGAGTGGGCAAATCAAGAAGAATAATCAATAGCAAACCATATTAACTTATTTTTACAAATCATTTATGAGTATTCTTGGCTTTTTTTCTTTTTTGTTAGGTGTACAAAATTATTAGCTGAAGCATTTATGAAGATTATTTATACCTATAGACTGTTTGCAAATTGTATTGTATGATTACTGTAATTAGTTATGATATATAATTAGTCACCTAAATCACACTATATGGTAATAAATAATAACTATGGCTGAATAAGGCCATATTATATGGCATTAATTAACTGTTATTATAATACATTATTATATATTTTTATACAATATTACAATGATAGCTATGTTTAATAATTATTAATATAAAGTATATTGTATGAGTTATGATGTTGCTACACTACAATACATTCTTATTATACAATATAAATATTATTATACTATATTACTTAACTATTTAATGTAAAACTGAAGTTGTATTTTAGAAGAAACAAATGAACCTTGTTTATAACCTGTTCAAAGAAGACTGAGATCTACAATTTGCTTTTTTAAAATAAGTTATTTTTCTCATAGCTCTCTGATACAACCTCACTGCACCGATCTAACTATGGTTCACTGACAGATGCAGTATCCTCCATCAGGAAAAAGTGAGCTCGAATCCCCTAAAAGGATTATTTTTATATCATATTCAAGTGATATATTATCCAAGACTTGCATTAGCTAAGCTGTTGTTGCTTTTTATTTTACAGTCATACGTGATAACCATATTTTAGTTTTTCAAATGCTGTGCACTAAAGTTCATATGTTTAAAGCACAGTGGTAATAAATAAAATATGAGATATACAGAAATTGAGGGGGTTTACACCAAAATGTTTCATAAGATTATCAAGGAAGTAGTATTCCTTAATTAGGAATTTTTAAACGATTAAAGATGATTCTTTATTAATAAATATATATCTGATTTCTGTCAAAAAAATAAATATGTAAAGACTCTACTGAAATTATGTTCAGATAAACAACTGAAAGCAAAGATTGCATGAAAAGGCTTCTGCAGTCTGTGCTTTATTTTGTTTCAACAATTACAGATTTTACTCCTATGAAGTCCACCAATTTTAAAAATGCACAAAATATTAAAGAAAAAATGTGATGCATATCTTTCATCTTTCTACTTGCATTTACTCTTTAATGTTGAGTGATTGATTGGCACTGGAATTCAGTATTAAAAACTACACTCCTCAGAGGTGTTGGATCAGTTCTGGTTTGGAGCTGCCTCAGAAGATGCAGTTAATTTTACTATCTACTGGAACCCTGAAACAATCCGATAACTTCTACTTGTTGGCATGGTTTGTGCAATTCAGCATTACATTCATCATGTTCAACCTGGAGAAGAGAAGGCTGCATGGTGACCTCACAGCAACCTTCCAGTATCTGAAGGGGGCTACAAGGATGCCAGAGAGGGACTCTTCATCAGGGACTGTAGCAATAGGACAAGAGGTAATAGGTTTAAACAGCAGAAGTTCAGGTTAGATGTAAGGGAGAAGTTCTTTATTGCGAGGGTGGTGAGCCACTGGAACAGGGTGCCCAGAGAAGTGGCAAATGCTCCATCCAGTGTTCAAAGCCTTGGGCAACATGGTCTAGTCCATGTCACCCAAGTACCATATGAGGTATCCCTGCCCATGACAGGCGGTTGGAACTGGATGATCTTAAAATCCTTTCCAACCGAAACCATTCTATGATATTATGATTCCATGTTGCAACACAGATACTGGAGATTTTTCTGTATGGATTTGGAATCTGAGACACCACCCTGTTTGAGAAAAGATGCAAGGTAGAAGTGACATGCTCATCAGGTTAGAAGGACATTGGCAGTACTGCAGAGAGCATGGGACTGGGCCAAGAAAGAATAGAAATAGCAAATATGAAAGTGAAATTGCTCTCTGTTCTTTTTTAAAAAAAAAATTGTAAAGATGATGCAGAGGGAAGAAGAATTGAAACATCCTATCAGTGCTCACGATGATAAGAGAATCTCGTAAATAGGCCTGAAGAAACATGGTGGGTATCATCACAGGTGTGGCAAAGCCACACAGATATTTGCTTAAAAGCCATTTTCATACGGATGTTTGACTTCACATTTGACTCTTTGTCAGCTAATTTAATGGTTCATAGTCTCACCTTAAAATACATTCACCATTAGAATAGCCTATATCCTTACAATCATATACTTTGTGTCTTTCTTCTCTACTACATATAGAAATGTATGCATATACTCACGTGTATAATTTGAAATTAGATGACCCTAAATTGTATTCATCCAAGTGGTCAAGTGATCTTGGTAAGACCAGTTAATTGCACATATGTGTGAGGGCAATCTCAACACAGTTTATATGTATGCTTAAGTATTTTGCTTATCCAGGTCTAAATGGAAAGTACATTTATTTTGATAATTAACAGTTTCTCAGACTACTTTTTGTATCATGAAACATTTGCCATGCTGAAAATATTTGTTATGACAAGAAAATAAAAATATTGAAATACACAATGTCTCCTAATTTACAGATACTGATTTCCTAAAAAAAAAAAAAAGTATTTTTTGAGGGAATAGGTTTAAAAAAACCTAATGATATTTTTTGGTATTTGTACTTTCTTTGACTTTAAAGCAGGATATGCAGAGCAATCATGTGGAGGAGTTACCTGTGTCAATGGTTTAGGTTGCTTTCAGAACTGACTTTCTATAGTATTCAAATATTTGACATTTCTGTACCAAAACTACAGAACTACTCTGACAAATTATTGTGTCAGAATCCTAGCCCATCATTATTCCAATTGATTTTGTAAAATATTCTGACCTTTACAATCATTCCTACGTGCTCTTGTATGTAATACTGCCAGGATTATTCACTAAAACTTGCTTATGCATTGTGACACTAAAGACAGTAAGATTAAATTCAGCATGCACTCATAATACAAGGATTGTACCTTGTATTAGAAAATTAAGCGCTTGGAAGTGTTACAGAAATACTGCTTTTAAATGATTCATCATATATTTAATAATAATCACTTTTTTAAAATATACATTTCTATTCTTTGAAAGCTTGCCAGAGCTGTAGGTTAACAGTCAAGGTTTATGTATTCTGCTCTGAGTATTGCCAGTGTATTCCTTGCTGTACTTGAAGCAGTTCAGCAATTTTCCCTAATTTTAATATAACAATAGAAATTTTGCATTGTTAAGATTTGCCTCATCTTGGGGGTAAGAATATGTGCTGCAAAGGACTCAACATTCAGCATCCTAATTGTGCTGAAGGGTTTCCTTCAGAGCAGTTTGGTTCTGTGAACTAAATGCCTGCCAGCACCACTCCAGGTACCTTCCCAGTAAACATTGTCTGCTTCCCTTTCCATACATGCTGCAATTTCTCTTCAATGCACAACAGAGCATGAAAGTAGGGACAGTTTGGAGGGTGGCCTCAAAGGCACCTGATTCAAACTAAAATGCTGACATCAACACTCATCAAATAAAAGACACAAATTAAATTTCTTCTGGTTGACCACGAGTATGCTGGGAAAGTTCAAAATGAGCTCTGAGCTCCTGAGTTTGTTCTGTGCTGAAAGTACGAAACCTTCCTTCCTGTTAACAAGGAATTACAGAGTTAAAATTTGGCAGAAGTCTTATTGGCACAAACGGGAAATGCTTTCAGGAAA
The DNA here is from genome assembly GCF_034315485.1 of Pezoporus occidentalis. Classification (NCBI taxonomy): domain Eukaryota; kingdom Metazoa; phylum Chordata; class Aves; order Psittaciformes; family Psittacidae; genus Pezoporus; species Pezoporus occidentalis. The sequence goes on from NW_026915268.1 coordinate 2,248,314, forward strand.
ACAGACATCCGGAGTGGCTGCTGTAAACCAAAGAAGCACTATTACATCGTGGCACAAGACTGCCTCTTAAACATTCCTCTTACAAAAGGAATACACAATAGACATAACCTAATGGATTTTGAATTCCCGAATGAAGGACAGATGCATTGACAATCGACAAGGGGCAAGTCTCCCTGTAGTATTGTTTGTAGCTAGAAATAACTTCAGATACTTGAAGGTAATTTCTACTGCCAGTTCTGCACACCTGGAACTGTGGAACACCATTAAAGTGAGAGAATGTAGCACCTCTGTTCTCAAGCTATTTGGGAAACTAATTGTTTCCTAGAAAAGGGAGTTGAAACATTTGAAAATAAATGAGGAGCCAGTTTCAGTTCCAGTCTTTTTTTTCCTTTTCTTCTTTTTTTTTTTTTTTTTGTCAGCTACAGATACTCTTTGTAAACAATTTAAACAATTCTTACTTGCATCAGCTTGTGCTCAGTAGGTATTGCTTTCAACAATGCCTTGAACTTTAATAAGCTGGTACCCACAGCTTGTGCCATATTGCTTCAAGAATTGAAAGCTTGTGACTAAAATAAAAAAGAAGGTCATAGGATTTTAAGTGCCACCCAGAAGCAAAAGTTATATTAGAATGATTCCTGGTTTCTTTTTTATAATTATAAGAAAATAATGGTTTGCTTTAATTTCCTCAGCCCTGTTCCTTTATTCTAAAACTTCCTTTACTCTTTTTTTTTTTTTTTGGTTGGTTGGTTGGTTGGTTTTGGTTTTGTTTGTTTGGGGTTTTCTTGGTTTTGGAGGGGGATCTGGGGTTCATTAATTATGTGCAAATCTGAAGATCATTAATGTACTGCATGTTCTTTGAACTTCTGCCTGGATCACAAAACACTGCCAGCTTCTAAGTACCAGATGCAAAGTTACAGCCTCATGCTCACTATGCCCTCCTGCATTGCTAATAAAGAAGTTTTGTTATTAATATCGATATTTAGATTTAGTTTCCTATTCAAAATACCTAACACTGCCTAGATCTGAAACACGGGCAAAACCAGAGGCAAAGGCCACAGTGACATCTGATTAAATAGAGGTAAATCCACAGACTTCTCTGCAGTTTTATTCACTTAACCAAAGGTCCAAATAAGTGCTTGCATATTTGTTTGAATGACTCCTGGATTATGAGTGAGACAAAGCAGGAAAACTTGGCTGAAATTTGCCGAGGTAAAGGACGCCTTCAACCCCAGAGAGTGGGGAAGCAGCGCGCCCAAGGGCCTCCACCCTCATCGGCAAAGAGACTCCAGAGGAACCCCAAGTCCTCCGCAGGGCTCGCCCAGGAGCCGGCAGCGCTGCTGACTCGCAGGGGCTGCGCCGTCCCTCCTGGCCCCGCTCCGCAGCGGATAAACACCGGCAGCTGAGGCAGGGGAGCGGGCAGCGGAGGAGCTCCGCTCTGTCTGCCCCCAGCGCCACAGACCCGATGAGACGGGAGGCTGCAGCGCAGAGCTCGGGGTGTAGAGGGTACCTGCGCTGGCCTCTTGAGGCAAGGGTGTGCAATGGGCAGGGCTGCCCTCGGTGCTCTAGTGGGGATCCTCCGGCAGCAGGGGCTGAGCTGCGGGACGCTGTCAATGGACTAAGGGATATTAGGGAAGATGAGAGGGAGCTGGACTGATTGCTCCAGGCCCGAACTGTGCAGGGGCCACAAGCGTCCAACCTAGCACAAGCAGAAAAGACCAAGGACATTAATCCAGGGAGCTGGGAACTTGCAGCCAAAAAAATAAAACCCAACAAGAAGGGGAGGAAGAGGACAATTAAAAGCAATGGGCTTCCAACAAAACCCAACATCCACACCCAGAGCAGCTTCATAGCTCTGCAGGGGGCTAACAGGGAAACACCTAGCACACCAAAGGAGCAGCCAATTGCTGCACCAGTAAAGAGGATCACCACCTGCGTCCAGGAAGAAGCAGTGGGTCACAATAGCAGGTGACTCCACTTTGAAAGGCACAGAGGCACCCATCTGTCTGCCTGACACAGTCTCAAGGAAAGTGTGTTGACTGCAGGGGCTCAGATCAGGGATGCTGCTGAGAGGCTGTCTAGTAAGTCCTGCTGACACGCACTTCTAGTCATCCATTTGGGTGCCAGTGATACTGACAGCAGCCGTCTGGGAAGCATTTAGAAGGACTACAGAGAGACTGGAGATGGGTAACCAGTGGTGTCCCTCGGGGGTCCATGTTGGGACCTATCCTGTTTAGCATCTTTTTCAGGACATGAACAGTGGGATTGAGTGCACCCTCAGCAAGTTTGTGATGACACCAAGCTGTGTGGTTCAGTTGCTATGCTGTAGGGAAGGGATGGAATCCAGAGGGACCTTGACATGCGTGTGAGGTGGGCTGATGCCAACCTCATGAAGTTTAATCATGCCAAGTGCAAGGTCCTACACCTGGGTCGGAGCAATCCCAGGCACAGCTACAGGTTGGGCAGAGAAGAGATTCAGAGCAGCCCTGTGGAGAAGGACTTGGGGGTGTTGGTCGATGAGAAAATGAACATGAGCCGGCTTCAGTGTGCGCTCACAGCCCAGAAACCAACCGTATCCTGGGCTGCATCAAAAGGAGCGTGACCAGCAGGTCAAAGGAGGTTGATGGGTTCAAACTGAAACAGGGGAAGTTTAGATTGGATATAAGGAAGAAATTCTTTCCTGTTAGGCTGGTGATGCACTGGAAGGGGCTGCCCAGGGAGGTTGTGAATGCTCCATCCCTGGCGGTGTTCAAGCCCAGGTTGGACAAAGCCTCGGGTGACATGTTCTAGTGTGAGGTGTTCCACCCCCCTGCACATAGCAGGGAGTTGGAACTGAAGGGTCTTAAGGTGTTTTCCAACCCAAACCATTCTGTGATTCTGTGAAATTGTCAAGGCATGGAAATGCCTCTTTTCCTATTTGGTTTGGGTTGGTTTTAGTGAATATGAATAACCTTTTCACAATAATTAATAATTTCAGATTTTACTGGTAACGAGACAATATTCATTTACCTGAAAGTAGAAAGTATAGAAAAAAAAAAGAAAAAAAGAACAGCAAAACTTTTTAAAAGTAATTGTGTGTTTTTTTTTTTTTAAATAGTGTTTGCTTTGTTCTAACATTTGAAAGAATATTTCTGAGATTATTGTATGTGATTGCCTGTTTGGATGAACTGCGTAGTAGAAGGATACTGAAACATGCTATTTGCATCATACTTCTATATAAAATTATACACTTACTCAGTGTTTGCTAATGAAATTGAACTGAATATTCAGGATGAGACCATCTAAAGATTAGCTTGCACTGGAAAGAAAATTTTTCTCACTGTTAATACTACTAATACATATTGATAGGTAAGAAATAGAGTAGCTAACTGGAACATATGGTTGGCATCATTAGAAAAGAGTCCTGTCTCCATGCCAAAATGTTATTGAATACTGCTGTAAAGGACTTGTTAATTGTGGACATCCTCAAAGGACCAGCTGATCATTAAGGCTTTAGTGCCTTTTCCAGCTGCAGTACATAAGGGATATGTAATTATTGGTGAGGCTGAGAGTGCTACTACGTGAAACACAAACTTCTCAACCTGCATGCAGTGAAACCTCTGTGTGTGCTAAGCTCTGAATGAACAGATCAGAGTTCTAACAGCTACTTTCCTTGCAGGGCTTGCTGTTCTTCCTGGCAGTAGGAAGCCGCTGTTGTACCTGATGCAAACACACTGTTGGAGCCTGTGGTGAGTGTTTGATTTCTGTGTTGTGGGGTCCTTTGCCACCAGCCTGTGAGCAGTGCTTTATGGACCATGGCTGTAACCTCTTTGGAAGAGGCAGTGGCCCGACAGCTTTCTCTGGAAGTCAGAATTAGTTATGCACTGCTTGATCCATGTACTTGATACTGGTTGTGTTCAAGTGTATAAGAGAAGTTAACTTTATGTAAACATTTCTGCTTAGCTGAGAACATGCACTGATGAGTGTTTCCTGAGGTGTAATATTTGAATATGCTGATGAGTTAGATATGTTGAACTTGCATACATGTACTGATGTTACATGGAAAAGCATAAGCTTTAGTAGATTTGTCTAATGATAACTTACACTTTTTTTCCCAAAGAACACATTTAAACACCACTCCACGCACTCCCTAATAGTAGCATTTTTAGGAACATATGAAGACTTGGATGAGCAATTTTCAGAACCATTATAAATGGAAGTGCAGAGTAAGGAGCTGTGTTTAAATCAACAGAAAGAAATTATTCATTTTCTTTCATGTTTTTTTAGGATTTTTTTCAAATTAGGATTCTTTTTTTATGTAATGAAGATATGCAAATACACTTTATGATCTTTAATTTAACATGGAAATGAACTAAAAAGAGCATTTCGGTCTCTCTGAATTTGCATTGCATAATTGCATTTTAATAAATTAACTGCAATTCACAGACCTAGAATGAATTTGAAACTAATAGCTGAACACTCGCCATGTGTTGTTCTCATTTTGGTTTCCATACAAGACTCTGTTACCTAGAAATTATATTCTTGGTTTCAGTGGCGAAAGGATAATGTGTACAGTAACAAAATTACAAATAGTTGTAATATATAAATGATTGTCTGCAAAATACCACTGTTCAATGCCTTCTATTTGTGTCCCAGTTCCCTTTCTGTTCCTAGAGACCAGAGTAATCGTGAGACAATTGGGGAACCTGTTTAGGCAGTCATGCTAAATTTGGATTGTCCTGCTCCTCGCAGAAAAAGACATTGTCTCCTTACTTCTATGTCATGTAGTCAATCTTTGTCTTTTGCAATTAAATGTAAGAAACAGTAATAACAAGTCTTGTCATGAAAGTCTGGACAGCATGAATAAAAATTTGGTGCAGTTTCTCTTTCAAAGGACTGTGCTTATTCCTCCCCTAGCAAGACAGCTAAATTAGAATAATGATTTGTTCATTGTAGGAGATATGGCATCGCTCTTTGAGGTATATGCTGTGTGTTAAATACTTTTCTTAGCTCTGACTCAGAAGGTGCCAGCAATGCAGTCTGATTCCATGTTCTCCTCTACAGGCTCTGACAAAACTTCTTACAAAAGTTTTATTAGGAAACTGAGCAGCCAGGGTGTCGTGATTCAACCCCAGCCAGAAACTATGCCCCACAGAGCCCTGCTGGGGTAGGGGAGAGAATGAGAAAAGTAAAGGTGAAAAAACTCATGGATAGAGATAAAGACAGTTTAATAGGGAAATTAAAAGCTGCACACACAAGTAAAGCAAAACAAGCAATTCATTCACCACTTCCATGGGAAGGCAAGTGCTCAGCCATCCCCAGGACAGCAGGGCTCTCTGGGAAGACAAGCACTATTACTCCCACCATCCCCTGCTATCCTTCTTCACCCAGCTTTATATGCTGAGTATGAGGTGTAGAATATCCCTTGGGTCATTTCCCCCCACCCCCCTCACTGGTGGGGTGAGGAGCAGAAAAGGCCTTGGGTATGTGTAAGTACTGCTAAGCAGTAACTAAAACATCCCTACGTGATCAGCAGTTTCCAGCACAAATCCAAACCATAGCCCCATAGTAGGTACTGTGAAGAAAATTAACTCTGCCCCCGCCAAAATTGACACACAGGGCAGTAGAGGGGAAAACATAGCTTAATAAATAATTCCTAAAAGATAAGGAAGGCAGAGTAGGAATAAAAGGGAATTTCTTATGATGATAATAACCTTACAGTATGTTATTCTTACAACTGGCCAGGTTTTCCAGCCAGCTTCCTCTTCTGTTTATGCTGTTATTTATACTGTTCAATAATTTAAGAAGACCATACAATGACATAATTTATTAGACTCTTCGAAGAAAAGTTGTAAATGGGGTTTCTCCATAGATCTGGAGTTTGTGTGGGTGGTTTGTGTTGTATGATGGCATTATGGGGTCCCCTGCCAGAGCGTATGAAGGCTTGGTATCAGAACATTTTGCAGAGTGCATGTCATAGGGCCTTAAACTACAGGACGGTGCATTTGACCAGAAGGTAGATATCTAAACATTTGGTTGATGTGCCACACTCCTTTCACCAGGAGGTTGTTCAACTATGATTGCTCCTGCTTTCATAATAGAGGATATAATACTTCATATTGTTCCTGTTTGACTTCTATAAACCAACTTTCATATGCTAAGAGTTGAGATAAGCACTACTTGTACTTCATTTTACATTTCCTCACTCTCTGAGTCAAACTGTCATCTTGGCTTGGAGTCAACCAGAGACTCATAAGTTAAAGGTTATAAAAAACTTGAAGATTACTTCAGGTATGAGATTACATTTGCTAGTTGTAGATGGAAGTGTCCTAGTCTTTCATAAAGTAACATTGCGAGTTACTGGCATTAGCATCATTAATGCCTTTTTGAAGGGACTTTTTTGTGATTTGGGTTGGGGATTTTTTGTTTTGTTTGTACTGGTTTTGACATTTTACTGCAAACTATGCTAAACTCTTGTTTTAGAGCAAGCATCACAGAACACATCTGGCAAAATGGAGTCTGCTTGTGCTGATTCATTCTCTGTATTATTGCATGTAATGATGCTAAGTGGACGAAAAGGAAGTATGAATAAGAGTGATAAGATTAAGTTGGCAGATGCGTATATTGAACATGTCTGATAAAATCTTGTATTAAAAGGCTTTAATGGTCTTTGATTTTTAGTAGCACTTTATCTCTTTTATGAAATATAAATTATCCTAGTTATTAGTGGTTTTAGAAAAATACAAGTTAAATTACAGAAATAATCATATGCCTCTGGTATTTATTTTTCTCATTATCAAACCTATCACAAACACTGTACTAATATACAACAGGAACATAGGTGTCTCCTGATGTTCTTATGTGCAGGTACCTTGACTATTAACCTAATTGCCTGGCTACTTAGACTGTGGAGGGGGAGAAAAGGGATTTAGGTCACAGTACCATAGTTTAAGGTCATTTATAAATAAAAAAGGTTAACAATTTACACTTTGAGTAGACTTCTGACTGTCTTGGGGTTGTATAGCTAGCTCTGCTATGATGTGTAATCATAGCATCTCTCAAATAGTTAAAACAGAAATAATGAGTACAGTCTTGCTATTCCAGAAAAAATAAACTTTGTTTGTAGGAACTTTGTATGTAGAGCTCACCAGGGATGTTGTCTGTGTTTAAGGGAACAAATTATTTCATAGAATCATAGAATCATAGAATAATTAGGGTTGGAAAGGACCTTAAGATCATCTAGTTCCAACCCCAATGCCGTGGGCAGGGACTCCTTACTCTAAATCATATCACCCAAGGCCTTGTCCAACCTGGTCTTGAACACTGCCAGGGATGGAGCATTCACAATGTCCCTGGGCAACCCATTCCAGTGCCTCACCACCCTAACAGGAAAGAATTTCTTCCTTATATCCAATCTAAACTTCCCCTGTTTCAGTTTTAACCCATTACCCCTTGTCCTATCACTATAGTCTCTAATGAAGAGTCCCTCCCCAGCATCCCTATAGGCCCCCTTCAGATACTGGAAGGCTGCTCTGAGGTCTCCACGCAGCCTTCTCTTCTCCCGGCTGAACAGCCCCAACTTCCTCAGCCTGTCCTCATACAGGAGGTGCTCCAGTCCCCTGATCACCCTCATGCCCCTTCTCTGGGCTTGTTCCAACAGTTCCATGTCCTTTTTATGTTGAGGACACCAGAACTGCACACAATGCTCCAGGTGAGGTCTCACAAGAGCAGAGCAGAGGGTCAGGATCACCTCCTTCGACCTGCTGGTCACGCTCCTTTTGATACAGCCCAGGATACGGTTGCTTTCTGGGCTGCGGGCACAAACTGAAGCTGGCTCATGTTCATTTTCTCATCGACCAACACCCCCAAGTCCTTCTCCTTGGGCTGCTCTGAATCTCTTCTCTGCCCAACCTGTAGCTGTGCCTGGGATTGCTCTGACCCAGGTGTAGGACCTTGCACTTGGCATGGTTAAACTTCATGAGGTTGGCATCAGCCCACCTCACAAGCGTGTCGAGGTCCTTCTGGATTCCATCCCTTCCCTACAGTGTCGCAACTGAACCACACAGCTTGGTGTCATCACAAACTTGCTGAGGGTGCACTCAATTCCACTGTCCGTGTCAGCGACGAAGATGTTGAACAAGACCGGTCCCAACACCAGTCCCTGAGGGAGACCAATTACAGTTTGACCTCATACCATGCACCAGGGAGATCTTTTTGCCATTACTAGTATCAGTTTGGCCTTGTGCATCAGAAGAGAGTTCTGAAAAGCACTTGGAACAGCACAGATATGCCTCTCCCCACACACACGTCATTCTGTTATTTTTGGTTATCGATATTGGTATGTAATATGCATTAAGGCCTAGAAGGTTAGTCATTTGAAATACAGAAATGGATCTGTTCAGACTGCAGTGTACATCAAATATGCATAACTATTGACTTTCATGGTGGAGAAGGTATTTTGGTTGTCATTTGGTTTGTTGGTTATTTTCTGGTTTGTTTTGTTTTGGCTTTTTTTCAATAAAATACAAAAATACCTATATTAGATAGTGTACCATTATTAAATTTCCCCCTAGAGTTAGATTTGGTGATTGAGACACCTGAATTTCCATCATTCCTGGGGAAAATCAGCAATTACATGTCTTGATATTCCTGATATCTGCTCCTTGCTCAATGTACAAGTGTAACACAAGCATTATTGGATGTTATATGCAAATACTTTCAGGGCCAGGGTACCACAGAATAAGACATATGAGCCATGCCAAATCACAACACATATGTGTATAACTAGAAAAGATAAGTTTTAAACCCAGAAGTCAGCTTAGAAATTCAAATCACTTTAGGGCAAACTTCCCAACTGTCATTCATGGTGAGAGATGTCCCTGATTTTGAGCTACTTTTACCTCTGGCCCATGGACCTGCAGTTGGCTCTCTTTGGCTGTTGTGAATTATTTATGGGAGAACAAACAGAATCATGGAGCTGAGAAGTCCTAAAGTGTTATTGTTGGAAAAAGATGTAATGAGTAAATGAGACACTTAGAAATGTCTTGTGTTTATAAGCTTTTCTTATTTGATTGCTTTCTCTCCTAAAACTCTGGCTGTTAAAAATGTGAAAATTTTATAAATATTAATGGATCTAAAAACTGTTTACTTAATTAAGAATGCATTTGAATTCTGACTATGTACTAATGTTTTATTGTGTGAGCCCATTTTACATTAATTTCCAGTAACTGACCTTTCAGTTTCAAAATTGAAATTTGAAAAATTGTGGCAAACTATGGTAGACAAGTATGTCCTGAATATAATACAGTGTCAAATTCCCATTTACGTATGAACAGCAAACATTCTGTAAATGAGTTTTTCTTAATTGGTTTTCACCAAATTGATATATGGTTGTGTTAACTAATCTGTCATCTATTGCTAAGCAGTACTTCTGTTTAGTTCAATTTTTTTTGGTATATGTGAGCATGTATATACTTATTCTTTTTAAAGTTTTGAAAGGAAAATAACATATGGTGGGGAAAAAAGGAGGATTGCATTTGCATGGCACCAATTTTAATATTTAATTGAATTCCTTTGTGCAAGACCATGGGTCCTGTGTGAAATTTCTGCCCCCAAATTTCTGGGCCCATTTTTTTCTGTACTAAGAAAATAAACATCTGCAGTGTTATCTCAGTAAATGCATAATTTGGTAACTCAGTGTGAAGGAATATGGTGAATTTGTTTCAAGAAAAATATTACTCTAAAATGTTTCGGTCAATGAACAGATTCACCTGCTTAAAAGTAACATGTAAATACTAAGTATATATGAATTAAATGTAGCTGTATTGTCTATGAACACTCAACGACATAACTTTATGCTGTAAACATTAGAATCTGTGACCTAGGTGCACTTTTCCCCAGGAAATAGTCTCCCAGCTTCCAGTGTTGGGAACAGAATATATGGTAGAAGTACTGATGAAAGTTAACCTAAAATGTCTCAGAACTGCTTCTGGCTCCCTGTCAGCAAAAGCAAACGTGTATTTACATGGCCCAGTTGAACTAGAGGATCTGAGCTCACTCAGCAGTGTCCCTCACAAAAAGGTATACAGGAAGTGTTCTGTGCATAACCTACCTCTTACTGGGTGAAGATTATTTTGGGGGTTTTGCAGGTTCTGAGAATTTGCAGGTTCCTAGGAAACACAATGCACTGAAATCCTAATACTAGGGGAAAGGAGGGAACAAATCTTAACGCAGTGGTGGACCACAGTGTATGTATGAAATGGTATTGTTTATTCAAACAAGTAGACAAAATTTTCAGTCTTGTGAACATACTGGAGCTGCAGTCACAGATTGAGGGTGATAATGATTCACATTTCTCTGTTTACCAGTTAATTAAGTTAAATTCAGTGGTGATACTGTTAAACTGCTGCCCAGTCAGAAAAGCACATGTTGGTCAAGTTAATAAGTCATTACTTTATTCATTGCTTAAGCACATGTTGGTCAAGTTAATAAGTCACTACTTTATTCATTACTTGATTTGCAAATAATAATTTGAAGCTATAGTAAATCCCAGCAAAATCTGGAACTAATATAAAGAAACAGGAAAAGGGCTTTCACTAGATCAAGCACTAAAAAATTCCTACATGCTAATGCTGATATCCATATTGCTTATTTTACTCATATAAAAAATACAGTGCAAAGAACAAGACCAATGCAAAGAATGCTGGTATAAAAATAAATTTCTAAATAAGCTACTTTGCACCTGACATTAATAATAGACAAATGTATATCTAGTTTAGTAGTAGGCACATATATATATATATATATATATATATATATATACATGGGCTTTTCTTCCTGACCAGGGACCCAGAAGCAGCTTGGAGAGTCTTGAAATTTTAGGAACATTTTACGGGTATTTTTATAATATATTGTGTTCCCAGTATTGGATGCTGTCATTGGGGAAAACTGAGGAAAGCAGCTTTACCAGAAATGCAATATATCTGCTCAATATTATCATTGTCTTGATAGATGTGACATCACCTGAAGTCATTCATCAGCTGCCCTAAATATTTCAAGAAATTAAATACTTTGTAGTGACTACTGTAGGGTTTCTTTCTCCACCTCAAGATAAAACCAGACAGAGTATACCCCTTTTAGCAAATGTGAAAGGAGGTAAAATAGTTTTGCTCAACAGACTGAAATGGAAGTTGGGTTATGAAGCCAGGTTCAGAAAAACCTTACTCATGGTACTTCTTATTTCACCCTATTATTTTCACCTGGAAGAATTCCTTATCAAAGCTTAGTTGTATTTGCAGGGTAAAATAATTCTGGCCATCTTAAAACTTATTCTCAACAAAAATACTATTTTTCAGGAAATGTCACCCAGTTTTGGTTATTTTCATAATGTTTCTTACCTGAAACTTTTTTTCAGTGTGCTCATACCAGCCCTCAGAGCTCTGTAACAGAGGTGAGCTGACTTGCTAGAATTAATAGCCAAGGATAAAATCAAGGATAGAGTGCAAAAGCAGAACTACAATCCAGCTCTGACTGCTTTGCACATCAGTGCAAAGAGCTCTAAAAGCCCTGAATCTAATTAGGCCACGATTTCTCTAGAGGGCATATAGTGAAAAAGCTACAAAGCTGCCTGCTTTAAAAAGAAGAAAAGGGGGGGAGGGGAGGGAGAAAGGAGGCTGCACCTAAAAAGCAACTCCAGAACTACAAAATACCTCTCATGTTTGGTAGAAATCTCTTACAAGTTGCAATGTAGGGTGTGTTTTGCTATGGATGGATGTGGTAAGAGTTTTAAATTTGGGGTATGGGGGTTCCAGGTGAGACACAGAAAATATAATTTAGGCCATAGAAGCTGTTTGATTATGTGCAGTATTTGAGAAAGGGCGGCATGACTTTTAGTGATGGTATGTTTTTCTATTTGGAGAAAACAGCAGTTTCTTGCTATATAAGCCACTATTTACAGTTTAGTAATGAAACAACGGTGTCCTGGGTTTAGCAATAGCAGTCGTTTTTCTCCTTCTTAGTAGCTGGTGCAGCGTGGTGGTTTGGACTTTCGGCCTGGGAACAGAGCTGGTAACACCAATGTTTTAGTCTGACCGAGAACTTTGTGAGCCTCATGCTCTGCCAGGGAGGAGGGGAAGCCGGGAGGAAGCAGAGACAAGACACCTGACCCAAACTGACCAAGGAGGTATTCCATACCACAGCACGTCATGCCTGCAATGCAACTGAGAGTTACCCGGAAGGGCTGGTGGAGGAGGTATCGGTCAGTGCTTGGTCCGGTGGGGTGTGGCGAGTTATCGGTTGGCTGGTGCTGAGGTGTTGTATTCTCTCCCCTTGTTATTTCCTTTATCATTATTATTATTGGTGGTAGCAGCAGTGATTTGTGTTATACCTTGGTTACTAAACTGTTCTTAACCTGTGGGAGTTGCATTCTTTTCAATTCTCCTCTCCGTTCCTCCAGGAGTAGGGGGAGGGAAAGAAGGGGGGAAGTGAGTGAATGAGCTGTGTGGCTGGTTTTAAACCATGACAAATGGTCTGTGCCACACAAGTGGCAACTTTCCAGTCCTAGGCTGGAGTCACCTGCTGTCACCTGCATTTATTGCATTTATTATTATATTTATCAGAGACCCCTGTTGGAATGAAAGTTTCTATGAGAAAGAAAAGGGAAGAAATTTAGGTACCACAGGGTATCCAAGACACCTGCATAAGGCTGACAGATAAGAAACAGGTTAGCATCTTCTGGAGAAGCAGCCAGATACAAGGCACATTAAAATGAGCCCTTTGGCACACTGAGTTACCTCAAATGGTTAGTAACCATTTTCTTCATAGTCTTCAAAAAAGTTGACCAATAATTAGCTATTCTGAAAGCAATCGCAAAAAGCTTGGGGGTCTTGTGATAGCCTCTGTGTTGTTTGGTTGTAGCTGAAAACCAGTGAGTTAGGACTTCATTTAGCTAGCTAATACAGGACACAGACATAGACTAGACTTAAATTTCCAGTGAAAATGTGTACTATTATTTGAATAGTACATTCTAATACTCGGAAAGAGCTATCATCCTGACAAAAATGTATCTGACACTTTCCTCCATTTAATGATAGATAATGCTGTAAATATGTTTTCCTATATCAAAGGGAACACATAATTTGCTTTCTAACATTATGAATGACATTTATTTTCAAGTTTTTTGTCTTTTGTGGCATTCTTTTTGTCTTTTCAGCATTGCTCAATTTGCAGTGAGAGATACTATCATGACAGAAAAAAATATATATTAAATGGCAGATTTCATTCCGAGGTCTCAACAGTGATTTTTGGAAGATAGTTCCAAAACACTCAGTTTTATGTAAAATGCCATCATTTTTAATCACCGTATTGAGTTAAATACTGTAACCAGAAGCAAAGATCATTCACAGAACATTTACATTATGCAAATGGAGAAATTATTAATGTTGTAAATCTTGTGATAGACGTGACTCTGCAGGACCATGAATAAGGTGCTGAAACAGCATGGAAAGGCTCTAACCAATTTACTATCGGCGACCTGTTCTTGGACCCATTTTTATCCTTTCTTGGCTTATCACATGCACACACACACACCCTTGTAGCATCAGTTATTCTCAGGAAAGGTATTCTCTTTCCCTAGTGTCAATCTTGGAAAGCTGTCCCTAAAAATGTAAGCATTTGCAAAAAATAGTGTTGTTAAGCATAGGGGCGGGCAGGAAAGATAGTGTTTGGTTTAGTCTTAGTTCTCATTAAATGAGAGCTTTTATGCTGGTTTCCTGCTACTTTCTCCAAGGCAATTTTCTAGCTGGAAAGCAGCCCAAGTCAAGGCAAATATATACATATATGCCAGTGTCCCTCTAAGTGTACTGAAGCAATTCCTGATCTACATTGTAAAACAGCAGAAGTAAGCCTGCGACATATAGAAGACATGCTTGCACAAAGTGTAAAATATCCTTTAGTGAAAAGAACAGTGAAGTAAAACAAAGTTTTTGCTGATGGATAACTTCCTAACCTCTGGGGGGAATTTCTAACAGTAGCTGAATACCTGACTGGCCCCTCCCTATGCTTGTAAATATAAACATCTGCAGCTCATAAACCCTGTTTGTCTGCTATGGAATGTAGTATCTGTGATTGATTTATGTAGATTTGGAAAAAAAGATACTGTGAACTAATGGTTTAAACCCAGTCAGGCAACTCGTTCACTCACTCCCCCCCCTCCCCCCCCTTCTTTCCCTCCCTACTCCTGGAGGGGCGGAGAGGAGAATCAAAAGGATGCAACTCCCACGGGTTGAGATAAGAACGGTTTAGTAACTAAGGTATAACACAAATCACTACTGCTACCACCAATGATAATAATGATAAAGGAAATAACAAGGGAAGAGAATACAACACCTCAGCACCAGCCGACCAATAACTCGCCACACCCCCCCGGACCAAACACCAACCGATACCTCCTCCAACCCTGCACTCCACCAGCCCTTCCGGGTAACTCTCAGTTGCATTGCAGGCATGACGTGCTGTGGTATGGAATACCTCCTTGGTCAGTTTGGGTCAGGTGTCCTGTCTCTGCTTCCTCCCGGCTTCCCCTCCTCCCTGGCAGAGCATGAGGCTCACAAAGTCCTTGGTCAGACTAAAACATCGGCGTTACCAGCTCTGTTCCCAGGCCAAAAGTCAAAACACAGCACTGCACCAGCTACTAAGAAGGAGAAAAATTACTGCTACTGCTGAACCCAGGACAACTAATCCCTTTAAATTCATGCAGCAATAAAAATGGAAGGCTGTTTTGTTTTAGGGTATTGTAACTGTCCTTTTTCAGTAAAGCCTAATGTTTCAAAAGGCCATGCTTTTCTGTAGAGTCCTCAAATGCCTGTTGGTCTTTCTGTATGCTTCAACATCCAACAGGAAGACAATTACCTAATGATTACCCAGAGGTATTTATTCTTCTGTCTGAAAAGGAAAATTTAAATGTGATAAAGCTTTGTTTTGATTTAGGACATTCTTTTTAAAATTTTATTAAATGGCATTTTAATATTTCAAAAGCAAAGAACTTTTTTGGTTTTGAGCATAAAATAAATGTGTTTGCTTGTGTTCTGAAACATTAAATATCTATACCAATAAAAAAAAAATCACATTTCTATTAAGATATGCTGAATGAGTGTCTCTGTTCCCAAGCAACACCCTTCCCTGGTGTTTGCATTACTTTAGTCTGTTTCTAAGAGACAGTCATGCACATATGGATAGCAAGTACATGTATGATAAAATGTTTTCACTGGTGTACTCACATAATTTCACATTTGCTGTGATATGAAACAGCACTTTTCATTAAACATATGATGCTTCCCTTTTCCTTTAACATCCTTTGAAAGGAAGTCCATCTGAAGGTAAAATGCTATTGCATGTATGTACACTATTAGGTAGAGTGTATTGATTCTCATTTTCCTTCCTTCCTCTCCCTAACATTCATTCTTTTGTCTTTCTACTTCTGCTTTCATCAATAATTTATGTCAAAATTATTCACTAAGGCCTGCATGTGTAGACTATTGCACCTCCTTAAAGGTTTGCAAAGTCTCAGAGTTTTTTCTGCGTTATGTTCTAGTGAAGGAGGATTTACCTGTGCAGCTAAGGATACTAATGAATAACGCTTCATACTGCTGCAGTATATCTTGCTACTTTCTGCTTAACTGAAATGAAGGAATCCTGAAAAGTATCATGCTGGATTATTGCTTTTTTGTTGCATTTTTTTTTATACTAAGTAATCACCATGAAAAGCTATAGCTCACCAGTGCTCTCATATATATATATTCCTAAAGCCCCAAAAGCAGCCTTCTTTTTTTTTTTTTATCAGGCTGACACTGTAGTTCCTATGTCTACTGCATGAAAGACATACCTGCATCAATAACACCATCCTGTAGAACATTAACCTGCAACTTTTCAAGCATGTGCACCAGATCATGTATTTAAGTCATTGAAATAGATACATATACTTTGAAAATGTCTGCAAATGAAAGGAGCAACTTTGGCATCATGCATTTTGGTAGTGACATCTATGCATACATGCAGTTTTCTGGGACTACCAGACATAAGATTTTGAGTTCACCATTCCGAATTTGAAAGATTTGGGATATGAGCATAGCAAGCTATTCATAGCCAAAAGTAACAAATACTAGCTCAGAAAATATATTCTTCCATGTAGGACAGCAGCCTTTAACAGGAGAGTCAAGGTCTATAGAGACTGCCACTGTGTTTCATATGAAATTGATGGTTTCAATGTGCTCACATAGCTTTACCACTTGACTGGTGTAGAAGAAATTCTTCCTTAGTTGTCATCAGAAAACTCCTTGATCAGAAAAGACTAAACTTAGAAGATGAGAAAACATAGATGAGCCTAGCTGAAAACAGACTCACTTCTTTAAGCAAAACTGAAGGCATGTAAACAGAGATGTTGGCTAAAAAGATCCAAGAAAATAGTGCTTAGTATACCTCACTTCCCTCCAGCAGCAAGAATTGTCCTAATTAAAGATGTTATGCTAAACTCTCATCTTGAAGTGTTCAGAGTAAATAGTTTTGATCTAGTTATTATGATAGGCTCTGTTTATTATGATAGTAGTCCAAATATTACACCTTGCTAGAAGACAAAAATAAATATGGACCAGAAAACATAATAGTACTGATAGAACTAATTCTGAATAGCCTGGTGGTATAGATGAGCTGTGCAGCTGGTATGTAGAGCAGCACAAGCTACGAATAAGATAGCTGGCTAAGGGGTAATGTAACCTTTAAATGCTACCTTTGAGTTTAGGCAAAGTTAATTAAACCAAAACCACAGTAACCCATTAGTACAGGGCAAAATCCTGTTACACTTAAAGCACAGGATGTCACCACCAAGATTTCAGAGGTCTGGAGATTCATCTCTTGAGTTCTATCTGCACAAGCTGTTCCATATTTTTGCTGCCTATGATAACAGATATTGAAGAACAATTTTCAGGAATGCATAATGCCTGCTTTTTCTCCCCTAGATAGTGACCTTTATTTGCAATGTATTTCTTTCATACTTAATTACAAATCTGAATCCCTTGGATGTTGTACTATAGAGCAAAATTTTAGTTACTCATGTTGATAGTATTAAGAAGTAGCTAGATAGATTGGAAGTGCAGTCAAGGGATTTGAGCTCCTTTTCTTCTGTTATTTTGCTTTCCTTTCTATGAAAATTATAGCCCTGAATTTTCTTTATTACCCAATTCCTTCTGTAAAAGAAAAGACAGAAATAGATTGGGAAAGACATTAATGCAATGCTTTCTCAGATTTGTTTATTCATGCTTTCTACTGGTATTTCTGTTTCAAGCTTTTGATTTTAATTTCATACATAGGTTGTAGGTTTTAATTTTCCAAATCTGAACCTTGTAGCATGTGGTACTCAACTCCTACGTAGACCTAATTGATATTTTACAGTCACTCGTGGCAGGCAGGGTTTCTGGATCCACCCAGCAGTGTGAAATACCAGCTGTTGGTTTACTGCCTTGTTACAAGTGTGGGGCTTTGAGGGAGAGGAGGAGGAGAAGGGGGATGGAGATGGTTGTTTTTCTTTTGTTTGATCTTGGGTACTGTGTTATTTGGCGTCTTAGGAGTAAATAGTGGCTGATTTTGTTTGATTTGAAGAGTTGGTTTCAAGCAAAGGAAACAGTTGAGTCAAACACGACTAAACTAGTTTTTTACAAATAAAAAAATACTTATACAGAGATATTTAAAGATATTTTTTTTTTTTAAACCTGAACATAATATCTTACATGAAAATTAGGCATAAAACTAAGGAAGACCAGAGTAAGAAGATGGGAGCAGGATGAATACAAATAGATGTATTTGCACATACTGCTTCAAAACAATTTCTAAAAATGGGGATATCAGCAGCTACTGTCTTTAACATCTTACTTGGCACCTTTTGTTGACACAGTAGAAAGTTACTCTGCTTGGATAAACTTGGAGAGCCAAAAAGCAGGTCAAAATCAGTGGAGACTCATTTCACATCAGAAATCAATCTCTTGCATTTGAATGTTTCAAAAGTACCCTGTGACTTAGCAACACAAATGTCTGATTTTCAAAAGTAGGCAATTTTTTGAAGTCTTCTATTTTATGTAAGCTTAAGCACAAACAAGAACATGCAATTTGGTGATTTAGAGGAAAAAGGGATAGAGCAGTTTTACAGACCTATCAGGAGAGCCCCTTACATTTTTCCTTTGTACTTTGGTTTGTATTTGCTTCTGTCTTTAAGGGGATTTATCCCCTTTATTTTTGGGGGGGGGGGGTGGCAAAAATAAAAGACCAGCTAAGTTAACTCCTTCAGTGTTCCACAATTTCTGTCACTTCAGATAGTTGCAGAATGCACATTAAGTGTTTCTTTCAATAATGTCTTCTGTTCAACGCATAAGGTTTCTGATTAACTACTGTTGTTTTGCTGGGTTGAATGTTCACTGCTTGCAAAAGAAGAATAACTTTCTGCATTTAAACTCTATTTTTGTTTATTCCCCCTTGTAGAATTCACTGATTCTGGGTTGATTTCACTGTCATCCATTCTCCCACCTTGTTTCCTTTTCCTTCCTTGATTGTTTCACAAACCCACATTTATCTAATAAAGTCTGAACATGATACAGATTTTGATCTGCATAGAACTCAAATGATTCATTTTTGGCAACTGAATTGCTTTAGCTGCTATGGCATTAAGAGCATGCACATTTATGTCATTAGCATAGCAGTCAGTAAATTAGTTCAGAAACTCAATGTGAACTAAATGATGGTGTATGCTTGGGAGCAAACCAGTGTGCATGCAAGAGAGATGCTGCTTGAAAGAGCTGAGTAGACCAGAGGAGTGGCAAATATGTGTTGCTTCGCAGAAATGCAGGAATGTATTCTGCTGCTAGGCTTGAAATTTCCTTTATATCAGCCTGTCTGGTGTGGATCTGAATGTGTAACAGGGAGAGGAGATGAGTCCTGTTCTGTGGCTTCCCTCCCATATTTCAGATTCATGCAGATCTTTAAAGATGCTTCTTCTCTCCCAGATTCAGAAAGTTTCCTGTTTTTTCCCTGTTCTATGCCACTTCAAACTATGCCATGGCACAGCTGCCCCAGTAATATTGTGAGTACTCTACTGTTTCATGTACTATATGCTGAATAACAATAAAGAACAGTTTTAGGTTTCCAAAGGGTCTCCATTAATAGTTTGAGAGATTTTATAATTATAGCTAACTTATTAACCGCGTGCACAAAACCTGACTTCTGAACTTTTTCTTCTCAAAGCCAATGAAACTGTCTTTTCCTCTCAATGAATGTTGCTCTGCAAAATGAGAGATCAAACATTAATTTAAAAGGCACATGACATATCTGTGAAGAGGCCTATTTCACAATTAATTCACTCAATATGAATGAGAAGCGCACAGCTGTTTTCTCAATATTTTTTTGCAAATATCTAACCACACTTAAATATATACTGTTAGAAAAAAAATGCAATTTATACAGTAAAGCTAAAAAGAGGGAAATGTGGGACTTTACTGAGGAGTTACAGTAAGCCTGCTCACTTGGACAGCCCTAAATAAATGTGTCACTAGACAGGGAAGGCCTGTTGGTTATACCAGAAGAAGGGCAGAACATTTTTGTGACTTCTAAAATAACATATTGAGCCTTGTTTTTACCTTGTTGGCATGGGTTAGTTTGCTGAGTAGAGGCAAGAAACCTACCCCTGCTCTCCTTTCTCCACTGTCTTACATGGAAGAGGAAGTAGCAGCTTGGCATAGGGCAGCTGGAGAAACTGGAGGGAGATTTCGTAAAGCATTAGGCATGGTTCATTATTAATCTGTCCTGGTTTCAGCTGTAGCAGTTAATTTTCTTCCTAGTAGCTGGTGCGGTGCTGTGTTTTGGCTTTAGTCTGAGAACAATGCTGATAACGTACCAGTTTTAGTTGTTGCTCAGTAACACCCTGATCATGGTTCTCACTTTGTTGTACTTTATGATAATGGCTTGTAATACAATAGAATTATTGATCATGAAACTGCTCTGGTCTGTGTTCTCAGCATTGCCATCCCCTCTGTACTTTGGGAGAAATGTAATGGGAATTATTAATAATTACACCTCTTTTCTTCTCCTCTTGGAAGGCCAACCTATGGAAGAGACACCTCCCACACCTTTCCCTCCCCCACCAGGCTATTTCCGGTAGCATTTGAGAATTTCCGAGATTTGAAATGTCCCTTGAATACCCATGAAACCAACCTGCTCCTTTGCTGGGAACCAGCGTGTTGCTGCGCATGGTTCAGGTCTTGCTTAAGGGTAAACAATTATTTAAGAATATCACCAAGAGATCTTCCCCAAGGCTGGATAATCATGAATGGCAGGGTATGTGGGACAGTATGGGCAAGTACTTTGACCAGTGGTACCTCCAGAGCTTCGAAACTTCATCCCTGAACAGGTGCAAAATCCAGAAAAACTAGTAAAACATTTGGAAAAAGTATGCTGTAATCCTGGCAATACCAGAGAGGTACAAATCACCAAGATGCTCATGTACCCAAAAGTCAGGCCACTGAGGAACATCAGAAGAACCAAGAGGTGGATCAAGTTGCTAAGATTGAAGTGGCTCAGGTGGATTTCAATTGGCAACATCAGTGGGCCCCTGACACCTCGTGCCATCAAGGCAGAGATACAACATACAGATGGGCTCATGATCAAAGTGTGGACCTGACCATGGGCCCTATTGCCGAGGTTATTCAAGAATGTGAAACATATGGTGCAATTAAGCAAGCCAAACGGTTAAAGCCTCGTTGGTACGGAGGACAATGGCTGAAGTACAAATATGGGGAGGCCTGGCAGATTGCCTGTATCACAGTCCCACCAGCCCACCAAGGCAAGCACCATGTGCTTACCACAGTGGAAGCAACCACCGGGTGGCTGGAAACATGTACTGTGCCCCACGTCACTGCCCAAAACACTATCTTAGGCCTTGAGAAACAGATTTTGTGGCGACACGGCACCCCAGAGAGAATTGAGTCAGATAATGGGACACAATTCCAGAGCAACCCCGTAGACACTTGAGCCAAAGGGGTATTGCATATCACAGCACGTCATGCCCAGTATATAAACTGGGGGGAGGTACCCAGAAGGGACTGACCACTGCTCAAGTAAGGCTAGGTATCAGTCAGCATGTGCTGAGCAATTGCATTGTGCATCACTTGTGTTTATTGTTTTTTTTTCCTTTTCCCTTTTAGTGTTATATTCTCTCCCCTTGTTATTTTCCTTATTATTATTATGTAGTAGTAGTATATTGTACTTTAGTTATTGGACCGTTCTTATTTCAACCTGTGGGGTTTACATTCTTTCAATTCTTCTCTGCATTCCACCCAGAGAGAGGAAGAGGGGGGTTGTGTGAATGGCTGCGTGGTGTTGAATTGCCAGCTGGGTTTAAACCACAACAGAATCCTAACTGTGCAGATCAAATTACTACTGAATTCATGGGTTTTCCCTAGGACTTCATTAGGATTTAGTTTGAATCCTAGGTGAAAAGGATGTTTCAAGGATGACAGCTGTGTTTAATAGCTTTTTCATTCAAATTTTGCCACTAATGACCCTCAAGAATAGTTAGGAAGTGTCTGGAGACCTGTTTAGATAGACTTAGACTTGTAGTCTAAGTATAGATGTGATTTATATATACTGTGCAATGGTTGGCAACTTGGTGCCTTTTGAGGAGGATGCTATTGGAGTATCTTATTTTTAAGAAAACATTACAACTTCCATGAAAATTACTTTTTTTCTTCACTATTTCATGGTTTATGTGCTGCATAAGTTGAGGGCTTTTTCTGGGGGGGAGGCAATGGTGGGCTGGTCTTAAGAGAAAGCACCTGATGGTTATGTAGCATCCAACCATGGGACGCTGTGTCTAATGAAATTAAATGTTTTACTCTTTCTCACTTCTCTAGAGTTATCATTAAATTTGTGTGATGAGAAATTGTACTGCAGGATAGCTCTCATAAAAATTCAGATACCTGGCAGGTGATTCACAGACAGCTGTAAGCGTAAGCAATTTGAAAACAGCAGGCAAATGTCCCTTACAGTGATTTGCCAAACAAATTTGTTGAGAATAAATTCCTGTTAGAGTTGTTTAAAGATGCTGATAATTTATTAAGGATTTTTCTGATGTTGCTTTAAATTCTGATTAATAAGACCACAGTTTCAAAAAAGCATACAAAATTTCTCATACAATCCAGGCAAGGCACTTGTTAGTAATTGAAAATGAAAGAAATACACATGTATTCTTTCTCATAATTCTGACATTCCCACTTTGGATAGAACCCAAGTGAATATAATACCGATGCAAATGGTTTTAGCTTTGTTGCCAGGTGAAAAATGGCTTGGAATCAGATTAAGTATTTATTTGTCCTGAGGCAAAAAAGCCCTTTTAGTTTTAAAGAAATACTTGTCAGTGACATCCAATCTCAAGCAAGACTTCCAAGGGGCATTTCTCCATGTGATACATGTAGAGAGACCAACCTCTAACTGTTGTGGGTAATTTTATTTAAATGTGGAATTAGCTATGTCTGGTTTGTGATGTTAATGCAGACCTGTCTTTGAGACAACACTTAAGTGTACTTAAGTGCTGAAGGGTCAGAGCAGCACCTTCCACACAGTAAGATCTCCTAGTTGAGATTTCTTGTAAATGGAAAAATAAATGTCTGCCTGTCATGTGAAAATCACAGAAAAATTGCAAATAACCAGCCCAAAGCAAATTAAAATTAATGGACAATTTGCTGAAGAAATAGGATTATAATAAAAATGACAACAGAATCTTATGTTAAATGAAAGTATCAACAGATTATTCATGCCTTTTTATAATGAAAATACCAGCACGAATCAAAGCATTTAACTAAATAATTCAGTTAATGGATTAGTTATTTCTGTCACTGATGCCAAATACATGAACAGATTACCTCTTTTGCATTTAATATATTGCAACATGTTTTTCAAGGGAAAAAAAAAACAAAGAGTTCTTACTGCCTTCAGGATTTTGAATATGATGCAAGTACAGCAACGTGTACATTTTAATGATTTACACAGCAGTAAATGTGTCAAACCTCACAAACCTAATGACAACAAAACATGTCTCTACAATGATGACAGAATTCAGTCTCCAGTTCCAGATTTTAAGGTCTGGCTGAAGGAACATAAAGTTTGAATGACAAATCAAAGAAAACAATGTTTAAAACAAAAGAGGAAACTGTAGGTAAGCAGATAATCCACATTCTAATGAGACAAAACCTGTATGATTGAGGAGTGCAGATAAAGAAAGATTACAACAGAAGAGGGAGTGGGTCGAATACAGTGAGTTACGTGAGACCTTGCAGAAAGAGATCAGAGAGGACATTAAAAAATACAGTGTCAACATCATATGGTGTACTCTCAAATGAAAGAACTACAAGAGGATAAGGGGCTTTTGATGTGGAGGTACTAGCAGATGTTCTTTGTGAAAGACAATGATTACACAGTGTGCAAAGAGAAATCAAAATGGAGCCCCACAGAGTGCTGAAGAATGTCACCAGTGACTTTCCATGTATAACGCCAGAAATACTCAGTGCAAGCATCATGGGCTTCTTTCCACTAGAAATAAGAGACATAAGGAGTTGCTTCTTCCTTCTCCTCTCCCTGTTTCCTCTTGCCACTGAATAGGGTACTAAAAGAAACAGAGTTAAGTCAGCCAATACAGCAAAAGCAGCACTTACAAATGCCTCAAAGTAACACAAAGAAGTGGCAAAACACAGTTGTCAAGACACATCAGAATTTGTTGGAGATCTTAAGATAGGTCACTTTGAAAGAGATGCAGCTCTGTTGCACAAACAAAGTGAAGTTTCACAGGAAAGGCAGGTCTTGTGTTTGCCAGCTTCGTAGCTTCACTGAGGACATTTCCAAAGCAAGTAAGAATATATTTTCACATGTTGAATTGCATGTATAAGGTATATTATAAAAGGCTTTTTGTCAGTCTCTCCTAGTATGGTAAAGAGCAGTAAATAACTGCCCTGTCTCTAGCATTTATGACTCAGTTTAGCCAGGCAAGTGCTCTGTGTTCACCAACATGGTATTGGGTGCAGTTACAAGGGAAAAAGAATAGATGACTAAGCTTGAAAAAATTAAGTATTTCAAAGGTAGCTACCACCCAGCACCCAGGGAGCATAATAGCACTTAGAATGCAGTATTTTTTAGTGACATTCTCAAACCTTCTGTATGAGAGTAGTAGGCTGTCATGGTTTAAGCCCAGGCCATAAATCAGAACCATGCAGCCTACTCCCCCCCTCTTTCTTTCCCCCCGCTCCCAAAGGGATGGGAAGGAGAATCGAAGGAATGTAACTCCCACGGCTTAAGAACAGTCCAGTAACTAAGGTATAACACAAACCACTGCTGCTACCACTAATAATAATAATGATAAGGGAAATAACAAAGGAAGAGAGTACAATACCATCAGCCAATACCCAGCCCAACCAAGCACTGACCTCATCCCGCTGAGTAACTCCCAGTTACATCCCGGGCATGATGTGTTGTGATATGCAATACCTCTTTGGCTAGTTTGGGTCAGGTGTCCTGTCTCTGCTTCCTCCTGCCTTCCCCTTCTCCCTGTCAGAGCACGAGACTCACAGAGTCCTTGGTCAGACCAAACATCTGAGCAGTAGCTAAAAACATCGGTGTTATCAGCGCTGTTCCCAGGCTGAAAGTCAAAACCACAGCACTGCACCAGCTACTAAGATGGAGAAAAAATGACTGCTACTGCTGAACCCAGGACATAGGCCACAAAGTCTATGAAAGTAGCTCTGATAATTGGAAGAAAGCTTGGGTTGTTACACATTCAAGCTTTTAAAATAGTGAACTTTTTTTGGCTTCATTGATACCAGTTTATATACAGATATTCTCGTTTCTGGAGCTGCTGCTTTTCATTCTGGCTTTTCTCTTTGTGAAAAAGTTATTTTGCATGTCTTCATTTTTTTTTAACAGTTGTTTACTTGAGTTGATGTATGAGAAAGGTAGAAGCTTCCTTTGTATTTACAATTTGTGTTAATTAATTAGAAATGAAACATTGCATACTATAGAATCCCCATTGGACTCTCTGAGGAAGCCTCTTTAACACTGGGAACTTAATGTGAAAATGCTTGTGAAATGGTTTTTAGTCAAGGAAAGAGTCCTTGAGCTCCTCATGGGGAAGCTTCTCTTCATCTTGCATAGTAGGTGACACCTGGCTGACATCTATGGATTGTGATTTAATTCTGTCTTCACTTGCTCTAAAACAAGCTGATCAAGAAAAGCATTTTTCAATACTGGCTGCAGTGCTGTTCTGCTAAGCAATCAGGTAGTTAGTCATGTGTTGGCAGAGGGCAATTCTGTTGTATTTCACTATTGATCATTAAATCGCTCTCAGCACTGAGTGCCTTCCAGTAATACATCCGATAGCCTGATCAAAATGTGCCACCTGTGGCTCATGCTCTCCCTTTCATCTTCCCAAAGTGAGAACGGCATTTGGTTTCTATTGTCATAGGTATGAAGCGTCTTTATATCTAGCTATATCAAAATATTTTGCAGATGTCATGCAGCTGTCATAATTTTCAGATTTTTGAGAGGTGGGTCCAACTCTACAGTGAGCAGCTCAGTGGTAATTTTGAGAAGACAGGTGAATTCTTCTGTAGCCTTCTGCTATAGCAAGTGACCAATGACATTTGTACAGCTCTGTGACTTTGGCTGCACTTGTAAAGAGATTTCCTGAAACCCACTATTGTTTTAGCTACAAAAGGAATCTTTCCCAGATATGCAATTGATACATAACAGAGGGACACCAGAGGATGTCCTATGGTGGTGCTTTCAATGCTGCTGGAGCTGTTGGAGTGTAATATAAGCACTTGAAAATTTCTGAGATGCATAAGGTCACTGCATGTAGAATGATGATGATTACTGTTCACGTCGTGTGAGTATGATAGCAGCAATTACAATAAAAACAGATGAACTAAACACAGATTTATGTGCTTAACATTTCCTTGGTGTCCAAGCTATGGAGGCCATTTTCCTTTAAGACAAATAGAACAGAGAGAATCATAGATAGCCAGAGGATAGTTCTCCTTCAAAATCAACATAGAGGCATGTAAGCAGAAGTTATTCTTGATTTCTTTTCTAGAAGTTGTTCACAGCAAAATGAATGGGGGTTATGTGAGATGTTAAATCCTGATGTAGACAAAAAGTTACTTAAATTTTTACTTCAATTTAGCATATATAGAAATACATTTATTTCTGTATGTGTGTGTAAGAATATGAGAGAGAGATTTTTTGAGAGATGTATAAAGGGCAAGTGTAGGTTTATTTGCAAAGTGCTAAGAATGCAAGGTTAAAATTTCAGTATTTATGCAATAGTGTTTCTTTGTGATTGTTATCTCATTGCTTTTTGGACATGCTAGAGTGACAAGAGAGTATGAGACTTTTATCAAAATATTACATTTTCATTTTGTAAGCATTCACATGAAGATTTTTTTAATACCTTAGTACCTCAAAATAATCTTAATTCTCAATTTTAGGGCATTACTCTATTGTTTGTACTATGCAAACAATTGTGAAGGTGATGTAGTAGCAGTCAAATTTTTTAATTTATCTTTCTGAGAGATGGACACCATTTTAAGCAATTTTGCTACTGGAAAACTGGGACAGGGTAAGGTAGAAGTGATAATACAAGAATGCTGAATATTAACAAATTTCTTCTTTGAACACCTTAACTAGCTTAAAAGATACACCATTCAAGAAGAGCTTCGGACTTCTCTGACTAATTGTATTGCCCAGAAGCATTTTAAAAAAGATGCTAATCTTACAACTTGGTTACAAAACCTGTAGCTCTGAGCTAGTAAGTATGGAACTCCTGTTGTCAGGAAAAAAATAATCCAGCAGAAACGTCATTATATTCAACTTCTTGTATACAGCCTATATTCCTTAAGTGGCAACAGAGCTTCCCTTTCTATCACTGCTCCTCCAAGGAGCTTTACTTGTAATGGTTATTCAGAATCTTTCATTATGTTGATTTCTATTAAAAAAATCATTCTGAAGTTGTGAAGTATCTCATGTAGATAAGAGGAAGGTTGCTTTTAAATTTACTCAATTATTAAATCTCTGTGCATAAGCTTGATAGCCCCATTATGTAGTCTAAAATGTCTGGAGGTTTCGAAGTCTCCATCCTGTAGTTTAGTACAGGTGTATAAATTCAGTATGGGATTGGCTCCTTCTTCATGAATGGTTCAGTTTGTCAAAGTAGATTTTTCCATATGAGATTTCTACTATTTACTGCTTTCAGGCTGATTCAAAACTCTATACTGCAGTAGCAAGCTTTTCTGTGGAATGTATTTCACCACTTTGGAATAATCATACCAAAAGAAAAATAGTTGCATAAGGAAAGCAATCTCTGAGCATCAAAAAATTTGGTCAGAATTCATTTCATGGTCTCAGTGAATGATTTGCTCAGTTCTAGCTTAAGCTAGGCTTATTTTCTCAAACTTGCATTATCTGCCTGGAAAATAATCAAGTTTCTGCCCTTCTTTCCTTGAATGTTTCAGACAGTTCAGCTAAATTGTTTATGCTTATTTAAATCTTATGTGTCAGGTCACATGGCATAAAATGTAATAAAATTTTACATAAGTGACAGAAAGTACCACGTGGTGCTTAAAATGTAAAGCATAATACATTCATTTTACTGTCTGATACTTACAATCAATTTTGAATACTACAGTAATTTAGAAATGCAGATGTGAAAAAGTGAGGGAGGTAATTATGAGATATTGGTTAGTCATGTAGGTTTACTCGGCTCTTTCCCCATAGTTATAGCCTCTTAGAAGTACAAGAAGTTAGTGCAGCATCTTGTTATTACTACAACCTGATATTTTCTTATTAATATTAATTTGTGATGTAATAGTTATATTAATGTTGTAAGAATAGTACAGACTGGATAAATTGTTGGAACACAAAAATGTAATGAAATACTTCTTTATCTGGCTTTTGCCAAATCAATACAAACGCCAAACACCACCTTGTGACCTGTAAATGTGAAGTTTGCAAATAATCCAGTTACAGAAATATAACTAGATATAGGATTGTGGTGGAGGTGTGGGTACCATGGGACAGCATTTTTTCCTCAAAATGTGGTACAAATAAATGAATTAATTAAGGGAAGTACTGCAGCCTTGCTGATACTGTGGATATTTTACTGTAGAATGTTGACGGGTAACCAGGTCTATGAACATGAGTTGAGCTGGATTTTACACACTCAAGGAGCTAGTGTAAGAAGGGCAATGAAAGAGAAACCTAAGATTCCTCTTGTGGAAACTATTAAGGAAATTAATTAGTGAGGCTGTGTTTATCTTGTCATCAAACATGTGATGTGTTTGGCAGTCCAAGTATGTGCTAGAGGCCTAGATGGTGATCATATTCTAGACATCTGCACGCTGATTGGGCTTTCCCCAGTGGACTTGTCTGGAGGCTTTTTCTATATGCCTCATTTACTTTAATTACCCTTTTAATGTCACCTACCCATAGCTAGCACAAAGTACCTTTTAATCATTTCTCTTAATTCATAAAATACATAGAATTTTCTGCATAGGACTGAATATAAAGAAATGGGCTGGCTCAAAAGGGGCAGATGTAAAAATTATTTTAATAAAGAAAAATACAATCAGTAGTAGTTTAAAAAAATAACAAGGCTCTTAAATTTTTACAGAAAGAAAAATAAGAGAAATCAAAGTAGCATGATAATCTAATTCTCAGAGATTTGTCTCTTTCACTGTAGTTTTTTTCTTTAATATTTTGATGGACTTGCAGTGGTTTCCAGTCAGACAGATTTCAAATAGTGGTTCTTCGGTCTTAATTCTTATTCTGCAGTTATTTCTTCCCTGCTATTATGGTATGGTCCTGTATCATTGTGATCATTCATTGCTGTTCTGTTTTGGTAAGAATATCTTAAAAGCATTGATAAAACTTAATTTTGAAGGTGAATAGTTTAGGTCAAGATGACCTAAGCTGCCTGTCACAACTGTAGAATGGTAGTTCTGTATTTCTAAGAGATGGATAATATACAAACTTACAACATCAAAAATGAATGTACTTAATGAATAAATTTAATGATCTCCTTTAGCTGTAGTTACAAATACAGTAAAATTTGCCAGTGAGGTAGATTTCATGAAATCTACCAGTTTTCCTATCGGTATTATTAATCCAGGCCAAAATTTTTAAATATCACAGGTAAACAGCCACCTCTTACCTTCTCTAGGCATTTGCCATCACTTAATGCATCATTTCCCTGCTCATTGCAGGGAGGGTTGAACTAGATGAGGTTTAAAGGTCTCTTCCAACACAAACCATTCTGATAATTCTGTAATTACTGCATCACTTATTGCTAATTAATTTGTCTTCTGGCATGGACCATAAACTTAGGTTGTCATTAACTCTTATGTTGCCATCCTTTCAAAAGAATCCTAGTCCCAGAAGTCCTTGTCTCCTCCTTTTTTAGACCTAAAGGCTAAGCAAACGCAGTATTCAGAGTTCAGTGGAAGTAAAAACAATGATTATGTTTGTACAAAATGCTTCCTAAAAGGAAGGATGTAAGTGGAATGAAATAAAGTAGTGAAGTTTGGGCATGTTTTAAGGATTCTCTAGTAAGAACTTTTCCAAGAAGCTGTTTGTTATCAATGGCCATAAAAATTAACTGTAGGTCAGAAGTAAGACACACACCTAAAAGAGCTTGTAGCAAAAAGCTGTTTGTACTAAGCATCGATAGAAACCTCATTTAGGATATTGTGCTCAGTGTCACTTTTACAACACATATAATTTTTTTTTTTTTTTAAAGAGAAACTAAAAAAGAGCCAGATCAAACAAGAAGGGCTGCCAATGATTCCACCAATGAAAGTCTGAACACTTCTCTAGCAAAAAAGATAGTAAATAGAAAGCTGAAAGAGGAGTATGAGTACTCCTTATAAACAAGATTGATTGATTTCTTTTGGTAATATGTATGTTTGGACTAGAAACCAGGAAGGGGTTTTAATCACTAGAAGAAAAGAATTCTGGAAAAGCCTTCCAAGTCAGAATTGGAAGAAACCCCAATTGTTTCAGAAGAGAATCTGATAATTTTGTGTGAGACTGTATGAGAGAGTGGATGTGAACCTGGCCTTAAAAAAGTAAATTGGTGATGCCGTGATTTGAACATTCAATTTGTATTTTGAAAAGAATTGCTTCTTTAAGTAGAAGAAGAAAAAGAGAAAAATCTTGATAATTCTGCTCTGTTAATTCAGTGGAGATTTTTTGTTTTTTGGGGGGTTTTCAAGACTAATATGAGCTGAGTTTTGGGCAGGGCATAGTCCTGCCTTTCACCAAGTAAAGAAATCTTCCATGTGTTTGGTGGGAAAGTTGTGTTCAAATGCCAAGGATAAACTGTTTACTAGTCAGGAGGGAATTTTGTCTTATGTTAGGTTGACAGGGACTGCTATTGGAAAATCTCACGGAAGCTCTTATCTGCACGATTAAGAAGCTGGCAGTCTACTTGATTTCTGTACCTGTCTTCCAGTACCATGCTGCATTGTTGAGACTTCTGCAGCTCACAGTCAGAGGCTTTCAGTTTATGTTTATCATAGCCGGGGCTGCTTTACAGCAAGTGCAGGTGGGGGGGGGGGGTGGCAAGAATGGTTTGAGAACAGCAGGAAAAGCATTCAGTCCATTTTGTGTGAGCAGCAAACAGCAGGGTTGCCAGTGATAACATGATACAGCCAGTCTTATGTTCCTAATATTTATACTTCGAGAAGGTGCAAGAAAAAATAACAAGTCATGATAAATTACACAGGGTCAAATGTGAAAACAGAAAACCAGTGGCAGAATGAAGCCTTACCTAAATTTGATCTGAGAAATCATGGTAAGTGTCGCAAATCTTTTCAGCTCAGAGCCCTCAGAATTAACCTGCATTTTCAAATGTGCTTGAGAAGTTTTTTACTTTACAATCACTATCTTAATATCATATTGCTTTTCTGCCTGTCTTGATTACCAGTTTTGTGTTTGGTTTCATGGTAAAATATTCAGAAACTATTTGAGCAACCTGTGTCAAGAAGCTGTCTGTTAGTTTGAAATGGAAATGTGCTTACCATTGATAAGAATAACATGCGTGTTTCTTGTGGCATCCTGACATATAATCTATTCTGCAAATAGGTTAGGATCCAGATTTTGGAAGCTTTTCTTAATTTTTGTTTTAAACATAGGCTATGAAAAGTCACACAAAAGTTCAAGTGCCGTTAGTGTGACAAGCTGTTTCACCAGCTATGCTCGGAGCAGTGTTAGCACAGCAGCTGCCTTAAGTCAGAGTTGGAGCACAACTATCAGCACAGGATCCCCATGGCTTCCATAGAAAATGAATGGAACATGGCACCAATGGGAGTCTTTCATAATCCTTGATCTCAAAGGCTGCCATTTATAATCACAGGACTTTGAAGTTTTCCAAAATGAGAAGTTTCCAGAAGATTATTTAAAGACATTCAATTTCTGAATATTTTTTGTGCTCTTTTTGTTAGAGATGCTTATGAAAATTGTTACTTTTGATAACTTGTCTATCATTTTGATTAAATTATATTTGAATTTATATCAGTAGGTCTTTCCCAATAATTATGATTGAGTAGCAGACTTAAAGGTAACTTGTGACTCAGTCCAAATAGTTTCATTTTGGATATAAAGCATGGAATTTATTTGGTTTATAACACAATGTTTATTGAATACTAGCTTTGAGAAACTGCATTCTACTGAAGAGCTGCCAATAACTATTTAAATGGTGTGCAAATAATGATATTTTTCTTTGAATTTTTTTTCTGAAGTTTTACATCAGTTGTCATCTCCTATATTCATACACCTGTGCACATTTTCTGGTTGAAATTAATTCCTCTGCACAAAAGCAGAAGATTTGTGCACCTTGCAATTCCTAAAAAGATTTTTTTTGGTACTAATATCCGTGGGGGATCCTGTATCTTTCTCTACACAGTAGCTAAAATATGCTGTTCTTCTCTTGATTGACAAGTAGTCACTTCATAACTTTATAGCCTTTTTAATAAGAAAATGAGATCTATTCTCCCTATTTGCACCAGAAGAGTAAATATGAGTATGTGACTTCTTACAGAGCTGTTTGCCAACACATACTTCTTGGGGTGTCAATTTTAGTTTACTTGGTTATTTAATCCTCTAAGGATGAAAAATCAGTGATAATTTTAATTAATATGTTAAGTGATGAGGCTGTGGTGTTTTTTTGTTTCTTTTTTTTTTTTTTTTATGAGTGTAAGGAATAGAAATTAATATTTCTGCCTACCAGTAAGGACTTTTCCTTACCTGTTGCATCATGTACATCTGAGCACTTAAAATGAGAAAATGAATAATTAGCTTCTCTAGAAATTGTACACTAGACACATGATGAATTATTCCTATTAAATAACAATTATTACATATTCATCATACACAGGAGAATTGCCTGTAAGAATGCTCTTTATTTTGAGTCAGTGTTATGTAATATCTTGTGGTAAATGGCATTTTATTTAAACTGAAAAAAATTAGAAAAAAAAAAGGTGGAAATTCCCCAGATACTGAAAATCTAGGTAAGCTCTTACCTCAAATTTAACAATCTATTTCTTCCACATTAATGAAAATGTTTCATTTCCTCTCCTTATCTCTGTTTATACTCTTCTATTTACTCCATTACAATAAGTAATCTTATCCATTTGCATCAGACTTCAGCTCTCAGTATGTTGCTTAAAGAAAGTGATAAATGGTGTTATGTTAAGAAGATCCTTTTTTTTTTTCAATGTGCAAGCGAAGTACATACAGGACCACTAGAAACAGAGGAGATACTGTTGGCAAGCTTTGAAGAACTTGTTTAAGTTGTGACATTTGTAGTATGTGCAGTAATAAGAATTTTCTGGGCTATTTTAGTTCTAATTTGTGAATGTTAGTCACAGATATCTTCCTTCTAACTCTGTTGGGCTTGCACAAAGAAAGGTCTTGTACAGAAATTTCAACAAATAAAAACCCAAGAAAATAATACTTTTTGCCTGCCCTGTAGTAGAGAAGACAGTTCATAATATGCATATCTGCTTATGCAGATACTTGTACACTGATAAAATTGAAGATCTTGATCTGCCTCTAAATTAAACATCAGCAAAGCAGTAATCATACGAGTGAATTCAGTGAAATTTCTTTAGTCAGGAGTGGAGCACGATAACATTTTAAAGCTGTGCTAAGCTTTAAGCATCGTGTGACGTTCAAAATAATTTTGAAAGTTGCATCACTTGTCATTCATCAGATAAAAGAAATTTAGGCAGCCTTACAAGAAGGGTTGATTCCTCTGTTTCTTCTGTCAAAGATGAATGACCAAGCAAATATTGCAGAAAATGCCCATGTAACTTTTTTGTGGGTAACTCCATGTGTATACATGGCTAAAAGGCTTCTTGGATAAAGGAGTCTTACTATATTTTAAGGACCTGTTTGTGAAACACAAAGTTGTTTCCAGTTAGTGCGGCTTTAGTGTATATAGAAAGCCATTGAAAATCTATACACAGTGTATCAGCCTTCTATTCTAAAAGTCATTTAAAGGCAGCTTATAGCCTTTGTGTTTTATCACTGACCTCATAATAAAATAGGAAAAAAAAAAAATTGATTCCTACTTAGTAACTGACTACAGTTCACAGTTCTGATGGTGCGTGTTTTTGATTGTATTTTCAATTCCTTACGTTAATGCCTACCATATACTTTTCAATGTAAGCATTCTTCCAAGCAGTTCAGTTAGTGTATCTTCATAGACAATCTCAAATAACTTGTAGGTAGCTTGGGGAATGCTGATAGCATTAGACATCTATAAAGTTGTTCAAATGGTAGATTAGGTTGTTTTGTCAAATAGCTGGTTTTGAAATCACTAAATTATCTGTGATTTTTCAGGTCCTGTTACTTGGTGAACTGTAGTGGTAGAGAAATAATGAAGAAAATTATTCCACAGATGGCACCGTCATTGCTCTTAGAGACGGGCGTTGATACAGATGTCTGACTGGTTCTCCTATCTAGTGGAATGTTCCCTCTACTGAACAATTTTAATGCTTCCATTTACCTTAGTTTCCATTTCTCAGGGTTTTAGTTCAATTCTTCTTTAGTACCTTAGATCACTAGTTAAAATGCAAGCAATGTCTTCCTAGGGTTCAAGACACTATTTTCATTCCTTGGGTAAACGGCAAAGCAACATTTTCTTACCTTGTGGGCCAATATACACTAAAATGAGTTTTAGTTTAAAAATTCTATTAGTGATTACTGAGAAATTTATGTTCATCTTTCCAGTGCCTTCTGGACAAAGAAAATCCTCACTGAAAATCTTTTTGGTGTTTCTCTTAGTGTCATGGCTTGACCGCATCTTTTTTCTTGCTCACCTGTTCATTTGTGATTAGTTCTCTCATTAACATGAATAAGAAAGAGTCTCGGGATTTGCTGCTTTAGGGGGTTTTAACAATGTGAAAGGCAGGTGTTTGGTATCTCCTATACAGGTTTGGTATGACATCAGTACACTGGTTTTGAGATAGATAGGAAAACAAAATTAGTAAGTGAAAACATAATTGGTTATATATCCTAGGGACTGTGGTCCCTTAAGGATGGGGTTTATATGAGAGTAATGTAGTCTTCACATCTAAGGATTGATCCAGGTCTTCCCATATCTCATCCTAAAGAAAATGTGGGCTTCTGATTGGGTAACTGACATCAACAGTCCATTAACTACACAGACAACATCTTCACTGCCTGTGAAGAGAACTAGTGACTGGAGGCTCTGATGCATACACCAAGGTCTAGTGGCATGAACCTCTTTAAGATGTTTTCCTGGCTTAAAACTGATTGGATTTCTGCTCACATCCCCCAGTTATGAAGAATCTGATATTCGTATAACTTGTCACTGTGTAAACTGAGTTCTGTAACTAAAAGTTGATGTAATTTACAGAACCCTGTAATTTGAGAGTTACCCTGTGCCTACAGATGCTACTGTAATGAAACTGAATGCTGAACAGGATTGTATAGACAATACACATGCTCTGTTTCCTTAATCCTACCACTCTTAGTTATGAAATATAATCCCATTTTAGTCTTCCTTTCCGGTTTTATAGACATATTTCATGTACAGTCTGTGTTAATAATATTGTATCACTATTAAACAGTATTTGAGGCAATGCTCATTCAAGCTCTGTGGGCTGAATCCTGGGCAGGACTACCTTCATTCATACACAAAAATTTTAGCACAGATGCTTATTTTCAGTGCCATGACGCTGTGTCCTTGGAGCTTGGTGGGGGAGAGAGAATAGCACTGCCTTACAAAATTGTATATGAATACTCCTAAGTTGAAGGCTACTGAGAGGTAAAGCTGGCAAAAGAAAGAGAGAATCAGACCAGTTAAGATTTTCGTGATGGTGATGCCCAGAGAAGCTGTGGCTGCCCCATCCCTGACAGTGTTCGAGCCCAGGTTGGACAGGGCTTGGAGCAAGCTGCTCTAGTGGAAGGTGTCCCTGCCTGTGGCAGGGATTGGAACTGGGTGAACTTTAAGGTCCCTTCCAATGCAAAGCATTCTGTGATATTTGGTCTTTTATCTTAAAAGAGGTAAAACTAGATATAGAATTGTAAACAATATTGGAGACTTATTCTAATTATTGTTGAAAATGTGTCACCATTTGCCACTTTCTTCTTTTTTAAGAGTAAAAACACATGAAAGTAATAGTTCTGCTTTGTGGAACACTGATGGGGGAAAAGACTGTGCTTGGCAGATATTTTGTGCTATCCATTGCTTTATGTCACTATTTCAAGTCACTGAATAAGATGATTGTAGGTACTAGTGTCCTCTTTAAAGATAAACCCTTTCACAATAATTTAGCTGTAATACAGTAATGTCAGGAAATGCAATATGCTTTACCTTCACAAAAAAAACTCTCTAATTGGAATCAGTGGACCTTGACTTACTTTTCACATCTATATTCAGGGTGAAGGTGAAATCTTTGAGAAGTCTGGTCAATAGAATTAAACCATGGCTTCCGTGAATAAAAATATTATGAGAGGACACATTTCTATGGAAGATTTTTCTGCTTGAATCTTTTTTTTTTAATTCTGTTTTATTCTAACATGTGAGGAGAATAACGGGTAATGGGGGAAGAGAGACAGACCTGATGGCATTTGAACAGTCTTATTGCAATTCGGTAATTAAAATACAGGGAAAAAACAACTATTCTTGTAACTTGTGCTGGAAGAGTTAATAAAAATCTCAGTCTTAAACTTGAGAACAGGTGGGGGAATTGCAGCTAAAGCCATTGAGCTTAATGAGAATTAGTCATGCATTCTGATTGTTCAGATATTGGATGAGGGACCTGCAAGGCAAGTGTTTTTCCTAA
This sequence comes from Pezoporus occidentalis, assembly GCF_034315485.1. Lineage (NCBI taxonomy): Eukaryota > Metazoa > Chordata > Aves > Psittaciformes > Psittacidae > Pezoporus > Pezoporus occidentalis. The sequence continues at coordinate 2,284,736 of NW_026915268.1, forward strand.
GCTCCTAAAGTCTGGATAATAAATAGAAACAAATCATCTTCTAGTGATTAGTAGACATATATATATAGAGACTTCATAACAGAAAAACAAGACAGTTACACTACAGTGTAACAAAGCCATAGCTGATGCACCCTCTTTATTATTATTATTATTAATAATAATTTATTATTATTATTGTTTTTGTTATTTAGGAATATTGGAAGCTGGTTGTTAAAGTTTTCCTAAAGCATGAATTAATAAAAAGAAAATTACCCCAACAACAAGTGTGCAGGTTACAGTGTGTTGTGTAGTAGGTAAGAAAGTGCAGCTGGAGGAGGTTAGCACAGGAAATGGAGAAAGGCTCAGAGTCAGCTTCACATGCTTCACGGGCATCCTCTGGGTTGGCACACATGCAAAGTCATATACAAAACACAAACTAAGTTGATTTAATAGCACAAACAAATTATGGAACCTGTGGTATGCAAAAGATCTTCTGAGGATGATGGAAAATTCCCTGAAATTAGCTGGTCAATTATTTTACATACTGGTATTCCCAGCGGGGGGGGAAAAACATCACTTGATCTGAAACAATATTTAGGTTATGTTCCTTTGATTATTAGCTTGAATAACTCCCATCAGAAGTTTTCAAAGTATTGATCAGCCAACTTTTCGTATTGGACTAAGGCTCTTAAAAGAGATTTTGAATTTCTTACAAACATTCCTCAGTAACTTGTGCACACCCAACTCTCAGAATGTAGTATCTTTAATCATTGTGATGTAAACCACTAAGATCATTATTGTATAAGAATGTATTTCCTTTTTTTCTAGGAGACTCGTGTGACTGGTTAGTGCAAAGATAAATAAAATATTTGCTGTGATGTAATGGGTTTGCATTACATCATGCTCAGAAGTCTGGTCTGAGAAGACCACTTCTGGGTGAAAAAAAAGTAACTGCTATCTCATTTAAAAAGACACTGTAATATATACAGCTGGCCTAGTTGTCACTTTTACCCATGTGTAATGGGGATCACTAGAAAGTGAGTGTTGACTCTCTAGTGAGTGGCTCTAAAACATCCATTTAGGCTACTGAATTATTTTTGTTGAGTTAGAGAGTAGTGATAAAGGAGGAAAAAAATAATTTATTAAAATTCAAACCAAAATGCTTTACTTTTTACTTGTTCAAAGTGTAACTAAAACCTTTCCTCTGATGTACTATGCAACTTTCATATTTGTAAGTAGAGGTTTTTATCACAGAGCTGAAGGAAATGAAAAAAAAATAAAATCAAAAAGGAATTACTAGAGATTAAATAGTTTTTATTGCCAAATTAGCAACACACACAGCTAATGGAAATATTTTCTACAGACAGATGGGACAGTCAGATATCCCAGGAGAATAAGTATGAAGTATCTGTTCAGATTCTTTTTTATACATTTTCATATAAATATAAACATCATTAGTAGGGCCTAATTGCCCTGTAAGAACTAAAATGTGAGCATTAGCATCTTCAGGGTTGCTGTGTTTTGGGTTTTTTAGGTGATTTTTTAAGTATCTCTATCACCCGTCATATTCATATGGCTCCAACAGATAATTGCTACCATTAAGAATCTCAATCACAAAATCAAAACCATTTGGACTGGCTTCCAGGCCACCCAGCACAGTAAGTTACCATAGAAAATTAGTGCATTAGTTGTTTTGCTCATGCATATTCATAAGGACACTTGATTTGACTTTCATAGTAGGGGGCTTGTTAAAGCTCATCCACAGATTAGCCCCTACAGAAGACGACTGAACATCAAAGGTAAGAAGATATGAGACATCATAAAAGTCTTTCTAAAAAGCAACACATAATGCAAAGAATTATGTGTTGCACCTCCTCACAAGAAAAATACCACTGTAAAAAAAAAAGGATTTTAAGTATTTAGCTGTTTCAGTTGTCCTGGTGATGGAAAAGGTTGAGGATTTGTACTCTGCAAGGGTTGGGTAATACGCCACATTCTGGTCAAAGAACAGTTGAGCAATATATGATGAATACCCCTGACTTGAATACAATCTGTGGGAATGTGTAGGATTTATGAGGAAGTGTCATTATCATAGTGCTGTCAGTTAAAAAAACTACTTATGTTTCAAATACTGCTGTCTTGTTTCACACTTGAGAACTTAGGTGATATTTGATTTCAGTCTGAAGAGCAGACGAGACCTTATTGATGTTTTAAAAAACCCAAGCCAGCCAAACAACCAAACAAAACAAAAGCCCATGTTCATAACATAAAGCTCATGTTTGCTTTTGCAGAACAAATGTGTTAAATTATGAATTAGAAACAGTACAAAACAAATCTTCTTGATATCTTCTCATTTTAAAAAAACATACAAACCCACCATCTAAAAATGAAGTGCTTATCACTGAAGTATGTCATCTGCATAACAAAGCACTTTGCAGGCTTTCTCCCCCCCATAACCTACCCAATGTGTATCCAGAGCAGGGATCTGGTAGCTATATATTATTGGCTGGAGTGGATTTCCAGGCACTCATGACCACTTTTCTATTTTTTTGCTTCATCTGTCCATTTTCCAACTCATCTGTCTTCCTCTGCTTCTCTGTCTCATTTATTATATTTCTGTTCCCTACTCCTGGCTGTTTCTTCCCTGTCAAATGATGAATACCATCTGATATGGTTTCTTAGAAAATAGCATTGGCCTTGAAGAACTGGGTGTTTGCCAGGAATATCCTGCTTATCTAGCTTTGACTTGCATTGTTATTTTCAGACATATCATCCTATTCACATGCAATTGGTCACTGCTACCTTCTAGTGCTGCTTGACACAGTGGGCTCTAACCTCAAGAAGGGGGAACTTTGTGTTTGAATGCATGTACCAGGTCAGGGAAGGACCTTCCAGCAGTAGCCTAACTCCTCTGTAGTAATGTCCTCAAACTACAGGAGAATGATACCCACTCAATGGCTGGGAAAAGAGGTACAGTTGGTAAAACTGTCAGCAGCTTTATGGCAAGTTTGTGAAGAGTTTTAAGGTATGTTTTCAAGCCACATTTTCTGTCATATTTGCTGTTCATTAGTAGTCACCTAGGTCTAACTAAAAACTCATAGTAGCCACTAAGCTAATAGAGATTCACATACTAGAGATACCGGTGGACTTGATTTAGCTTTTCCAGCTTCAGTTCCAGCAGCAGTGGATTCTCAGGGATGCTTTGTTAAAATAGAGGGTAAAAATTGAGATACTATGACATAAGACACACTTTTAAATGTCTGACCTTATTTTCCTTATCTGTTGTCTCTCCGTGCTTTTATGTGCACATTTATGTCATAGATTTTAATGTAACTGGGGAAGGAAAAGATTTTCTGTCCCTTTATAAAGCACCATGCATTCTTACATTGCTAAATAAAATATTAAGATATAGGCACATTAATGTCAGTCGCCCGTATTTGACCACTACTGTGGCTGGAGAGAGGCCTGAGACTAAAGCACAAAGTCTCAGCTGACAAAATTACTATCAGCACCTTTTTATACTGAAAGTAGAATCAGTACCTTCTCAGCTGGATATATACCTTGAACCAGAGATAGTCATTTGCTCATTGCTTTCTTTGCTACTAGTACAAAGCTTTGAAGTGGACTCCCCGCATTAGAGGCAAATGTAATTGTGAAATGTAGGGAGTCCAGCCCAGTAAGACTGTATTTCTGCATGAGCTAAATGGAGAAAGATATGGAAAAAAATAAAAGAAAAAATTAGTAGAGGTGACAAACTGTTTCTGTTAAAGGATATTATTCTTTCAATGATATTAGAAACCCCCCATGGAAATCAGCAGTTCTAACTATAGGTGGTATTAAGCTGTGCAGCAAACTGAGACTGGCATAAGATGGACCATAACATGTTTATAAGGTGTATTTCTCTGCAGCAGCAAGGGGCTGAATTACTGATTGGGAAGAGCAGTCCCAGTCTTCAAGTACTGTGTGACTAATTCCTGTAGAAGTGTAAAGCTTCTGTCCTCAGTAGAGTAGTATGAGGGGGGAAGTCTCCTTCAATCCTATCCACTGCAGTAATTGGCATAAAACACTGCTGGTCTCCTGACAGTTTGAAATTCAAAGAAATTTCAGCATAAATTGAATATGTGTTACCCATTCATGAATTTGAGTGCTTGCCAGATGAAATATCTCACACACAACTGTATGTATACTGGGTTACAGCCCCTGTTCTTGTGGAGGGGCACTGAGTCTTGTGAATCTAAGATACGTTTTCCTGATTATTCATAGAGTTGTGGTATGCCATAGTTAAAAGCAAACTGCAGACAACAGCTGAATGTATTTTTTACCCAGAACTTTTAATTAATCTGTGTCCAAATTGATTCTCTTTGTAAGCACATAGCTAATGGAGGCTTTGTATAATGAATTCAGTAGACTTCCCTTTTTGTGAGCATGCGTAAGAAAACTATTTTACAAGGAGTTGTGTTTGAATCAGCAGTGTTAGATGTTACTGACTATTCCTTTTACTGAAAATAAAGTAAAATTAAGTAAAATAAGTCCTTAAAGAAAGGCAGTTCAACTTCTATTTGACCGTCATCCTTGTAATTACTTCCACTATTGTTATCATAAGAAAATAGTATTCAAGCACATGCCAGCTGTGTGGGGAAAAACAAGGGAAAGGGACCATGGAAGACATAAATTTATAATGTACAGCACTATCAATAGCTATAGGTTTAAAAAGTGTATCTTAAATATGCTAATTGTATAATATAAAAACATTTAGAAACTTCCTGCCAGTTCATCATCCTCTAATTCACAGATCATCAAACAATAGGGAAAAAAGTGATATTCATATTGTGTTAAAGCTTGCAGTGCTCCAGTGTGCTGCAGTGACTTATGACTCAGCCACACATTGTGCCAATCTTCAGCTGTGTGAAGTTAAAACTAAACTAAAATGGAAGACAGATACATTCAAGAAGCAAAATATGAATGTCAGTTTGAGTTATTTCTGTGCAAGTTAGAAACTGAAATATGTTTAAGTGTACACAATGAAAGGTTAACAATTCTCCATTAGCCACTGTTGATCCAGGTTTTCAGAAGATAATAATTTAGCATAAAGGTCATAGGTAACAGAACAACTAGATGAGTTCTTTTCACTTTGTATTTTGAAATTATTGCTCATAATGTGATTTCAGAAATTGTCAGTTGTAATTTACCCACAGCAGTTTGACAAGCCAATCCTATAAAAAATTAATTGTTCCAAACCTGGAAAAAAAAGGGCATATTTTCAAGACCGTTTGGAAAATTCCAAACTATATGAATTTTGGTACTATCAAAACACTTCAGTTAGACTTATATATTAAAATGAGCAATGCAACATATATGATTATTGCTACCTATCAAGACTATATATTCTAAAATATTCTATATTTTAAAATATTTGTTTAAGGTAACATAGTAAAAGGTGTTTTTTTTTTCATTTTGATAATTTTATTCATAAGCACTACATTCCCAAAAATATTTTGCTCCACTAATGCAGATTTTGTGGAAAACTGTTCAGTTGAAAACTTCTGACTGCACTTATTCTCAGGGTTATCTCATTTTCAGCGCCATCCAGTCTCGTCATTTTGTCATGTGAAAGTGCAGAGACATAGCACATGGACTCATGTACCTCTTCAAGTCACAGTAAATTGATCAAATTCTTGCCCTCCTGGAGCTCTAAGTGGATTAGGGAAAGTGGATTAGGTGGTCAGAAATGACTTTTTTAAAGTGTTCACACACTGCATTTTGCAGATGTCAAAGTAACTGTTTAGTTTGGAAATTGTTTGCTTGATAAAATGAAATGTGAAAGAGTTAATAGATGATAGTCCTAAGGTATGGTTGGGATGGAAGAGGATGTTCCTCCTTATTTTCCTGATGTCCCCTGTGCTTCAGCCTCAGCATGGTCTTCCAGTGGCTCTGTAACCCAGCAGAAAAATCACTGCATAAATGCTGCGCATTAAAATCTAGGTTCAGAGCTTTAATGAAGAAAAGGCTTAGTTATTACTGGTTTCTAGAGATAAATGGTAAATTAATACAGTTATTACAGTTGCATTCTGCTTAAACTCTTAAACTCTTGCTGAATGATCCATATTCTGATTGCCAGATGTGTTGAAGTTTACTGAAGTATTGCATTTCAAGTATTTCTTCAACAGTCTTATAAATTGCAAAGGCTTTGAATTTGAGGATTTTCTTTAGTTGATTTCTCTGTTAAGAAGTCTGTCAGCTGGTAACAGTCAGACTTGTATCCCCTCATTAAAAAATAGATGGAATTTTTGAGGTAGGCAGCTTTAATCCTGTTGACTTCATTGCAAAATTTGAAAATCATAGAATCATAGAATAGTTTGGTTTGCTTGAAATACCTAGTGAAAGGTTTATGGGATTAGTGAGACTTAGGTCCTTATATGACAACCTAAATGCTGTTTTGGTTTGGGGCCTATCACAGTAAATTAATGAGGACTGAACATGAACTTAAACAAAGCAAGAAAAAATAATGTTAACTTTCTAGTACAATTTTTATGAATATTATGAATTCAATAAGTTGAATTCACAGAAGATTACATGGTATTTCTGTTTGGTTTAGGTTCTGCTATGTGTTTAGCAAAATTATTTTTTTTAGCTACTTATCACTTCCCTTTGACCACCTTAAAATTACTGTGAAAATTCTAATTCTCATAATTTTTAAAATATGCTTGAGTGAAAATACTGCATCTTGGCAATCAGGGAGGGACAGTTTTTCTCTCAGCAAAGTCATCCTATCTGCCAAGATTAATTTCTTATCATAATTCTTGCAAAGATATGTGTTTATTCCATATTTCTTCTTTGTCTCTCTTTAAGAGATATCCCAATTCATTAATACTGAAATTGTGCAAGTTTCAAAATTTAGCTCTTAAATGAATCTTGGTGCAGTGGGTTTAATTCAGTTCAAAGAAGTTCATGTCTGGTGGTATGGTACAGCTCTTTATAGCATATAAGTTTTCTTATGCTTAGATAAAAGTAGTTCTCAATTTAAGAAATCTTGAATTAAGATTACTTTGTATCAGAATATGTACAGCTTGCCATTTGTATATTTTTCCATGTCGGAGAGCCACAAAAGAAATATTGTGGACATGGAACTACCCTGGTAAAACCACAAGAGATTTAATGTGAAGAGCCTACTTTCAATAGACAGCTGCTATTGCCTAAGAAAACAGTTAAATGGCAGAACCTTTTTCTTTTCTAAAAGTCTTCAGTCTTATAATTTAAATTATACAAGAAAATATTCGTTCATTGTATCATTGTTCATTTAAATGCAGGACATGGAACTGAATCAGAAAAAATAGAGGGATATGTGAAAGCGAGTTTGAACTTCTGAATTATATTAGAGAGGTTTAAATTCTTCTTTGAAGGATGAAGGCAGAAGCAGACTTAGTTCTGTAAGATTAGCCACAGGAAATCATCAGCTAAATTAATAAGTGATTTGAGAATGACTGAATGGAATAGTAGAGTTTTAAAGACAGGCATTAGCTGGTTCACCTAGGTTAGACTTTCTTTAGAAATGGCAATAAAAGTTTTCAGGTCATGCCATAATGTGACCTTTTCATGGTGCTGATGTAAATCTAAGATTATTACACAGGGAACATAGTCCAGTACAAAAGCAGGGACTGAATGCCCTTGGCCTTCCCATTCCAATCTCTTGCCTTGGAGTAAACAACAAAGGTAAAATGAGCAAGACATTAAAAGTTGAAATGGTTTTATTGCTTCTTCCCATTTAAGGTAATTATTACTCTATTTAAGCTATCAAAGGATCTGGTGGTTACAGAAGAGTTTTGTCTGACAGGAAATCTGGGGTTTCTCACCTGAGCTTTGACACTGTCAACCATTACAAAAGGAGGAGGAGGAGCAGCTCACTGCCTGTTGTCTTCACAGGTAGTGGGAGCGCTGGAGCACGCTGCCTGCAGCAGGCTGCTCAAGTACTTCCTGGCAGGGGTCTTGCCCCAGCTCCCACCTTGACCCCACCAGCCTCAGCTGCACAAGATGAAAACTGAACTCTGCAAAGAATCTGAACCAAATACACTGCAAAACTCATTTCATATGCAAATGAATTTCAATCAATTTCCACATTCAATTCAATCAAATTACTTCTTTCAATATTCCAGACTTGTCACTTGCTATCTCCTTGCGTCTACTATGTTTTGCACACTGAACTGGTGATTATACACAGTAACAGGGTTTACATACATCAGTGAGGCTGGCTGTCAGTATCAAAATGGCTCTATACCAATTCCTACTCACACCTTTAAATCTAAACATATTTTTGGTGATTTTCACAAGTGTTTTCTTTACCATAAGATTCTTGTATTTGAGAGAAAAAAAAACCCACATGCTAATTTAGAATCATAGAAGAGTTAGGGTTGGAAAGGACCTTAAGATCATCTAGTTCCAACCCCCCTGCCATGGGCAGGGACACCTCACACTAAACCATGTCACCCAAGGCCTCATCCAACCTGGCCTTGAACACTGCCAGGGATGGAGCATTCACAACCTCCCTTGGCAACCCATTCCAGTGCCTCACCACCCTAACAGGAAAAAATTTCCTCCTTGTATCCAATCTAAACTTCCCCTGTTTAAGTTTTAACCCGTTACCCCTTGTCCTGTCACTACAGTCCCTAATGAAGAGTCCCTCCCCAGCATCCCTATAGGCCCCCTTCAGATACTGGAAGGCTGCCATGAGGTCTCCACGTAGCTTCTCTTCTCCAGGCTGAACAGCCCCAAATTTCTCATCCTGTCTTCATACAGGAGGTGCTCCAGTCCCTGATGATCCTCGTGGCCTCCTCTGGACTTGTTCCAACAGTTCCATGTCCTTTTTATGTTGAGAACACATTTTTATGTGATAAGAAATAGAAATAGTTTTGGAAAACACCAAAGCAATTTTGGAGTTAAATAAATATTTCCTGGTACTTGTTCAGTGTATTTTTTCTCTGTTTTAGTGTTATTGGGTAAAAAGTTTCAAAAAACAATGAAGGGTAATTTTCCCAGCTCTTAGGTTTAAAGGCCTGACAATAAATTATTGTTTCTTTAATAATTTTGTCATTACTGAGTTCTTATAGGTTCATGCTTAAAAATATGCAAGGACATATATACATGTTTATTGATTTAAGCGTGGTCAGCTCATAATAACCTGACATTTAGTATTTTTAAACCTATGACCATGGTGCTAACAAGGTTAATTACAGAAGGTAGCTATACTCATTTCCAGAGCAGTTATGGAAAAAAAAAGAAGACAATCTGGATGCCCTACACAAAACTAAAAAGCATATTGCTAAGAAAAGCCAAATAAAAATCTTAATTTGGACACTTTTACATATTATTTTAATCTGCCAAAGAATCAGGCTGATATGGTTTATTCTATTTAAACAGGTGAATAGCTTCTATGGAGGGTGCATTGTTAAGCACAATTTTGCCAGTCAGAAGGTTGGTTGGTTGCCTACACTGTAATTCACCTTCTTTGTAAACCAGGCCAAATACAGTACTCTGTTCAAAATTATAGCACCCTCTAGTGTGAAAGGATGCAATACAACCTCTAGCTATCCAAACTGCATTAAAATTTTCGGTGAATTATAGCTGTTCTACAGTATTTCTGCTGATATCCCTTAAATACTTTTTAAGCTAAGCATCTTTTTTTTTAATTTGCAAATTTCTCCCTGTAACTTTGTCAGTAAGTTCTTAAAAATAATATTAATATTACTTAATATTTAGTATTGTACCTGCTGGTTTCTATTGGATGTTTGCAAAAGAAAATGTGTCACACTGAATCTTGCTGCATTTAAGTTCCAGTGGTTTTTACTTTTTTTATTATTAAAAATATGTTTCTAATTCCCCTGCAACTAAATAGTAACATCTGATTTTTTTTAATTCATGTAATAGTAAAATATAATATTATTTGCAAATTTATATATAAAACCACCTTTTTATAAATGAAAACTATGCTTAGAGTGTGGGGTTCAGGTCCTCAAAATCAGAAATACAAAAAAAGGTTGCTTCTGTCTCCCTTAAACATCCTTGAAAGCTCAGCTCCTGTCTACTGTTTTGGACCCTTATAGTGTGTGAAACTTATCTGCAATCAGAAATGATAAAACTCAACTATGTATGTCCTTTTAAATAGTTTGTGATTCTATTGCACAGGGGCTTATCTAGATCTTTACTATGTGCAAAGTCACTACTAAGATGGCTCTCCTAACAGTTGTTATGAGTTACTTTCATGTAATGAGCTACATATACCGCATTCTCAATAATGACATATCCAAGCATTTCTTGAGTTGTATGAAAGGAAAAGGAACTTGTGCATTAGGGACTGTAGTGATAGGACAAGGGGTGATGGGTTCAAACTGAAACAGGGGAAGTTCAGGTTAGATTTAAGGAAGAAGTTCTTTACTGTGAGGGTGGTGAGGCACTGGAACAAGTTGCCCAAAGTGGTAAATGCTCTATCCCTGGCAGTGTTCAAGGCCAGTTGGACAGAGCCTTGAGCAGCGTGGTCCAGTGTGAGGCATCTCTCTCCATGGCAGGGGGATTTGAATTGCATGATCTTAGGGTTTTTTTCAACTCTGTCCATTCTATGATTCTGTAATAAAAATACCAAGACATTCTGAAGTAGGATTGATGCTCTTCAGCATCCAAGGCAGGATTTTTCAGTCATTAACTTTTCTTTCACAAGTGGAATGAAACAAAATAAAAGTGCACATATATAAACACGTGCCTTTTCTCCATGTAGCGCAAGTCTTCATTGTGACTGGTGCTGCTATTTATTTCATGGTAGTGGGAAACATTAAGACCTGATATTACGAATTTTATATCTACTTCCATTTTTGTGCTTATATTAAAGTTTAGCTCTTTGTGTATGTATGACTGAAAGGAAAGTTCAAACCAGTGACTCACTGTCATTGAATAGGTTACTTGATTATTAATACCTTAACATTTTCCTTTGGCAAATATGAAAGCAAAAATTCTAAGGACTTGAAGAAATAAACTGCTTCTGGTTACAAGTAAGGTAATTGTTGTCTGATCCACTAGCATTATTTTGAGAGTTATATATCAAAGGAGGGAATAATATTTCTCATATTCTAATAGGACCTCTTTCTATATGAGTCACATTTGATAAAACTCTTTGAGAAAAAGATAAAGTTCATCTTAAATAATAATGATTTGCATATTCCTATTATGACAGTTGCATTATTCTGAAAAGTGTGCTGTGCTATTTCTAGGGCTTCTGAAAACATAAAAGGTGAATTTCAGACTGTAAAAAAATCAGAGGAAATGTTCTCAGCATGTAATTAGGCCATGCATATCATGAACATTGTTCTTGTGACTGCTTTTATAATTTTTACACAGTTACTTCAGAAAGGTTAAAAATTATGCATGCAGTCTTTATTATATTACACACATAATTTGGAAAAAAGCATTTCTCTGCACTAAAAATAATAAATTAAAGAAATAGATTCATTGTGTTGAGAAAAATTTATTTCTCAAGTCTCAAATAATTTAATTCCTTTTTATTCTATGCAAAAAGTAATTTTCTTCTAGGGGGAAATTATTGCTTAACTACTGTTATGTATTCACTGGCAGCCTCAGCCACTCAGCCAAAGATAGTTCTAAAAAGGAAGTAGAGAAAGCTGATTGAAGTGAAATCCTTAAAGTACATATGAAAAATAGAAGACTTAAAGCTTTATATGTTTATTTCATAAATAATCTGTAATGTTTCTTACATTAGAAAACCATTTAAAATAAAATTGTGGTGGCTTTATCATTGTCCTATTGTGATTACTTTTAATGTATGATCATTTAGGTGTTCATTCCTGTGAGTACCTTTCCTCATTTCCAGGATGGGGCACACTTAAAAAAAAATAGGTGATTCTGGGCAGGAATGAAGAAATCCATCTTAAATAATTTTTGCCCATTAATTATTTTGCTTTTTTTACTGTAAAATTAGATTAAGAACTGGAGGACAGAGGGACAGCTTAACTGGTTTTAAGTAGAAGCAATTTTCATAGCTGTCCCTGTTGACATGCTTGGATACCAGCATTAGCAGTCATTATCAGCTTATAATAACCACCCACTCATGCAGCTGAGACTGCTGCAAAAACTGGCCATGAAGATGGTGTTTATGTAGACCACTAAGTATTGTACCATCCAGTTAGGTGCAGAAATGTTAATGGTAGATGGAACTTTTCAAGTCATTAATTGCCAACCTTATTTTATTTCCATTAGGATGTATGATAAAATTGTATTATATATACTTGCACAGGACCAATGGATTATTACTCAAATACTTCACTTGAGTCCTGGTGCAGATTATTAGTCTCTCCCTCATTCTCTGCATCAGCACATATGAAATGAGATTCCTTTCATCTGTACAGACTATCTAAGCATATGGGTTACTGGAGAAACCATTCTCAAGGATCAGTATTTTACATTGTGTAAGTATGCTTATGTGTAATACTGATGGGATCTTTATGAGCTATATATATGACCAGCATCTTTAGGAAGTGCAAATATCGAGGCTAGAAAACTAAGCAAGGTCAAAGGTAAGTTACTGAGATGTTTGCATAATAATGTAATGGAAAAGAAGGCTGCATGGAGGCCTCAGAACAGCCTTGCAATATCTGAAGAGGAACTACAAGGATATTGGAGAGGGACTCTTCATCAGAGACTCTAGCAATAGGACAAGGGGTGATGGGTTTAAACTTAACCAGAGGAAGTTCAGGTTAAGTATAAGGAAGAAGTTTTCTACAGTGAGGCTGGTGAGGCACTGGAACGGGTTGCCCGATGAAGTGGTAAATGCACCATCCCTGTCCAAGACCAGGTTGGACAGAGCCTTGGATGACATAGTCTAGGGTAAGGTGCCACTCCCATGGTTTCTCAGACAAGATAGAAATAAGGTGAGATGGAAGCATTAAGTATTTTTCAACCTTGCACACTGCCATAATGTTCATGAAAAGAGATCCATGCTATTTAAAAGATTAATATACACTGCTGAATAGTCAAAAAAAGTTGATGGAAGCAAAGAACCTGTTTTGGAACCTGGTATGATTAAAAACAGGATTATATGTTGCAGCTTCTGCTTGGTGGTCCAGTTCTGTGTTTCTGTGTTTCTATATGTGTACCAATAACACCTGTTTAGATTTAGATTTTTTTCTCCAAAGAAAAATCATTACATTTCATTACTTATGTCTAACTTGCAAAAGCAAGTTGTACATAATGGCTGTTACTGTAGGTATTGATCTTGCTTGAGATGGGAATCAGCTGGACCTAATAAAATATTTTTCCTATCTCTATATTAAAGAAAAATCTATTTTTTTTAACTATTAGTAGTATACCAGCTTCCTAAAGCGAACTCTTTTCTAGTCCTGTTCATTGCTGAAGAGACTGCCTGGATAAACAGGCTTCATCCTGTCATGAAATCATAATATGCATTATGACATTATATTTTGTTGTCATGGAAGCAGTTGCTGTGATATTCTTGATTCTGACGTGAATCTTAACAAGTCTTTTACCAGCCATCAAGTTTCAATCTGAGGGGCAGGTTCTTGCTTGTGTTACGCATTCCCCTTCATACAGCCTGTCAGTCACTGATTATCAGGTTGCATTTGTGACTTAAACCAGCAACCCCACTAGCCTTCACTGCTTTACCACCTTTCTATTCTAATTACCATGTTTGAGTGAGTGGGAAAGTCAGTTGCAGAGGCATTAACACAGGACAACAGTTGTTTTGTAGCCTGGCATACTTCAGGGACTAGTCTTGCATGTTGAGCTACTGAGAAATAGTGATGAATCTGAATTTGTTGGATTCGGAAGAGATTGGTACACATTCTTCTTGTTCCGTTTACAAAACAGAGGTATTGCACACATCACAAAAAATGGATTTGATTTCTCTTACAGGCACTACTGAATCTTTGTTCTTATTTTACTGCTTTTATCAAAGAGCTCTGGCTGCACCACAGCAAGAGTAGGTGCAACATTCCACTCAGCTCCCAAGGCTCTGTGCAGATTTGTGGTTTTCTCTTGGTTTAGTTGTAAGAAATCTACTAGGAAAAGTAATTTTTAAAATCTTTGCTTTTCTATAGGCTTTTCTTCTCATCATGAGGTGCATGTGATTTTGAATTTCATGTGGCTATATGACTGCAGTATGTCTTTCACATGGCTGTTCATTCTGTTCATTCTATTCTGTTCAGAAGAACAGCATGAATGCACTCCTGTTCACACAGGTTATTAGTGTTACTTGGATGTGTGTGAATTCCAAGCTTTGGCTATATCTTGCTAACTGCCCTAGCTAACCTCATCCTGTCAATCTGCTCCCAGCACCAGCACAGGACTGTACTTGGCAGGTGGCACAGAGCATGACTGTGAGAATGTGCTACCCTCATATCCCCCTGCTGACCTTCTATGACCATAGGAGTTCTGCTTAAATGATTAATGGGAAAATAACAGGGATTTCTCTCCCAATCTTACTGTTTAGTCCAGAAAGCTATCGACATCTCAAGGTGTTTGCCTTTAACATGCACCCAGATAAGTAATTAGAATATTGGGTTCACACATTTCTTCAGAGGAGCATGAAAAATTGGTTTAGATGGCTAAATAAATTTGGTTTTAGAGACCACATTTAATAGGTCTGAATCCAGCTGGAATTCTGAAAGCCTGTACCTGCCAAAAGACAACATTAGACCAGGAAGGCTAGTGGACTTTAGGCCAAGTGAATGTAAGCTGTTTCTTTACAGAGCTGCATCAGTCATCACTTTTTAGCAGGACCTGTTGCAATAGGATGGGGGGTGATTGTTTTAAACTAAAAGAGGAGAGATTCAGGTTGGACATGAGGAAAAACTTCTTCACAATGAAGGTGGTAAAATTGGCACAGGTTTCCCAGAGAGGTTGTGGATGTACCATCCCTGGAGACATTCATGGCCAGACTGGATGTGGTTTTGGACAACCCGATCTAGTTGAAGATGCCCCAGATCATTGCAGGGGATTGGACTAGATGAGCTTTGAAGGTCCCTTCCAACCCCAATGACTCTGTGATCCTATGATTCTATAAAAGCAATTCTAGCTGTTATTAAAAAAAAAACAACAACCAACCAAAAAAAAAAAAAAAAAAAACAACAAAAAACCAAACCAAAAAATACCCCACCACAATTCAGCATAGCACTTACGTGTATGTTTAAGTCCTTCTAAAAGTCAGTAGGCATGTGTGTTCTATTTATCTAAATCCTGATTTCACAAATGGATATATACTGTCCTGGGTTCAGCAGTAGCAGTCATTTTTTCTCTTTCTTAGTAGCTGGTGCAGTGCTGTGTTGTTGACTTTCAGCCTGGGAACAGCGCTGATAACACCGATGTTTTCAGCTGTTGCACAGTAATGTTTACTCTGACCAAGGACTTTGTGAGCCTCATGCTCTGCCAGGGAGGAGGGGAAGCCGGGAGGAAGCAGAGACAGGACACCTGACCCAAACTGACCAAAGAGGTATTCCATACCACAGCACGTCATGCACAGGATGTAACTGTGAGTTACCGGAAGGGCACTCACTGCTTGGTTGGGCTCAGTCAGCGGGTGGTATCATATTCTCTTCCCTTGTTATTTCCCTTATCATTATTATTATTGGTGGTAGCAGCAGTTACTGGACTGCTCTTATCTCAACCCGTGGGAGTTACATTCTTTAGATTCTCCTCCCCATACCCCCAGGAGCAGGGGGAAGGAAGAAAGGGGAGGGGGGGGGAGTAGACTACATCGCTGACTTACCAACAGGCTTTAAACCATGACATAATGCTGTATGAAAGCAAAATCCTAAGCCAGGCCTAAGCTACAAATTTCTCCAAATATTAACAGGCAGGTCAGGAAAGTGAAAAGGTTTATATTGGCTGTGGTGGCAAAAGCACCACCAAGTACATGGTTGCAGCAGCAGAAATGAATTTTACCTACAAGAGTCTGATTCATCCAGAAGGGATGCTTTCATTTTCTGATGCAGTGTGTCACTTATTGAAGAGTAACAATTACAGCCACCAGTGTCTGGGTAGGATCTCATATTCTTACTGCTATGCTACCAAATACTTCAACTGTAGTCTCTCCACTGTTGTAGTCTCGCTGAAGTCTTCAAAAACGTTTCATTGATACTTAGGTCTCCTTCTGGTGGTCTGTTAAAGAAGGAATTTTATCTACCTGTGCAACGATCTTTTCAAAACCCCGTGCACTGCTTGTTCTTGGCACTCATATTATGGGGGCTGATGTCCAATCTCTTTACTACTGATGAATTTTCTCCATCTAAGACCACACACTGGAGTTCTAGCTTCAGTAGAAACCACATTTTGTATTAAGGTTCACGCAGCTGAAAATTGGCGTTGTGATACAGGATACCATTTTTGTAACCAAAAGATGTAGTTATCTTGACCATGTGATAACACTTATGCATAATGGTTGCAGCTAATTGTAGAGTACTAGAACCTTCATTTTAGGAATAACTTGCTGAGACAAAAGTTGCAATTTCCTTAGAGAATGTATATTGGCAATGTCATCTTTCTGGACTCCAAAGGTATTCACCACTTTTTCTCTTACGTGCCTAGGTTATTAATTATATTGATTGTTCCCAGTCAGTTCTCTAACACATGTTTTCCTTCACTTTGGCATCTGAGGAACACATTCTTCAGGTGTGTTATTGTGGATACAAGTGTGTGTGTTTTCTCAGGGAAATCAGTTTGTCTAATGAAAGATGTTAATTTTTTTACAACTCTTTCTGCTCTTAAACCACCACAGCTACAAGGGCACAGCAAATGTGATTACTATAGTGCAAGGATGTAGCCACAATGCTTTATTAAAAACCTGCCTTACACTTAGGAAACATAAGCTTCTTAATCTTTTCCTGTTTCAGACCAACTCAGAAATAGTTATATTCATATTACTCACAAAATGATAAAGTTTAACAGTTGCAGAAAGCAGTGCTGTATCAAAGGCACTGAATTTTAACTATATATTCTTCCTGTATTAATGGATAACCTACCACAGTGCTTTAAGCACTTCATGCTTTCCTGCACTTTGAAGTTCAAGCCAAGAAAGTTACTTACTAATGCATTGTGCCTCTTTTTTTAATCTCTACAAAACAGAGTTAGATTCTCTGTTAGGAATGTCATAATGACCAGAAAATAGCAGTTCAGCAACTATGCATTAAGCTCACAAGAACTGTCGTGGTTTAAACCCAGCCAGACAGCTTGTTCACTCACTCCCAGTGAGTGGTGCCAGGCTGAGAGCAATCAAGCCCCCCCCCACCCCGGGGCTCTCCCCTTTCCCTCTCCCGGAGGAACGGGGAGGAGGATCGAAAGAGTGCAACTCCTACGGGTTGAGACAAGAACAGTCCAGCAACCAATGTACAACACAAATCACCACTGCTACTACCAACGACAACAGTGATAAGAGAAAATAACAAGGGAAGAGAATACAATACCACCGGCCAAGAAACGAGTCCCACCCGGAAGCCCGTGTCCTTCCGGGTAACTCCCAGTTACCCCCCACCCCGGGCATGACGTGCTGTGGTATGGAATACCTCTTTGGCTAGCCTGGGTCAGGCACCCTGTCTCTGCTTCCTCCCAGCTTCCCCTCCTCCCTGGCAGAGCATGAGCCTCACAAAGTCCTTGGTCAGGGTAAACATCACTTAGCAACAACTGAAAACATCGGTATTATCAGCACTGTTCCCAGGCTGAAAGTCAAAACACAACAGTGCACCAGCTACCATGAAGGAGAAAAATGACTGCTACTGCTGAACCCAGGACACAGTCTAAATACATTCAATTATTTTGCACGAATACCGTTACAATGGGATGCTGAGTGTAGCTCTATTTCCCACAATTACGAAGTCATATCAGAAGTCACTTGATGTTCACACTGTTATCTTACAGGATTATGTTAAGTGGAAGAATTGCTTTAATGTGTTATCGTGAAGGCATAACAACCATAAAAAGTAGCTGCAACATTGAAGCTTCATATCATAGAATTGTAGAATGGTTTGGGTTGAAAACAAACTTAAGATCATCTAGTTCCAACCCCCTGCCATGGGCAGGGATGACTCACCCTGGACCATGTTGTCCAAGGCTCTGTCCAGCTGGTTTTGAACAGGGATGTGGCATTTATGACTTCTTTCGGCAACCTGCTCCAGCTCCTCACCACCTTCACAGTAAAGAACTTTTTCCTTACATCTAACCTGAACTTTCCCTGTTTTAGTTTGAACCCATCACCCCTTGTCCTATCACTACAGTCCCTGATGAAGAGTCCCTCTCCAGCATCCTTGTAGCCCTCTTCAGATACTGGAAGCTGCTCTGTGGTCTCCACACAGCCTTCTCTTCTCCAGGTTGAACAGCCCCACTGTTCTCAGCCAATCTTCATATGGGAGGTGCTCTAGTCTCCTTATCATCCCTGTAGCCTCCTCTGGACTTGCTCCAACAGCTCCATGTCCTTCTTATGTTGGGGACATATGATCAACACTACCAATACAAATGGCATCTCACTAAAATGTATTCATACTGTTTCTAAAAGCAGGTTCTTTTTTTGTCACCATTTTAGACTTCTATGAAATGAAATAATTATTCATGTCACCCACAGACTAAACAGACTCCTCATCAGCAATGAGATAGACTTAAGGAATATAAGGCTCTAACCTGGAATCTTTAAAACAGCATATTAGAACATTGTGGCTTAATAAGTATTTAATAGAATGGTGGCATTTGCACATTTTGAATCCATGTCACCCTTTCAGCGTTAAGAGTGGCACCGATGTAATAGGAGATGTTCAGGGAGTATAAAGGCACTGCATCTACTTGGAAGTATGAAAGCAGATAAACTGCACCCTTGAGAGGTAATGAGATATGCTAGAGCAGAATAAATATGCTTTGGAAAGGGTACAGCTTATACCTTCCCCTTTCTCATTCTCCCATTTGTCTTCCTACAAATCCTCTTTGTGAAGCAAAAAAAAAAAGAACAAAAAAAAATTATTTTTTAAAAACTGTTTTCCCCTTTACAGCATTGAGGTTTTCTGGGAAAAATAAAGCACAGAAAGAGATACAGTGACAACAGCCAAAGGCATTTTGTATTGCATTTAGCAATGGGGTATGCGTAAAGAAAACCAAACCAGTTATCTGAAAATCTTTGTGGAGTGAATGGTAAAATCTTTCATTAAATCAGAGTATCCTTCTCTCATGAAAAAAGGTTTTGTTCCTTTGCCTGACACCTTCCTCAGAGTCTTCTCACACCTGTGAATCTTTCATAATAGTAAAATAAGTAGTTTGTCACAGCTTCACGGGATCACTGAGAAGACCCATAGTCTAAGAGCTCAAACTGAACTCTGTTCCCCTACTAAGTTGTTCTTGATTCCCAAAAGTCACAGCTAATTTCCATTAGCCTGTTCAGGCCTTTTCTTGTGTAACAGAACTTTCTGGGATTCTCTCTGAAAGTATCTCATGGTCACTGCTAACATCCTCTTGCTGTTCTCCAAAACTGTTCAGAGAACAACGAAACCAAATGCCTTGTGGATCATTAGTTCTGTCATATGTTCAGCCCTTCAAGCCTACATATTCAGCCATCCTAATCAGCATATTCACTCTTTCCAGCACACTCTGTCTCCTTTTGTCAGGGAAAAACATATGCATTGTTGTTTCTCTGACATTAGTGAATTATAATTATCAGTAATAAAAATAGTTGTAGGAAGTAGCTCTTATGAAAATAACTTCATTGTCACGGTATTCATTTTGAACTTTGTGGACTCCTCATTTTCTTTAACATAATCACACAAATAGTTTATTGCTAGCAATTGATAATACACTTTTGTGTCGTAGGAGATCCTTCAGGTTTTTTAAAGTGCTACAAGTGCAACTAGAACAGGCTAAAATTTTAATTTCTTAAATGAAATTGTAATACCCACTACTGAGCACTGCCTAGAGAACTTGAAACCATCAGCAGCATTACCTGTGATTTTTAGGCTAGGATATGTATTTAGTAGAGATTTTTCAAATTTTTAGAATTCAAAAGAGTTCAGATGAGCAAATATGATAGTAAGGAGCAAAAGAGCCTGAGATACAGCATGGAAGTTTAGTTTAAAGAGACATCACTAACTTGAAACCCAATGGCTCAAAAAAAGCTATAGTAGTAGTCTCATGATCTTGATCAGACTATCTTAATAGTTTTACAATTCCATATATTTATATACTGCGGCTCTCCTAAACTCCTTATTGAAAATATTATTTTTCCAAATATTTATGATTTTGATAATTACAAAAAATATCCAGGATTTCTGGTAGTGTATAAATAAATTGTAAGAAAAAGGTAAGTAGCAAGGAACAAAAACTTTATATTTAATTTGATATGGAAAAACTGGATCTAATTTCTCTCTTAATATGACTAGTCAGTTTCTTAGCAACCACAAGAAAAAAAACCAACACTAAAGAAGAAGAAGAAATAGAAAAAAAAAAAGGAAAAACATCATTACTGCTAATTATACCTCTGACACTCAGCTAAAGCACATGCTTATAAGAGCATCCCCCACCCAAAAAATGTTAACTGCACTAACCACATATAATTTTCCCTGACATGTGGTTTCAAAGGGAACTCATGATTTCATGACTGTGTTAAATCAAAACCCATTTTTTCTGAAACATACGTATTTAATATTAGATGTACATATAAGTACAAATGAGATTGAATCCATAATTTTGAATTAAGGAAAAAAGATGTTATTCAGAAATTCCTCAGGTAATTTTGTTCATCTGTCTTCACTGCTGTTTTAACTCTATTACCATGGAAAGAATCAGTCCTAGAAATTCTTATGTATAATCAAAGTGAAGCTTGAGAAAATTAAATCGAAATGACATTTGGTGGAGAAATCCCAAGGTAGGTTCTTCAAATAGGATCTGAAATCTGGACACTTCAAAAGTTAGAAATAATATTTAGATTGACTAAAATATAATACATCTTGTTAAATGCACTGTAATGTTACAACCCCCATGATGACAGCTCTTGTCTTTATGATAAATCATAACCTTTTTTTCTTTTTATGCTACATAGCAAAAATTAAAAAATACTTATTCTTGCTGAGTGTTCAACTTATGTGACCTCATTAACATAGGTCTATAGCATCAGAGGTACAACACGGCCTTTAGAATAGTTGCATACATGTGTTAAATAATGCTAAAAGTATTAAAATAATTGATAAAACCTGAATATACATTCTAAACATTCCCATTAAAATACCTTTTGTGGATTGTGCTGAGGTTGTGAATCATAAAGTTGACAACAATAAGGCCATATTTGTGCCAGAAAACAAAGTGGGGTGTCCCATCCATTTGTTTTTGTTTGAACAGGGTCAGAAAAGGATACGTGGGCTGTTTTAATGGTTGTCTCCAAAGAGTAGGCAAATGTTCTGTGACAGCTCTGGATTACTATTTCATTGATCCTGAGAGAAGCCCAGGCATTTTTCAAGAGAGAATATCCCTCATTCACCAATTTGAGACAAATCTCAGGAATCACCAAGAATGTGATGCTTCAGTCACCCTTCCCCTAAACTTCCTCTTCCTGTCCTATCTTATACATCTGCTTTCCCAGCACCTTCTTCCTTAATGCCCTATATTAGAAAAAGCCTGATTTAGCTGGTCAAAACCATTTGTTTCCATTCTTTCCTTTGACCAGACAGGAATATGTATAAATGATGTTACAAGCAGTCACGAGCTAGTATGCATTTGCCATTCTCAGGGAGTTGTCAAGACCTAGTGGTCTGCATGTCTTTCCCCAACAGTTTGTAAGGAAATGACAGAAGGGTCTGAAAAATATGACCTGCTATCTTGTCATTCCTTTTCTCATCCTTATTGTATTGTTTTTCTAGTTTTGACATCAGTGAAAGATAGCTCCACCCCAGCTTTAGGTATTTTTTTTTTTTCCCCTGGAAAATAACAGCTGCTACTATCTCCTACCTAAAGAGCAGAAAGAGATTTTACAGAACTTCTCTCTATTAAAGGGACAGGGGAAAAGACTTGCTCCCGAAAATAAAACCAGCTCAATTTGTTGTAGTTCTAGCTCTTTAAATACTGCTGCCTTTTTATCTATATCCTTAAAAAAGGTTGCATACACTTTAAATGGAAACTTTGCCACAGAACTAATTCAGCTGAGGTGTAGGAACTATATTGGAGTATTTGCTACAGTACAATGAGAAGGAC
Source organism: Pezoporus occidentalis (assembly GCF_034315485.1). Taxonomy (NCBI): domain Eukaryota; kingdom Metazoa; phylum Chordata; class Aves; order Psittaciformes; family Psittacidae; genus Pezoporus; species Pezoporus occidentalis. The sequence goes on from NW_026915268.1 coordinate 2,306,936, forward strand.
TGTATTACTACTTCTATTCCATCACTCTATTCCATCAAAATCAGCACAGTGTGAGCCTATATAAGCCAACTGAAGTGGTGAACACATAAATGTTTACTTGTCTGTCCAAAAAAAATTGGTTTTCAGTTCTTCATCAGAAAACGTGGATTTGAAGAACAACTTGGCAAATCAGCCTTAAATCAAATTAAAATGCTGCCAGGACAAAAAGGGGGCAGCTGGGCCTTTACCCTGATTATCTGGTAAAGGGCAGCTGTAAGGAAGCCAGGGATTGCCATGAGAGGCCATGGATGAACTGGTATATCTTCAACAGAGAACACCATGTCTGTGGTTTTCCTCCTGCTCAGTACCCTGTGAATGACACAAGCCCCGAAATCACAAGACTCTGAGAAAGATCACAGAGGAAGTAAGGGCTGTGCATTTCCAGAAGCATCACTCTCTGTGTAAACTTTTTGGGGTTATGGCAGTAATGTATTTTGTGCGCAAGGCTGAAAGGGTTAATAAAAGTTATGTTTATAGCAGGACATTTGAACACAAATGGAATTTTCAGACAAGAGCCATTCAATGAAAGGACACCTTTAAAACTGAGATTTATTTTAGGTGTTGAATGAGACGATCAGTGTTTCATGGAAAGTTTATAATTACATTGAGGACAGCAGATTTTTCAACATGGATGTGTTGAGTAGCATCGCAGTGATTGCTTATGGAACACAATAATAAACATATGGTAAAATATATATTGCCTAAATTCTGCTGTAATATGAACTGTGTAGACAGACCATGCTAATGAGATTTCACTTACACCATCAGTAGGTGTTTCTGATGTGCCTCCTTTCCATGAAGATTTAGATGCTCATTATTATGCTTTTCTTATTAATAAAATGGGCATTTGAATGCCAGCAACAGAAGTTAATGTCAGTTTATGACTACTAAGATAATCAGACTTTAAAGCTATATGGGTATACTTTATTGGTTTCTAGGAGCATATTCAAGACAAGGATGGAGCAGACTTGAAATAAGAAAATTTTAAAAAATACTAACATGCATATTTTTAGCAGATATGTTACCATAAAGTTATTAGTTTCAAGATCCCACCATGTTTGAATGATGAATGCCCTCTGTCCCTCTCCATTTTATGACTCTCATAAATGCAGTGCGTTGCTGGTTAGAATCAATAATTTGATTTGATAGGTTTCATGTATCATGAAACCTTTAATAATATGAGATGTTTAACTGCAACAGATGAATTCAAGCTCTTAAGTACAACAAATGAAGACTGACAGGGATAATGGCATAAACCAGGGTCACAATAACTGGATATAGTGAGATCACGTGAGTGTTTTGCTCGTAAGAATTGCAAGATGGAACCAGCGCTAAGCCTTCAGAAGACAAAGGCTTCAAAAGGAAACCACTAATTTATTATGATGGTGTCTAAAATGTAAGTAGGACATGAGCAGCACTCTCTTCAGAGAGTGGCAGGATTTTATGGTGTGATAAAGATTTCTGTGAAGAAGCTATGAGAACTTTATGGATTACTGTCTAACAGATGAATTGCGCATTGAAATACTATAGTATTTCATATACTATATAAGATATGATTTTCAAAATCATGAATCTTGGTGATATGAAAACAACAAGAGCAAACCTTTGGGTTGAAAAGATTCCAAATTCGTATTCAGCCTGAGAAGGATCCAAGGTTTTACCTACTAATTCCATTTCCATCCTTTCTAACACAAGAGGAAACTACCATGAAAATTGATAAATTGTTTGTCTTACTAAAAATAAGTTAGTATGGATGGCCATTTAAATAAGCCCAGATATATTTAGACCTGGGCTTTTGTGACAGGTTTAGTGCATGGAATGCTAAATGTAAAAGTGCTTCAGAAACCAGAGAGGATTCTGATCAGGATAAGTGTTCTTCTATTAGAATGGATTGATCTCAGGAATATACATTCACATAAGAGGTAGGCAGAAAAAAAAAAGGGTCAGAGAAATTACTTCATTATTATTTTCATGTTAACAACATGCAAATTCTCACTGCAAGTATTAGAATTGTGGATTATTGAAAATCTATCACTAATATATTTCTTATATATTAAATATGGGAGATTTTCTGCAGTCACTGGTAAACTACAGTCTGTGCTTCTTACAGCCTCATTGGGAAGTAAAGAATCTTGCAGCAAAGGAGAGTATGTGGGTTACCATTAACATCCTCCTACCCCCCTCCGCCCCCCCAAAAAAAAAAAAGTGAAAACCAGGATTTTTTTCTAAATTTTGATTTTCACATAGTAAAGGTCTGTGTTGTGTATGCATGTTTTTGGATGAAGTGAAAGTCCAAAATCTGGTATTTTAACCAATAGTGAAAAAACCCAAAATGAACCAAACTTGTTCACAGTCTATCTTTAGCATAAATACACATTAAACGAAACAGCACTATTTAATGACCTTACCTTTCAACCTGATTTCTGTGGAGCGCATCTGGAACCTTTAATCAGTGTTGCCAGGTGAGATTCCTTGTGGTAAGAGAGTTCTAGTTGTGCTTATGGGATGGACTCAAACCAATCTTCAGGAGCATTCACAGCATAGGGCGTATTTCCACATTTACACAGTAGGTTTGTGTTGACATTAGAGGAAAGCATGAGGATTTTGCCAAATGAGGCTCCCAACACAGGCTTATCTGAGTGGAGATGGTAATTGACTGTCAATATTGAGTGCATTAAAAAACTTTTTTTTTAATCTTCATGATAAATCTAAGTAGTCACTGGTAAACATTGATCTCTCAGAGAGGATTTTAATAATTTTTTTATCTGAAGTGTATTTGTCTTCAAAACTAAAGTAAGACCTTCAGGTCAGAGTAAGACAAACTGCAGAAAGTGAAATCTGTCAGCTCAAAACAATGGAGATGGTAAACAGATAAAAATACAGATGCAACCCAGAAATGTGTACATTTTAAAAAGTTTACTTTTGTTATTTCAGTTGACATTTTACTGAATGTCACTGGGAGGGAATAAACAAACTAATGAGATTTTAGCTAAATCTCTCAAAACAAATTGTGAATTCGAAAAAAATTGTTCATCCCTTAATCCTTGACTTCCTATTTTGGGGCTGTTCAAGTGTCCCCTGGTTTGCAGTGATGCATTCATTCAACATGTGATTAGCATCAAAGGCAGGAAATTCTGATTAACCATTTTTTTGGCATCTTACCTCTTTTCCAGTTTGAACTTGGAATCTCCTCCGTGCACAGACCGCTAATGAGGAAATCCTTGCTTATGAATTCAGTGCAGAATGAGAGATATTTTTTTCCCTTTGCATAATGTCTGCTTTGAAGTCAGGCAGTCCAAGAAAGTGATTGATCTCACGCAAGTTCATAACTTTTTCAAAGTACTGCCGATATCATTAAATTTTAATTAACCCTTTGAGCTCCTTCTATGATGTAGAGATGAGGGAACATCAAAGGCGTGTGTGTTAGAGCAGCAGTGAAATCTTTTGAGCTGGCTTAGCCTTATTGAAGAAATCTAAGCTGAAAAATATTCCAGTTCTATAGTCAGCTCAATTCTAGTTGCTGCCTCTGCTCTGTGTTGGAAAAGGCAAAGCAATTGTTACAGCCTCAGCTAGGGCTATTTATATACTGTCATACTGAGCCCATCTTCCTGGAAATGTTCTTCCTCCTACTCAAAAAAGTAGTCCATCGTAAAGTAAATTAATAGACTATAATACCTTCTTCTTTCTTTGTTCATTTATGCTTGCTTTAGCTATTACTATCCTGGTTAGTTGTCTTAGAGAAATGCATTGTAGTATTTAAAAAAGATTAGGCAAATAAAAAATAATAATAAAAAAAATATTCTAGACTTCATATTTTAAAATCCCTTCTGTGCAATTCCTTTTCTTAGAAAGACAGTTTCAGTTAAAAGCAAGTTTTGTGCACTTCTAACTACATTTTCTTACAGCAGGTGGATGGGGACCTGCAGAAGGCTTTGAGAAGGTCTATGCTTTCGGGGAAAAGATCAGGTTTGCCTCTCTGCTGTGAAATAATTTATACTTCTGTGAAGTGGGTTTGAGAGTATTGTGAGCCAACTGTACATCACAGTAAGGAAATCCACAAAGCAACAATAAATAGTTTTTGCTTCTTGGGACAAAAGGAGAGACTTGGATGGAAGAGTGTGCTGTTAATATTGAAAAGGCTGTTTGGGATGCAGACAGCAAGGGGAGCAAGAGGGGAAAGAAGACAAGGAAATACTCCCCAAATTTTTCAGATTAGAAAAAAGGGAAGGTCAGGAAATGTATATGCTCTGCTGGGTATGGCAGCCTTTGATTTGATTTCCTGCTGATTCTATTAAGGACTTTGGTGGTGAGAAGGTAAAGAAGGCCTATTCTTCCTTACTACTCCAGCCATTAGTAGTGATTGTGATAAAGTGAACTTTCTGAAACACCAAGAAAACACCAGTAAAAACAAGTCACTTAGGAGGGGGGCTGGGGGGGGGAAGGGGAGTTGGAGGAGGGTAAGGGACGCATTCCTTTGAACGATTCATGGAGAAATGGGTATGTTTGTCTGTGGGCAGGAGAATATTTCATCATTGTAGAGAATTTCCAAAGAGGATCCCTTGCCTCTGTAATGAGGCAGGTTGCTTGACAACATTGTGTATTACATTTACATTTCACCTTCAATGTGCAATGCAGGTTAAATGTGAAATGCCACATTCACATTTAATATATACCTGTGTAGAAAAAAAAAAAATCAGTTGATAAGCATAGCATGGTTTTTCTTGTTTATTCCTGGCACATGCAGCACATGTTGAACTCAGAGCAAATTCTAAATCATGGAAGTCTTCTGCTTTCAGCTACATCTGCCATTGCAAGTGAATCGGTGCCTTCTGGATGGATTACATGGGTCTTTCTGTTGCTTTCCATTGCTTTCAGAGAGCAAAAATGAAATTAAGGCAAGTGCTGCAGTGTTACTCCACTTCAAGAGGAGGAGGCTTAATTTAGCTTGATCAAAATAAAATTGATTAAACGAGTATATTAGCAGCAGGGCTGAAAGTTTTCCAAAGGATAGTTTAGCTGGGACAAAACTTTAAACATTCTTCTACCACTTTCAAAGGTGACAAGAATGTAGGTAATGAAGGGATTACTAAAATTACTTTTTCCACCTGTCATCCTTAAATCTGTTTCAGGATTATAGAAAAGAACAGCACTGAATCTGTTTTGTGATGCATGAATAAAAGTGAAGTTGTGGCATCTGGTAAATAGGGAGTGAAACCAGACATACGGAAATGAAAGATTTGTAATGAACTGTCTCCTTCAAGAGTCAAAATTTTCAGAGTCATCATAATGGTCTATATGTATGTGTGTCCCCGTGCATGTATGTTGGTGAAAGCACTTGTCATTTACTGCTTAGCACCATTTTAAAATTCCAGAGCAAAACCTATTTTTCAAATGTCCTTCATTGACAGCTTATTGCATAAGCATGTGCAATGCTTATGTAGAATGCAAAATAATGCTATTAAATTAAAATGGGGAAGGGAACAGACATTAAAAATAGATGCTTTCAGCAGGGGAAATTAGTGTAGAGACAGAAGTAGTTAGAGTTTCTTTTCTAGGCTTTGATGAAAAAAATGCCTTGCTATAGAAAGAGATGGGTCTTGGTGAGGCTTGTGGGTGATCTGGGAAAGTAGATAATTTATTGAAATCTGCATGACTATTTGCTAATGTTGATTTCTCATTTATTTTTCGTTGCCACAGCTTGTTTCATAGCTATTTCAATAGAGGGGAGAAAAACAAAATAGCTGAGTCAGTATTTGGTTATATAGAAATAATATACCGGTCATAGTTCTATGATAAATATTGCTAAATTTATTTAATAATAGCCAACTAATATTAGATATATAATAAAGCACAAGTTACAGAAGTAGAGAAACTTTTGTTTTATTTTGTTTGAATAGGCATCTAAACATACATTGGAATTTGTGAATGCATTTGCAGATTTTTTGTGACAAATCTGTTTTTTTCTATTTTAAATTATATCAACAAATTACTATATGAGGTCTTTAAGATACTAGGAAAAAAAGGGGAAAGGCTTCTTTTGCCTGCTGAAATTAGGAAGTTTGAGGGAAGTACTGCATTTTAACTGAAGATTTATTCCTAATGATAGTTTCATTCTGGAATCTAAAGTCCTTTTTGACTATTTTTAAGGACCATTAGTGGATTCAGTGTTGCTATGAACAATCCCAGTACTTTACAGAAATTTGGAGACTCACTGTATCTCAAAGTAGAACTATAAAAATCAAACGCCACTGGTCAGTGATGAATTGCCAAGATACAGGATAAGGAAAGGATAAAAAATGTGTTTTGCCTAACCCAGACTGAAACCACTCCACTTCTAGTAAGCATGTGGTGTGTGTGTCTGTGGTGTGCTCATAGGCCATCTTTGCCTGTTATCTATGTCCTGACACAAATATTTGAGAGCAGTAGACAAAGCTACAGCATATTAAAGAGGACATTCCACTTTTCAGGACTATAGATGCTGTATACCTATTTTCCTAGCACTTTTCTTAGGAGAGGTGCTTGAACATCAGTACCAAAAAAGCTTAAGTAACACTTGCTGTCAGTGAAAGCATTATTAGAGTGGAAGATATTACAAATAAGAGACCTAGAATATCAGAAATGGCTTTTTTTTACTTCCTTGAATTGATTTTATTTCATAAAATAAGTTTAGAACTCATTAAAGATGGTGGTTTGACAAGCTGGGACACTTGTCTATGGGGTTTTTGGTGGGGGGAATAGTTGGGGTTTTTCTGCTGTTTGTTTATTTGTTTATTTTTAAACCAGCAAGCACCCCAGTGACTCAGTGCTGGCTTTCCTCTGTGCATCAGTGCTGATGTAGCTGCGTAGGCTGAAACTGTAGCATCATCTGTTATTCTATCACATACATTCTCACACGCAGTACCTTAATTATTTATTTTTGGTTTGTAATTGAATCTAGTATTTTTCTGACTTTAAGAAACTCCCTGACCCTTAAGAAATTAGTGTATGACTTTGTGAGATGTTTTTGGATTTGGAAGTCTACAGTTTCTAGATTACATTAAAATGTTATGAGGAAGGGGTCTATGTGTAAATAAGAGCTATTTTAATTCATTCTTATGGAATACTTCAACAGAAAAGACTGAATGCAGGTTGAATCTCTTTAGAAAACAGTTTTGCCCTTCAGAGGTGTCGAGACTTCAAAAAGGCCAGGAAGTAAGCAGACCTCATTACAGTAATATGAATTAAACTTATATCAGACTTGCTGGAAAACAAATGGCTGCGTTTGCATTTTGCTGCTGTTGTGCATTTCAATGATGATTTGCTACATTACTATTGCATCTGAACTGCTAGAGAGCAATTTGTGTGTAGTCCCAAATAATCAGGACTCTTAAATCTAGCCAATGACAGTATTACTCACACAATTACAAACTTTAGTTATTAAGAAGCATTACTGGATATAGAGGAATATTTGTGCTACCAAAACAATCAAATGACATGTCAGTCACTGGAGGACTAACCATCAGTGTTGTACAGTTCAGTTTTCTTCCATGTTCACCCCTATTCTTCCTAAAGAGATTTGTATTTGATCTAAGGTAATTAAGTAGTTCAATAATTGCTTAAATACAAGTCCCAACTTTGCTGCATATGACTGCAATAACAATGAATATGTCATGTCCTCTAAATTCAGGAAGTTTGTCAGATAAGTAAGAAATTTTAATTAAAGTGTCACAACAATTTTTGTGGTGTTCTCCATTTCTACTTCAACTTATGTCCACCATCACCCTCAAAGTGCTTCTCCCAGACTCCGAGGGAGAATTAGCTACTACGTCGATAGAATCATAGAATCATGGAATAGTTAGGGTTGGAAAGGACCTTAAGATCATCCAGTTCCAACCCCCCTGCCATGGGCAGGGACATCTCACACTAAACCATGCCACCCAAGGCTTTATCCAACGTGGCCTTGAGCACCACAAGGGATGGAGCATTCACAACCTCCCTGGGCAACCCATTCCAGTGCCTCACCACCTTTACGGTAAAGAACTTCTTCCTTATATCCAATCTAAACTTCCCCTGTTTAAATTTTAACCCATTACCCCTTGTCCTATCACTACAGTCCCTAATGAAGAGTCCCTCCCCAGCATCCCTATAGGCCCCCTTCACATACTGGAAGGCTGCTCTGAGGTCTCCAAGCAGCCTTCACTTCTCCAGGCTGAACAGCCCCAACTTTCTTAGTCTTTTTGACTATAATGTTTTTTTCCTATTAGTTTTTCTGAAATGTAAACAAAATATCAAAATGGAAGCAGTTCTTTGTTCACACAAAGCCGCAGCTGTGCAAGGCTCTTTCCCTTGGATCCATTCATATCTTTTAAACAAACCAACAAAACAGTAATTTTCTTTTAGCCTTACCTGTCCTTTGCTCCCAAAGGTCTTGCATCAGGGCATCTTGACAGGTAGTCCTTAATACAGTAGTAGCAGTGTTCCCTGCTACCTCTTTTGTGAGGTGCTTCACACAGGCTACTTTGGTTGCAGCTCTGTCTTTAACAATATACTGCCTACAGAAATCTTTCCTGCAGTTTTGTCTAAGTAATTTTTTTTCCTTCTTGTGTTGTATCTCCTGTTTATTCTTCCTCTGTTTCACCAAGAGGTAGTTGCATTTTGAAGGCAGGTTTAATGACCCTTTGATATAGCAGAGCAGTTAGTTTAAATCTCAGTTTGAAATATCACCTTAATAGTATTTACAATTCATGTTTAACTGAAAGACATAACAGAAACCTCAGATAATTTTTAAGTCGATTTCTTTAAATGAACTACTGATTATGCGTAAGCCTAGTTTCCTGAAAGTGTCAGAAAGTTTAAAAGAATAAAAAAGAGATCTGAACTTACAGAATGACATTTTAATTTCTTCTTTTTTTTTTTTTTCTGGAATAGAAAAATAGAATCAAAATATGTGAAAATGAGGAATAAGACTTCAGTATAAATATTTCACAAGTTGCAGAAGCAGTTGCTAGATGGGCAATCTGCCCATGTTTTATGCATTTTAATATATTTTTGTTAGGTTGTTTCTAACCAATAGAACAAAAATGACAATAGGAAAAATTACAGAGAGCTAATTCATCTGCTGTTGAAAGTCCATTGCCATCCCCAGATTTGTATTATGAAATCTATCCCTTAGTTAAAGGGATAATACTAAAATTCAGTTATTCATTATTAGAATAGAACAATTACTAGGAAGCTCTGTCAACCCTGCAGGGGCAAAAATACTGCTGCTTCTTGTTACAAATGCAATATAGTGTGGATTAAATTGGCATAAAAAGCATTAGGGATATCCATGTTCTTTCATCATAAATATGCTGTGTCACAAAACTCAGCCAACACTGAAGCACACAGCTAAATATTCTAGCTGCACTACTCACTTTCTTTTAAAAACATTTTGTTAAAGCAACCTTTGTCTTATTTGCAGTTGCTCACAAATGTAAGTAAAGATGATTTGTGTAGAACATAAAAACTAGAAATATTCCCTACATATTCTGTCATCCATGTGGCACTCAGGGGCCTGATCTGCAGGTATGGTGTCTCTCTTGATCATGGTGACTTCAGTGTGGCTACATGGCATGCATGGACTGCAGGATCAGTCTAAAACTAATGGTGCTGACAATGGTCATAAAAAAATTACAGCACAGCTACTGAAGGCAAACTCCTCTTGCCTGCTTACTGAGCACTGAATTGTTAATGAATAGCATTGGAAATTCTGTTGGTTTGTTCAGGTTGTTGTTTTTTTTTTTCCTGTGAACAAAATGAAACTTCAGAGTTAATTTGTGCTGTATATACTTATGAAGTGGTAAGACTGTTCAGTATATTTTGACATGCATTTTGCGCTTTTAATCTGTTTTAAATTTATCATCTTTATAAAAACACAGTTATTGAGCTTGAGACGACTATTGCTGCAGAGCACACAACTTTGGGGTATTTAATGGACAGGGCACCTACCCACCCACTGAGAGGGTAGTCTTTATGGGAGGGGAAGAATAAATCAGATTTACATTTCCTGCTCTGAGCTGATATCCAGGCAGGGGATAGAAATTGCCTCCAGGTGAGTTTTCACAGTATTTTAATGTTCTTTTGAAGCATTACCAAGAATAATGCATTGTGATAGGAGTGTCAGTGTTTTATATAATTTGTCAGATCTATTTGCAAGTTTAAAGAATTTACCATTTAAGAGTTGGTCAAGGAAAAAAAAAAGAAAAAGGCAGCTGGCCACAATGCAAGCTAGAAAGGCAGCTTCTCTTCTGGCATTACCAGCTTCAAATGATGTGCCCACTCAGAGCAGCTTAGTTTGATGTAGCCAGTTTCATAAAAGCCAGTTTGGAATTTAGACTTCAAGTAAGTCTTCAAAAATTGAATATAAAATTAAAAGTAAAGAGCAATTCTGAGAGTTTACTACAAATATTTTTTTTTATGTGGTCTTATTTTACGTCTCATATGAAAAGAACCTACAATTTTTTGGAAACTATTATTTAAAGGATACAAACCCAGCTCAATATTGCGATGTCAAAGGCTGGGATTCCAATAATTAGACATGTTCCTTAGACTGTCAAAAGCTCAGCCTCTGACCTTTTACTTTTTCACCTTATTAGAGACACATATTTATTTGTTGTAGATTAGATTGCCTAAATTAGCTTTGGGGCTTGCATCTTGTCAAGCTGTGCTACACAGAACTCAGTGGAAGACAAACAAAAACAGTGGTAGCACACATCAGTACTCTTGTCCTTGGCCATTTAAGGGGGCATTACTGAATTCCCATGTGATATCAGGCCGGATGTTTGGGTTATATTGATACATCTATATGTACATACACACACACACATATGTATTAATTTCTTCACTATTATGTTGGAAAATTCCTTAAAGTTTTTTCCAGAAAACAACTGTTCTGATTAGACTATCTAATATATGGGATGGGTTATTTAACAAACTGAGGTACCTGCTTAACTGGCAATTTCACCATAGGTAAGCTCAACCCCAAATGACGCTATCACCTCATAGCTTAACTGCATTTATCCTGTTTAGGTTTAGGGACAAACATAGTCAGCTGCTAGAAAACATCATACTGGTCTATGTGGAAAAAGCAAAGTGTATGCAAAGCGTTCTCTAGTTTTTCACAATTACTGTAGCTGCTTATACAAAGGGCAAACTGTACACGACAGATTCAGATCAAATATTCTCTCTTTCAATTGACATTTACCTTTATATTTTAGCAACTATGCTATTTCCATATGGTACATTGTTATATGACATGCACACAAGAAAATACCATTTCTGCACCACAATAAAAATATGTTTTTGTGAGCCACCAACATTCTGCTGGCTTAAAAGCGTTATAACAGAGAGGAGACTGTACCAAAATGGGCGAACTCTGAGAACCTAAAGATCTGCACTGCTTTCATCTATAACTTTTATGCAATTTTTTTTTGCCAGATGAAGTAAAATTGCATGCATGTCTGTCTCTCCATATGTACAGTTGTCTGTTTAAGTGCCAGCAAATAGGAAACAGAAAAAAAAGTTAATAGCCGACCTATTTTAAAATAGAAATAAAGTAACAACTAACATACATAAACAGTTCTAGCAAATATCTTGTAGGCTTCAAATGAATAGTATTTCCTCCAGTTGTGCTAGCCTGTGACATACAAAAAATTCTCAAGAAAGGATTAGGAATTATTTTGTATATTTTAAGTCATCAGCTGCCATATAAAACAACATTCAATGTACCTTGCTCTCAGATTCAGCTGTTTGGCTATCAGTACACTGTATTTATAGTTTCTCATTTTTTGGCTTAAGCTTTGTCTAACAGGAACAGTAATATGAAAACCAACTCATTGAGGTGGTTGTTAGTGTCTGTATGTGTCTTTATCAATATTTGTGTGAGTACAGAAACAAACCTAATACTTCAGCTGCATTCAAGATCAATTCCTAATACCAGCAATCATCTTGTTCCTCTCTGATATAGGAGATCCAAACAGTCTTGTACCTCCTTTATTCTTGACTAGTCTTGGAGAACCTTTATTTTACGATTAATAAATTTAATCAAAGGGGAACAGTTTTCCTAATGGGTATGATTAAGCTCTAAAGAGCAATTTATGGTAAATCTATATATAAGTAACTACAGGTACTGTTGAAAACTTCAAAGTAGTAATTGTTTAGTGACACAGGTGGGACAGTCTACATTGAGCATAGATTTGCTCAGGAATGCATACAAGATGAGGTATTGTAGTTGGTGTCTGCCTGGAAGCTGGGGAATACGTGAAAAGAGAGTGTGACTTGAGGATTAGAAGAGGTGGGGAAATGGAAAGGATCAAATAGTGAGAGATTACGAAATGGAGCATAGGCATTGCCCTTTTGTGAGTAGCTTCCCTTATACTTCACTAAGAACTCTTTTTAAAATATTTCAGGAGAAGGTAGTGAAAAGTTATTTCCTTTGGGATCCAAAATTCTATTTGATTTTAATTTCAACATTTATCATCAGGAGAATACTAGATATTATTAGGTTGCTGATAGGGCACACTAAACAGTATCATCTTGCTTTGTCTTTGTTTCCAGTTGTTCCTCTTAAAATAGAAACTTTCTAGCAATGGATTATCTTTTTTCTTTGCTATGTTTATTGAACTGCAGGCAGGAATTCACCGGGGGGATTAAAGAAGTCCTGTCCCATTCTGCTTGTTGCAGAATGCAGCACATAGTTACAGTCACACAAAGTCATTTCTCAGCACCTGAATCACTATCAAGGCAAGGTTCTGGTTTACACCTAAAGATCCAAGATGCTCTGGTAATACAAAGTACACCAAAAAAAATTTTTTTTTTTTTATTGTCATCCTAAATAGACACTTCAATTAAATAAGGAATAAGGAAGGACATCTTTCATCTTCTTCCTTATCCTCCTGGTAAAATGCAAACCACAGCTTAAAGAGTAGAACTGAATATGTCAATCTTTCATATCAACCCCCTGCTCAAGTGATTCTAGAAATGACTGTTTGAATTAAGGAAATAGGTTTTACCTGTCACCCACCCCTAGACCTTCTTGCTGTTCCTATAGATTTTTTCTTTTTCTTTTTCTGCATACACTTGATTGAAAAACCAACTGTGTTTCTGCCTTTTTATATTCCAGCATTCTTTGACTCTTTACAAATGCCAGCAGTCACACAGCTGTGAAAGAATCTTTTGATATTCACATTTATTGTAATATAGAATTCAGATTTATTTTCATTCTATCTTTCATGCTTCTCAAGCTTTAAATCCTGTAGAGAAAAAATATAGATGTGAACACAGAAGAAAAAAGAAATGACTAGTTTGAACTCAAGACTGCAGCCAACTCAAGCAGTGAGAATTATTTCATTTGGGCTAAGGTGTGTGTGTATCTGTGATGAAAGAGATGGATGAAAGGAGATGAAAGTGGAGAGAGAGAAGATCTATATATGCACATGTGTCAGAGTGTGTATTTATATATATTCTTCAGCATGTGCATATATTCATAGTTTATATGAAAAAGTAGTGTACATCATGTGGATAGCACATCGTATAAGAGGTATAAGGCCAAATTAATCATTTGACTTGTCTTCTATATGCACAAGGCATCTGTGCTTTATAAAGATGAGAAGCTGTAAGAGGTTTGGCGTTCGTGTTTTGTTGGTTTGGGGTTTGTTTTTTTGTTTGTTTGTTTTACTGTTTTGTGTTTTTTTGTGGTTTGTTTTCTTTGTTTGTTTGTTTTGTGTTTTGGGGCCGGGGGGTTAAGGGGTGCAGGTTTTGTTCTATACATTCAGATTACTAATACTTGATTATTTTCCTGACCAGTAAGTTGATTTTTCCTGGGGTTTTAAAGATGTCTCAGGCTCACAGCTCTTAACAAGTGACTATTCTGGGGAATGGAGATCTTTTCCATAGCTTCTCTGTCTCTGCAGGTGTAGTCAGATTTCCAGTCACCAGAGCATGACGATGCATTGTAATAAAGTAATAAAGTATATACTGATTTACAGATAGTTATTGTCAGGTAGCATGGAAAGTTTTCTACCACTACTATTTAAAGTGCAGAATAAGCTGAAATCATCAATATAGAAACAAACCTACCACATTGCACAAAAAGAGCTACTGGGTGTACCATCCATCAGACAAGCTTGCAATGCTCTTCAGACATTTAAACTCACTGAAACCTGTAATCTAAAGGAAAAAAAGAAAACAAAACAGAACCAACATTCCAGTTTCATATCAGTACATTTCAGGATTTTACTAGTGTAGAAGGTTTCCCAAATGAGCATTGCAGGTGACAGATGACTTTGTTGTGCCCCTTCCAAAAAGCACCAATATCTAGTGTTCTGGAGAGAATTTTCTAAAGAGGCACCCAGCATTCACAGGCTATGAGAAGATTACGACAGAGGTGCAAACACAATAGCTTTTTAATACTAATTTATGAAGTCTTTTTTTGTTTAGAAACAGGTTCAAATTGTTCCAGTTGCATTGTCAACTTGATGTGAACCATGAGATTATCCATTACCCCTTTTAACTAAGGACTCAGGTTTGTTTCATTTCTTTTAAGCTGCATAGAATTGAGAGGGGAGATGCCATACAGGACAGTTTCTTAGACCAAAATAAAACTGTCAAGAATATCTTCATGCTGAAAAATGTTTAATACAGCAATATAAAGTGTTTCTGCAGTTATTTCTAGGGATACGTAGCATAGTTAAGGAAAGAGAGGTGTGTACTAGTAATGCCTGATTATGTTACAATCTAGAATGGTGTTATTTTCTGCTGCCAAGATAGTCTGTTGTACTATTCTTACCTGCCTAGGTAACACACACAGAGAGTGCATTGCACAAAGTGATAGTCTTTTATAGCAAGGACTAAGTGTTATTCCACCTTTGACAGCAAAATATACATTAAAAGATAGAAATTATACTAGGGTCTCATCTCTGAAAGCATTTTCCAGGCAAGTGACTCTATGTGCAGAGTAACATTGCAATTCTTTAAAAGTACTTTAAGGAGGGATATTAAATTAACAATTCAAGAAAATAGGGTGTATTTGTATTTGTCTGAGGTGGGAAAAAGCCTAATTCCTTAAGAGAAATCCTTCAGTGATTCCAGCATCAATAGCATGCTTTGTAACTTACTGCAAATAAAAATAATTAAATTGTATTTAGAGTACGCAGAGTTTAGCTGATCTTTTCAGCCTTTATGGGCACCAAAATAAGTCATGTTTTCCATTATTCTATTACTAGAGAAGGGGAAAAAAATGGAAGCAGATAATATCTGACACTAAAAATCCTGGTTTGTATAGCTATATGTTGTCTGAAAATCCTTAGCAGGTCACATAAAAAAGGAATCTTGTATTACTTCATTGAATGTTTGCTAATTATCTAATAGTCAAAAGGACACGTTACATTTAGATTGGATGTGAGGAAGAAATTCTTCCCTGTGAGGGTGCTGAGGCACTGGCACAGGGTGCCCAGAGAAGCTGTGGCTGCCCCATCCCTGGCAGCGTTCAAGGCCAGGTTGGACACGGGGGCTTGGAGCAAGCTGCTCTAGTGGAAGGGGTCCCTGCCTGTGACAGGGGTTGGAGCTGGAGGAGCTTAAAGGTCCCTTCAACCCAAACCGTTCTATGAAGTATTTACTGCTTGTCTTTACTGTGATTGAAGGGGACTGATGTTGGTAACTTAGCTGGCTCTCTCTGGTTCTGTCTTTATAAGTTTGTGATTACTCTGCGTTTAAGCCATACCAAGATTATTGCTACCTCTGCTGTGTTTTCACAGTAGTCAGTTCCTTGTTTTCTTTCTTGCATAAACAAAAAAACCCAACGAAACCCTAAACCTTTCCTTTATATTGTTTAATTTCTTTCATGAAATCCAATTCATTAGGATTTTGTTCATCTTGCTTTTCTGCAGTGTTTTATGACCTATTCTTTTTAATTACTTCATCCTTGGTGCTTCGTAGATTCGCTGCTTATTCTTAACATTCTGTTTGAAACCATACTGTGGACCTTCTGTGTTTCTGGTTCCTTGGAATGCAAACCCCAGACAGCTTGGTCTTACATGAATTCAGCATTTGTTCATATTCAAATCAAATAATATTAATTTCTTGTACTTAAGTAATTTTGCTCCTTATCTAGACAACTTCAGTGAGTAATTTCTGTAGTTTGACTTCTTAACTATTGATAGGTATTGATTTGTGTCTGTTTTGATATTCAGCATGAACTGAATTATCCTATATTTAGATCTTCACGTTTTTTGTTAGTAATAATAAAAAATTAAATATATTGGAAGACTAAGAAAAACTCAATTTTGTAGAACAAGATTTTTTAACATGCAATATTAAATATTTTAATAATTTTCTTGGTAAGATTTTTTTTCCCACAATGCATCACAGGGGGCAAGTACTATTTATTCTTTCAAAGTTCAGATGTAGATCAGACCCAAAGCTGCACTGACTATGGTTGCCAGCTGAGTATGTGTCCCCATTATCTGCCTTGTGTGAAGTGAAAGGAGCATAACTTTCTTAGCAGTAGAATTGTATAGGAAACAAGACTGTTCCACTTTTTTTGATGCCTGAAATTTCAATATCTGCTTCTGTTCTTCTTTTAGAACTTGAATTCCAGGAATAATACTGAATTACGATAAGAGATTCATTTAAAGCTTAGCGACATAATTGGGAATCTTTCTAGGTCTTTCAGTGGCCTTTGGACCAGGTCATTTACCTACAGCTGGGAAATTCACATACTGAGTGGATTTCAAGATAGCAGGAACCCTTCAATGGAAAACATAGGGGTTATGAGAAGTAAAAGGTATAAAATGTATGAGATCTTATTTGA
This sequence comes from Pezoporus occidentalis, assembly GCF_034315485.1. Taxonomy (NCBI): domain Eukaryota; kingdom Metazoa; phylum Chordata; class Aves; order Psittaciformes; family Psittacidae; genus Pezoporus; species Pezoporus occidentalis. The sequence continues at coordinate 2,323,800 of NW_026915268.1, forward strand.
AAAAATTGCTGATTATGTATGCTATATTCGTTTGTTACCAAATGTCTTGCTGAAGACAAACTGAATGCTAAGTCATGATGACAGAGGATGGCCCGGCAGGTAGCTAAAGATTCAAGAACAACAATGCAAGAGTTTGTTACCCTTTAGTCACCAACATTTCCTAGATGTGTAATACATGGTTAAGCACAACATGACTAAGAAATCTTGTCTAAAATATTTGTCTGATCCAGCATTTCCAGATGTCTGCTGTCTTATCCTTTGACCCCTCAGTCACATTGCTAATAGGATTTCTATAAACCAGCAAAGCAGTGAACTTTGTAGCTCAACAGATTAGTTCATAGACTTTCAGCTCTGGAACATAGTTCCAATTCAGTACTGACCAAATGTACCATAACCCTTCTTCAGGCATTCTCATTGAAGAAGGGAATACAGACTATGCTATCTTCTGTAACTCAGCTGGAAGCTAGCCTCAATACAAGTTTCATTACTAATTCAGATATACAACTTTTATTTTAATTTTTTAAATTAAAGGTATCAGTTAAAATTTGCAATGCATTTGTTTTTCAGGTGCTTCAACAGATTCAATTATAGTATATCAGAAGTTAACTGATATAAAAAAAAAAATACAGTATCAATACCTTTTAATTTTGAAATTAATGAAATCAAAGTATTAGAAATATTTGTCAGAATAAACATTTCCAAAAGACCGGTTTTGCTTGATTTCAGTGTTATATTTCTTCTTCTTGTTTAATCTTTCCAAATAGGAAATAAATTATTCCACTTACTTTAAAGACTTTTTCCATATCCGCAGGCACTTGATGTGTTGCAGCCTACATAATTTTTTAATCTCCGCATACAATGACCTGGTCATCCAAGGAGAGGGTTGAAGGGACACTGATTAAAATTGATAATTGACATGGGGGAAAGGTAAATTGTTGTGGCAGAAGATGGATATACTATGATTAGCAAGATGAGAGCAAATAATCACTCTAATTGGATTGCTTCTCTTTTAATTTGCAGTGCCCTCATACCTCATTTTCTTTCAGATTTTACTTTCCCCAAGTACTAAACAGGTATTTTTAAGACCTTGTTAGTACACTTTGGGATTGTTACTTCTATCAGAATTAATACCAAAAGTAATTCAAATATTTATCTGTGTGTCCATTCTCAGCAGGTGCACTTCCCAGTTAATTATTTCTATTCTGACTTGCTTTTTTTGTTTAATTTTTTGGAAAAAATAAATCCATACCAATCTCTCAGTCATTTCCTACCACTGAGCAGCAAGCACCATAAAGTTCTGTTTGTGTTGCATGATTTGATCTGGTCAGTCTGAGAACAGCATTCAGTAGAAATAAGAAAGATCATAAAATCTCAATGTTTGCTCTCTGGAAACCTCCAGGACAACCACACACAACTGTCAAGTGTCAGGTGTTTTCTCCATCTTTTGTAGAGGTAGAGACTATATAAAAGGAATAATTGAACTTTTAGAGATGATGTCATGCCAGAATGCTAGTTGTTCTTCACTGGAAGTCTGGATGATAAACTGAGTTTGCTGTGATGGTCCTGTGTGCTCCTGCCACTTAAAACAAAATGGAGGTAAATCACCACCACTACATACAAAATAGGGTTAGGGAGCTGTCTTTTCTTCCTCACAGTTTTATGAGCTGTGTCTGTCTCCAGGTGAGAAGTCATGTCACATGTACCAGACAGGAAATCAGCCTGCATGTAAACTCCAAATTACCACTGCAGCTTTGTACAGGTGTGCAGCATGGAAGGGGACAAGGGGCATGACCAGGGGCTGAGAGGTAAGAGTAGGGAGTAGGGAAGTTGCTAGGGGCCTTAGACTGGTTTAAGAACCCAGGTGTTGTGACTTCCACTGTTTATAGTATTTGTTAACAACTAATATGGGCAAATAGTATTAGATAAATCACAAGGAACTAGACTAATTATATGGAGTTATGAATTTAAGCTGACTTCTAAATAGCTAAGCTAAATTTCTCTATTACATAAAAAATATACTTTGTAAAAAACTAGTGTATATTGCTATTAATGAAACATCATCTAGCATATAATTAAGCTAGATCTCTCTTGCTGGTATTTTGGGAGCTGTATGGAAGATGTATTCTTCTTTTGCATAATCAGAAGGTACTCTGAATACATCTATATTGTCAAGTTTTGATTTTTTTTATTTTCTCATCCTAACTTGTTAATTTATACTTCCTTAATGATGATCAGACCTTTGTCCTGATCTGTAATGAACCAAATAGCTCTTTGGGAAAGATAGTACGGAATAGATTGCCATAATCCATCCCCTAAAGCAATACATAATCCAAAGTAGCCATCATAAATAGGACTCACTTCCTGGTAAGCTTAAAAAGTAACACTGTAAATGGAACCTTTCCTGTTTCAACTGCATCTTATCTTTTCTTTTTTTGAACTTCTTATCTGATCTAATAATCTTCCAACTTCTGATTTAACAATGTTTATTAAATACTGTTACTAAGTAGATTAATCATATTTTATCCAATAAATCATGTAGATAGTACTTCACAATTAATTCCATTTCAATTAAAATAGCAATATGGATTTCTGAAGACAGTGACTTGATAAATTGACATTGTAACAGAGATTCAGCTCTACTGTTTTGTTCTTACTCATCTTTATGTTCTTACAATATCAAGCAGATGACTCTTACTATCTCCCCTTACAAATTGTGCACATTTACTAGAAATTCTTACTCATATGGATGTGGATACATATGAATATATATGCATATAAATTCAAATATACTTGTATTCAGCCGAAAGTCTGATTCTTTGCTTCTCTCTGTGATTGATATGCTTGGGGCTTTTTTATATACCTAGTTATTCTAAGGCAGACAACACCTTTTATACTTTAATCTGAAAATATTATGTAAAGGAAAAGGTTTCTATTGCTGGAGTAGGTGTGCTTTGCTGGATTATACCACTTGTTTGCTTTGCTATAATTTGCTCTTTATATTGTTTTTCATGACTTAACTCTCTTTGCCAATTATATCTTTAATGGAATATTTTCATGCTTTCATTTTTGGCTTCTCATGAACTGTAAACAGGTGAAGTTGAAGGGGGTTCGGGGGGAAGCAAAGTATAATGAAGTGCATTCAAAGATCAACACTACAGGTTTATTTATATATTATGGTAAAAACATTTTCTAACTGAAGGTCTTTTTAGTAAACAAAGACTTAAACTGTCCTTTTCTGTTAATATCGTTGATTCTGTGAGTTTATGAAAGCTCTATGGAATATAAAAGGATTATTTAGGTATACAGATCTGTGTTCTCTTGGGGTAAGTGTAGGTGCTCTAGAATTATTGTTCAGAAATACACAAATATACCTATTGAAAGCAATTTGACTTCATACTTACTGTTATTTTTGACTGTAGAATTACTGTTACAAATTGAAGGGTTCCCCATCAACTCGAAGATTGGTCTGGCAAGAGGCTAGGTACCATTTTAAGAGACCCCCGCAAAAAGTATTTCACCTTGGGAGGTCAAGCCACAACTAAAGTTTTGGTCTTTTAACCAATTACAGTCTAACCAGGAAGAGCATGGAGAAGATTAGAGAAATGTGACAATATTATTTCTTTGATTGATTGACCTATAAAAAATTTGAAAACAGAAATGCTTTTCTTATTGCTTTGATAAATTCTAAAAAGTCCTGTTAGGGTTTTGATGCCATTTTCAAATAGCCCCAGATAAAAAGAAAGTTCCTTGCTCTGATTACTGCAACATGTTGTAAGGGTATATCATTTGACAGTCCTGAACTGTGCCTCCTTTGCAAAATATGACTTAATGTTATCCAGATTTTTAGCATAACACAAGTATATGATTAGGGTGGGTCAGCTATGAGCAGCTAGTGACAGACAGCAATGATGTGGTCTTTGTGCAGAAGGATTTCTTTCCTGAGGCAAGTGACCCTAACTGGGGAGGTGTGCTTTCCAACTGCCATCAAGTATTTTTTAATTAAGGAGGTTTGGGGGTTTTCGTTTTTTTGTGGGGTTTTTTAAATGCCACAGACTGTTTTTCTGTGCCCTCCTGAACAGGAGGGTGTGAATATAAATATCTGTGCCAAGTTGTAGCTAATGTAGAATTAACAGCTTTTAGAGGTTTCTTTCCCACACCTTCAAGACAATAATGTTAGTTACCTGGTGCCTTTTTGTTAACAGAGGATAACACAGGATTAAGACATTAGTAACTTTGCCTCATCCTATATACAATGGCTAATTTATTAGAGAATTGTTTCTCTTCAGAAAAGGCATTTCCGTTCCAGCTTCAAATGTTATTATTAGTCTAGTGATCTGCTCTGCAAGCTGTTCAATGGGCCAGTTTTACATCTGTTGGTATAGATAAAAATCTGCTTGGAGATAGGTACTTTACATATATAAGTACTTTTGCAGAACAGAGGTTAACAGTCTTGCAAAAGTTATTCTTGCTAAATGTTCTTGTGTTTATTGTGGCACTGTCTTTGTCAAATTCATTGAATTCAACTCATCCTCCACCATCCATTTGATTTGCAAATGAATTCTCTTCAACTGTATTCACACCCCTTCTGTATTTGCTTTCCAACAGTATTCCAGCAAATGACTTTACTGGCAGGAACATTTAGTGAACAAGCCAATTTTAAGTAAGTATTGCAAGAATATTCACAAAAAGCAAAATTCTCATTCATAACTACAAGTTATGAATACACAGTTTTAAGATAAACCTAATTTTTAAAAGGTAATCAGTGAGTCACTGAGCACAAACATTTCTTATAACTTATAGTTTTGGTCAAAACAACTATAATTTGAATGTCAAATTATTATTATGAATGGCCCGTGTATATGCTATAGATCAAGACTTACTGGCAGAAATAACTAATAAAAATATGTTTGAAGATAAACTCTGAAAAGACAAAATACACTGAAAATTTATTTCAATTTATCTGCTTGAACCTCGTATCAGAAAACAGTAGAACTGGACAGAACAGTTGTAGTGATTCTTACATTCCTTTCTTGCTCGATGGATAAAAGAAAATAATACTTCATATTCAATAGCCAGTGAGATTTGGATAGTATAATGCAGTTTTCATTGCTTATCTGATTCCCTGTGTTTTCATTGTATCCAAACATGAAGACTTGGATATAAAAATATTGCATAGAGTTAAATATGCTTTCCATAGTCACTAGCATGACTGAAAATTAACCAATGCAATACTGGACCTTGAACCCAGGGGTTACTTTGAAGCAACTGGCAGCTATGAGTACGTGCATGCAGTTTGTTTAATCCATGGAAGTCAAAATTCTTTTGTATCATTCACTTTAGGTTTTTGGTGGTTTGTTTTGTTTTGTTTTTTTGGGGTTTGGGGGATTTTTTTAGTACAATATATCTGGACATATGCATCTAGTTTTTATTTTGAGCATTTTCTGGTTCCTGTCCAACTTTTCTCTTTATCTCCTGCAAACCAGCTTCCAGGTATCTGTCTCCTGACGGTAGAGATGTGTAGAGGATTAGCGACTTGATTGGCAGGTTGGCTAACATTATAGTTCTGTTCATATGGAGCTTTCCTTCAAGTTCTAAAAAACTACCAGACAAGGTAGAAAAAAAAATCTTTTTCCCTTGTTGCAAAACAGCACATGCAACCTTAAATTTAAAAGGTAATCTAAACTGAGATATCTTTGTATATACCAATGCAGATAGAATTATGGATGAAATAATTTTTTGTCTTTGTTCAGTAACTTAGAAGAAAGGCATGCTGTGTGACTCACATAGGGAATGGCAGGAAGATCAGGATCATTAATTATATCTTATACTGCTAAATGCATAGATCATAATCCTTCCTCAATAAATAGGAATTTTTTTTTATTCACAGTGCAATCTATTCCATAACATTCTCCATGTGCAGCTGCAGATGTATGAAATATAGAAGGACAAACCATTTGTAGCTGCGTTTACACACATCTCTCTATATAACACCATTTAAACAGGATCCAATCATATAGAAGATAATGCTGTGTAAAATAAAAGTTTTGCATTACAAACAGCCATCATGAGCAATTTGTTTTTAATCTGCTTTTTCTAAACTAACTTTTCATAAACTTGCTAAAACTCAGGTGACAGTGAGTCCTAATGCATTCATGGTCTTTTCATTCATATAAGATGCCAGCCAGGCAGTGACCTCTCTCAGGTAAAGTGACAAGTAACTAATCAGTGTTACTTCAACACTTCCTCAGCATTGCAGACAAGAAGGGAGTATTCATGGAATAGGTGAAATTAGTTCCAGGAAATATTCTGAAGGCAAAATTATGTTTCATTACAAAGTGATAAGGAACAGAATGTAGAGTAGCCTGTCCCTGGTATGACTGAAAAGGAGCTTCATGGTTTTGTATCTGACATGCAAGTGAATTATGTGTGCAAATGGGTTTTGTGCAAAATGAATCCATTTAACAAACAGATAGAAGCAAGGGTCATAACTGACACCAATAGTGAGAACTGAAAGACTCACACTACTATGAGATGGTGAGAGCACTCCGGAATCCATGGCAAGTGTTCTGTTATCTGGATCAGAAACAAAAAGTGCTCCTTAGTACAAAGTCCTTTACCCTCAGTCCACAAGTCTAAATTTGTCTTTTTATAATGCTGTTGCATTTCCTACTGTATAACTTCAACACAGGTGTCCCTAAATTCCATCATGTTCCATTATATCATATTGTCTATTTTAGGCATTAAAATTAGAAAATGCCATCTCCCTTGAGTGTTCTATTAGAGTGAATAAAATATTTTCATAATATAAGAATAAAAAAATAAAAGTATTTTTATTTTTTCACTCTGTAAAAATAATTTATAAGCCCTGTATTAAAATACAGAAAGGAAGCAAATTTAGCAAATACATTGCAAGCATCTGAGTGACCTGGATCATTAATTTGTTGTGTCCTTTGTTTTCTTTCAAATTTATTAATTTCTACCAATTTCATTGTAATCTTGTTAGTTTCCGTAGTGCTTATTTTTAGCTCTGCAGTTACGTCTTTTCTACTGGTATCTTCCTTCTCAGACAGAGTTTTCAAATTGAATGAAATGGGAAAGTCAACAGAGGTTCTGTTCTGACTTTTATGTAAGCAGTCTATTGCTATTCACTTTTAAGTTTCCTTTTGGGAAGAAATAGTTCTGCTGTTTGGATGATGCTATTTTGAGGTTTTTCACTTGAATCTCACTGGTGGCTAATTTGTAAGAGTTCAAGGAAGGCTGCATATTATTTATACACTTTGTATTGTCAGAAGCCTGCTTAAACTTGTAAGACTGATAACTGAAATAAACCAGGATCTAAAGCAAAAAATGCTTCTTTTAGCAGAGAATCCCTTAGGAGTTGCTTTTAGGAAAATTTTGTTAACCTTATCTTTGCAATGTCTTTTCCAAATTGCTTTTTTGCAGGTGGCAATTGCAGTCAAACTCTTTGTGAGTAGGAGGTCCTAACATAGATTTGGACATGAAAGCCCTGTACCTCTATCTTGGCTTGCACCTTCTGTCATTGACATCTGATTGTTCTTATCAGCTGCTGCTACTCATTCAGAATTCATGCTAGAGGTCTCCTTTACAACAGAGGTAGTAATGCACTAAACAAAGGCACCTCATTGTGCAATAAGTTTTTGCTATTCTCAAACCTGTTTGGATGCGAGCTGCTGCTCTACTGAGTGGTTATGTGATATTTCAAATGGAGCAAAAGTTATAAAAAAATAATTCACTGCTTGGATTGCAAACTGACCAGAATGACTACATAGAGATGCACACACAAACCCCTCTGCCACATCCAGTTGACAATACTTGGTTAATTTGAATGATGCTTATGTGCTTGAGGAGCTTTCTGCACTCTGCAAATTTCAAAATTACTACAACTTTATCTAGATCCCTTAAGGGATGATCCATTGTTCTTCTCAATAACTTAAACAGATCTAACTTTCAGGAATACAGAGGGAAGCATTGCTGGTAGAAAACCAAAAACTTGCAAAATATTTCAGTTGTACAGAGTATTCCCTTGATAATTTTGCTAATTAAATTGTTACGCAAAAAATTGCCAAGTGATTTAAATCTCAGGGGAATACTTACTTGGGTTTTTGAGATATTCCTACCAATAGGCAACCCTTAGAGCACTCATAAATCATAATGCTGCATGAGGCTCAAATTAAGATTTGATGTTTTGAAATGCATCAAATAATTGATCAGAAACTATAACTGGGATTATAGAACAAGATCAGAAATGAAATTTAGCAAATAATAATTGCAAAAATAATTGAAGTTACAAATCCTGAAAACTTTGAAACATTTCCTTTTAATGCCCACAGGGATGCGACTTGTGACTTTGATTAGGATTAACACTCGGAGATGGGGTGAATGAAGAGAACGGAGGGAGTTTTAGATTGGATTAAAATTACAGCATAACCTTATTTAAGAAAGAAAAAAAAACTTTTCAATTCTGTGTTAAGGTAAAATTTAAGATAAAGGAAAACTATTATTTCCATTTAAAAGATTGCAATTTCTTGGAAATACTTTGATCATTTACAAATGGCCGGCTAATAAACCCTCGGGTGTCATAGTTCTAGCAGGTCTTTCATGTTCTTTTTTAAGCACCTTGTGTCTGCTTGCTGATGTATTTATTCAGTCTATTATTCATTAATCCATTTCAGTCACTTATGAAAAACGCTATAAACTTCACAAGATTTTTTTTCCAATAAACATGATTCCTTGGATTCTGTTAGCACAGATCGAATTCTGCTTCTGTTAAAAACCAACAGAACTATTACCATTTATATGAATGAGTACTAATTTAGACTCACTGCTATTGATCTGTGAAACACACAGTCATCATGTCAGTCTGCTCAGTGTTGGCATATTTTGTTTGAATTTAATTTGAACAGTTGTCATGGTTTAAACCCAGTCAGGTAATTTCGTTCGCTCACTTCCCCCCCTTTCTTGCCCTCCCCCTGCTCCCGGAGGGACAGAGAGGAGAATCGAAAAGAATGCAACTCCCACGGGTTGAGATAAGAACAGTTTAGTAACTAAGGTATAACACAAATCACTACTGCTACCACCAATGATAACAATGATAAAGGAAATAACAAGGGAAGAGAATACATCATCTCACCACCAGCCGACCGATAACTCGCCCCCCCAGGCCCAACCAAGCTCCGACCGATACCTCCTCCAACCCTGCAGTCCCCGGCCCTTCCGGCTAACTCCCAGTTGCATCCTGGGCATGACGTGCTGTGGTATGGAATACCCTTTGGTCAGTTTGGGTCAGGTGTCCTGTCTCTACTTCCTCCTGGCTTCCCCTCCTCCCTGGCAGAGCATGAGGCTCACAAAGTCCTTGGCCAAACCTAAACATCACTATCAGCTCTGTTCCCAAGCTGAAAGTCAAAACACTGCACTGCACCAGCTACCAAGGAGGAGAAAAATGACTGCTACTGCTGAACCCAGGACAACAGTCTAAGGGAAATTCATCCTATATGTTAATCACATTCTTTCAGAACCACACACACAAAACTCCCACAAAACCCAAAAGTCATAAAGCAAAAAATACAGGTATTGTGTAAACCCCTGTGTATATTTATGTATCATTTTCTCGTCTCTAACAAATACTATTCCACAGGAGTGGTAGACACTGGGTGAAATTCTGCCCTTATTAAGTTCAGCAGCAAAATTAAAAATGAATCTTACAGCTATGGAAAACCCCGCAAACCTCAGTGCAGCCTGTTCAATGACACTAACTTTTCCAAAAAGAGTGATGCACCATTTATTTATTCTTAAAATTATTTCCATTCCCTTTCATTTATCTGTCACTGATTTTTAATGTTTCAGAATTGTTTATTTGATTTGAAGTGGAACTTATTAAAACCACTCTACTTGTACAATTTTCTATTATATAGGTTTAAATGACTTAATGAAATTCAAACTAATTATTTTTCCTTGCTAAAGCACTTGCACTTGCACAACCCTAATTCAGACTAAAGAAAAATTGGAATACTCTTTCAAAATACTCTAATCTTGATAAAACTATTTTTTCAGAAAAAAACTCTGATTTTTCAAAACACAAAATAGTTCTGATCTCACAATCTTACTTAACTTAAAATAGCTTATTTAACTTAGCTTATTTAACTACATCTAATTCCACATAATTTAAAACCAGAATGAAATCCAGAGGGTGCACTACGTACCAGAATTTCTGCATGACTAATCCTGTGCAGTTAACAAGGTTGGGCAGCTCTGTGTATAATTCATGGCTACTTGGAGGATATCTTGGGTCTTCAAGTATAGCTTCATCTTGCAGCATTCAGATTTATGGTTTGGTGTGAGAAACACAGCCCATAGTTCACTTCTGGGATACTGTGGTGCCTTGAACAGAGCAGGTTTCCTGTTGCTGATGGAAGACGTAAACAACTTCAGTTAAAGATCTTGATTAGAGTAGCCCTTTGCCTTCAGAGGTGATCTACGCTGTAAACATGAAGTTGTCAGAAGACGTTACGATTAATAACGCTTATCTACACAAGAAAAATCTTGTGGCAGAGAAAATCTGAAACAAATAGGATGTGTCAGGATACATATTAAATGGGGTAATGTCTCATTCCTAATCTCTCATTCCTGTAATTGAAATGCTTATGGAGAATCTAATTAACCTTTCAAAAGCTGATTCCCGAGTATTTTTGGCATCAAGCTCTATTTCTTGAGGAAAACATCAGATGCCAGCACCAAAATATTTTGTTCTCCAGTTAATCTATTGCATCGGGAAAACTTTAAGCTCAGCTTTGCCTCACATCTGTTTTATTATTTGCAGTGCCCATTTGTAAAATACAAATTGATTCAGTGTTACTAATTACATAATATGCCATGCTTGTTCTCATGGCCTGCTCAGTAGATTTCACCACCAGACCTTTGCTTTGCTGAGGAGTCCTGAGGAAGTTTATCCACTTAAAAAAGATGGCACAGGAGGTGCTTGCAGCCCATGGGACAGGGAGCTGTGGCAGCCAGCCTGGGGCTAGGCTATCAGCCCTTGTAGGGTGCCTGGTGCAGTGAAGAGGTCTGGAAGGGTTTCATCTCCAAAGGTCTGGGCAGTACAGGGTCCCGTCAGCCGCCCACTGGGAAGGACATTCCCGGAGCACAAGTGGCCTTGTCCTGCTGCAGGTGTGTGCTTTGGGGGAGCTGGGTTACACCTCAGAACTGACTGTTTCTCTCTCCTTCCTTCCCTGTCTTCATTGTTAGGGGGCTGGATGTTGAGCCCACGTTTTCTCTTTGGCTGAGTTTAGATGGATGAATCTTGCCCTTGTTAACACAAATGGAAAGTTGCATGGGAGCTGTATTTGAATTTGAAAAAAATCACTATGGTCATGAATATCTGCAAGTATAAAGTCAATTTAACCTGCCCTAAGAGTTCTGTCTGCTGCATAGAGTGGAAAATAAGTTTCAGCTGGTTTGAGTTGTTCAAATGCGTATTTCATAATACTGCTATTTTGCAGAATATTGTATGGTAAAAAATACTTGGTGAGTCAAAGCCTCAAATGAAATAGAAATTAACATCTCTTCCACTGTCTTCCACCTCAGTTACCCACTTTCACTGAGCAGGCTATGTGATTTAAGGAGAAGCTGATCCTAAAGCTGTCTTAGTACTGAAATGGTTAAATTGCCCCTCTTGGATCTTGCAGAACAATATCAGTCATCTTATCTTAAGGAAAAAAACTAATGTCTAATCTTTGACAAAAATGAATTACTTCATACGGGACAGCTACATTTTGTCTGATACTTGTTGTCAGCTTTCACTGCAAGATGAGGAACTAAGAAATAGATTTCATCAAGTTCTGAGATGGGAGGAAATGAAATCTTAGCAAAGAAAACAAGTTATGTTTCTAAAACGGATTGTACAAGCAAGAAGATCTATCAGGTTAAAACTGAATGGTAAAATCATTTGCCAAAAGATTATCTAGGGAGTGCTGGGGAGACAGGAAAACGTGGAGGGCCCTATTATTCCTAGTTTATCAAATGCTTGTTTAAGGCATCTTGTTTTGCTGCTTGTTGGTTTTCTGTTTGGTTGGGTTTTTTTAAATCCTCTATAGGTATTTTCTGATGTTACTTTTACCAAACTCAAGCAGTTGCCTGGTCACTGCGTGTAGTTTCCCTCCTGACGACCTGTTCTTTTAGAAGACTACTTCCTGCATCCTAGGAAAATGAATCTTCCAATATGTTTCCAGACATAGTTTAGGCATAGTACCGAGGTGTGGCGTTTTCCCCTAATTCACTTCTGGCTGAGTGGGAAGACAGAAAAATGAACAGGAATCTGCTGTTTTGGTTTAAAAAGTATCCAAATTTGTCAGTTTACAAAAGCATTCTCATTTTCTTCCTGTCACTGTGTCTTTCCCGCTATTATTAATTTCTCTTGTTTTCAGGCACAAGGCCAGTCAAACATAATAAAAAAAACCTGATTTGTTCACATTAAAAAAAAAAAAAATAAAGGTTAAGGATGCACAGCATGAAGTTAGTTTTTATTTCTCTGCTTCACTTCACCTCTCCTTGATAATTTTGGGTCTTCTGTGACCTTTGATTTTGCTCTCAATGAAGCAAAATGGAGACTGCAACTTGATATTCAAAACTTGCAATACATTACCCCAGTTCAACAAATACCAAATCTGTGAGTAAAATGTTGCACTCTTGAAATGGTGGTCTTCTTTTTCTGAAGAAGAATGTGTGAAGTATTTTCCAAAAGGCAAAAGCAGAGAGAAAAACTCCAAAAGAAGTTACATTTGCAAATTTGTCAAAATTTATTGTTCTTGCATCCCATTAAAAAAATATTTTTCTTTGAAAATTGTAGTCACTTTCCCGATCACTCTTTGTGAAACAAGCTTGAAAATGAGTGAAGCTCTTGTTGGTTGCGATTTCTTAGTTTGTTTTTCCATCAAGTGTAAAATTTAGGCTTTGAGTGAAAAAAGAAGCCCAATAAGAGGACTAGATTGTAGATGTGTTAATTTGATGTCAGCTAGAGTTCAGTTTTGGTTTTGCTTCTTGAGTTCTGAAGATAAAGCTAAAATTATTGCTCATATTAATTTTTTGTTCTGCTGCTTTTAAGATATTACCTTACTAAAAGTGTGCAGGGAACACATTACTTATTTTCTGCTCAAATGCTGGTGCACTTACTGAAAATGCACATACTCACAAGATTAATTTTTCTCCCTCTTAAAACCAGGATCAGATTCTTTGAGTGACTGTGGTGTTTCCAGTCAGCTGTTAAAGAGGGATAAAAGCATTGCTAACCTTAGCTGTTGTCCTGTTTTACTGACTGTTTGCTCCCCTGAAGAGAACTGGTGTTTCTGTCTGACATGTCAGAGTGGAAGTGGGTGGTAAAAACTGCTATTTTTAGCTTTTTACTTCACAACAATTTTCAGGTTTTATTGCTTATCAGGACAGAAGTAACTTAATCTATTTATGGGCTACGCAAAGTAAATAAGATTGGTTGCCCTGAGATTTCCAGGTATTGAAGAAAAAATACATTACAGCATATTCTGAATTTTTTAATAAGCAACAGAATAATGAATGCTATTGTATAGTCCCGTCTGACTGAAACAAACAGCAGATGTAGAATTCATTACTAAATTTGCCTTCCCATTCTACTTTTCCTGCCTGTGTTTGAGGGGACAAGTAAGTGTCTAGGGAATTATAGCACATGAGATGATTAATTATTGGCTGATGGCCACACGCAGAAAGTTGCAGTCAATGGCCCAGTGTCCAGCCGGAGATGTGTAATGAGTGGTGTCCCTCAGGGATCGGTATTGGGACTGATCCTGTTCAACATTGTCGGTGACATGGACAGTGGGATTGATGTGCCCTCAGCAAGTTTGCCGATGACACCAAGCTGTGTATTTCTGGTGTCCCCAACATAAGAAGGACATGGAGCTGTTGAAGCAAGTCCAGAGGAGGCCACAGGGGTGATCAGGGGCTGGAGCACCTCCTGTGTGAAGACAGGCTGAGAAAGTTGGGGCTGTTCAGCCTGGAGAAGAGAAGGCTGCGTGGAGAGCTCAGAGCAACTTCCAGTATCTGAAGGGGACCTATAAGAATGCTGGAGAGGGACTCTTCATTAGGGACTGTAGTGACAGGACAAGGGGTAATGGGTTCAAACTAAAATGAAGGAAGTTCAGGTTAGATATAAGGAAGAAGTTCTTTACTGTGAGGGTGGTGAGGCGCTCCACAGGTTGCCCAGAGAAGCTGTGAATGCTCCATCCCTGGCAGTGTTCAAGGCCAGGTCGAACAGGGCCTTGGGTGAAAATGGTTTAGTGTGAAGCTCCCCTGTCCATGGCAGAGGGGTTGTAACTGAATGATCTTAAGGTCCTTTCCAATCCAAAACAGTCTATGATTCTATGTTCAGTACGCTGTTAGGAAATCAGAATATAGTACTGTAAGCCTGCAATATAGTACTGTAAGGCTAGTCTGTGCTTCAGAATACCATATGAGATGATAGGGTCCTGTTCATCACCTTGGGGGATTTGTTGGACGCCAGTAAATAAGAAGTTAGGTTTAGTGGATGTATTGCCTTGTGCAGTTTACACAGAAGCCAAGCAGAATATACCCCATATTAGTTCTTCATTCAGTGCAAGCGACTGTTAAGTGGATATTGGGTTGGTACATTTTCATTTGGATTTCCTGTGCAGTTTCACTGTCTTGATATGTTCAAGCATATATTATATGCCTTTCTATTCAATGATTGTTTTATTGCAAATTGGCAAAACCACTGCAAAATTAAAGATTAATATCTCTATGTTCTTTTATACATCATCTGTTTGTAACTGAGTTTCGTGGTTAAATTTCATTCAAAGAGTCATCTCTAGTGTTGTCGATGAGTACTAACCAGAGCTGTGGTCAAGCATACCACTGCAGAAAAGTTATTATTTGAATTATCATACAAAACACAGGGAAAACGTCAGAGAAACTGTTTTCTAGTAACACTTTGCTTTTAAATATTAAAAAATTAACTTGCTGTGAAGAAAACTGACCCCTCTCTGCTGTTAATATTCTTCAAAGCTATAGCAGGAAGAAAGTAAGTTTCAAAACCTATTAACACAACCAATAATTGAGGGGGGAAAGAAGGAGAAAAAGGGGGAAAACAAAAGTAGATTGTGGCTATGAGTACCCTGCAGCTTATTCTGTTTGTCCGGATACATAAAGCTTCTTCCTTATTACAACATTAATTCATATCTGGGATTTACAGTATGGCACTGTACTTGATTATTTTCTCATCTCAGGTTATTTGAAGTAAAATATCCAGCTGATCATAACAGTAAGACCTATAACATTAGCTAGATTTAGTCAGTGCAAACATTTAACAATGGTTGAACATGGATAATATGCAGTATTTGGGGAAAAAGGGGTAATTCTCATATCAAAAAGAAGGCTATAGCAGTGGAAGAGTGCTGAGGATTTCTTTTATTTTCTGCTTAGAGCTGTCATCCTGCTGTGTATCTCTTACAGTTTCTAATGCTTGATTGTGATAGTACCAGAATTTTTTCATACACATTAGAATTTAGTTTTCCTTTTTCAGTAGTTAACGTAATCGTTCTTATACGGTAATTCTTATGTGATTTAATAATTTCAGAAAACTATTTCAAATATTGAAAATGTGCTTTATATATGTTGGTACTCTTGTTAATCATTGTTCAGGCTACGTTATTGAATTTGTGACTAGCTATATATATAGCATGCAGAAGCATACATACCCTCTTACACTGGGTAGCCAAACGTTCTATTCTGTTCAGATTTGGTAGTTTTAAGACAGCAAATCTGCAGTGATGGGGCAAAACCAATACAATTTTGAAAATACAAACTTTCTAAACAGTTGAAGAACACTGCTGTGAAAGAAAAAAAAAGGGAAAAATGTTAATTGATTCTGACGTGTCATAAATTTACTGAAATCAACTGATATGTAACTCCTAAAATGTAGATCGGTCACATCGAGATCGGATGCTTGAATCAATCTGAACTCCATCATAAAACAGCTTTGTGTCATATTCAGACTGTGCCATCAGATGATGTCTTGCAAGCGTTTAGTATTTGGCTTGTCTAGCTCCGATTTCTCTTCTTGGAAGACTTGCAGAGTATTTGATGTTGTTGGTCATGTTGCAATGATACATTGAACCTTACTACATCTGAAAATATTGGTCTTCAGAAGAGCTTGTTTGAGTCTAGCCAGTCTTAAAAGCAATTTTGCATTTATCGTAGTTGTCTGTGTCTGTCCATTAGGGCAGCAGGTATCAGTATGCCCCAAAATACCAAACTCTTGGACCATATGCTGACCTATTATTTCTGTAGCTAGTAGAGATGGTTTTGGTTTATTTCCTTGTCTTGCATATTGTTTCTTAGGTGTTTTAGGGTTGGCTGGTTTTCAGTGTTTCTGTGGTAAGCGTTCTCTTGTGCTATCCATGCAGTAAGTAGTATTCACTTCCTGACATTTTACTAGCATTTCATTATTAGTTCTTAACCGTACTTTTACACTTCCAACAACTGTCAGACATATCTTCAAATATAAAGGAATGGTTAAAGGGTATGCTTGAATCAGCACTTCTCTGGCCTCCTGCTTGTGCCCTGTCATTGACTAGCAATTATACCTGTGCACCTGCTACAATATCCCCTGGGCCTAAAAACTGAATCAGTTGTGGCTTTTCTTTCTCTCTGTAAATATACCAAGTACACGTACCACAGAAGTTTCCACAAGAGGCCTGGTGAATAGAAAATGCCAAAGAGCTAAGACTGGAGCGATCAGCAGAGAAGGTGAACTGTTGGTTTCAGTTCTGCTCCTATATGTAGTTATTCTGCTATATGTACCCCAACAGTGAATTCAAGACTATGTGATGAGAAGCACGATGATACCTGAGAAACTGCAGAAAAGACTCCAAGTAATGTCTCATGCTCTGAGAAACAGTGATAGTGATGGAGTGGATCAAAAGCACTACTGTGTAATACATCCTTGACAAATTTAAGCATCAGCATATGACATCCATAAAACCTGATGAGGGAATATCCATCTCCAGTTTGCAAATGTTTAAAAAGAATGGGCTCAAAACCACCACACTGGTTACAGCTAAGTACCTCAAACTGACAGGCAGCTGAGAAGAAAACCACAAGAAGGGGATTCTGACACTTGTGAAGTGAGATGAATGCCAAATGAAATACTCAAAGCTGAAAGAATTATAAATTCTGCAACTAAAATGTTGAGTAGCTCAAATGTTTGAGATGTCTTGGAAAACTTTCGGTTTAGATAACACTGATGAAAGGCAACCCCCATTTAATGTAGCTACACTGAGTGACTTTAGTAACTCAAACTAACACACCAGCTACATTGTAGATTTTCTGTGTATATTATTTAAACATATTACCAATAATACAATTCTGAATGAGAACTCAAGTGTTCTCTCTCATGCCTATGTAACAAGGCCCTTGCAGGCCCTTGTATTTAAAAGCAGAATTACAATTTTAAGCTAGTCTGTGGAAGATTGAAATCCATAAAAGCCATTAGACTGATTACCATTCTGTCACACTGTCAAAAATCATCTTAATTGGTGAGCATAAGCCATCCTCTACTAACAGCTTTTCTCTTTAACTGAATTTTTGCCAAATCGGTGTCATTTTGATTCTATAATGAACATTTCTGCTCCTAGGGTGTTTTCTGCTCAGATGTGGTGCTGAGGGGTAGGACAGTGTTTTATTGTGGCTACTACAGAACAGCTGAAAGTTTTCAAGCGACGAAAATGGTATCTGGTAGCAACTGAGAAACTCATACAGAGAAGTTTGTCCTTAACTGTGTTACTTGTCCAGTGTTGGTATCTGCTAGTGTCTTGATGATGTATATTGTTTCTTCAGCACTGGCTGCTTCCCATTTACTTTATTATTATTTGTATTTTTGGTTTTGGGGCAGAGGTGTGTGAAGAAGGTAATCACATTCACAGCTGTGCCTCCCTTCTGCTGATTGCATCTAAGAAAGGTGTTATTCGGACAAATAGAGCATAATCTTCAGACCAAATTTACTGTATCTCCAGGTGTTGTCTTTTGTTTGGTGGTTTGTTGTTTGTTTGTAGGTTTTTTACATAGGTTAGTGTGTCAACTACCTTAATCGGAACTTTTTGTAGATAGGTCCCAAAGGCATAGCTTTTGGAATAGATGGAGCACATCCTGTAGCAACTTTCATTGTCAAGTTCCTAATTTCCCCTGCATTTGAAGGATTTTTTGGCCATACCTGTGAGAAGTGATTTAATTAATGGTCTGTTTGTGGAATGATCTGGATATACAGCATCTCTCTATCTGCAGTTTCATACACCTGAATGGAAATGCAGTTGTCTAATAAATATTTTTGCTTCTAATATGAACTAAAATGGAAGAGGTCTGTGGAATACTTTGTAATTTCCTCCACTCCAGGTAGATTTTCTTAAAAGCCTCTTGAAATCATTACTTTCACTGAATGGATTTAATGTGTAGATCAATCAGAATGTCCCAATGGATACAGAAGGTCTCTGCATTTTCACTTACCAGAGAGCTCTTGCTTTTATTTGTTTGCTGGTTCATTTGTATACATTCCGGGAGTGGAAGCTGGTTACCCCTTCAGGGCAGATTACATATGAATGTGGAGTGACAGTTAATGGTTGTAATGGTAAATGTTCACCATTTAAATGTCAGTTCTGCCAAAAATATTCTAATATCTAGAGGTATATGACCTGGAAAAGAATATGTTCTCATATAATGATTTAAAAATTATATATGTTGATATTTTGTCCTTTGTTTACAACAGAAATAAAGCAGAGAAAGAAGTACATATACTTTCATGGTATAAAACATGAAATTTATTCTGCTTTGCTATGGCAGGTTATGTAGCTATTTAATTTTGTGAGTTGTGAATCAGGATAGAGATAGATTATAATTATTTTTCAGATTTTGCATTTTTTTTTGTTAAGACTTTAAACTGTAGCTGTAGAGCTAAAAGTTGCATTATGTAGCCTCTTGTAGTAGCTGCATGTCTCTGCAGCTGGGTATAAAGACAGTCTTTTAAAAAATTATCAGACCAATTCAACATTAATTTGAATATCTTTCACCTGTTTTAATTATAGTGAAGCCCAGATCTATGGCCTATTGGTCTGTCCTGCAGATTGCTTCTGTCAATCAGGTTTGTTTGATTTTATTTTTCTTGTTTCACTGTTAATATTTGTAAACTTTCTTTTTTCTCAAAAGAAATAATATAAACAGGAGCTTTCCAAAACTAAAAATCAAAAAATAAAAATTACAATTTTTGAAAGTTTCTGAAGAAAAAAGCTTATTTGATTCCCTTTTAAATGAGGAACACTGTGTGGATTTTATTAAAGCACTGTATGGATCGTTGATGCATTCATCATGTAGGTGTTCACTCTTGAAAAAGGTGTTGATTCATGCTCCTTATTGTTTTTGTTAAGGTGATAACATGCTAAATGCTACAAACCTTCCTCAGCTGTTAACAGCACTTTTCTGTACTGAGTGTTTAGTAAAATGGAAATACTGCTTTATTCACTGCTGATACCATCTTTATGATAATCTAGCATTTATGTGAGGGATCCCACTTACACTGCAAATATGAACACACTTATAAATGTAAAATTAAGTGGTTGGATTCTTGTTGAGTAAATATGCATGTTTATTAGCTATGAATAACAGGTTACAAAGCATTAATGATAATTTTTCCTGTTACTGCATACTTCAGGATGGAAAAATACATGTTCCTGTAGCCAACTCTGTATTCATTTGGGATAAAATACTTACATAGGAAATATTTTACTTAATCAAAGGGGTGTGTAACTGCTGCTCTGAAGTACCTTTTCAGAATTTCTATATATTTTTCCTTTAAAAGTATTTTTAAGACTTTAAAAATGTAGTTTCTTATCCAAGATAATGTAATGTTGTTGTGCAAACTAGATAATGAATAACTCCCCAGGAGAATTGAAATAGTCGCCATCCATTCATTTCAGTTGAGGCTATGAGAGAATGAAGTGAGCCAGTGGTCGCTGTCATACAGCAAAAAGTGTTGGTGTGTCATGCTACTTTCATTAAGCACTTCTTAATTTTGATATAATTATATGGTCAAGCTATGATGCTCACTTTCCTGATGAATAAAAGGTAAATGTTGTAAATTCTATTAACTGTTCTATATATATATGATTTTGAAGTGTATTCAAGTTGAAATTGACTTCTGAAGTTCCTTGTTAGAATGTATGCAAGGCACACTTGATCAGATGGGTGCAAGGTCCTGTGTGTGCAGATTTTTCTCTTTTGAGGTGGTTTGGGTGGTTGTAGACATTGTGTAGAACTTTCAAATGCAAAACTTCCAGAAATTAGAAGTAACATTTTAGGCAATGTCATACATGTAGTATAAAACCATGCTTGTAATAGCATAAACCAGTATTTGCTATGCAGATATGCCTGGAATGGTATAAGAAGAGGCTTTTTCAGAAATTATCTGGAGGCTGGGTATAGCTGCTCTTTATTTGGAGATTAGCCAGGTCTTTGGGAAATGGAACATGTAACTTGTACTGTTTGCTGCCTGTTCAAGTGTCACCTGGTGCACACAGTGTTACTACTGAATTCCAGAACTTACTTGGCATCATTACTTGGCAGTGGAGTACAGCTGTGGCAAGTTGGTATTATGTGAATAGAAAAGATTTTGTACTTATTGTAACAATTGAGAACGCTTCCAAAGAGCAAGTGAGCTGTGCTGAGTTAGTGAACTGCCTGTACTTGAAATTTCTGCAGCTGCTGCACCATTGTCTCTTAAGCAGTACTGAAGGAACTGTGAACGAGTCCAGGTCTTCAGTGTAGCTGCATCATAAAAAGTTCTTCAAGCAATTGGCTCTTTGCCATATGCTGCTGTCACATACTGGCGCAGGAGTCAAACATAGCACTTAAAGCATAGTGGGTACAGCTCCTGACAGATCCAAACAGTGCCCAACAAGCTGTTTGAAGTTCCTTTTATTGTACATTGCTGCATGTTGTTTCAGTTACTTTTACATATGTTAGATATTATCACTTTGTTACTCCTAAACCACTTTTCTCAAGCTCCAGGTCTGCATTTCTTTAACTATCTATTGGTGAGGTTTTTACAGCCATTGAGCCTCCAATGCCAAATCTGTGCCTCATCTCAGTGCCTGTAGTCCTCTACACCACATCCTGTCTTTTCATTTCTCAAGGCTTCAGCCATCATTCCAGGCCTGTATTTCTCACTTTTCTGTATCAATTATTGCAGTATGAAATGGACCCACTTAGGAACCTACTTTCTTACAGTGTTGAGACACTATCCTAGGTTTTAGATCTACTCCTGAGATCTGTTTGTCTGCAGGCAGATCAGGGCAAAAGATTCTTCTGTCTGTGCAATATCTTATAGGGGATTCATCCCAGTAGAGGAAGTTATCTGTTTCTTTGAGTGGAAGCTTGCTTAGCCCTGAGTCTGAGATGGTAATGTATGTGAGGTAGGACCGTGGAGAATGTTCTATTTTAGATGGATGGATAGATAGACAGGCAGATAATAGGATAGATAGATAATTATTATATAGATACTCTAGTGGAAGCAAATAAGAAAGCTTCATGCTGTAGTAATGGTATTGATACTCGTAAGAGAGATTCACATGTATTAGAGCTTTTCCAACAGTCTCTTAACGATGATATTGTGGATGATGAATTTAAAAACCTGTAAGCCAAATTATTTTTTGAGAGCATTCTAGTAGTTCTGAGTGTCCCTCAACCTTTGTCGTTACAAAAGGTTTGCAAGTCTATTGACAATTTAAAACTTTTTTGAAGGCACCTATTATGGGCAGACTTCAACTGTTTAGCAAAATGAGTGTTCTTGTGAATGTCTCCATGAGCCTTTTATTAAGCAACTGGCTGTGCTCAGTAGCAAAAGAGATTTTAATTGTTTCACAGCAGGTGGAATGATTTAACCTGAAGCTGTGCAATTGTTTCTATTAAAAAGGGCACACACCTTTCCAGCAGACTTTTCAGCCAAATATAATTATGACTATGAAAAGGCAAATGCAACCATTTGCTTCCAAAACAGTATTACAATTCCTGAAATATTCTACTTGGAGAATGAAAAGATTCTTTTGAGCATAATAATTCAAACCCCAGTGTAGACATGACATGCAGTAAATTGCATTAACATTATACTCAAGAAAAAGGCAACTCTGAATGTGCATTGTTATAACTTTTTTTTTTCTGATAAATTTCATATTATCAAGCATCTGATGAAGGCTTAATGGTTAGAGTAGGAATCTCTCCTTCAAATGTCCCTTTGTATAAATATTACACTGCCTTGCTTACTACTGATGTCCCTCCATCTACCAGAAAGCATTAATAGCAATTGCTTGCAATACACTTGGGCATTTTCATTTGCAAACAAAGGCAAAAGAAGTAGCACTGAAGTCTGTTAGCATTTATGGAAACATTACTCAACAGAGGAAACTTGGATGGTGACATAACTTTTAAATGCAGCCTGCTGGGAGATTATCCAAGCTGGGCAAAACCCAACTTTAACAGTATTTCAAAAAAGCTCAGAAAAAAACATTGTAAGCATGCAGTTCTGGACTGTGTTTGCTTGTGACTGAGTTCAGCCTTTTCCCTCTTGAAATTAGTTTTCCCCAAATTGAATTTCCCTCTTAGCTTTGCCCACTTTTACTGCTCTTAACATTCATGGGGCAAAGTGTTTTATATGTTGGGGGTTTTTACTGAAACTGAACCACTATAAGAGAAAACAGTAAGTGAAAGGTGAGTCATATAAGAGAAAAAGATACGGACAGTAATAACACACTGGAAGATGTCTGCTTCATCAAAATATATTCGCATCGACCAACTCTCTTTCCTCAACCCTTCAGCTAGGTAATGCCACAAGCATTGCATAACTTCCAAGAATAATACAGAGATTCTGTCAGTAGTTTATGATGTCACTGATTTTTTATTCTTTTTTTTTTTTCCTTGTGCTTCTGATCAAGTGACACAAAATAGAATAACTGGAAGGGACTGATCCTTAGTTTGCCTAAGCAAAAAGAATGAAATTATTACTTGGTTTTGTTCTAAATGTCACCACTGTTAAACATAGCATAATTTTTGAATCACACCAGTGTATTAAAAGACAGGCCTTTGTACAAAGCCATTTCAATATTCACTCTAAAAAGTGAATGTCTCAAAATGTCTTGCTGTGGAGAAATATTTTCTGAATTTTCACGCACTTTTGTAAATCCTACAAACATTCACCTGAATATGACAGAATCTTAGAATGGTTTGGGCTGGAAAAGACTTCAAAGCTCCTCCAGTTCTAACCCCACAGCTTCTCTGGGCAACCTGTGCCAGTGCCTCACCACCCTCACAGGGAAGAACTTTTTTCTAATGTCTGATCTATATCTACCCTCTTTTAGTTTGAAGCCATTCCCTGTCCCTACATGCCCTTTCCAGCTTTCAAATATATCTGCATATATATATGAATTTCTCTGCAGACCAATTGTTAGTATTTGTTCCAATGGTAGTGCAATGTGTCATTCATGAAAATCCAACTCACAATACATTCTAAATCAGTTTTTACGACTGCATATTTCAAGTATTTTAGTGCTAATAAAAGCAGGTTTGGCATAACTGAGACTGAGCAGTTTTCAGACACTGATACTTGCTTTCCCAGTCATGTTGCATTACAGCTTTAAAGGTTAATGTAAAAACCTGACTTGTCAAGATGGAATTTGTGAGATTTTAAAACTTTTTTCTTTACTGAGCACTGGCAACAACTTAAGCTTTAGTTGTCTCTTTCAAATGTATTGCGTACATGTCTGATGACTTCCAAACAATTCAAAAATGATAACAAGAGGTTTCCAACGAAATGGTGATAAGCAAGTGGGAGCAGAAAATCCTAAATGCATTTCAAAAATCTGTGGAATCTTACTATACGTGGGATACAATACAGGCAAGGAGGAGAGGGGGGAAGTACTTCCAGAAAGAGCGACTGTAGTTCATGAGTTACCTTCATGAACCCAGCAGAACAGTTATCTTCCCAGACCTCAGTTTCAAATCTTTCATCCAGAAAACTGTCACTTTTGCTGTTTTCACCTTGCAGTATCAAATAAGTGTAAATTTTAAAAGTGCAGACTATTCATAAGAGTGCAAATATTTGTTGTTTTAACAGAGTAACATTAAAACTTACAGTTTTGTGCTAAAAGAAGTGCTAAAAGTTATGAGATATTTTTGATTATAATATGAAATTATTAAACAGTTGTTTGGTTGTTTTGTGCTATGGTTTGGGGGTTTTGTTTTGTTGGGTTTGGGTTTTTTTTTAAACTAACAGAGAAGTTTCTTTTAGCCTGACTTGCCTGTGAAACCCCCTGTCTGTGAGTTGGTTTGCTGAGGTATGTTTGACAGTGTGTGGAGAGACCAAGTAAGAAAGGTACAGTAGGGTAAAAAATGGTTATTTAGTCTGGGACATGCAATAACAAGCTAGCATTGGCAAAGCTAGTAGGCTGAGCATTCATGTGATCACATGTGAAAGGGTTGGCCTCCCCTGCTCCTTAGAACAGATGAATATCGATGCTGTTGAATTGTTCTTTTCCAGTTCTGTTTTTCTTCCTTAGGAGTTCTATACACTTCCTTGTGGACATTTTTCTTGAGCAACTAAATATTATTTTCTCAGTAGCTGCACTTTTCTGTTTGGTTTTAATGTTTTTATCTTGCATTCCCTTAGCTCACATATCATCTCATACCTTAACAAGTTTTCTTAGCAACCATGAGCCAAGGTCATGTATCTGTGATGCAGCAAACTAGGCCTTCATTTGCAGGTAGCTGAATCCCTGATTCAGGGCTGCAAGAACGCTTCATTTATCAAAAAACAAATGTTTTAATTAAACATCTTGGGAGCAAGCTCTTCACTTAATTTGCAGTAGTTCTCTTGACTCCCCTCCTCTCCAGCAAAGTTGTTTTGTCCAAAATACTTCAGCCACTCTGTTGCTCTCTGAATTAACATGTAAATATGGGAGAAGTAATTTTGTTTACTGGTCTCTCGTAATTATTTACTTTGTACAGCTGAAAGAAACTGAATGTTGGAAAGAAAAGTCCAGGTTCTCAGAATTGGCCTCCGACTTGGACTGCTCACTTTCAGATCAGTCACAGCACTTTATAGCCTGTGTGCTATTGGTTTTGTTCTAAGCAGGAGAATTATGAAAAACCTCCATGTGGTGCAGGACCATGGTATGCTTCTGGATATTGAAGCCTTGCCAAACCCATCTCCCTCAATTAACACTTTGAGGTTAATTTCAAAAGTGCTGATTAAATAATATATAAATCTGTAGTTTCAAGTTGCTTTTAGTACATGCAAATTTTGAATGTACTTGGGTTGCATGCATAAAAACATAGCTATAGCTGAATTAGAATGCTTGTGTCTAAAGGTATTCAACTAAGCCAGCTGGTAAAAGTATTAAGCATCAGGACTATTGATCCCCATGGCCATCTGTTGTTAGCACAGAACTGGAAGATGGAGAATCACTGCTGATTTTATTTTATTCCAGATTTTTAATTGCCTGTCTTGTTTTGAAGGAACTGAGGTGAATTGTCTACTCTGCAGATGTCAGTGTCCGATTGGAGAAAACCCCAGTGTTGGACTCTGTTTCAGCTGGTGATCCCAAGAGTGAAATTAAGACACAAAAGAGGTCAAGTACCATAATCGGTCAGTTTGTTTATTATGAAAGGACAAATTATAAAAAGGGGAAATTATTGTAATAAAGGGGATAACGATAGGACAGATTGGAAAAAGGATGGAAATGAAGCAAGGATTCGGGGTGCAGAGAGAGTGAGAGAGAACAAGAAAGAGAGAGAGAGTCACCACGGTGCATCCGGGGATCCTTTGTCATCGGTGATGGGAGTCCTTCAGGATTCGTAGTCGGTGTCGGAGCAGAGCATCCCCCAAGAGTCAGTAGTAGTTGTAGGAGGTGAGTGTCCTTGTGGAGACTCCTTCTGGAATCATCCCCCTTGAAGGTACCCCGTGGAGTGTGTCTCATGGAGTTGCCCTCATGTTCCTCGTGGATCAGTTTCCCTGGTCTTGCAGCCAGCTCTTCAACTGCAGCAATTCTTGGGTAATGGGCAATTCCTCACAGGGATCCTGGAGGTCTTATCTCAGCTCTTTCCCACTCATCCCTCAGGCAGTGGACAGTGGAAGAATCTTATCTCAACTCCTCCCACCCATGCCAGAGGCAATGGGCTATTGGAATCCAATCTCAGCTTCTCATGCCAATCTTTGAGACAGTGCACAGTGGAGTCTGATTTCAGATCAGTCTCTCACAAGATCTAACATTAATGTCAGGGATACCACTTTTCCTAAGATAAAAATTGGTTCCAGAGTTGTGTCTTCTGCATCTTTGTCCTTCAGTGTATCTCCATCTTGGATTTACATATAGATTATGACACATGGAACAAGGTCAGCAGGTGAGTTTTCTGTTTTCCTGTTTTTTTAATCTGCTTTACTGGAACTGGTGTTTTACTCCACCCTGAAAAAAACCCAAACAGACACACCTGTTAGCTCCTTTCCATGTTCAGGCCCATATGTCCACATTCTTTAGTAGATAATGGACATCACTGTATGCTAACATCAAGAGATTTTGTTTCGGTTTGGTTTGGTTTGTGTTGGGTTGGATTTTTTTAAATTGATTTATCTTTGTGAATGTGCTTTATTTAGTTTCATGGCCTTTACCATCTCTAAATGGCAGAATGTAGTTCCTTGGAAAGTCAGGCTTTGAGATGTTTTTTTCACTTAAACTACAGGAAACCATAATAGGAATGTCTCTCTCGCATTTCAGTGTTTATGAAGGGATGGTATTTTTCCTTGGTAGGATTATTAAGTCTGTTATGATCCTCCACAGAAGAAGTTAAAAGTAGCCTGGAAGTGTGCATAAAAAAAATAATGTTTCTCTTCCAATGACATTTTCTGTGAGCTGTTATCTCTCAAGATGTGCCAAATGAAATCAGCAACCAAAGGTAATATATTCTTAACTACTGTGCATGTTTTTCTTCCAGAAATAAAGCAATTATTTAGTGGGCTTGCTAAGCAACTAATAGATTAAGTAGGTTTAGTCATTCAATAGTCTCTGAAATTAAGTCTTTGCTTCAGAAATGAAATGGTTGCTTATTGGAGCTGAACTGTGAGGGTGGGTGAATGGAATTGAATGCTTGGCCAGGTGCTGGAGAATGATCCTCAGAAATCTTTATTTAAAAGTCATTTGGGTTTCAGTGATACTAGTGATACTAGTTTACACCAGTAAGCATTCTGCCAGATTAACATGTTACATGAAGTTTAAGAATCAACAGAATCAATGTTGAGTTTCTGTAATATGACTGTATTAATTAAAAGGGAGTTGAAAGAAACTTCTGAATTATTCAGCTCCATGGGCCCAGGGATGCTTGAGGTGAATCAAGATGTCCTTTGACATGCTGGTGCTGCTTAATACACTGCACAATGCAGTTTATCACTGACTTTACAACCAGTTGCAATGGGTTTAAACTATCTTTTGCTGATCTTGAGTAACTTGCTTTGTGAGTTGGGCACAGCTGCTTAGTTTTCTGGATTTCTTTCCATACCAAATTCTATCTTTTGAAAATTCATCTTCCTTCATGTATCTGACTGACCGATTTTCATCCTGACTGACCATCAAAGTGATTGCTTTTCTAGGAGTTAACTGGCAATAGGAAAATAGTATTTTCACAGTGGCTGGTTTAATAGTATTTCTCTTTAAATAGCATTTCAAATATTTACCAAGTCCTAAATAATGAACAGGGGTCTTTGGGGTTCTCCTGGGGTGGCAGGGGGAAGGAGTGGAAGGGGAGACTGTGGAATCTTTGAGTAGGAGTCATATCTTTTTAGTCCAGAGCTATTTCTGACTAGATAGATTTGTCTGAGTCTCATTTTAATCTGCATGTCTTGAGCTGCATGAATGTGTTTTTTTGATAATTGCTTTGTTAGTCCTCTGACACTGAGTGACAGTACTATTCAATGCTTGACAGCTGAATCTATTGGCATACAACAGTCCTCATACACAGTGAGGTGTTTTCTTTATGGCTGGTGACAGTAAGAGCTTCCAAGTTGACAGAGGGGGCTAAGACATCTTTACAAGTGAGAAGAAAGCTGAGAGAGGATGAGGAGGTTCTCTGTCAAAATAAAAGCATTCGTTTAGTTCATCCTTCCTGCATAATGAAATAAACAGGAGATCTGATAGCTACGTGGTAAAACATAATTTTTTAAATGTGTTGCTTATCAAAATTTTATCTCTTAGCTTGCTATCAGGGTCCTCGTGACTTGTAAATTTTTGCAGTGAATGTAAGAAACAGTTTTTCTTTCAGTAAGGTGGTGGATGGTTTGATGTAGAAAGAGTATATTTGCATGTAGAGAGAATTGTAGGATCCTCTAAGAACCGATCTGTTGGTTAATTTTTCCCAAGAAACAGTATAGAATATGCATGTACTTAAGGGCTTTTTGTATACATTCATTCTATTTTAAAGTTAAAATAAAGGTGAGTTTGAGAGCTGTAAATGTTTTACAGGCTCTCAAGTGATTTGTTGCTTTCATTTTATGCTTTGGACAGTTTCCCACTAGAAAATAATGGCTCGATTGGTCAAAATCTCTGTAATAAATTCAGGACAGTCTAAGAAATTGGATAAGCAGTAGGTAACAGGATGCTTACAGCTCCAGTGTTTGCTGTACCCACGTGGATGATAATATGAACTACTTGGTTTTGCAGGAAGCCAAAACAACCAAACAACAAAAAGAATCAAACAAACCCTGTGCTGAGCTTACTTAGATGCCCATCAGGAGTAACTGTTCGAAGAATCAGAAGATGAGTGGTTTATGCGATGAAAAGGTTATTATGAGTGCATGTGATTGATTACTGTCTGTTAGCTCTGTTCCTGGATATTCTGCTTGGATATTCACAAGATCATCACTACTAATTTGTCTTTGCAACTCGATTCCATTGCATTAATATTTCATTTGTATTTGTCCCTTCCATTAATGTTTGTTCTCTCTTCCTGCCAAAAAGTAAGAATTTAGACATGTTTGGGAGACTGTGGCAGCTTCAGTTATTGCTGGACTCTGAGATCCAAGAATATTTCTCAGTTACTGTCAGTATAAGGTGATACACTCAAACGTACACAAATGTGTCTTTTATCAAGTAATTCTGACAGGGACACCCTTAGCTTAGCTCCGACACATGGCAGTGATCACTTCTGTTTCAATGTTGCCTAGTGAAATACTGTTTACAGAGTGCAGGGACAAGTTACAAGCACACTTTACCCGTCGTAGTTCATAAACAGCATTATATATCCTTTTACATCTAATAAAGACACTTCAGAAAGAAGCTTGCATGTTTTTAGCCTGTGTAATACAGCAGTTTTACAATAAACCTGTACTGTAAATGAATGCTTTTCTGAAATTGGTTGTAGAAAAAAATCTATTTGCATGCTTAGAGTGAAGCCTGACCAAACCAACCTTTTCCTGCCTGACTTGGGTGCTACTGCTGGTCACAAGCACCTAGTCTTTAAATACTTCCAGTGTTACCAACCTTCATGGCATTTTGCAGCTCAGAATTTCAGGCTGTGATTCTTAAGGCTCCTGCATCAGAAAACGCAGCAGGGTTTTTTTTTGGTGCAGAATTTTGAGTCAGGCCTTTTGAATAATTTTCTAAAACCTGTTTTGGCTGAATTAATACTAATCTTAACTTGACTTTGAAAACCTAGTCCATTATGAGAAAATAAGGGGTGATTTGAAAAATCTGAATTAAGGAAGGGGGTATGATTTTGCAACTGCTCAGTTCTCTGTTAGTTTGAAACATCTAAAATCTTTGCAGTGCATGTAGACTTCAAATGAAAATGTCCTACTATTTCTCAGTTATCCCATACTGCCATCTTAAACATTTATTGTTTTTTGCAGTTGTGTACATTTGCATCCATCTCAACCCACAGTTCCCACTTTTCCTTTTGCTTCCCATTTTGTTTCAAGTTTAGTTAAGAATCACAGGTTGCTCTGCCAGTCGCAGTTATTTTCAATAACAAACTAGTTGTTCTTTAAATTAGTGGAAATATTAATTGCTAAGTTATAACAGAATGTTTTAAACAAATAAATCAGATTGCAGAGACCCTAAACCAGTTCAAAAGGCAAGAATAACACATTTTAGAGACTGTCACAGCAATAGCTTCATGAAATGTACAATTATCCAGCTTAAACCCAACAACAAGCCTTTGCATGCTGTCGGCGCACAAGTTTAAAACAGACTTTATTTTTTTGTTGCTGTCATTTATGTAATTAAGTTTCAGATTGAATCATTATAAAGATGTGTGTGTGTGTGTGTGTGATTTAATCTTTTATAACATTTTTGTCTGTTCCCAAGGAATCTTCACTTGAAATGTAGCATTTCATAAGACTGAATGACAGTGTGATCTTTTTTAAAAAAAACAAGGAGCTGGTTCGCTAGTGGGTTTTGGAAGTACTGTTGTGCAAGTTGATTGCTCTTGATGTTCTTAGGCTTAACTTGGGCTGCATACAAACATATGGGATTCTGTGGAAAATGTGTGATTTCATCTGTGCTATTTGAAAGAAATTGGCTATTCTTCTAGCTCTTCTTTTGTTTTCACTAACCACCAAACACTAACATAAAGATTTGGAGACTCAAGATGTCCAATGCATTCTGTCTTTGACAGTGTGGATTAATTTTAATTGCATTTTAAGAGAAGAAGTGGCCCTAAAGCATCTTGCATTATGCATTATATCAATTATCTTGGTGGAGGAAGCACACAAAATACATTTAATTATAGGTCATAACCCAGCAAACCATAAAAGTTCTGTTCTGGAGTAAATTGTTGTCACTAATTAGCTTTCCTGTTTGACAGTACTAGAATAAATTCAAATCATGTCTTGCTAATATTAGTTCTCTTCAGTGAATCCAGAAGGTATAAAATACTGACATGTACAGTCACTAAGTAGCTTTCTAATACTGAAAGATATATAAATGGAAATCTGTTTCCAGTAGCTTTAAATACAGTATGCTGAGGGCAATTGTATTTTACTTTAAGTGGAATTCTCATTTAACCTTACTCAAAATCCACCAGGATTGCTATTTTAGGTTTGGGTGTTGTTTTGGGTTTTTTGGTTGGTTGGCTGGTGTTTGCATTAATTTTTTCCAAGAAGTTTACATACTGCTGTGGAAGTGCAGGAGTAACAAAACTTAGATATTTAATGAACGACTGAAAGTAGAATCACAGAAACATAGAATTGTTTAAGTTGGAAAAGACCTTTATTATCGTCAAGTCCAATCATTACTCTAAGACTGCCAAGGCCACCCCTAACCCATGGCACTGAGGCCTCGTCCCCACGCTGTGTGAACACTTGCAGGGACGGTGCCTGCAGCCCTGCCCTGGGCAGCCTGTTCCAATGCCTGAGCACCCTCTGGGGCAGGAATTGTTCCTCAGCTCCATCTAAACCTGCCCTGGGGCAGCTTGAGGCCGTTTCCTCTTGTCTCATCCCTTGTTCCTTGGGAGCAGAGCCCAGCCCCTCCTGGCTCCATCCTCCTGTCAGGCAGTTGGAGGGAGTGATCAGGTCCCCCCTGAGCCTTCTCTTCCCCAGACTGACCCCCCCAGGTCCCTCAGCCGCTCTCCATCACACTTGTGCTCCAGGCCCTGCACCAGCTCCATTTCCCTTCTCTGTCCCCGCTCCAGCACCTCAGTGTCTCTTTTGTAGTGAGGGGCCCAGAGCTGAACACAGGATTTGTGGTGCAGCCTCAACAATGCCCAGCACAGGGGCACAATCCCTGCCCTGGCCCTGCTGCCGCACTGGTGCTGATCCAGGCCAGGATGCCGGTGGCTTCCTGGCTGCCTGGGCACAAGCTGCTCAAGTTCAGCTCCATCAATCAGCACCCCCAGCTCCTTTCCCATGAGCAGTTTCCAGCCACTCTTCCCCAAGCCTGGAGCATTGCAGGGGGTTGTTGTGGCCCAAGTGCAGGACCCAGGACTTTGCCTTGTTGAACCTCATCCCATTGGCCACAGCCCATGGATCCAGCCTGCCCAGATCCCTCTGCAGAGCTTCCTATCCTCCAGCACATCAACACTCGCACCCAACTTGCTCTTGTCCACAAATCTACTGAGGGTGCCTTTGGTCCCCTCATCCAGATCATCAATATGAAGATAACACCAAGCCCTGAGGGATACCACCAGTGACCGGTCACCAACTCAATACAATACCATTTACTATCACTCTTTGGGCTCAGCCTTCCAGCCTGTTTCCAACCCAGCAAAGAATCTACCTCTCCAGGCCATGAGCAGCCAGTTTCTTCAGGAGGATATTGTGGGAGCATGTCAAATGCCTTACTAAAGTCCAGATAGACGATGTCCACAGCCTTTCCCTCATGAACCAGGTGGTTCACCTTATCATAGAAGGAGATGACATTGGTCACACAGGACCTGCTCTTCATGAACCCATGCTGACTGGGCCTGATCCCTCCATTTTCCCACATATGCTTTATGATCTTACTTCGGGTCATCTGCTCCAGGACCTTCCCCAGCACTGAGGTCAGGCTGAGAGGCCGGGAGTTCCCAGGGTCTTCCTGCCCTTTTTCTAGAGAGGTGTCACGCTGGCTAACCTCCAATCCTCTGGAAGCTGCCCACTAGACCAGGATGGTTGACAGATGATGGAGGGTGGCTTAGAAAGCTCCTCTGCCAGCTTCTTCAGCACACTTTGTTGTAACCCATCTGGCCCCATAGACTTGTATACATCTAAGTGCAGCAGGAGGTCACTAACCATTTCTTCCTGAATTATGGGGACTTCAACTTCCTATCT
Source organism: Pezoporus occidentalis (assembly GCF_034315485.1). Lineage (NCBI taxonomy): Eukaryota > Metazoa > Chordata > Aves > Psittaciformes > Psittacidae > Pezoporus > Pezoporus occidentalis. The sequence continues at coordinate 2,356,684 of NW_026915268.1, forward strand.
CTGCCATCCTGCTCACGGAACAGTGCCCTGAGGATAGCAGTTGTGACTGTTAAAAACTGATATGACAGTGTTAGTAATTCCATATGAGACCTTTGACATATTAAATCACAAGGGTCCAAAGCACAAAAGGTTAACTAAATCTTCAATGTGTATCAGGGATAGTTTGCTAAACTGTGTGAGGAGAATCCTAACTACTATCCTCGGTGTTTCACTCGCTCTGTATCAACAGGGTTTCTTGATTCTCTTTCTGCAGAGCTCTTTTGTAAGAGCTGAACTGGCTTTACTATCTGGTCTGTTTGTTCAACTGCTTACTCAAGTGCAAATGAGAATTGCTGATATAAAGCCAACATGAATGAAAGGAGATGAATACGGTATTCCTGCTAGAAAGCAAAATAGTACATGCATATTGACAAAAAGCTCGAAATGAGTAGCGTTGGTTCCTGATTCCTCTGAGGTTACTCAAGTACATCTCATGCTCAGTGTTGTACTTACGCTACATAAAGACCAGGACTTAGCATTCGCATTTTATCAAATCTTTACTTCATTTACCAATCATTCTACAATAATTTATCTGAGTTGGTCTCTAAACATTCACAGCTGGTAAAATAAAAGACTATTTGGCTTTCATTTTGGTTGGAGTTGGATATAATCTAACTGCATATGCAAGAAAGATGATAGTGCTCAAGAATCTGGCTGAGGTGTTTATATTGGGCTGCACTGTGGTCCCAACAGCAGGCAATGAGGATCAGAATTTCAGAGCTTTAAGGACAAGGTCTTTGTTTTTTATAGTGGACATAGCTGTAGTTTCCTGTCTTCTCTTTCCTGATCTCTTATTCAAGAACGTCACCAGCAGTGGCACTAATTTACAGATTACGTAGGTGTTTGCTGGTGTTTTAACTAGCAAAGAACAAAATAGCATAGGGGACGCTTTTATTTATAAAAAAAAATGAATTATGTAATAACAATTAAATATAAATCACAGATGAGTCCTCCTTTACTCACCACTTCCTTTATGTCAAATAGCAATCAGAATATAGTAAGGTACAATTGTTCTTAACTGTTTTGGTACTATGTTGAAAAGGTCAGAAACAAGAAAGGATTGAAAGTTGAAAAAAATTTCATAATGAAGTAAAATAGAACACAGAGACATACCACAGGTAAATGTTTTGTGCTAGGCAATCGGTGATGGTAACATGTCCTCCTCTTTTTAAACACAAAAGCATTTTAAAAACAAGAAGCTGGAAGCTTCCTTTGTCATAGCCCAGGAAGGGAGAGTGAGCAGAAGCAAAACAACTGAAATAACAGTTATGTAGAAAGTTCTGTCAGATCATTTGAATCATGGAGCACCCTTTTCAAATTAATGTATATCTTTTAAAGTGCACTAGTGTATAACCTGTAGTACACTCTTTTATTTTGCAAGGGCTGTTTGAGCTGTAAGATCTATGAATCAGCTACGCAATTTCTGTAACAGAAGTAAAGAAACTACCTAAATCAGTACATAATAAAATCAAGTCCAGTTTAGCCTGAGGTACAATGATAACATGTTATCAGGTGCAGTTCACAGATATGAGAAAATATCTTTAGCCTAATAAAACATGTAGTCATAGCTAATCCCTTCCAATATCTGAGTGGCAAGAAATACTTCACATCAATTTCTTGTGCTGCACATTTTAGTTTTCATTGGTGCTGCTGTAGAGTCGCATGGATTTATTTACGATTTGCCTGTATCTATATATATATGAGAAACCATCTCATGTATTGAAACATCTGTATAGTTAGATGGTGACATGGGAAGGGGGAGAAAGTCCAATATTCATGAATGAAAATGTGAGAGGCACCCCCCTCCCCACCCAAACCAAAACTTCACTGAAGTAGTACCTCACGCAAAATGTTTATAATAGAAATAGCATTAAAGCGTGTGTTTGCTTGTGGTGTCCATTTTTGTTGTCCAGATTTTCTCCTTGGCATTATTGGCACTCTCTGGAGTACACACTTAATGATGGTTTCAAACGGTTACTCAAAGAACCCCAACTGCAGACCTACAGAAGTTTTACAGAAGATGGAAAGTGGCTCACTTTGCCAGTGCTGAGTGCTTGTGTAAGATGATTGATGATGCTGTAGTCTGGGTTTGAAAGTAATCTGGGTTTTGTTCTTGAAATTTACTTTACCCTAACAGCTAACCTTTAGGGTTAGCAGTCAGTATGTGCTATGTGCCCTGAACTGTCCACATTCTGCTTCTGTCCATAGTTGATTATTGTTAACCTGCCTCTGACTGGTCTGTGCATGTGTCTGGGGAGGTGGGTGTTTTTTGGGGGGGTTTTTTGCTTGACCTGGGCATGTGTGACATTTCATACTGTTTTCTTGAAGCTCCACGATTCATTGTTCTCAAGTAAGCTCCAGGTAAGGTGTAATCATCTTGCTATGACAGAAAGCACAGCAAAGGGAAGTTGTGCATTGTTCTGCCTTCCAAAGAGACATCTGGGCTACACAAGGTAAAACCTTTGTCTACTAATGCTCTGGAAGGGGCAAAGAGAAGACTTTCAAATAGCCTAGATATATGTCCCACAGAAAGGTGCTGTATGAAGTAGTAGATACTTTGTACTTAATACTGCCATGCTCGTTGGTTCTTGAATCTAGAATTAATGTCTCAAATTTTATCCTGTTTCTGTCTGTATGAAGCACCTAGATATTGTGGTGATTAAAAGGCTTTTAAATTCTTGAATTTGGGACATCTACAGCAGAATAGATTATGGAGGATAATAATAATAATAATAAAAAATCTATTCCTTGGTAGGAAAAGGTGAGTTCAGTGTGTTTTAGTGAAGACGGGAAAATTCAAGATGAGAGATTACAGGACAATGAACATTAAGTGATAAATCAACCCTCTCTTTCTTAGGAAAGAGACCTGTCTTACTCCATATAGGAAATTGCATGCTGATTGACTGGAAAGATCAGAAACAGGTCAGAGAGACATGACCATCTCTAACATAGATTAAAATCTGAAGATATAATCGATAGTACTCTTCAAGTAACTTTTGGGATTTGATGTCCTGAGAGGTTTTGTCACCTTGAAGACAATAAATTCATAGATAAAATAGGTGATCACCATATTTACTGCAACATTTCTGATTTTCCAAAATAACATGAAGGTGAGACTATATAAAGTTATGTTGCCATAATAAAATGATTGCAAGACGAACACCTAGTTGATTGGTGATGAGTAGGTTCATTCAGTCTTGGAGCATGTTGGATCACACAAGGCTTCATATAGCATAAAATAGTAATGTTGCTGGTTGGAGCTAGGACTCACTTGGAAACACTTGCAATTGTACAGAAGTGCAGGGGAAAATACATGGCAAAAGATATGAGTTATTTAACAGGTTTTAGTAATTTTATTTTTAACTAGATAAGGGAAATTGAGTAGGAATGACATGGAAGGTGAGGCAAGAAAGCATGGCTAAGCAATTTTGTTTAGTGCTGATCTCCTTTGAAACACTGTTGTAAAATGGCAAGGAAAGCAGGATGGGGTTGTGTGTTGAGAGAGAGGGCGAGATTCAAACCCTTTGTAGGCAATTATAAAATTGTTAAACTTTGGGTGGAGTCATATTTGAAAACGCTTTTTTAAAAATAGGATGGTGCTTCATTATGTTGATAGGGTAAGTGATGATCTTGGACAAAAAAGCAGAGCAATATTTGGTCATAAGTTAATGAACCTGGATGGGTACTGCAGGTATAAATAGGCACTAAACTTTGCAGACACCAGCTTCCCCTGTAAAATGGTTTAAAGACAGCTACTGCAAGCAGTAGGTGATAATATGTGTGATTTGATATCCTTAGCTAGATTTTCATATTTGAATATTTAAAATCTTTCTTATATAGTTTTCCTTCTCATAGTAAAGGCAAACAGCCCTTTACACTGGACACCGCAAGCTGGAGACTATAGTAAAGTAGTTTCAGATTCCCAGGTCTTTGGACAAAAAGTCTCCTAAAATGCTGGAGTTGTTCACTGGAGTCTCATGGGAAAAAAAAAAAAACACATGGAGCTATCAGTTGTTTTCTTCACAGGTGAAACAGATACACGACAAACTAGCACAGAAAGACTATCACATGGAGTGTGTGGGGGTGGGGTTTGGTTTGTTTTTTTTTTTTTGTGGGGTTGTCCTGGGTTCAGCAGTAGCAGTCATTTTTCCCCTTCTTGGTAGCTGGTGCAGTGCTGTGTTTTGACTTTCAGCTTGGGAACAGAGCTGATAACAAGGATGTTTTGGTTTGGCCAAGGACTTTGTGAGCCTCATGCTCTGCCAGGGAGGAGGGGAAGCCGGGAGGAAGCAGAGACAGGACACCTGACCCAAACTGACCAAAGAGGTATTCCATACCACAGCACGTCATGCCCAGGATGTAACTGGGAGTTAGCCGGAAGGGCTGGGAGTCTGCAGGGTTGGAGGAGGTATCGGTCGGTGCTTGGTCGGGCTGAGGGGGGGCAAGTTATCGGTCGGCTGGTGCTGAGGTGTTGTATTCTCTTCCCTTGTTATTTCCTTTATCATTATTATCACTGGTGGTAGCAGTAGTGATTTGTGTTATACCTTAGTTACTAAACTGTTCTTATCTCAACCCGTGGGAGTTGCATTCTTTTCGATTCTCCTCTCCGTCCCTCTGAGAGCAGGGGGAGGGCAAGAAAGGGGGGGAAGTGAGCGAACGAATTACCTGACTGGGTTTAAACCACGACAGTTCTTTTTGGCGCCCAACGTGGGGCACGAAGGGTTGAGATAACAACAGATTTGACTGGATTAATAGTCACTCGTCACAATGCTGATTTATTGGCTCTCAGAGTTGTTTCTTGTTGATCTCACAGCTTCAGACCGTTGTAACTTACGTAGAGCCGGTATTTGCTGTGTTAGTGTTTATCAAGTGTGGGGCTTGGGCTAAGGTTCTTGTCTCACTGTGCTTTATGGCAATGGCTTGTAACACGGGCGGGCTCCAGCAGCAGGGCGGGACGGACGTGGCCGTGGACTTGTACCTGCCCGTCCGGCTGCTCTTCACCGTCCTGGCCCTCACCCTCGCCTCCATCTTCGTGAGGCTGCGGGGAGCCGAGGGGGAGCGGCCCCGGGAGCCGGCGGCTGCTGAAGCGGCCCGGGAGAGCGGCCCCGGGGAGCAAGCGGCGGCGGGAGCGGGGCCGGAGGCCGCGAGGGGACGGCTGCCGGTGGAGGAGGTCGGGGCGGTCGAGGAGAGGAAGGAAGCGGCTGCCGAGCAGCGGGAGAAGGCGGCGGAGGAGCCGAGCCCCGCGGCCGAGCCGAGCCCCGCGACGGCCGAGAGCATCCCCCGGCAGCCGCCCGCCGAGCCCCAGGAGGATGCAGGAGACCACGCAGCATTTCCCAGCAAGGCAGAGGAGGAAGAGCTGGACTCAGGAAAAGAGAAGCTGGCGGTGGGAGAGCCGGCAAGCACAGCGGCTACACCAGCCCCAGTGACAAGCACAGCAGCATCGACTGAGAGTTCTGAAGGTTTTGAATGGCCTTTGGGTGTCCTTGGGACCTGCCTGCTGATTGTGATGGGGATCAGCATGTTGGCACACACACAGGCTGTGTTCTACCCAAAACCATTTTGTCTGATCTCAAAAGTTAAGCAGAGTCAGGTTTGGGTCTTGTCTGGGGTTAGACGACAATATAGGGGGACCAAGAGGTTTTCCCCAGGGCTGGACAGTGATGAGTGGCAGGGTGTGTGGGACAGTATGGGCAAGTATCTAGTCCACTGGGCCCCTCCAGTGCTTTGGAAGCATCAGAGATGGAAGGCAGCTGTATGGAGTCCCCAGGAACAAGCTGCAGAAACTGCCTAAGGGGACAGTGAATTATTTTGAGCCTGGTGGGCCCATGGCACTTCAGGCCATCAGAGCAGAGATGCAACATAGAGATGGACTCATGATCGAGGGGTGGACTTAGCAATGGGCACTATTGCCCAGGTTATTCACGAGTGTGAACACTGCACACAGCCTCTCCTGCTCTGTTACAAGAGATGGAGCCTGACATCATGGACCAGATGGACTCAGCAGCTTTATAGGGACTGGTCTATGCACTAAGATAAGAGTATATTGAAAATGTGGGATCTGAGCATGACATGAATGGTATGGAATAAGGGGTGGATAATGTCCTGGGTTCAGCAGTAGCAGTCATTTTTCCCCTTCTTGGTAGCTGGTGCAGTGCAGTGTTTTGACTTTCAGCTCGGGAACAGAGCTGATAACACCAATGTTTTGGTTTGGCCAAGGACTTTGTGAGCCTCATGCTCTGCCAGGGAGGAGGGGGAGCCAGGAGGAAGCAGAGACAGGACACCTGACCCAAACTGACCAAAGAGGTATTCCATACCACAGCACGTCATGCCCAGGATGTAACTGGGAGTTAGCCGGAAGGGCTGGGAGACTGCAGGGTTGGAGGATGTATCGGTCGGTGCTTGGTCGGGCTGAGGGGGGGCAAGTTATCGGTCGGCTGGTGCTGAGGTGTTGTATTCTCTTCCCTTGTTATTTCCTTTATCATTATTATCACTGGTGGTAGCAGTAGTGATTTGTGTTATACCTTAGTTACTAAACTGTTCTTATCTCAACCCGTGGGAGTTGCATTCTTTTCGATTCTCCTCTCCGTCCCTCTGAGAGCAGGGGGAGGGCAAGAAAGGGGGGGAAGTGAGCGAACGAATTACCTGACTGGGTTTAAACCACGACAGGGGTGTTTGTCACGGTTTTGGTTCTGTTTTCCCTCTGAAGTGAATGAAGGGTTAGTTTAGGATAGGACTGAAATAATTTTAAAGTGGAGGATGGGGACCTGATACCTTTCAGTAGCAGTTTCTAGGTGGAAATTGGAAATTGGGAAAATATGTAAGAAAAACATTATTAAAAAGGAAGAGAAAGAAAAGTACAGCCTTGCTCTATATGAGCTATTAGTGGCAATGGTTCTGCAAGAGATTTGAAAACCTCCACATGTAAGACAATACATGGACCATCTTGTTCTGCAGGTTTATGTGTTCAAAGCACCTGAGGAGCTGTGTTGAATGCTGATCGGATTCAGAATTTGAAGCCTAAAAGGAATTGAATACAATAATATGAAATTTGTTAGTCATCAGTAGGTAACTATTTGCGTGCTGTGAAACCAGGAATTTTCTGACCTGGAGTGAATGTCCTTCAGAGAAGGCAAATACTAGCTTTAGAATAATATCAAAGTATGACTTTAATCAAAACAGAAAGAGCATTAATGTTTTATGGAGGCCTTCTAATGATTGTTTAAATGATGGTAATCCTGTATGTTTCCAGCTCACAGTTCAGGTTATGTATTGAAGATTTTACAAGTTCTCCAAATATGCTATTTGTTATCACTATTTATCCTCACATTTGTATCATGTGTGGGCGCAGAAAATCAGTCACTTAGTAGTGGTAGGTGGGTAGATGTCTTGGAGATTAAGGCACTCAGATATCTATTTGTTAATCATGCAAATAAATAAGGAAAGGCAGATGCCAGGACCTGTTGTTACCTAGATATGAGGGACTGTGACTCAAAAGCTTTTGATTTGTTATCGATACACAGAAGTTTTTCCTCTGATCCTGAAAATAACTACTTTTCACTTTTAATGCTTTATGGACTTTTTCTGATTAAAAAAATCAAGAAAATAGTAACTTTTGTTGTTTATGCATGAATATGGCCATTCTAATATTTTAAAAGCTGAGGATTTTTTTGAGAGTTTCTTAATTATGATATTATTAATCCCTGCTAAAATGGGATTTTTGTCAGACTAATAAAGTGAAACTTGTATGTGTATTTGTGCACCAGGACATTTTTAAGCTTGTTTCTTCCCATGAAAATAGCACTGTAATCTGTCTAACAAGAAGCTGTGATTATTGCATGTGAAGGACAAAGAGTAAAATATATGAGTTAAATTTAAAAGGTACAGCTGTATCTTCTTCTGTAAATTTATTCTCATTGACTGCAAAGAATACAAGATTTAGAGGTGAAGTAGTAGAAAGGATTAGAACCAGCAGAAATCTGCTGGAAGATAATAAATGCTGGGATTACTGTGGTTTATGCACCTTGGTTTAGGTTGCCTTGTGAAAGTGGCATGTCACTTTTATCTTAAATATTAAAATCTTCTATGAATCGATGACTTGTTTCCTGGTTAGCGTTGTTTTATCAAACAGCTATTTCAGGGTTTAAAAACAATTTTGCATAAAATTAAAATAGACATTGGAGCCAGGTGCAGGTATTTAACATAGAAAATATCAACCCATACTGTGAAATTAAAATTGTAGAAACAAGGTTGCATGATAGAAAATATCAGAAAAAATGTAAGTTGTAGAGCTGGTGATGTCTGTTATCTTAGGGAGTCTTCTTAGGGTTACCAGTTAACAGTGGTAACTGTTATCTAGGACTGGACATGTGAGAAATCCCTTCCCAATGGAGAAAATGGTGAGCAGCAAGAGAGAAAAGCTTCTGACACCCAAAAATATCACAGTTTTGAGGTGTGATGCTTGTATGCAGGGTCTTGATAATTTTTTAATTTTGATTTTTTTTATTAATCTACTGAATGTTATATTCTTTGAATTGTGTAAGGTTTTTTGTTCTCTTAAAGTCTGTTCAGTGCATAGTTTGAAGGTATGAGTAAATATAGCTGGAACAAAGCTCTTTTTTAATGACATACTTCAACTTAGGTTATAAAATGCAAGAGAATGTGTTTGTAGCAGGGATATAGGAATAACATTGTTCTGATAGTGTAGGTTGTCTGTTGTCTCAACAGATAGGATGAAAGAAATCTCTTGAAATGAAAAATATAGTATGCAAATACTGGATAAAACTTTGTTTCAAGTTTAGGGTAGAGTATTATTTTTTTTTTCTATTGTAAAGCGAGAAAAGAGACGTCTAAAACTAATGCTGTGAAGTTTCATGCCGTATTATCTGTATGTGCCTGAATTTAATTTTTTATTTTGAAGAACAACTATATTGTGTCCTCTATGTAGGTGTGTATGAAGAGGTGGGGGCTAGGGGGGAAGAAGCCATAAACTGAAAATGACCTTTCTGTTTCAGTGCAGTAGGATTAGGACCTTGAAGCTTATTGTATTGAGACATTTAAGGATGGGAAACAAAGAAAAAGAGCTATTCCTATTTATTTACTGATGATTTATCAGCCCTTTCTCACCTCCAAAAAGGGCTCCAGCTAAGTCTGTAAAACTGCCAATGAAATCAAGACTGTCCAAACCCATGGAATTCTAATTTTATATCAAGGAACTGAAATAAAAGAGTCCGTGAGGAGGAAGAGACACCTATTTTATTTCAACTGGAAGCTGCTACATTGATGTGTAATGTTAAAAGTAATTGGTTTTAAAAAGATGGGAGGGTAGTGGGAGTACAAAGTTGTACTGGTGTTTCTATTCTTGTTCATCTACTATCCATATGGATAGGTCAGTGCTTGCTAATTTTATTCCTTAGATGAGTAATTCCAGACAGTTTAACTACTGGATTGAGATCAACTGAATCCAAATGAGACAGTCTTTTCTGATTTTTTTTTTTTTATGTAAAGCATGATAAAATTTGTTAGACAGGTCTTTCTCTTATTTTCCCATGATTCATAAGGCTTGGAACACTTGGGAGGAAGTAGCTAATAAAATAATCCTGTCACACATATTGTATTTTTTTTCCTAGTTTACATATATATGTGTACATTAGATACATAAAAGGAAGTAATATATCAAGTCCCACTGTTTAATTAAATTCTTTGCAGTTCTTCATCCTATTTTGAAAGTGCTGAAAAAGACTTTTTTATCTTTAGCTCTACTTATGATACCACATATGATGGCCAGTGAAATGCATCCTGAATGACAAATAAAAGTTGGTGTGCTAGGAAGAGAAATAGATTAGCTAAACAAATCCAAGTTCTGACAGAAACAGAAAACAGGAAAGTTGACCTTGTAATGAAAAGTTGTATATTAGGGTCTAAACACTTACCATTAGTCTGAGTACTTCTCCTCTCTTAAATCATGAGATGGGTGTCAAATGTTTATAGCTGCGTTTATACTTAATGTTTTAGAAAACATGGTGCTTTATTAATAGATACAATAGAAGACCTCTAGTTAGCCCAGTCAGCAAAATTACCTATCTTGTAATTATCCCATTTTAATTTTATATAAACTCAACCCTCATTTCGTAGAAGATGTAGGTTCAGTAGCTACTGTTCTGTGTGGGGCATGTATCAAAGAAATTTTACTTAACCATGAAAGTAAGTCAGTGAATCTTACACCTCCTCTGTTCATTTCCTTAGAAAACAGGAAGGATTATTTCTATCAGAAAAATATATTTGGTCTGTACTGGATATTATTTAAGGGACAGTGTTTTACAACTGTAGAATATTGTAAGTATTATATTTTTCTCTGTGATATCTTAAATATAAGGTGGAATGTAGAATTTGAAATAAATTTTGAAGCTCCAGTGTTTGTTTGGAAGATACATAGAAAGATGGTAGTATAAGTCTAATGTCTATGGTTAAAGAACTTACCAGTATGTTTTGTGATTATTCCCTCTCCCCACCTTTAATGTTTTAAAAACGTCCATGTCATGTTATATGCTACAGGTGTTCCTTTAAGTTTTTAGTTAAGGTCAGGTTTAATTGTCCCCATTTTCCATAAAAGGTGAGTTTCTTAAACTCATTGTCTTTTCGGTCCTTCTCCCAAAATATACAGTAATATCAAGATTTATTTATACACTAGCATTAAACAGAAAAGCATGGCTGAGTTAGATTGTGTTTCATCTGCTTAGCTGTAGTTGTCAAGTTGAACAATGGTTTCCTTTTCTTAGCTTTCTTGCGCCTTGATTTGACGACCTCCCATAGAATGACAGGCTTAGAAAACTGGGGCTGTTCTGCCTGGAAAGGAGAAGCTGCATGGAGACCTCAGAGCAGCTTCCAGTATCTGAAGGAGTCCTACGAGGTGCTGAAGAGGGACTCCTCATCAGGGCCTGTAGTGATAGGACAAGGGGCAATGGGTTCAAACTGAAACAGGGGAAGTTCAGGTTAGGTATAAGGAAGAAGTTCTTTACTGTGAGGGTGGTGAGGCACTGGCACAGGGTGCCCAGAGAAGTAATAAATGCTCCATCCCTGGTACTGTTCAAGGCCAGGTTAGACAGAGCCCTGGGTGACATGGGATAGTGTGAATAGTCTCTACCCATGGCAGAGGGTTGGAACTGTATGGCCTTCAGGTCCTTTACAACCCAAACCATTCTGTGATACTATGATTCTATTCAGTCCCACTCAGTGACCCCATAAGGGTTTTAAATGTCCTCATGGAATGATATACAATAACACATCGTAATGATGCTTCTCTTATTTTACAGACTTGTCTCTTATAGAATCATAAAATCAATATATAATTATATATAGTTACAATATTTCAAAATATTTATAATATAGAATATATATTAGATACTGTCATGGTTTAAGCGCACCCAGTAACTCAGAACCACGCAGCTGCTCACTCACTCACCCTCTTCTTCTCCCTCCCTGCTCCTGGAGGGATGGGGAATTCAAATGTAAGAATCCTAATCTGTAGGCAGGTTTTATGCTGCAGAATATAGGAGAACTAAAGTTTGTAGTCAACCAGCCTTTCTCTGTCACTGCTTGCTTCCCTTATCTGAAAGATGCTCAATATACTTCAGTTGCAGGGCTGAATGGTGACATGCCATCATTGCTACTGTATTACAGCACCCTATATTTAAAAGAATAACAGTTGTGATAGCGCTACATGTATTTAGTGTTATGTAACGATCCCCTTGTTTACTATATATTTCCTGAGTTATCTTAAAGGATATTTTATACTACTACTATACTACACAAAGGTTTCTTTGGGGTTCCTGTACGGTTCTGTGGCTGTCCTGCTAGGTCCTTAAAGAGCTCACTCCAAAGTCCTGTCTCATATTTAAATTACGCTAAAATATTTCTGTTGAAGTACACAACCATAATGATTTTGTGAAACTCTTCTCATTAACAAAGGGGGAAAGTGTCTGTTTTGAATATCTGAAATAGGGCTTAAATAGTCCCTTAATTGTTATAAATGTCAAGTGATAGTGCCATGTAGTATTGTACCTGCAGAAGAGTGCCAAACATTATCTACTTTCTAATTGTGGAGCATTCATGTCAAATGGCTCTTCATATTTCAACTTTTTATTTCTTTTGGCATATGTAGGCCTTTTCGATTAGACATAGGGTGTCTTGTCATTTGTCCTCTGTAGCATGTGTGTACTTTAATATGGGATGACTATGTTGAGCTAGCTCTGCTGTTAACTGAAGCCCCATGAACTACTTTTCTATAGTGTGTCATATCTTGCAGTCTTTTCTAATAATTTCTTTGAGAACATAATATTTATAGAAATCAATAACTAATCTTTCCAGTTTCTAGAAGTCTGTAATCCTCAGACTACTACTTTCCTTCCAAGCTTGTTGCCTGGAAAGAAAGAATGGTATGCAGGAGTGGATAGCTGTGGGCCTGCAAGTAATGACTCTCTGTAGTGTTCAGTTTAGATGGGTGTCACTGATATAAACAGTATAGGTAGTCCAATATGTGTTCAAAATTATCTATTGACTGTGTAAGCATCATACAGTGGTATTACATAGTAAATGTCCTACTCTATGTGGCTTTTCATGTGGAACTAAGATGGGGGTAAGTTTTGTACTTCATGAAGTACACTTCATAAAGAAGTGTTATGATCTTATACTCCCTGCTGAGTTTTGCCTGAATTATGATAAAGAGCTTGGCCCAAATAGAATGCACTGGGGAATGGTTGGAGGTATTAATAATTCTATATTATTTTGTGTAAGCTGAGAAATACTCCATAATTGCTGACAGGTGGTCTAGAATTGGACACTGAAATTGCCTACGTAAGTGTAGATTAATGATGTTTTGTATATATCCATTTTATATTTTAACATCAATTTACTAGTCATCACATAATTATACATAGACTTTACAAGATACATGTTATTTCCTAACGATCCATTACCGATCATCAGGCAAAATCAGATTCTGTTTTTTAAACTGCGTATTATAATATAAGGATTTTCAAAATAAGGGTTGTTTACTCAATAAAATGTAAGGATTTCTTTGGAATCACTGTAGGTAGATACTGTGCTCCTATTTAGGGAATTCTGAGATAGCATGTTATGAGTTACGATGAGTTGTTCCCAATTAAAAAAAATATCCTTGGGGTTAGGCTACAGCATTTACCTCAATTTATATCAGTAACCTGAAATAAAGAGCACCCACAGCCAGATCACAATCCTGCATGTGAAAAATTTTGCTAAATGCAGTGGGTTGAATTGTCCTGAAAGTTGAGTGCAACCAATAAGGTCCAACAAAAGACCAGGGAATGTAACCTCAGAACACTTTCAAGGCTGACTTTTAAAGTTGAGACTAGCAGTTGTATCAGTATCTTCTGCAGTTGTTGGAGACTTTATGTACACACTCTTAAGCACTTGAAAACAGCTAAATGAGGCATGCTACCGTTTTAAGTTGCCTCCTAGGGAAACCACCCTTTCTGCTTTGATGGTAGGGGCAATCTACAGATTTGTGTCCCTATGCTAAATTTAGCTTGATAATATTTGCCTTTTTCCTCTTGCTGGATACATTGCATGTTACTTAGAGGTACATGAGTTGATGTTTTTACAGCTATATTAAAGATCTTATCTTTGTGGGTATCTTAGTCCTTCTTAAACTTCACATTTTCAAAACAATTTTTAACAGAAGGATGTTTGTCTTGATGTTGTGCTATAAATGCATCATCTCTTGATATGGATAATGAATTTCAAAATTCCTTCAGTAAAAAACAAGACTTTTTGTTTGCTTGTTTTTTTTGTTTCAGTGTCACCAATAAAGCTAAAGTAGATTATGTCCCAGGGGAAGAGAAGTAACTGATATATTAGTTTGTATTTTCCAGGTGCCTTAAGGGAATTAATATTTGGCTTTGTAACTTTTGTAAGCCAGCAGCTGCACTGAAATTTTAACAGGTTATTCATTTAATGCTTATCATTAGAATTATTCTTATTAGAAGTATGTGGGTACATAATCTTTAGCCCTTATCACAGTGGAATAAATTATAGCTGGAGTACATTCTAAGTCCAGAGTAGGACTGTTTTCTGCCCCAACTCCACAGTGGAGACTTAACGTCTTAGCTGGGACTCTGTCTTACAATTTGGGCTCTTTAAGCTTTCTGTGGTGGAAGGTTTCTACATACCTAGTTACATGTATAGGAAAAATATTTTTCTGGCTTGACTTTCACAGATGCAGTTTCAGTCCTACTTGTACTAGCTTTAGGTTGATGCATTTTATTATCAGTGAGAGTGAAGAAGGAATTATTTCCCACTTCTAAAAAGGGTACTGAAACTTTCCTATGTCAAACCAGAAATGAATTGTTTTAGATGCAGTGTATTTAAAAAAAATAGTAAAGAAGGCTGAGTTTTGTGAGCAAGTGATTCAGCCCTGCTAAAACTATGAAAAATCTGTCTTTTAATGCTGAGATTTGGGTTTCTAAAAGTTTGCTGCATCTTTGAAAATGTTGCTAGAGAATGCATAATTAATTGCTCATCACTACAGAAGTCTTACTTAATGCCTGACAAAAATACTTTTGTTTTCTCAAATGTATACTTTGTCCCTGACCTAAGTGGGGTGTGCAAATACTGTTTTTCTCCTTGTTGCTGCTGTTAGTTATTTACCCTGGTGGTACATTGTGACCAAAGCAATCTTGGCTGTTTTACAAATACGATGGGATGGATAGTGTTGTTAGTGCAACAGACTAACCCTGAGGGGCTTATAGATGAGACAGTCCAGACCCTTTCTGCCCTACTACAATGGTGAGGGAGCTTGTGCTTCAGGTAGTTTTGGCCTTTCCTAGTACTGTGCTGTCTGCTGCCGTCCTGAGATTGAACCATAGTGTTTTCATCTGCTTCTCTGGAGAAATGGCAACAAGTCTGGGAAAAGAGTCCTACAGAGATTTCTATGGGAGGAGAGGACCTGTGCAACTGCCCCTGTTCTGCGGCAAGTAGACCTTAAGCTGATGTACTCAAAGTGAAGAGCAGTCCCACGTTAATCAGTAGTTTGTAGAGTTATGATTATCAAAAAAATGTCAGCTGGAAAACTTTTTCAACAGTTGTAGCAAATCTAAAAATAAATGACTAAAGACTTGGGTCAACTTCATAGAACATGGTATTACAGGATACGACATCCCCTTTTATATGTGGTAATTTTATTCTTTGAATGAATCGGAAAAGACTGTGTTTTAACTTTAATGAGTCAGTAAGAAATTGAAATAACTTGCCAACACATTCATGCATTTCAGTTGTTTTTTACACTGCATTTTACATGAGGGGAAATTGCAAATAGTAAATGTCAAGGATTCACTTGGGGCATTACAATTTCAGAGGCATGAAGCTAATGCATATTTGTCTCATTACTGTCACCAGATTAAAGTTAGTCCATGGATGGCAAGAGCTCATAACTCATAGGAGACGTAGTTACAAATGACCTGTGGGAGGTCACAGATACCACAACTTCCTAAATTCAGATTATGAATGTGTCATTAATAAGAAATGAGGGAGATGTTGTTCATCACCTTTCAAAAAGCTGGTTTTCACTGAAAAGAGGTGAAAAGGGTTTTATTTCCAAGTCTCAATTGATCACATTTTTGTAGAATATAGTGTATGGGAATAGGAAGTCAGTGCAGTCCTTCACATTACTTACTCAAGTCATCTGTGGTCTTGCTATACAACTAACCCGTTGTGCTATATAATTTGCCTGTTGATATTTTGCCTTGAGTATCTCTAGAGCACTGAGGGGTGATGAGTATTGTATGGGGGCTCTTACAAGTGATTTGTATTCAGAGGTGTTTAGTTTCTATCTTATTTCCACTCCCATTGAGATCTTAAATTTAGAACTCACTATATTAATTCACAGAGGGTACATCTCAGCCACACTGAGTGAGTTGCTACTGTGTTAGCTTAATGAAGTTAGCACAGAGAGACTGAGAAGCCTTCTTAAGATGTAGTCCTGTATCTGAACTCATAGAATCACAGACTGTTTTGGGTTAGAAGGGATGTTAAAGCTCATCAAGTTCCAACCCCCTGCCACAGGCAGGGACGCCTTCCAGTGTGGGGAGTGAAGGTGGTAAGATTTGCATGAAGAACAGTTTGGGAATGAGCTCTGAGGCCGTGGTGCTTTGACAAGCCCTGGGGCAATGAGTTGGGGCTTTGAAGGCCAGAGGATGTGGGGGTTGTGAGAGGGTCTGCAACATTGTGATTGAACTATTTACCTGGAGAGTTTTACAGGGGCCAGTGAGATTGAATGTTGTATGAACGTGCGGCTGGGGAAGGTGCTGAACAAGGGGATAAAAACGGTTTGGTGGTGATAAAAAGGGCTTTGTGGTAATAAACAGGGATTTGAGTCTCTGCATCAACTTGAGTCTGTGTCGTGAAATGCGACAAATGGCGCCCAACATGTGGGGCATGAAAACCGACTAGTTGCTGATCCAGTAATGTGGCTCAGCCGAGCTGCTTGTTGAAAGTAAGCAAAGGTGTACGCTGAAAGGAAGTGATTTCAAACTGTATGGATTGCCCCTCGCAGAACAGGGGTAAGCGGCTGAGAACTATGGGGTCTGCTTTAACAAAAGAGCAGGGAAATGTTGTAGAAGTTTTTGCTATGATTCTTAAGCAGTATGGGAAAAAAGTTGACAAGGAAGAATTAAAACATACCCTTCTCTGGGCATCAAAAGTCGATCCATCTACTAATTCCACTAATATTTGTACCCTGGAGTTTTGGGACAAAATTGGTGTTAATTTGTGGGACTGTGCTACAAACAATGATAAAATTGCCGCCACTTTATTGAGCCTGTGGCGAGTTATTTCTGAAACTTTAAAACTTCGTGCCGGCTCAGAAGCACAGGGGGCATAAGCGGCACCTTAGGCTCCCTCACCACCACCCTCTCTGCTGGACTCTGCCGTGAGACCAAAAAAATCAGTCTGCTGTTGTTGCTCCTGTGGTTCTGCCGCACGATGCTTCAGATGATGACCTGGATGGTCCTTTTGACTGGGGCCTATGGATCCGGAGAAGGAGATGTATGTGCCGGATCAAGACCTGCGGTGGGAAGGTCTCTCGTATGCTTTTATCAGAGATATCAGGCAAACAGTGATGGACCATGGACTCAGGGCCCCATATACAACTCATTTGATACAGTCTGTCTGTGGTACTCATGTATTTATCCCAAATGATTTCAAAATGTTGTTTCGTTTGATAATGACGGACATGCAATATACTATGTGTCCGTGTCGTGAAATGCCACTTTCCAGTAGATCAGGTTTCTTCAAGCCTATTAACTGAATTCACCCAGTCTTTCACACCATTGTTAAGTGATGATAAATGTCTTGCATGTTTAGGATAGCCAGTCAGGTCATAAATAATAAAGCTAAATTTGCTTAGTCTATTAAGACAATGTGGGGTTTGGCCCTTTTTTAATTATACTGGAGAATGTGCTCTAGATAACCATCTACTTAAGCGTATGTTTAGAAGCTACTCTTTAGTGTGTATATCCACACACTTTAGCTGGTTGCCTGCCTACTGAATGGTAAGAGCTGCAGTTAATGTATTAAATCATTTGTCTGACAAACACATTGTCTTCCTCTGTAATTCTAAGTGCAGTGTCAGGTTTGATTCATAAAGCCACTCATGATTTGATTCATAAAGCCAGATGGGTGTCTGGTAGACTCCTTCTCTTCCTGTTTTTGAGAAAGTTGTGACACCATAGTATTCATTCATATCTGCAGTCACCTGGCATGCAAAAGATTGCAAAAATTGATAGAAGTTATGTTTGTTGGGAGGGTTTGTAATAAGCATGCATATAAATGACCACCATTCACTATCAGAGTAAAAGATATCAGCCAAGTGTTTTAGCTCATTAGTTAATTTTTTTTTTCTGTGTGTTGGACCAAAGTGAATCCAAACAGTTCAAGGAATTACAGAGGTTACAAAATGAGAAACTGTTGAGGACTGAAAAATGCTTTGTGTACTTTTTCAGCAGAATATATGTTTTCTCCTCTCTGATAATGTGGCCCAAGAGCATGTCTTCTGTTTGAGGTGTTTATCACAGAATCACAGAATCCCAAGTGTTGGAAGGGACCTCAAAAGATCATCTAGTCCAACCCTCCTGCAAGAGCAGGGTAACCTAGAGTACATCACACAGGAACTTGTCCAGGCGGGCCTTGAATATCTCCAATGTAGGAGACTCCACAACCCCCCTGTGCAACCTGTTCCAGTGATCTGTCACTCTCACAGTAAAGAAATTTTTCCTGATGTTCACATGGAACCTCCTATGCTCCAGTTGACACCCATTGCCCCTTGTCCTATCACTGGACATCACTGAAAAAACCTAGCTCCATCATCCTGACACTCACCCTTTACATATTTGTAAACATTGATGAGGTCACCCCTCAGTCTCCTTTTCTCCAAGCTAAAGAGTCCCAGCTCCCTCAGCCTCTCCTCATAAGAGAGATGTTCCATTCCCTTAATCATCTTTGTAGCTCTGCGCTGGACTCTTTCAAGCAATTCCCTCTCCCCTTATATAAGAAGTAACAATGATTAGAAAAATTTGGGAGTGAAGTTTATAGTTGTGTAAAGCCCTGGAGAAATTTCATTGCATACACAGTGATTTACTCAGACATAGTACTGAAATATGTGAAATAGCTTTTCTGTCTGCTTACCAGCTGTCCAGAAAAATTATAAAACTGAGAGCAAGCAGGGAGAAAAGCATCATTGAGAACTGGCAACTACAAATCAAGTTAAGAAAAATTGGAGAAAATGAACAATATATGTTTTCTGAGTACTAACTGGATTATGAAATCACAGTGTGTCAGGTTACCCAAATAGATTAATTTCTTTAAGGTAGAGTGTAGGTTTTATTTTACATACATAATAATAATTATGTATAATATGTATAATTATATACTTCTTGACAGTAGAAAGTTTGCAGTGGTTGGGGTAGGTTCCCAATAACTGAAAAAAAAAGAAAACATTCCCCTCTTTAGGAGGACAAGGAAGAGGATTTGGAAAGGTACAGGCCGCACGCAGCAGGAACAAGAAGCAAGCCTAGCAAGTGCAAATTGTGCCTGATCAAACTGGTAGCTTTCTATTGTGAGTTTACTTGCTCTCATGATGTTTTTCTTGGCTTCATCAAGACTTTTTTACAAGGTGTATCCTTATAGCCAAGATGGTTAGATATGTTTGGATCAGTGACAGCAAGGTATGTGGAAAACAAGCTGGACTTCTGAATACAAAGTTGGCGGCTGTCTACTAGCAGCAGCATCTTCAGCAGACAGACTAGTGTTTGGATGATGAGAATAAATGGAATTTGCTTTCTTCAAGTTTGTGAGTGATACTGAATCCAGGGTAGTAGTTACACTACAGAGCAATGCTCCTACTCCTAGCAATCTGGAGACATGCCGTGATAGAAACCCCATGAAAGTTAACAACAGTGAATGCTGAGTCCTGCATCTGTGACAGAATAACCCCATGCAAAAGCTGAGGCCAAGTACCGCAGGCTAGAAAACAGCTTTGCAAAACCAGACATGCAGAACTGTCCTGTTGGACAATAAATTTAATGAGTCAGCAGTCTGCCTGTGTGGCAAAAGAGGCCAACTGTACTCAGGGCTGTACTAGCATGGAATGTAGACATAGGAAAGTATCTCCATTGCAAAAGTTTTTTGTGTCATTTGTGTCTTTTTAAACTCAAGCACTTTTTTTCCCCTACAGATGGGAAAGAAGACCTTTAAAACATGCCTTACTGCTATGATAACATATTGTATCTGTGTTTAACATTACAGTCAAGAGATTTTGTAGAATATAAATTCCTTTCAGTCACTTCATTTCTGTGAGTCGGTTTACTTTTTAAATTAGGTCTGAGCTGTACTGATAGGTGACTCTTAACAGACTCCTGCTTTGATAGTTTTGTTCTTTGGATATTTTGGTTTCTGTTTGTTTGTTTGGGGGGATTGTATGTTTCGGAGGTTTGGGGGTTTTGTTGTGGGTTAAGGTTCCTTTTGTGGGTTTTGGGGTTTTTTGTTTGGTTTGGTTTGGAATTTGTTTTGTTCACTTGTTCTGGGTTTGTTTTTTTTTATGTTGTGGTTTTTGTTTTTGTTTTTGTTTGGTTTTGGTTTTTGTTTTTTGTTGTTTTTTTGTTTTGTTTTGTTTTTTTAAATCATAGAATCACAGAATGATTTGGGTTGGAAAGGACCTCAAGATAATCCAGTTCCAACCCCGCTGCCATGGGTAGGGACACCTCACATTAGACTATGTTGCCAAAGTCTCTGTTCAACCTGGCCTTGAACACTGCCAAGGATGGAGCATTTACCACTTTGGGCAACCTGTGCCAGTTACTCACCACCCTCACAAGGGAAAACTTCTTCCTTATATCTAACCTGCACTTCCCCTCTCTTAGTTTGGACCTATTACCCCTTGTCCTGTCACTATAGTCCCTCATGAAGAGTCCCTCCCCAGCATCCTTTTAGGACCCTTCAGAAGGTTGCTCTGAGGTCTCCACACAGCTTCTCTTCTCCAGGCTGAACAGCCCCAACTTTCTCAGCCTGTCTTCATACGGGAGGTGCTCCAGCCCCTGATCATCCTCATGGCCTCCTCTGGACTTGCTCCAACAGCTCCATGTCCTTCCTGTGTTGGGAACACAAGAACTGCATGCAATGTTGCAAGTGGGATTTCACGAGAGCAGAGTAGAGGGGCAGGATCACCTCCCTCAATCTGCTGGCCACACTTCTTTTGATGCAGTCCAGGACACAGTTGCTTTCTGTTCATGTTCATGCTCATGTTCAGTTTCTCATCCTGCAACACCCCCACGTCCTTCTCCTCAGGCTGCTCTGAATCAGTTCTCCATGCAACCTGGAGCTGTGCCTGGGATTGCCCTGACTCAGGTGTAGGACTTTGTGCTTGGCTTTGTTGAACTTCATGAGGTTGGCACTGGCCAACTCTCAGGCTTGCCAAGGTCCTTCTGGATCCCGTCCTTTCCCTCCTGCATGCTGACCACACCATGTAGCTTTTTTTGATAAAAAAAAAATTTGAGATTCATGCAAAGAGAAAAACTGCAAAAACTAATTTTATGTACCTTTAAACAAACAAACTCAGCATAAAAAGTAAAATATTCCTGTATGGCAGAAATCTGAAACAAGGTAAGACTTATAAAAGCTGAATTTCCAGGCCCATCTTAAAAGTATTTGTGTATTTGATTTTAAAGTGGGTCAGCTCCTTTAGAGCTTCAGATTTGGCCCTTTGTGACAGAAGGGAGAAATATCTTAGAATTTCTTAGGTCAGCTTGAAAAACAATTTATATTTTATAAAATAATTAACCCAAAATAAGCATTTGAATTTTTTGCATTTCCCGGGGGGGGGGGGGGGGCATATAGGGGGGCGCTGGTATGTGTGTGTCAGAACAAACTTTGTACATTTCTATGCAAATCCAACCAATTCTCATTCAATTAAAAATTCCTAATATTAAACATAAATCTTTATAATACTTCTCTATAATATGGGAGACCTCACTTATATCTCATCAGAAGAGTCTGTGTTGCATATTCGTAATGTTAACTGTGAATGTTTCAGATCATGAGAAGGAATGTGGATGTCAGCCTATCTAGATAGAAAATTGCAGTAGGAAGGAGGTAGCCTATATAAGTAGGGAGCATTCATTTACCCCACTAATAGTATTGTGGGTCCTTATGATCTCTGCAGTCTGTATTTTGGTAGGTCATAGCCTATTAGAAAGTAGGAAACTCAAATTCCTGGTACTCTAGAAATGAGCAGAGCCATTGAGAAGAAAAATATAAGTGCTTCCTCAACATTTGTTTCTATGTAGATCCAAAATAATGTTGCTTTATTTTCTACAATCCATTACGCTTAACAGGTTAATGAACACTCTGTTGTGTGTATTTGTGGAGAGTTAAACCCATCTTGGACCCTTGGGATTCCAGAGCAATTGTCTGTTACTTCAGTCTTCCCCTGAAATCTTTAAGGGAGCTGTAAATGCCTTCAGTTTCTCTCAGATCATTCTTCCTTATTTTCCTAGTGCACTGGGAAAGCATAAATTGTATTAGGGAAAATAAAATCATGAAGTCTCCCTTTTCCAGTAGTAATCAAATTGATTCAATCCTGAAGAAGCTGTGAAGCATGGTAAATTTCACCAGTAGTCCCTCATACATGCAGTCAGCACGCAGAATGTACAGAAAAAGGTTTATCAGTATGAAATATGAGCAATTTTCTTTTTTTCTTTTTCTTTTTTTTTTTTTTCCCTAAGGATGTAGAAACAGTACAAGGATGTCCCCAGTTTCTTCAATGTTGTTCTTCAGTTCTGTAAACAGGAATCATACTGTGGAACTGAAAACATCTTGATTATTCACCACATAGATGTCCAGATTGTTGCATTGAAATTGAACTGATGAAAAATGTTTTGCCAGGCTGTATCAAAGTGCTGGTATATCTTCTATGGTAAGACACTCATTTTGGGAAAGGTGGACTTCTGTGTTCCTGGAGGTCTTGCAAAATCTTGGGATTCACAGATAATACGAAGATAAATGACCTAACACCTAATAAAAGAAGACTGATAAGCAGAAAGTTGAATGTCATACTTTCCCTAATTAATTTTTTGCATGTTTTGTAATGTTGCTAATGAAAGCTTGAACAGAGGATCATTCATTCTACCTTTTTTCAGGAAGATAATGTAATAAAATAACGATAGGGAGATGATACAAAATACTGTAGTAAAGAAATTAGTTATATGGACAGAAAACTAGTCTAACATTTTCTCCTTTTCTGTTCTCTGTCTGCTAAGTACCTGTCTGCTCTGTCTACCAATACTAGCAGACACTGGCCAGTTTTCTAATTCAGGTGCACAGTGAAAAGCAGCTTTCTTTTCTGACTATTTTGATAAGTAAATTGGAATCTTATATTTTGGGTGATATGCACATGTACTATGACGCTTCTTAGGAAATGAGTTTCCTACCTACCAGACAATTCCAATCTCACACACGTAAGCCACACACACCATGGCACTTTTGGCAGTTTTGCATATAACTGGAAAATACTTCGTTCACTGTTTTTATTTGCTAAGGAAAGGCACCCGTATTTTGTTGACTCTTCTTGCTCTAACTGTAGTTTCACATTGATGAGTCACTATTAATTTCATTTGAAGCTTTGCATCTACATTATTTTTTTTTTTGCTGTGTTATCTGTCAGCTAAAAATAACTCTTGCAGAAATGACAGAATAAATTTTATAAAGAAATAATAGAATCTACTGCTGTGAACATGTCACTTCAGGCAAAAATAGTTGCTTATGCTGGCTGGAATGTTACTGTGATGTCTTTAAATAACTTCATTAGTCAATAAGATAGGGTTTAATTATTTAAGTGGCAAAAAAAGATGAGCTTTTGGTATTTACATCTACCCACTGTTTATTCTTTTTAGAGTATTTCTTTATATTAGAGCTGCAAGCACTTGCAAAACCCTATTCGGATGGCAAAATAGCTTTTGTTTACAAAAACAGAAGCTTTTAGCCACCGCAAGCTCTTGAATGTTTCCTGCTGGGATCCCAAGCTAACATTTTTTGCCAGCAGGCACCACTTTCAGCTCATGGGAACCTGCTGTCACCAAAAGAGATTTTCCCTCATATGTCTTTCCTTTTTATTGAAGCATCTGAGGTGACTGATCCTCAGGACAACCCCACTTTTTGTCTTTCTGAAAAGCAGTCTGGTGTGCACTGTGCACACCTTCTGCTTGGATTGGCTTCTTGCAGCCACAGAATCATAGGATCGCTTAGGTTGGAAAAGAACTTTAAGATCACTCAGTCCAACTGTTAAATCAGCGCTGTCAAGTCCATCACTAAGCTGTTCCTCCCACCACTAAACTATGTCCCTATATGCTACATCTACATGTCTTTTAAATACCTGCTGTGATGGTAACTCCACCAATTGTTTGGGCAACCTGTTCCAGTGCTTGACAACCCTTTTCATGAAGAAAAGTTTCCCCATCTCCAGTCTAAACCTCCCCTGGTGCAGCTTGAGGCCGTTTCCTCTTGTCCCATCCCTTGCGCCTTGGGAGCAGAGCCCAGCCCCTCCTGGCTCCATCCTCCTGTCAGGCACTTGTAGGCAGCCATCAGGTCCCCCCTGAGCCTTCTCTTCCCCAGACTGAACCCCCCAGGTCCCTCAGCCCTTCCCCATCACACTTGTGCTCCAGGCCCTGCACCAGCTCCATTGCCCTTCTCTGTCCCCGCTCCAGCACCTCAGTGTCTCTTTTGTAGTGAGGGGCCCAGAGCTGAACACAGGATTTGAGGAGCAGCCTCACCAGTGCATTAAGTACCTCAGCCTTCGTCACTTTGTTTTCCGCCCTTTCAGTAAACGATGGAGATTCTTCTTAGTGTTATAAAAACCTAATATAGCCAATCTGTTTTAATTTTTATTATAATTAATATCGAGAGACAATAAGCAAACAGCGCTGGGTGAGCCGGGGAGTCTCCGCTCCGCCCAAGACGCACACCGGGAACTTCTGGGGATAGTCTCTTATACTTTTTGGTCTTGGGTTTCAGCCAATCCTGTTGTCTTCTTTTCCCGGACTTCTCCACCTGTTGCTGGGGTCTTGTCTCTGGGTGAAGGAATATTATGTCTATCACAAGTCTGACCGCCATCTTAGCCCCCATAAATTCTACTCCTCATGTGTTTATTTGTTTCTGTATCTCTAAGTTACCTACCCCCCCTTTTCTAAGAACATTCATGCAATTTAAACAATGAGCAAAACGTTTCTTTGCACAATATTGCGGTTGACCCAGGGGAATTATTCCCTTGTTTCTTCTTCCTCCTCACTGTGGTATTGACAGGGACACTTATCATACCCTTTGCACATAGCACAATGATCACAAGGGATTCCATCTCCCCACAAAGTACAATGATCACTAGGACCCCTGAGTTGCTGACACAAATCACTCTGATGTAACTCACGTTAGCCCTCTTTTTTTTCTTTTCTAATGTAGTTATAGAAACATTTTTTGCTCTCGTGTATGGCAGCAGTCAGATTAAGTTCTAGTTAGGCTTCTGTCATTCTGATTTTCTCCCTGCATAACCTCAGGACATCTTCACAGTCCTGCTGAGTGGTCTGCCACTTCTCCTAAAGCCCAGGCTCTGTTCAGCCAGGCTGGCCTGCTTCCACACTGGCTCATTTAGCAGCACTTGTGGGCAGCCTGCAGCTGTGCCTTGAAGAGCTCTGTGTTGAACAATATCCAGCCTTCCTGGACTGCTTTGCCCTTCAGGACTGCCTCCCAAGGCTCCTAAACAGGCCAAATGCTGCCCTCCAGAAATCCAAGGTAGCTGTTCTGCTGATTCCCCCCTTCTTAAATTCTCCAGGAATTGAAAACTCTATCATTTCATGGTCTCTATGCCAGTGTGGCCTCCAAACACCACATCACCCACAAGTCCTTCTCTGTTCACAAAGAATGGGTCCAGCAGGGCGCCTGCTCTAGTTGTCTCAGTCCTTTAGTATCAGCCCTGTCCTCCATCCAGCCGACATCTATTTCTCTTCAGTGAAATTTCATCAGCTCAGTATCAGTTCAGAGAGTCTGTCTGACAGGAAAAACTCAAATGACTTTTGCAACGTGTTTGTCCATGATATTTATACAGTACACTTGGGTGGCTGCGTAGTAATCCGAGATCAATTTATTTACAAAAGCTATGTGCCATGGGCAGGGTCTATATGCAAGCTTGTCTGCAGGAATTTCCATCTTTGCCTGTTTCAGTGAGCCAGCTGAGCTGCTACATAATGATGCTTAAACTTCCCTGTTGAGCAAAGAGTTGAGATGGTAGGCAGTTTGGGAGGTGGGAGGGGAGCGAGGAAGTGCTGTGGCAAATTGACTATGAACAAAACAAAGCTACTAGTTTCTCCTGGGTTTTTTGAAATTTGAAATGCCAGAGGAGTTACAAAGGCAGGAGAGTACACATGCACGTGCCAAACAGTTGGATGGACTTGGTAGTGCTGAGTTAAAACTGGGGTTTTGATTATCTTTAAAAATGTCAGAATATTGAATTGTTTTTCACTACCCAAATTATTCTCTGTTACTGGGAAGCTTGCCAGGCCAATTTTTATCCTTTTTGGGTTTTGTTGGGTTTTTGTTTTTGTTTTTTTTTTCTTTTGAAAGAAAAGGTTAACTGAGGTAGAAACTACAGATTTTAAAATGACAATATATGCCTCTGTTACACTGAGTGCATGAAGAGAAAATGATGACAAAGTATTATTTCACATCATCATTACCATCTTTATCATACACCTCTTAATTTAATCTCTATTGCACAAGGAAGATAATAACAATGACAGTGTGGCTTTACACATGATATTTTCTCAAGGAAAGCAATGAAAGAACCATTAATTAAATTGTTTAAGATGACTAGAAAGAGACCTTGAAAATATTTTGGTCAGGACAAGCTTGGCTTGAGTAGAATAAGTTGGTAAGACCTGTAAGTGGAATATTCCATAGCCTTTATTTTCAATTTTTTCTTTTTTTTTTTTTCCATACTTGGCTCTCATTTAAAACAAAGTTTATCTTTGACTTCTGTGGAATCAATGTTAGAAAAATACAGCATTCTTTGGAATCTTCCTTCGAATTACAGTAATTTCAACATCTCTGTAGCATCACCACCTGCAGCCAACTTCATTCAGGAGGTAACAAACTTGCTCCTTCAGATTTCCTCAGAACATTGAGGCAGTTATTCCTCTGGAAAAAAACCTTGTAAATGGTGCATAGTTGGAGGCTTATTTTAGGACAGTGAAATACATCTTTTTCCAGAATGTGGCAGTTAATGTAGAATCATAGCAAAATATTTCAGAAGTCTGAACTGCTATGACAGTGTGTGAATAATATTCTTTCAGGGGCAATGTATGTTCTTTCATTATATGCTACAATCCATCCATTTGTTTGGCTTGTGCATGTGTACTTTCCTGCTTTTGTAACTCCTCTGGCATTTCAAATAAAAACAGCAAGATTTTGCTTGTCAGCTGCAGGATCAGTTTATTTGAAGCAGGAGTGTTTTTCTTTTCCCTTTAAGTCTTCTACAGTACAGGTATTCTTACTACGGTAGTATCACTTTAACCTTTTTGGACTGGGATATGAATAGCCCAGCATAACAAAGACTTGTTACTCCAGATGTGTAGCTATTATAGGTTCCTGTTTTCCTTTGACAAAGACTATTATTCAGATTGTTGATCAAAAATAACAGACTCTGCTGTCTTTTCGCAGGAAGATCCCAAAATATTCTGTGAATTAAATACAGAATAGTCTTCTCTTGGCATGGAGATTCAGGCCCTCTAGAGATCAAATTGAATTTATGTAAAGTTGCTCAGCACATGGATAATGACAGCAAATACATGTTTGGTTTCTTTAGCAATTATAAACTGCAATTAAAGGCTTCAGGGGAAGGGGAGCAGGAGGTCCTTAGTCAAGGACCTTTCCTAAACTCGGAGTAATTTTACTTCCAAAATACATGTGACCTGCATTTTTTTAAAGATTTTTTCCACCAAAGAAATGAGGCTCTCCACATTTGTGAAATGGTCCTCATATTGTAAACTCACATTGGGCAACAGAACCTGCCTTTCATAAAAGAAAGGGCATTTTCAAGAAACATCTAGTTCTTTACCTAGCTTATTGTCTGAAATAGCACTTTTAGAAAGTTCAGTATTAAATCACCTTTTCTTTTGACCTCATTGTGACTGACAGCTGGGTTAAGAACCAACATAACTAAAGCTTATCTGATTGTCAGTACTCTTCCTTCCCAATGCTGTTTTCCTTGTTTTGGAACCTCTTTGTGCTTCCTAGGAAGAAGCAGCTTCTACAAAGGACAGCATCACTGTGAATGTTAGAAGCCATAGAAGCTAGTTTCTTCTCATCTAGTTGAAGAGAGATATTTCAGCAAGAGATGTAATAGGGTAAAAAGTATTGCTATAGTTGTAAAGTTGTAGCAGTCTGTACTGAGGTTTCTTACTTGGCTGTAAACCTCAAGTTTCTAGAGTGCAGTAGATGATGAATCATGTTTGTTGAGCTGTTCTCCTTGTGACTGAAACAGAAAAACTTCTCTGCAATAATACTTTTTGTTGACATACTGCTAATGTTCAGTAGCATCAGTCATGAGAGACTAATACCTTAAACGCTCTGGAAGAAACAGATTAAATAGCACTAGTTGGATGATTGGTCTGTTCTCACCAATGCAGACTTATGGATTGCTTAAGTAGCCTTGTTCCTGGAACAAACAACTTCTTACTGATTGAAAAGCAGTTGGCTCAAATTTAAACATAGGAATCACTCTGAGGAGAAGTGAGGACTACCAGTTCTCTGAACAAACTTTAATAAAATGTATTAAGTAATGAAAGCCTGGGTAAAGACTAGACCCTCTTTGAACACATCAGTGAGAATTCAGTTGGTTTCAGTCTTCAAATAATTGTACTCCTTCCCATAGAAGAGGAGAATTTCCTTTCTGTTGTATTCCTACAGATAGATAATGTAAGAGCAAGAAGTTATCAGCATGCACTCAGCAGTACTTTTAATGAGTAATTGATTATTTCTTTATAATGATGAAATTGTGGAATTCCGGTAATTTCTTTTAGATCTGGCTATACTCACCTGTTAAATATGTGATATTGCTGCGCCACTGTTTTCCTGATAGACCACAGAGAAGGGTGACTTTAGAGTCATCCTTTGGAGAGCTTCCATCACTCCATCTTTCTTTAGACTGAAATGCAGGAACTTGCATAGTTCCTGAAGATTTAAAAATCATTATTTCATTCATACTCTTAGTCACTGTGAGGTGTGGGATAATTACAGCTAAGCTTTGCTTCCATATTGCATATTGAGAAGCCTGAACTAATTCCTTGTAGTTCTCTGTTTCTCTTTTTTTTGCAAAGCTGTGGCAAGAGGAATCATGATTTCATCTTCTGATTATCTATGGTCATCCCTAGGAGATTAAAAGGGCACTGCATACTAAAGTAACTGCACTAGCACTGTTTCTCTTTTTTTGTGTCTGCTGTGAATCTGGTACTTCAAAGGATACGCCATCTGCCTCATTTCAGAGATACTTGCATCAAAGCTAGCCACGTTTAACAAAAAGACAGATAGTAAAGACCCTCCAACACCTCTTTCAGTTCTAAAATGGGAGGGAAAAGCCCAACAACAATCTCTGGTTGAGTAGTTAGATTCTTTAGTAGACTAATGAAGCATGTGGTACACTGATATTTTTTAATAACATGTCAGAAAAGAAGATAGGCAGTTTCATCTTCTTGCCCAACAGATAGTTTCTTTGATCAGTTCTCTAGGCAAATTCTTTGTTCAGAAACAAAGCGTTATCAAGGAAAAAGTTGCTTCCCAGAAACTAAAAAAGATGTTTAAATATGTGTGTTTAAATTCAGACTTCCCTTCCTGATCTATGATTTGCAGTTGATAGAACTGTATGTGGTTTTATGTCTAGCTCAAAAGACTTGAGGCTTATAAGTTTAATTGCCATTTTATCACTGATAGAAATCAACCGTGATTCTGTGTGGGGCACATCACAAGTACTTTAGTGTTATCTTTGGCTCAGGAGACATCTTTTTTGTAGCTGGGTCTTGATTAAGTCACTATGCCAAAATATTGATGAATTATCCATAAATTAAATTGTGTATGAGATGCTCTGTAATCTCATGAAAGTATTAATCTGATTGGGATACCCTTAAAATGTTTCATTACTCATGACAGTGAGTAATCACATCGTACTTGAAATCTAGATCATGTAGTATAATACTGCAATGCTGAGGATACAAGTGTGGTGGGTTTTTGTCTTTCAGCAGATTGCATATAATGTTATTTACCTAGTGGCTCCAATATCAATGTTTAGTTTGGGTTTTTTGTTATATTTTGTGGATCTTTCCATATTTTTATGATTTATGGAGGAACTTTTCTACTTCCTGTATAATCCAAATGCTGCTGTGTTAGGGATAAATCAAATTCTTCAGAGTCTTCTCATGCAGTGTAATGTCATGCCATCAGTCTGATACCACTAGTATCAAGTGTTAGACCCACACTTAAAGAAAATTTGATAATTGACTGTCACACCCAATACTGAGTTTTACTTGGATAACAGAAATTAGAATCAAGTCAATCCATGATAAAGGTTCCCAGTGTGTTTCCTTGTCTCCTGAGATTATAGAATCCTAAAATTACTGTCTTTATTACTTACAGATTACTGTATTTATTAACATTTTCATAAACTATGGTGTCCAATTCAGAGGTTCCCTTATTTGATTAATATACCTTGCAAGTGGAAAACACTCTTCTCTTGGAACATATGACTTTAAAAAAAGTGGTGCTTTATGTGTATTTTCATTTTATCACCAAATTTGCAATAACTTTAAAAGGGCCCTAAAATTTGTAACAGCTTATGGAATTCAGCTTGCACCTCACTTTATTTTCTTATGGATTTCCACCATTTTTTTTTTTTCTATGAATATAAAAAAGAATTTAGAGAATAGAGTGAATAAGTTGGATTGGGAGAGTGTGCAAATGAGACTGATGTAAGGAAGAAATATAGAATCAGTTTATAGAGAAAGGAAAACATCTGCTGAATTTGTGCATGTGAAATTCCCATCACATAAACATGTCTTTCAGAAGGTGAATTTACTGCTTCTCTTAAATTAGGTATTTTGGCAATTATGTCAAAAATCCTAAAAACCCAGTAATCTGTACTTCACATTCTCTGTTAATGTCATTTCCCCATGGCTCTGCTATGCAATTCAGTGTTGTATCATTGTCCTTCCTATTTTTAACCTCTTAGTAGCGTTTTACTGGGATTTTTTACTGTAATTTAAGGCAGGGCATAATTATCAGGACAGGAGTAAGTGTGCCTGATAGTTATTCGATGAGGTTTTCACCCTTCCTACAGTGTTTTCATGTAGCCCGTGTTTTTCCAGGTTGTGCAAGACAATCTTGCTAGGTAAGTATCAAGATGTTTACTAAAGTGAAGGTAGGACATTTCCCACTGCTCTTGAAGATGCTGTGAGGGCTGGAGCACCTCTCCTATGGAGACAGTTCTGAGAGAGTTGGGCTTGTTCAGCCTGGAGAAGAGAAAGCTCTGGGGAGACCTTAGAGCAGCTCCCAGTACCTAATGGGGTGACAAGAAACCTGGAGAGGGGCTTTGGGCAAGGGTCTGTAGGGGCAGGATAAGGGGAATGGCTTTAACCTGCCAGAGGGGAGATTGAGATTACATTTTAGGAAAAACTTGTTCATATTGGAACAGGTTGCCCAAAGTGGTAAGTGCTCCATCCCTGGCAGCGTTCATGGTCAGGCTGGACAGACCCTTGGATGACATGGTCTAGGTTGGCGTGTCCCTGCCCATGGCAGGGGTTTGGAACTGAATGATCTTCAGGTCCTTTCCAACGCAAAGCATTCTATGATTTTTTTTCCAACTGATAATGCTAATAGAAGATGTAATCCCTGTGTAAGTTATTCAGTTTTTCTGTTGTTTTGTTTTCTGTGAAGCATATTTATATGCTAAACCTATGAATACGAGCCTTAAACTCTGCCCATTTCAATTTCTAGATGTTAAGAAACATTGTTTTCTTGTTATTACTGCATTAGGAATACAATTTGAGGAGGAAAACAAAACCTGCTGTTGAAAAGTGTTTTATAAAAGCAAATGATAACAATTTAGCTGTTCACTTATTAGGATTGGTCTTCATCTTTTGGAGTGTTGAGCTACTTTGTACGGCCATCCTACTACAGAAATAGAAAAGAAAAAGCTAAAGGCTGTGAATTTCCTCTCTGGTATCAGGTAGATTCAATGTAATGCCCTGTGAACTACTTCAGAATGCTCCCTGCAAAATCTTAGTGTGACAAGGTGTCAGTTTTGACAGATCAGTGGTGAAGATTGCACTGACTTGAATTAATAAAGGTCAGAATCATCAACAGGAAGAGATGCCTGGTGGCATGTCAGCAAGCACTCATACATAATATCTGCAATAAAACTGCTGATGCAGGGTATCAAATGTAGTTCTGGGAAAGTCTAGACCTTCTAAAATGTTGAAATATGTTTACAAATCTTTTAAGTATTTCCAAAATGAACGAGTTGTAATTGTTAGACAAAGTAAAAGCAATGGAAAGACTCTGACAACTGAAAAATCTGCTTTTTATGAGTTAAAATGCACTTTTACCCTGTTTTGCCATGAAAAAAAATCCACACTTGTCTGGTGGGTGAACACTGACATGTAACTTCAGTTTTTACTTTGGAAGTAAACTGATGAACAGCTGAGTTTGCAAGGTAAAACAGTGATCGTGGAGAGACTGATGAGCTGAATATCCAGTGAACTTTGCAAGTATAACTTTTGCAAACTGACAAGCTCAAAAGCAGTTATCATAAAAGGTTTTTATTAAGGTAACTTTGACAAAAATATTAAGTGAGGAATCACCTCTTGCTTTCAGTTATATAAGTTGAACTTGGCTTCATGACTGGTTTCATGTTCTTCTGTAGTGGAAAGTAAGTTTGGAATGAAGATTTTAAAGTGATTCATGCAGCCACCTCTTACATGTTCTCCCTTTCTTCTCTATTAATGACCTTATTTTTCTGTTTCTGTACTTTTTATTTCTAGATGCCTATGCTTATTCATTCAGTTCAGTCCATAGCTTTCTCATGTTTTAAGACCCCCTTTCTACCTCACTTTTTTGCTATTTTGTAGTACTTAACTGACATGACCTAATCCCTTTTGCATGACTGGAAGTGAGTTCTTCCTGTATTGCTGAGCTGTCCTTGCCCTCTTGAAATGCTGTCCAATGTTGACTGTTTTCCTATACTTCCATAGGAGCTTTTGGTCCTTTCTCTTCCTTTGCAGACTCCCTCTCTCCTCAATGTTTCTCTTTGATTTTCTTTTGTCCCCTTCCTTCCTGACCCATGCACTTCTACACAACACGAGTATTTGACAAATCTTTTTATTGGGCTGAGTATTGATGGCATCACTAATGTGAAGTATGGTTGTGAATTAAAATGACTAGAAGTAGCAAAGAAATTGCTTCTTCTTTTAAAACCTATTTATCCTCAGCTGAAACAGCATGATGCAGACTGTGAACTTCATTTTGCTCATTTTGCCTCAACAGTCTTGAATCTGATGGATTTTGAAGTTTGCACCACTTAAGAGGTCATTTGAAATAACTGGCATATCAGATGCAGGCTTAATTTTCTTTCTTTAGTTCTGTGCTTTGTACAAATATATGGCCATTCATTTGACTTGTTGACTCAAGTAGCTATTTATCTGCCTAGTTGTCTGTCTGCCCATGGGTCATCTTAGAATCATAAAATCATAGAATAGTTAGGGTTGGAAAGGACCTTAAGATCATCTAGTTCCAACCCCCCTGCCGTGGGCAGGGACACCTTACGCTAAATCATATCACCCAAGGCCTTGTCCAACCTGGTCTTGAACACTGCCAGGGATGGAGCATTCACAACCTCCCTGGGCAACCCATTCCAGTGCCTCACCACCCTAACAGGAAAGAATTTCCTCCTTATATCCAATCTAAACTTCCCCTGTTTAAGTTTTAACCCATCACCCCTTGTCCCATCACTACAGCCCCTAATGAAGAGTCCCTCCCCACCATCCCTATAGGCCCCCTTCAGATACTGGAAGGCTGCTCTGAGGTCTCCACGCAGCCTTCTCTTCTCCAGGCTGAACCATCAAATTGATCTGTCCAATTTAGAGACAAGGATGTCGTGTGGGACAGTGTCAAACGCTTTGCACAAGTCTAGGTAGATGACATCAACTGCTCTACCCCTGTCCATCAGTTCCGTAGCCCCATCATAGAAGGCCACCAAATTGGTCAGGCAGGATTTCCCCTCAGTGAAGCCATGCTGGCTGTCACCAAGCACCTTGCTGTTTTTCATGTGCCTTAGCATGCCTTCCAGGAGAATCTGCTCCAAGATTTTGCCAGGCACAGAGGTGAGACTGACTGGTCTGTAATTGCCCGGGTCATCCATTTTCCCCTTCTTGAAAATGGGGGTTATATTTCCCTTTTTCCAGTCATCAGGAGCTTCACCTGACTGCCATGATTTCTCAAATATGATGGCCAGCGGCTTCGCAACTTCATTCACCTCAGCCTTCTCCAAATCCTGTGTAGCCAGTTCTCCTGAGAGCTTCCTAAGGGGGCCTACATTCTCCCTAGCCTGTTTTTTATTTGCTGTGTACCTGTAGAATCCCTTCCTGTTATCTTTAATACCTCTAGCTAAGTTTAATTCTAACTGGGCCTTAGCTTTCCTAACCTGGTCCCTAGCTTCCCAGACAACATCCCTGTACTCTTCCCATGCCACTTGTCCTTGCTTCCACTTATTATAAGCCTCTTTTTTCATTTAAATTTTCCTCAGCAGCTCCTGATCCATCCCAGGAGGTCTCCTGGCCCTCCTGCTGCACTTTCTTCTAGTTTTGATGCAACTCTCCTGAGCTTGCAGCAGGTGATCCTTGAATATCAACCAAGAGTCTTGGGCCCCCCTGCCCTCTAGGGCTATATCCCATGGAACCTTCCGAAGCAGGTTCCTGAAGAGGCCAAAGTCTGCTCTCTTGAAGTCCACGGCAGTGAGCTTGCTGCACGCTCTTCTCACTGTCCTGAGGATCTCGAATCCGACCATCTCATGATCGCTGCATCCAAGGCTGCCCTGGAGCGTCACATTTCCAACGAGCCCTTCCCTGTTGGTGAGCACAAGGTCGAGCATGGCACCTCTCCTTGTTGGCTCCTCTATTACTTGCAGAAGGAAGTTGTCTTCTACACAATCGAGGAACTTCCTGGATTGCTTAATATATAACCTTTCAGTGAGGACCACACACTGGAAACTTTCAAACAAGGTTAAGGAAGAAGGATGATCACTCTTAAGAAAATGTATGATAATTTATTTCTTTGTTCCTGCAATATTATTTTTTTATAGAACAGCTGATATATAGCTGGCACTATATAAATGATACAATAGATAGTAGCTCTTTCTCAAAAGATTATTTGTATTTATTTATTGTTTAATCCTGTGTAGTCCGTAGGCATTGTTTTATTTTCATAAGATCTAGTTAGCCAATGTTATCCCAGTTTACAAGAAGGGTGGATTTAGGGAGATACCCTAACCTGTTAGTATAACCTCAGTTCCTGGAAAAAATATGGAGAAGATTATACTGGGTACTGTGGAAAAGCATTTTAAGAGTAATGAAATTATCAGGAACAGTCAACATGGATCCACAAAGGGAAAGACCTGTTTAACTAATTTGATATCTTTTTTTGATAAGATCGTTTGCCTTGTGGATGAGGGGAAGACAGTGGACATAGTTTTTTTGGATTTTAGTAAAGCTTTTGATACTGCCCGTCACAGCATCCTTTGGATAAGGTGTCCAGCTGTTGGGATGAATGGTTTCTGTTGCACTGGGTATAGAACAGTCTGAAGGGCAGGGTCAAAGAGTTGTAGTGAATGGGGCCACGTCTAGCCGGCAACCAGTCACCAGAGGTGTTCCTCAGGTTCAATTCTAATGCCAGTGCTGTTCAATACATTTATAGTCATCTAAACAAGGGAGTTGAATGCACCATTAGTAAGTTTGTTCATGATATCAAACTGGGAGGTGCTGTTGACTCCCTTGGATAAGTTGCCTTGCAGATGGATGCAGATAGACGAGCATTTGGCAATGATTAATGGGATGAAGTTTAACAAGTTGAAATGGTGGATTCTGCCCCTGAGACAGAATAATGCTGGAAACAAGTATAAATTGAGAAATGAGTGGTTGGAGAGTAGCTTTGCAGAAAGTGATCTGGGGGTGCCGGCTTAGTGTGAGTAAGCAGCATGCCCTGGAACCAAGAAGAAAACCACATCTGGGGTGCATCAAACACAGCATAACCAGCTGGCCAAAAGAGGGGATTATCCCACTATATTCACCATTGGTGTGGCCTCACCTTTAATACTGTGTAAAGTTCTGGGCTCCACAATTTAGGAAGGATGTGTACGCATCCAGAAGAGAGCAACAGAACTGGTGAACGGGCTGGAAGACAGGTCCTGTGAGCAGCTGAGGATTTTAGTCTTGTCTAGTTTGGAGAGCAGGAGGCTGAGCAGCAACACCATTGCTCTGCAGATTCCTGAGGGTGTGAACTGGAGAGGGAGGTTCTGAGCTCTTCTAGCTGGGATCCATTTACAGGAGGCATGGGAATGGTTCAAAGCTGTGTCAGGGATTTTTAGCCTGAGTATTAGGACTCAGTTCTTTACTGAGAGGGTGTTCAAACCCTAGAACAGGCTTCCTGGAGAGGTGGTTGATGCCCTGAGCCTGTTAGAGTTCAAAAGACATTTGGCAAAAGCCCTTAACAGCATGCTTCTACTGGGCCAGCCCTGAATTGCTCCAGCAGTTGGACTAGATGGTCATTGTTGGTCCCTTCCAACTGAAATAGTCTATTCTTTTTGATACTATTCTAAACCAAATATATTGCTACCTATAGGTGGGTTGAAATATTGAAAGCAAATAAGTGCAACATCACAGACTGAAAAAATAATAGCAGTCTTCTAAGTTGAAATTAACTTGAAAATGATGAATACTAAGTTCCAGTAAGACCAAGCCACTTGATTCAAAATAAAGGCAACAGATGCTTGGGTGATGTGATGTTTTGAGGGAATAGGATCAGAAAGAAAGAAATGCAAGTCACTGTCCATAAGTTTTCTTTCTTTCTGATATCTTTCATAGATGAAAATACATTAGTATTACTGTATTGTGTGTTTTTTGCATGTGGTAGAACTCCTTTTGTTAAGCGTCATGAGCAGGTGACATGTCACAGTTTAGTCCCTGACATATTATCGGTTTTATCTGTGGAGTATAATTGATTTGGGCCATTATGTCTCACTCTTTACTCTTACCCATTACACAAAGCTAATTGAGATTTAGCAGTGCAGTGGGACGTTTTGCTCAAATAATAGCTATAGCTTAATATTCCTTAATATCCTCTTTCTTCCTCCACAGTTCTCCACCTACAAATTCTCCTACTGCTTAAATTTTTAAGTGTTTGTCTTGTGACAAGATACTGAGATACAAAATGCAGTTCTGAGAAAACAGGTAAATCTGCTATATAGTATCTTGAGGAATTTTTCTTTAATGCATATGTGCACAGGTGTGTAAGTAGAGATTTCATTATGGGTTGATAAAGTGAAAATTCGGTAGGGGAAAAAGCTTCATCTGTTAAAAGGAGAACATCTGTTTAAAGGCTGTAAAAGGAGAACAGGACATATGCTAAGACTTAGAATTGTTTTAAATTTTCTTTTTAGGTAGTGCTCTAGTTAGAAGTGTCATCTTTCTTAATTTTTGGTTGTGAGAAACTGCTGCATGCAAAGTCTCATTTCACTGTAGTGGAGTACTGAACAGTGTCCTCTGTGCTGTGCAGTTTGCTGGTTGCAACCAGAGAAATTCTCATTCCCCAGCACCATAGATAGTACAAATAAAGACCATAAGTCTGAATTTGTTCAGCAAGCTTATTTGCATAAGTTTGGGTTTTGTCCATCAGACATCAATGACTTCATATTTTGAGAAGAGAAATCCTCCAAATTCAGAATTCTGATTTCTGATTTTTCCAGGTTATGTCAGAAATCTGAAGCAAGAAACTGAGTTCAGGACTGTGACACTTTACTAGTATGTTAACCTGCAGGTCATTGTTTGTCCCAAGATAACTGGTAGATTGATGTTGTGCCTGTGGAAATTAATAGACTTCTTTTGTAGGTTTTTGGGGTGCTGGTCCATAATGCAAGTGCTAAAATTTGTACTTGGGAATTAGTATGAGAAACTAATTCCAGCAGGAAAACCTATCTTTTACTTATCTTTCAATTGCAAGGTATTTCAGATAGTAAATTCCAGTGGCAGATATTAATTCATGAAATGAATGATTCATAGATTTTATTCATTAAACCTTAGTTCAACAGTGGCATAAGTCAGGAGTTTTGGCTGCAAAATCTTTGTTCAGAAAATCAGGTATAGGTTTCTCAGTTGTGCAGCAGCAAGATGTCAGTGAGTTTTGTGTTGTGCCAGAAGGTAAAGTTTAGTTTAGCAGTTGTAGTAAACAATATGGGTATTTAATATCAAAAGGTGGGGGAAAAAAACTCTCCTTACCCTATCAGACCTTTTAAGCAATCTCTGTATTTATACAGGACACATTCTTTAAAAAGAAGCATCTGAAAATGAGGAATTTTTAAGTCTATAGAAATATTAACTCCAGAAGACTGCACGTTAGGGTTTCATTAGCTGAACCAGAAGTTGTCCAGTAGAAACCTCTTATCATGATACTTTTTATGTAGTTCCTACAACATTTGAAATACAAAATGTAGCCACTGGATACATCATTTTTTGAACTAAAAAATACACAATTTCTTGTAAGGAGGTTTGTTTATCAAAGAGGACTTGGTATGACATGGAGTCTGTTGCTGGTTGAGTGTGTTATGCGTGGTATGCGTTTTGTGCAAATTTCATTATTTTCATACTGTTGAATGGAAATAAAGGTATGTCTTGTAATAGCTGGGAAGGAAGCATGATTTTTGTGTCCAGCTGTTCTCCACACTGATGTGACTTTCCAAAACCCAGGTGTGTTAAGTACTGTAAATGTGCAGTGAAGTCTCACATTTTCAGAAATAACCAGGAAGATGCATGCCGAAATTGTCTCTAACCTTTCAGTGCATAATAATGCAGAAGGATTTAAAAGTGTTCACCTTCTTTATCCAGTAGGTAAAAATGGCAGATTAAGGACTTTAATGTGTGCTATTTGAATTTAGAATAAGAACATAGCTGGTTTTCCTGAAGCTTTCTGCTTACGTAAAGAGATTTCAGCATAGAGGCAATGCTCTTGAAATACATTAATGAAAAATTTGTTTGGAATGTAAGATCATCTCCCCACTATATTTAACAAGAAGACATTAGCTACTTAAGAAGTTGAAAAGCGGGAGTGAGTATACATAGCAGCTACTCTATCATACGATTGGAAATCTTTATGCAACCAGTTTGCCCTAATTCTGAAGGATCTGCTCCTTTGCCACTTTGAAGATGTGTGTAAACCCCCTGGATCTCGTTGGTTTATTAATCTAGGAATATAGCACCAGGGACATTGCTCACAGGTTGGTTTGTGGCCAGTTATACAGAAAACCCATATCACCAGTTATACAGAAAGCATATAAATACTTACTATGTCTTCTAACTATATACAGTATGATCACCAGCATTACAGCTTCCAAATTATCTTTAAGATAAAATTTAGTTAGGAACCTGAATTTGAGAATTCAGAGAATCTGCACTTATTAAGTGGGAGATTGTGTGTATGTGTGGTGCTTGCTGGTTTTGTTTTGTAAATTAAACCTTAATACAATTGTGACTGGTTTTCCTTCACTTGGCTACTCAAGGATTCCATGTGCTGGGCGCTAGAACTAATGAAAAACTGTCTCCTTCAGCTCTTATTTTGTCCACCTGGCATTTCAGCAGAATAGAAAACTGGTGGGACAGTTTAATTCAACTGCAGACAAGGAAAGTCGTTGAGAGGAGCAGGAGATTGAACAGGGTGTGTGTTGAAGGAATAGGGACAGAGTTCAGAGAAGAGGAGTGAGGGGAAATCAGAAAGGGGAATATACACAGAAAAGCACAGGCTGCCTTGCTATTCAGGCTTGTGGTTTCTTACAAGACCAGCTCATTCATTAGGAATGTTTTTGTATTTTCAAAACCGTTGGTTACAGCTGAGCAGTGCATTTTGTATTGCGTTTTTACCCTTATTTCAGACCAAGAGGGGAGAAAGCAGATGGTTGAAATAGTGTTTCTTAAGCTAGTTTGTGCAGTCTCTGCTGACGAACCAAGTAATTATAAATATCATTCTGCAGAGAATTATTTTTATTTGGATATGTGCTTGTATTAAATCCCAGTGGAAAGAATCAAGAAAGATTGATTTAAAAGAACATACAGATCATTAAGATTCCACTATCAGATATCCAGAGGATTCTTCCTTATAGCTATGCATTGCCAAGCAGTTTGTATTTAGCATCTTTTTGCCCTTATCCTCTTTCACAAGATGAAGTGAATAGACAGTATTTCTAATTTATTTTTCTGTTATTTCCAGATTGAGATTGCAGAGCCACCTTAAACAGATTTGGATGCTTGGTTTTAGATTTTACATTTTTAATATGTCTCCTTTGTTTTCCTGGTCCTTGTGATATATGAGAGTGTCAGACCACAGAGTATGGATGACTGTGTCTTTACCTGGTGGCGTTTAGATTGTCCTTATGGTCATTACAAGCAGAGCAAAGCCTATTCATTAAGTGCTTCTCAATGTGGCAAAGAGAAAGATGTTAAAGGATGAGCAGAACATTAGGCTTGTTTTATAGAAGAGTTACATGGGTAAATAGTGTGGAAGTTGAGTTTTCCACAAAAAGGTAACAGAAGATTTTCTTTTTTGTAAAGATTAGCTTGTTTCCCAGGGATAATGGAGAGTTCTGTTTCTATAATCATCTTGTTATACACTGTTAAAGATGCATTATAAATATAAGCCCATCTTTCAGTCTTCATTCATCACAGTATATTACCACTGACTAGTGCAATATATCCTTTCTTACTGACTTTGCCTTTGCATTCAAAACACAGTTTCTGTGCCAGGGAAAGTGTGAGGAACACCAACCTTTCCCTATAGAACCTCTCTTTTCTTTCAGTTTTGCATATTCTCCCATTCTTCCTTTAAAGTAAACAGAGCAAAAGGCCACTTCTAATTCAATAAGAAAAACTGATGAACTAATTTCTGTACCTGCAAACATAAAGTTTAAGCTCTCATTCTGACACTGGAATGATTCCAGTATTTTGCAATGTGTTTTAAAAGCATGTATTAACACTTCCCCTCTCCCCCCTAATCTATCCTAGCTGTTATGTTTAATTCGTTCACCAAATTGCCACCAACCTGAATATAGCCTCTTTAAAGAGATAAAGTTACACTAAAACTAAAAAGAAGTTTAATTTAGACTAAGGTCCATTTTATCTCTTACTTAATTTGTCTTACAATAAATCATAATGTTATGTTTTAATACTTCTAAAAAATAAAACTAGATTATATAGCTTCATTCTCAATCAATCCATCCAAGTGTAAGCTGCAAGGAAGGAAAACAGGAAAACACCATTTCTGAAAGGTTTCTACTCCATAGGTCGCCATTTCTTCTTGCTTTAAGACCACTCATAGTACTGCACAGGAATGGAAAATTCTTCCACATTTTGTGGATGCTATTCGGTAAGCTGCTGCTTTGTTGAAGATTACTGATGCAGTATTAGATGGTAAAGAAGAACTTTATGAAAAGCCACGTTTCTACAACAGTTCAGAGTCTGAGAGAGAAAGAATCGAGATGAGGGAGATTCCAGAGATTTTAAAATGTAAATTCAATCTTAAAGAGATGTTTTTAAAAAGGTATGGAGGTCAGATGTATGGATCTAGTAGGAAGTTTAAATCTTTCATTAGGGAGTGTAGCCTTTCAGGTGAGACAGGTTCATTCAGCCTGGAAAGTATGTGGTTTACTCTCATTTCTTTTCACCGTTTTCTGTTTATGGTGGGGAGGGTGATAGAGTGGGCTTGAAAGAGGTAATGCTCTGAAGCTGTGGTGTTTTGTCACAGTTTACCACCCACCATGGACTCCCAAGAATGCAAGACTTCATTCATCTAGTCATGGGGAAGAGTTACTGATCCTTAGTGTTTGCAGTACCAGGTTCAGGTGAAGTGGGAGAATTGAAGAATGCTATTCTCTGGTTAAACGCATAGAGTGCACTGAGTAGAATAGAGAAAAGGGACAGCTTTTATCCTTGACAAGCATAAATAAATTGATCATTGTTCTTGGCCAAATATTTGCAAAGGAAAAGGGAATTTTGGAGAACAGGATCATTTCCAATCAGCATTGCCAAGACTTGCAACTGTCCACATTGCAGATACGGGGCAGGAAGTGTGTATGTAGAATTATAGAATCATTGAATGGCTAGGGTTAGAAAGGACCCTAACCAATACCCCTGCCACCTTCCACTAGAGCAGGTTGCTCCAAGCCCCATCCA
Source organism: Pezoporus occidentalis (assembly GCF_034315485.1). Lineage (NCBI taxonomy): Eukaryota > Metazoa > Chordata > Aves > Psittaciformes > Psittacidae > Pezoporus > Pezoporus occidentalis. The sequence goes on from NW_026915268.1 coordinate 2,398,812, forward strand.
ACCTGGTCTTGAGCACTGCCAAGGATGGGGCAGCCACAGCTTTTCTGCCAGCGCCTCAGCACCCTCACAGTAGAACTTCTTCCTTATATTGAACTTGAATCTTTCCTGTTTCAGTTTGAGCCCATTACCCCTTGTCCTATCTGCTGCATTTCAAAAAACCCATAGGGTACCTTAAAAGAAAAGATACATCATGCTGGTTTTGGTCTCCTCTTTCCTGTCAAGGGCAAACCCTGTAAGTGATACAGCTGAATCCCTTATACAGTGTTGGTTTGTTTTCCAATATGAGGTCACAACATACTGTTACAATGAAGAGACTATTCACTGTGAAAATGGAAAATTGGATTGTGTCCATAATGCTAAAAACTGAATACTGCATGATGAAAGGGCTGTGTATATAATATGTTGCACTAGTGATCAGGAACTGAAAGTAGTTCTGTATGCAGTTCATCAGGATGCCTTTTTTCCTTTTTTTTTCCTCCTTTTTTTTAATCTTTCCTTTGAAATCCCTATCTCTCCCAAGTCTTTTTTTTTATATTTCTTTTTACTTTCTCAGACTGCCCAAACACATCCGTGTTTGCTTTATGTAAATCATTTGTAAAGAAGGGGTTGATACATAATTTTAGAATAGAAATGTGTATATGCCCTTCTGGATTTGAAGAAGTTCTATCCTTAATGTTAAAAGGCCTGTGTAATCTGGCATTATTTAGCTATTGCTGTTGAAGTAAAAAATGTAATAATATCTTTGTACTTAATGCAGTTAAAGTTAGCAAAAGATGATTGCTATGTACAATACTAGCTCTGCACAAATACAAACAGAAATAAGTTTACTGTATAAACTGGTAGCAAAAATACTACAGTTCATTTGCTGTGCACTGATATGTTTATATTACCCTTAAATATGTATTTTTTCAGACATGGTTGCATACTGCAGTTATAGGAGCTATTGACAGTATACTAGTGATCGCTCCTATTGCTAGAATTTGCAGCAAGACAGTCAGCATCACTTAGTGAATGGCAGATGTTGATCTATTGAAGGACTTCATGAAGTTAACAATATGTATTCTCCTACACTCCATAATAATTATAGCAGTGCCATGAAACTAAGGACAAATAGTAATCTTGTTTAATAGTTTTAAAATAGGATGGCATAAAATACAGTAACTATAATTCTAAGTTTTAACTACCCTCACTATGTCATTCCCTAGACAGTTTGTTCCATTTCTTAGTTCTGTCCTACTTAAAGGTTCAACATAGTCAGACCTTCATTATCTAGAGGCAAATTTGAAACCTTTCTGCCAAAATCTGTTGTAAGGCATGGGCAAGTACTATGATAATATACAAACTGAACTTCTTAAGTGAAGTATTAAAAAAATTTCACTGTATTTGCTATTATATCAGCTAGTGGTAATGGCTTATCCTTATTGTAGTTCATGTAAGATCTTTTCCATGACATTAAGTCCTTGCTTACCAGTTTAAGTTCATAGAAAAATGAAGATCAGAAAAAAAAAAAAAAGATACTACAAATAGTAAAAATTATATTAGTACCATATTTTAGATTTTCTTTTTCTTCTTTCTCTTTTTTTCCCCCTTGATCAGCTGGAAAGCCATCTCTACACAAGCTTTTCAGCCTCCACTGATAATTTTAAGCTACTGCTTCACTTAACTTATAGAAGCTCATCACTTAAACTAACCCTGTGTCCTAATGTCATAACATTGTAGTTTGACCTTGGCTGGCAGCTAAGCTCACTCACTTCCATCCATTATGATGGGGAGAGTTGGAAAAGTAAAGGTGAGAAAGCTCCTGGATTGAGAAATAGTTCAATAGGGAAAGCAAAACCCACACACACACAAGCAAAGCAAAACAAGGAATTCACTCACCACTTCCCATGGTCAGGCAGGTGCTCAGCCATCCCGGGACAGCAGGGCTCCAGCATGTGGAACAGTGATTTGGGAAATAAAATGGCATCGCCCCCAACTTTCCCCCTTCCTCCTGCCTCCCCCAGCTTTATATACTGAGCATGTCCTATGGCACGGGATATCCCTTGGGTCAGTTGGGGTCAGCTGTCCTGTCTGTGTCTTTTCCCAACTCTTTGTGCTCCCCTCTGCCTCCTCGCTGGTGGGGTGAGGAGCAGAACAGGCCTTGGCTCTGTGTAAGCACTGCTCAGCAATAACTAAAACATCCCAGAGTTATCAACAGTTTCCAGCAGAAATCCAAACCACAGCCCCATAGGAGCTACTGTGAAGAAAAAATAATTCTATCCAGGCCAGACTCAGTATACATGTTTATTTGCAGAGTTGTCTTAAAATTCAGAATTGGTTTGAGAATGGAATTTCCTGTAGCCATTATGCCCTATTAGTTGACAGATTTTTCCTGATTTTCTTCCTGCATTATGGATTTTAAGATTGTAAAGAGCTTTTCCTCATAATGAAAGAGAGGGTCAACAATGTGGACTGCATTTTTTGGTCATGTGTTTTAAGAAAGCTCAGCTTTTCCAAATACTCATATAGTCCAGTTACATGATTTTGTCTTCTTTTTTTTCTTCTTTTGGACAACTGCAATTAAAAAAAAAAAAAAAAAAGGCAAGAGATAAGCAGCATTTCCATGAGATCCCAGACTGTAGTAAGAAACTGTTGAAGAACCTTTAAACAACTTGCATACAGCCTTTGTTTTCCCTTAAAATAAGATGTTACTGTAAGAAAAAACACAAATTAATGTGGATTGAATTACATTACTGTTATTAGTTATACATACATATTTAATATCAGCACATTATTCCATTGTTCAGTTGCGTTCAGATATGTGATGGCTGACTGAGCTTCTCTAGCAGCATGTATGTAGATGGGACATACAAAAATTATGCAAATATTCAGTTACATAAAAGGTTGTAAAACCTAATTATTTTATTGTTCTTAACACTAACCATAAGTCAAAACAGTTTTCTGGGTGTTAGGATAGTTGAATTACCATCCTGATTATTTTAACTACTGCTGTAAACTTTTCTTTCTCTGATAGCTGTGGTTCTAGGTAAAGCTGCATAAGAGCAATTTCCATTTTGGGAGACATGGATTGGGAACAGGGCAGGGAAATGGCAAAGAATTTGAATGCTAGGTGGTTAATTTTAAGAGTGGAAAAGACTTGAGATAAATGTGCATGAAGTTGAGTTGAACAACTAAAGCTAAAGAAGGCAACAGCCCTTGTCAGACTAGGAATGAAGTGATATTTCTGTGTTATATAGTTATGTACTATTTGGAAAATAATTTTCATATAATTTCAGATTGAAGATCTTACATTATCAGTCACTGCCAATGTGTTGATCTGCTGTCATGTAACTCAAGCACTTGAATTGCTTTCCTTTTTTAAATTATGAAAGGGATTGGGCTGTAATCAAGTATAGAGAGGAATTAAATTCAAATGTAGGATACCTGCCCAAAGTACAACTATATCTTGGAGGATGGAGGAAAAATAGCCTGAAAACTAATATAGGGATCAAAACTACTGTTAACACAGCATCTTAAATTCTTCATAATTTTGTCTGACTCTACTGCTGAGGGAGGGGAAAAAGAATATAAAATATAAAACTTATTGAAAATATACGTGGATATGGATACAATGATTGAAAATCATCCTCAGCATTCAGAAAGCTTTTATGTTTTACTATAACTTCTTGATTTACTGTTCTAGCACCTTCTAATTACTGTATTTTGTTCAGTTATCATAAAGAATTAGACAAAAAGTTTGCTCTGCGTGTGTCTCTGAGTTGATGTTACCTGTGGTAAACAGATAATTTAAAGTCACACAAGTACCAGACTGACATAGGATAGGTTTTATAAAAAATATTTCATTAATTTATAATGAATACTGATAATCATTATTAATGGGGCCAATTAAAAAAATCAGATTTACAACCTAAGAATGTGGAATTAAAGAGCTTAGAACCTCAAGGACACTTTCACAGCAGGACTAAATAAAGCACTAGTTAGGAAGGAGCAGCACTTGAACAAAGAGTAAATTAGGCTAATGTAGGGACAAAGATAATTCTGTAGAAAAAGTCAGTGATGAAATGATTAAAATAATGATAAAATTTTATATATGTAAATGCATAGTTTAGTAGACCAGCCATTTTCAATAATTGCAAACATATATTTAATATCACATTGTCTCTTCAATAGTAATTTATACAAGATGCTTAAGGAGAGGGTATTAAAAATTGATACAGAGGTAATTTTGCAGGTAACAGTACCAGCTTCCACCATTCTGTGGCCTAAGGTATTCGTGAACAAAAGTTTGTAGGTCTTTAATATGCTTAATACTACTGATAGGTACACTGTGCTCACAGTTTCTGCATCTCTAGTTAGCCAGTTGTGACAGAGTATTCGTTAAATGCCGTGATTTCTCTTTAATGACGGATTTGTCCCATGTTCTCCCAAAAGGGAAAAAAATATTTGAAGAAGGACTGGTTTTTCTAGTTTTTCCTCTTTCTCTCCTTAGAGGAACATGAAAATTTTAGTAGTTTCATTTTTGTTTGTTAATCTAAAGATAAAAATATGACTGGAAAATTATTGGATTGTGATTATTCTTTCTAACTTCCTCAAAAGTTCATTTTGGTTTGGTTTGGTTTGTTTTTTTTCCTCTTAATTTGGCAATCCTTTCATACTTAATTTTATCAGAACATGTTCAGAGTTTAAAAGGTTGTCAAGGATTAAATCTTGATTAGGTATTCTGATAGCCAGAAAAAAAAAAAAAAGAGAAAGGAGGGGACTCAGACAACCCCTGTGGTCATAATTTTTGCATTTAAAGAGATACTAGGTTAGTATTTTTTTTTGCCATCTCTAAACTCCTGTGCCTGATATTACATCATTCAGCCAACTTGCACAGAATGTCTTACCACCAAACTTCTGTTATGAATAGATCATCCTCATTACTGTTTGCTGTCCGTTTGCAGTAGCTAATGCAGTTATTGTGTTATAATTTAGAAAAAAAAAAGATAAATCTTTGCACTCCATCCAAAATGGCAGTGCTATTAAAGCAGTGCCATATGCCATTATTATTTTGAATCAGAAATCATATTCACTGCACAATGTTTAAACAGAAGACTGTAAAATTATCTTGCGGTATTGAGCAAGGCTGCTGGCAAGGCTCTCTGACCCATCTGGAGTGCTGCAGGCTCATACAAGGCTGGATTCCAAGCTTTCAATGAAAAATAGGAGGAGGAGGGGTCTGGGAGTGATTTGTGTGCAACAGTGCATCACTGTAAATACAGATGCAGTACATATGAAATGTAATAGAGTTACATTACACAAGCAAGAAATCATTCTGAGAAAGGTCTGTAGGTTTAGAATTGTCTTTGGACTTTTAAAAGTTTCTTTTTACCTACTGGGATAGAGGCAGGATGGTAATATTTTCTTTTTACTTTTCTAAATAAATCTTCCTTTATAACCATATGGAGTTTTTATTTTTAAACAGCTTCTTTCTACTGTTATCTTTAGGCCAGCCATTATTGAGATTATTGATGGATTTTTAGTTATTATTTTTTCTAGGCAAGAGCTTTGGCTCCAAGTTGGTAAATTGTAATTATTATGTATTTTATCTTACTAGAGGAAGAAGTTAAAACATCTCTTCACTTTGTGTTGCTACGGATTAGAAATGGGCAGCATCCAGTCTACCTGGCATTGCTTTTTGTTTTCCAGCAAAGTCGCTACAATACCTTTAAACTAAGTATGATATCTGTCATGACTTCTCAGGATGCACTGTTGTCCCAGTTTCAGCTGTAACAGTTAATTCTCTTCCTAGTATCTGGTGCAGTGCTGTGTTTTGACTTCAATCTGAGAACAATGCTGATATCACACCAATGTTTTAGTTGTTGGTCAGTAGTGCTTATCCTGAGCAAGGACTTTTCAGTCTTATGCTCTCTCAGTGAGGAGGGGCACAAGAAGCTGGGAGGAAGCAGAGACAGGAGACCTAACCTGAACTGGTCAAAGGGGTATTCCATACCACAGCACGTCATGTCCAGCATAGAAACTGGGAGGAGTCATCTGGAAAGATAGATCTCTGCTGGCGTCAAGATGTGTATTGGTCGGCATGTGATAAGCAATTATGTATATGTGTATTATGTATCACCTGCATTTGAGAATCAGAGAATCATAGAATGGTTTGGGTTGAAAAGAACCTTAAGATCATGCAGTTCCAACCCCCCTGCCATGGGCAGGGACACCTCACACTAGACCATGTTGCCCAAGGCCCTGTCCAGCCTAGCCTTGAACACTGCCAGGGATGAAGCATTTACCACTTCTCTGGGCAGCCTGTGCCATGGCCGCACAACCCTCACAGGGAAGAACTTCCCTATATCTAACCTGAACTTTCCCTGTTTAAGTCTGAACCCACCACTCCATGTCCTATCACTACAATCCCTGATGAGGAGTCCCTCTCCAGCATCCTTTTATTATAATTTTTGTTATTGTTGATATTCTTTCTGTTATCACTATGTTTTATTTTAGTTAAACTGTTCTTATCTCAACCTGTGTGTTTTACATTCTTCTTATTCTCCTTTCCATCCTGCCTGGGGACAGGGAAAAGGGGAATGCGAGTGAGCTTGCATTCTCTTTAGGCTTCACTTCTTCCTGTGCTCACATGGTTACTTCAAAAATCTCTCTCTTGTGAGAAAAAGTCATAATCTGCATACATACAAGAGTGTAAGAGGAACCCCTCCTCATCTGGTGCTATCCTTCATGGGTTAGAACATTCCATTTCCTTTTTCTCTTGACATCCTGGAGCATGGGATGCCCTCCTGCAAGTAGGCACCTTACAGGCTCATCACACCTGCTGGTGTCTCACCTATTTTGTATTGCTGTGTTTTGCTTTGGTTTTGTTCTAAAATGCTAAGAAGTCATTCATGCTATTAAAAGGTAGATGTTACCCCAAGGATGTCCTCACTGCAGCTCAGGAGTCGGTACCCACCTGAACTTTAAACTTCTAGAAGAAGTTAACAAGGGTAAACAGGTAGCTTATTCAAGAAGAGATTTGAGAAGAGAAAGATCATAGAATCATAGAATAGCTAGGGTTGGAAAGGACCTTAAGATCATCCAGTTCCAACCCCCCTGCCATGGGCAGGGACACCTCACACTAAACCATGCCGCCCAAGGCTCTGTCCAGCCTGGTCTTGAACACTGCCAGGGATGGAGCATTCACAACTTTCCTGGGCAACCCATTCCAGTGCCTCACCACTTATATCCAATCTAAACTTCCCCTGTTTCAGTTTTAACCCATTACCCCTTGTCCTATCACTACAGTCCCTAATGAAGAGTCCACCCCCAACACCCCTATAGGCCCCCTTCAGATACTGGAAGGCTGCTATGAGGTCTCCATGCAGCCTTCTCTTCTCCAGGCTGAACAGCCCCAACTTTCTCAGCCTGTCTTCATACAGGAGGTGCTCCAGTCCCTGATCATCCTCGTGGCCTCCTCTGGACTTGTTCCAACAGTTCCATGTCCTTTTTATGTTGAGGACACCAGAACTGCACACAATGCTCCAAGTGAGGTCTCACAAGAGCAGAGCAGAGGGGCAGGATCACCTCCTTCGACCTGCTGGTCACGCTCCTTTTGATGCAGCCCAGGATACGGTTGCTTTCTGGGCTGCCAGCGCACACTGAAGCTGGCTCATGTTCATTTTCTCATCAAGAAACACCCCCAAGTCCTTCTCCTTGGGCTGCTCTGAATCTCTTCTCTGCCCAACCTGTAGCTGTGCCTGGGATTGCTCCGAACGACAAGGTGTGGGACCCTGCACTTGGCATGGTTAAACCCCATGAGGTTGGCATCAGCCCACCTCACAGGCGTGTTGAGGTCCCTCTGGATGGCATTCCTTCCCTCCAGGTTATCAACCGAACCGCACAGCTTGGTGTCATCGGCAAACTTGCTGAGGGCGCACTGAATCCCACTGTCCATGTCAGCGACAAAGATGTTGAACAAGATCTAAGGTTCTGTTCTCAAACCTTGCTAGAGAAAAGCAACCAATGAGCTTTGCTCTTTATCATATTGCCCTGTCTCACAAGAGGAAGGAGCTAACGATTAATAGTATGCCTGGAGCTGCTTAAGAAAGGGACCTGTGTGGAGAATATAGCTATGGGTATATTCTGGTTTTGTTCAGATGTGTGGAGTCGGACACTGATGCACAGCTTTAGTCTTTCAGTGTTGTCAGCTGGGTTTACACATGCATTCTATGTTTAATCTGAGCATTCTCACTCAAAAGACTTTGATATGTAAGCACACCTTTTTTTTTAACTGGGAAAACTTTTTTTAGACTGTTGTAGATGGTTTTTTATAAGTTGTAGCATCAGTAAACTGAATCTAGCATCCTCCTTGATCTTTATAGGTTTTCCGCTCAACAGTAACTGTTTAGATGGCAAAGTGTCCTGGGTTCAGCAGTAGCAGTCATTTTTCCCCTTCTTGGTAGCTGGTGCAGTGCAGTGTTTTGACTTTCAGCTCGGGAACAGAGCTGATAACAAGCGATGTTTTGGTTTGGCCAAGGACTTTGTGAGCCTCATGCTCTGCCAGGGAGGAGGGGAAGCCAGGAGGAAGCAGAGACAGGACACCTGACCCAAACTGACCAAAGAGGTATTCCATACCACGGCACGTCATGCCCAGGATGTAACTGGGAGTTAGCCGGAAGGGCTGGGAGTCTGCAGGGTTGGAGGAGGTATCGGTCAGAGCTTGGTCGGGCTGGGGGGGCGAGTTATCGGTCGGCTGGTGGTGAGATGATGTATTCTCTTCCCTTGTTATTTCCTTTATCATTATTATCATTGGTGGTAGCAGCAGTGATTTGTGTTATACCTTAGTTACTAAACTGTTCACTCAACACTCCTGTCCCTGGCAATGAACGAGTTACCTGACTGGGTTTAAACCACGACACAAAGTCAGGATAATGGAACTTTGTCTACACCTCATTCCACTTCCCATGTGTTTCATTAGTGCTAGAAAAGCTTCCCGTTTAGGCTGCTTGTCACACACTTGCTGGCAATGTTTTTGTGAGCTTGTACATTAATTAGTACTGGCAGGAATAAGGAGGATACAGGAGAGGAGACATGACCCAAAAATGTGTAAGTCATGTTCTCTCCTGAGATGCCTGTTCTTGCAAAGTATATCTTAATAACACCTGTGTCTAATGCCATGGCTTATCCCCAAACTCAGTGGGTTCAATCAGGAGGATTAATAATGATTATGTCACCACTTCAGCAGGAATTTGTGGTTATCTAACAGCTTTTAAGTTACCTTCTTGTCTGCATTCCTTTAAACTCTCTATTTTAGTACAGTTTTGGCTCATGAGAATTTTCCCTTACAACCATGACTGCTGTATCCATAGCCATAATCTTCTTTCCTGCAGTGCTTTTGGAAAGGCAGGTTTATTCTATTCTCTTATGCAGTGAGTAGCTGGTGGCCTGAAAACATGAGCATCACTGATGTGGCACCTAAAAGAAACAAAACTTTAAAAACCAAATCAAACGAAACCAAAATATTTTCTGGGCTAATGATTGCTTCTATTCCTAGCCATGGAAATGGTGGTCACATACAGGTCAGCAGTTCAGTCTAAATAAAAGAAACCCCTTGGAACTTAATCAAAAGTCTCAACTTTTTGAAAAGGTACATTCTTACTTCTTGAAAAGATATTTTCTTTTCTTGCAACGTGTTTACATTTCCTGGATCTGAAGATTAGCAGAAGCTGAATTAACAAAACGCTTCAATATAAGGGATAATGATGGAAAGACATCAGTTACAGGAAGGCATCAAGGATTCTGTACTGTGACGTGCTATCATGAAATGTCAAGAGAAATATGTGATATAAATATAAATATATAAATATATAAAAATAATATAAATATATAAATATAAATATAAATTATGAATATATAAATATATAAAGCTTTTACTGTTGTTTCTGTTGTAACCTAGCTCCTTCAAACCAACCCAGAACAATTTCAATACTTGGAGAAGATCAATATTGTACACAAGCTATTTTTCTCCTCGTCAGAGCACAAATCATTTCCCCAACCTTTGCAGAGTGTATATCCAAGGGATTTCATATTACAAATGACTCTGCTCATGCGCTATCTATGCAACAAAAACCTGCTCTAATACTGTAAGTTCTCTTAGACAAAGATAGAGACTATATGGCTTCAGCCTTGGGGGCTTGGTGATTTAAAAATCATTTGTGGCATTTCTCTTTTGAGATGAGAGGCATTTTTTAGGTCTGTTAGTTAGACTTTCAGTCCTGTTTTCCTCTTTTTTTTCTAAAACCCTTTTTTTTTTTGTCTTTGCTTTGCAACATGAAAGAATTGATGTAGGTAATAAACCTGACCTAGTTCTAGGCTTAAAACTGCAACTGACAGTAGCTTGTTTCGGAGTTTGATCTCCTGTGAACTAATCAAGGCTTACGTGATAGCCTCTGTAGGAAGTAGATGGTATCATAAAAATTCCTCAATAGGTAACTTTATAAATTGGAATGAAAAGTCATAAGAAGAATGTCAGCAGAAATGCTTTCTTAGATCGCAGGAAACTGATATCTTTCTGACATACACAATGACACACAGTGGAAATACTTCAGAGGCACAAGTATCTTTCTGTTTTCTTGTTGGAAAGCAGAAATAATTATCAGCTTGAAATTATCAGTGATCCAGAAGAATCTGTACAGATGTTAGTCTTGCAGTTCTTAGGGGGCAGGAAGGTGTGGGGAGAATCTAGCTCACAACATGCTCAAAGACTAAAGCTTACATCTAAAGATAATTTAACTTCAAGTTTCAGCACCTAAACCACATCCTTTCTAAGACAGGAAGAACTGCTGCAATGAAAGTGCTTCTGACATTTATGAGGAGTTCACCTCCTTCTTAGTTCACTGAGCTCACTGTGAAGCTGTGAGGACTGAGAAGCTCAGTGTTGTCTGTTGAATTATGATTAAAAGTGAAACGTATAACTAGAGATAAAAAGGAACAAATAACACTGGCATTGGAAGTGCATGTCAGTTACCTAATGCTGTACAGAGCAACTGTGACTCGAAAAGTGCAGACAGAAGCAGTTGCTAAAGGAGTACATAGAATATTTGCATGTTTGGAGACTGAAATAGCTTTAAGTGGAAGTCATTAAATATGTTATGTGATGTACTGGACCATGATCCTGATCCTGCTAATGCTTATATGCACAGGTGACTTTCATTGTTCCAAAGCATACTTGCTCAATTTCAAGCTGGCATGTAGTAGTTTGCAAGGTTGGGGGCATAATGTTGATGGACATTTGGCTAAGGCCGTGTCTGCATCTGCAGTATTCAAAGCAGTCAGAAAAGGACTTGATTCCAAGAGTACAAAGGCAGGAGTTTCTGCTTCTCTGCCTTCCTGAGTGTACCGTGAGCAAAGAGGGTACACCAGTGCCCAAGTGAATAAAGATGCATTTCTGTGTTGTCTCACATATCCTACGCTCGCTGAATGTGCTAGATATGACAGAAGCAACGCTTGCAGGGATGTGGCAGATTTCTTCCACTGCACACAAGAACTGCAGAGTCATTAGGCCCCACAAAAACCTCCTTAAACTCCCCAAAAAAGAAAAGAAAAAATAGATCTCTCTAGTCTGAGCCGATCCATACTTGTTCTGGACTGCTACTGGGAAGAGGACAACTCTTAACTCAGATTCTATCTAATCTTTTATGTATAGTTTATTTTGAACATCCAGTTTTGGCCAAAGCTATAATGGCATGGAATTCTGAATTCAGGAAAAGTTTATTAGTGGAAAAAGTACATTTATATGTTTCCTTCATAAGGCTTCTGAATGGTGTAATAAATGTGTATATGTCCACAACAAGTTGATCTTACCTGAAGTTCACAGAAGTCCTAGAACAGACTACCATTGGCTACAGCACTCTTTGGAGCAGGCCAGGTGTGATCAGTGGATAGTAATATAGCTTCCATGAAACTTCATTTCTTGTCCTTTCTGTAGAAGTTATAGCTAATGCATCATGAAGTACTATCACTAAATGTCACAAGAGAAAATAAAGGAGCATATCCCATATGAAGACCAGCTGAGAAAGTTGGGTCTCTTCAGCCTGGAGAAGAGAAGCTGCATGGAGACCTCACAGCAGCTTCCAGTGTCTGAAGGGGGCTACAAGGATGCTGGAGAGGGATGTTCATTAGGGACTGTAGTGAGAGGGCAAGGGGTGATGGGTTCAACTGAAACAGGGGAAGTTCAGGTTAGATATAAGGAAGTTCTTCCCTGTGAGGGTGCTGAGGCGCTGGCACAGGCTGCCCAAGGAAGCTTTGGATTCTCCATCCCTGGCAGTGTTTAAGGCCAGGTTGGATAGAGTTTAGAGCAACCTGATCTAGTGGAAGGCATCCCTGCCTGTGGAAGGGGGTTGTAACTGTATGCTCTTAAGGTCCTTTTCAACCCAAATCAGTCTGTGGTTTTATGATTCCATAAATAATACAAATTTTAGAAAGAAAGCTTTCATTTGCATTTGAATATTTTTATTACCAAGACTTGTGACTATTTTCCATCCTGAAATATATGCCCTTAAAAAGTTACAGAGAACACATTCATTCTTTATGGCATTTATTTATAAAGTAATGCACACAAAGCAATCTTTAACTATCACTGTATAGGATATCAAGTTATCTTTAATTATCACTACAGAATGGTTGCAAAATCAAATACTGTTGGCAATCAACATTCATTATACAATAGCATGATTGCATCTGTTCATATTACTAGATAAGCAGGGAAAATCAAAACAGTGTCTGATATATCCACTAAAACTGTCTGAGCAAAATATTGTATCTAACTCTCTTAATATCACTCGCTGACTTTTATCTGATTAAAGTCCAAAGACACATAACCACAGATGCAAATTTTCTAGTGCATCTGAAATTAAATACTGTTATATTTCAACAGACTGAATAGCTGGAACCATACTCCAGCTGACATGATTATAGCACAATATAAACCTATGATAGAGAGCTGTCTAAATCTCTGAGGCCGCAGGTGCAGGATTATAGTAAACCCCATTGAAACATACAGTATTCTGCCTAAATGCACAAGCACAAAATTAATTAGGCAGTTGATCACATAATAAAAGTATGATGGATAATCTAATGGAAGCTACCAGCTCAAAGTCAATAACAGACTTGATTCTTTTATCAGATGCAGCTGATTTTCAATTCCTCTATTTACAGGATTTTCTGCTTAATAGAAGATAAGGGGGAAAAAAGTTGCGGTTGTGGGGTTCTTTTGGTTGCTTTGTGTTTCTTTTTTTTTAAATGAGAACTCAGTTACAGTATTTATCTCTGTTGGAAACTATCATGCGTAAGCAATGTCGAATTTGTAGATAGACATATCGGCAAGGAATTCTCTAAGATACTTGGCTGAAAAGCACATCAAAGCATGGTGAAATAATGAGACAGGCTCCAGCTGTTGCATTCCAACAGCTTTGATTTGTGCTCTAGTAGAAGCTCCAGGTTTTGATTCTCTGTTGATTATTTCCATGGTACTGGAGATGATTTGTGAGTGATTTAAAAAAATTGGCAGTATATAGCAAACAAAGGGTGAGTTTGCAAACTACATCTGAAAGGACATTTTGCTTCCTGATATAAATTATTGCTTCATATTCGTATGCTCTCCAAAACTTGGCGACCTGGTTAAAAAAGACCTTTTAAAATATATGTAAAAGAATTTATGAAAATAACAGGTAAGGTCATCAGAAAATGGTGTGATCAAAAACTCTGGGGATGTCAGTGTTCTGGCAGATTTGCTACTTTCTGTGTGGAGAGGTTGTGGAAATTGTTTTATCAGAGCCTTTGCAGGGCAAGTCTTACCATGACTGGTGCAGTCCAGGAATTATTACCAGCAGAAAGCAAGTATGTTGAAAGAACTTTGAAGGCCTTATGGAGGACATGAATTTAGAATCAAATGCATTCATTATATTGCTTTGTGAATGTACTGATGTCACTGTGCAGATAAGGGTCTTGCTTGGGGTCTGAACTGAAGTCTTCCTGAGTTTTCTTTAGAGTGACAAAATGAAAATGGGAACAGTTTAGGGAGAGCATTGTAGCTCAAGTTTTTCTCTGAATTAAGGTTTGCATCTGTTTCTACTTTACATTTTATTTAGTTTATACTTTGGTGATGCGTTATCTGAAGGTTGTTGCTTGTTACCAGAATGACAGAATTCAGTCTGCTGTACTGAGAAACATTTGTATAATATCGCACCATGGTTTTTTAAAGTTTACTCTTTCTCTGTTTCAGATCAGAATGATAATTTGATATCTAAAGGTGCAATCACTTGGATGTTTCTCTGCAGTTTAGCCAAGCCTGTGGCCTCAAGAATATATTTGGAAAAAAAAAAAATTCCTTTGGTTTTACAGTAATCTGATGTTTCTGTTGAACTGGATTTCTTATTAAAGCAGGTTTTCTCGTAGGTTTTGTACTTCAACATCTACCTAAAAGATGAGATCACAGTAGGCACACTTTGTACCTACTGATGCCATTTAACAGTAGGACATGGTTATATTTAATATGCCTGCCTCAAGCCTTCACTTCCTAACCGGTCCATTGTCATTTCAGTATAAAACATAGAAGCAGTCCAAAGAGTAGAAGTCAAATCAACCATCCTACTGAATCTTGCATTACTTGTAGCAGTCTGGAATACCTTCAGTTTCAAGGACTAAAGGCATTCACCATCAGAATAGCTCATGCACCTACTAGTTCATTATTCTAGGAGCAGTTTGATATCTTGAGTTTGAATCTGATCAGTCTAACCAAATGATTCAATCCAGGCATCCCCTGTCCCGTGTGCATGTACCAGCTGCCAACTAGGATGTATTATTCTCAGGGTAATATCTGGCTGTGCATTTAAAAGAAGGTTGACTGCTAAAACGTTTAGTGTGGAGCTCTGACTGTAGCCTATGCTGAAAGTAACTATCGGATTGATCTTCTGAGAAGACTTGTGTAGAGGAATCCTTGATTTCTGCTTGGTTTGGACCTGTACACAATTTGAAACTCTGCAGTCCTGCCTGAACCTCAAAAACTAGTGACAGAAAAGTATGTTCTTAAAACCTTTAGAAAAAAGTGGAAAATAAAAGATGTATTGGGTTTAGAGCAGGTGCTCTCAAGACTAGTAGGTGGAAGTTAAGAGCATACATCTGTTACAGATGTCACTCTGCTCTGAGAGGTCTTTGAACAGTGTGTTGTAAATATGGTAATCGTATTAAAGAGAAGATGAAATCTGCACCTTGCAATCTTTATGTTCTTTACTTCAGGTTCTGTGCATGACAATTATTTATTATTACATTCTATTCTAAATGTCTGACTTAAGGATCCTAGAAAGAAACCTCAATTTGATTGTAGGGCTTGTCTATTTTCAGTTTTATTTCTTTTTCTTTTAAGCTTGGTAATATTACCTTTTCCCTCTGAAATGTAAATTGTGGTGATGCTGAGAATGTGATGAATACACATCTTAAGCAATTTAATCATGATCTTAGAAAGTTATCCAATTTACCTGATATGGGCTAGTGTTCAGTAAAAGGCTCTAAAAAGGCTTTGCAGCCACAGACAGATGAGCAAATTTTTATTTGCATATTTGCAAATTCATCCTGCAATTTTAATAAATGTATTTTTAAGTATTTAAAAAAACATTCCTATGGTAGTGTGTGCCAATGCAGGGACAAGAAATAGGAATCGTAGGCTCAGTTTTACAGATCTTTTAGCCATGGATTTGTCCTATGACACTGGTATGTCTCTCTTGTTACAGCTTTTTTCTTTTTTCCCATTGTGGAAACAAAGTGCTTCTGTCCAGTCCAGCAGCATAGTACAAATACTTGTTTAGTTCAGGTCATAGCCAGTTACTTCATTTAGAGAACAACAATGTGTGTTCTGCTCTTTTGGTTAATAGTGTGGATGAGAAGAATGTTGTTTTTTACATACAGTTGTTTTGTTTTGTAAAGCATCCAAATTTGAACAGGAAAATCCTTCAAAAGAGAACGTCAGCATTTTATAAGTAAAAATATAGCTACTGAGAAGTATATTAAATTTATCCCTCTGTGTCTTTATTTAATCATTTCAAAACCATAGTTGAGGGTGCTGAAAGCCATTGTCAGCATCCAAACATCAGTGCAGTCTTCATGCCAAGAGGGAGAAGCTGTCAGAACAAGTTATAGCTCATATTAAGTATGTCTGTAAACTAGCGGTAAAGAAATTGAGTTTCAGGTTTAAATTCCTGTTTTTAACGACTAAACCCGATTCTCTATGCACTTGTAATTGAATTTCACTTAAAAAAAATGGATTGGATACAAGAAGTTGCATTGGTAGCTTATGTATGAGGCAGTGATGCCCTGCACACTTGCCAAGATGCATTTCTAAGCACCATCAAATTGTATGTAATATTAAGATTGAAATAATGAATATGCTATTGGGATTTGCCTACTGGGCATTTTGGAGGCTAATGTAGGTATCCATTTTTTGTTTTCTAATCTAACCTTTGGTTTTATTTTTCTGGATATATTTTATTACTTCCATACACTGCATTTAAATGTTAAGTGTAGGACCTATGGAAAGAGTGACTAAAACATTAAGGTACCTACTGTCTCAGAATACAGTAAATGCCATGTGAGGTAATGAATACGTACTCAAACATCATCATAGTAACAGAATGACATTTTAAAGATTAAGGTATTTATCAGGAGAAACCAAAACAAATGACTGTGCCAGCTGAATAGGATATCAATAAACTACTTCTTTTACTTAAAAAACAAAACTAATTAATCAGATTTATGCTTTATCTTTAATAATTTAAAACAATAAATCTGTGAAGATTTGTGTTCTCAAAGTGGTTAGCTAGTCAGTAATATTGGCTACAGTGCTCCCATTTTAAAAATGACCTTTCAAAGATGCTCTGTAAAATTAAATTTTAATGAGTGGTAATAAATGGTGATACTGCCATAGGAGGAAATGCAGTCCTAGCCTGAAGCTTTTGCTATATGCCATCAGCTTCAGTACCATGTTATGTATCCTCTTACATTATTTTCAAGCATAGGAAGTATGATGATAATACAGCATTTTAAAGAAATGAAAACACTTTTAATAGTATACTTAGTCCAAGCTGATATCTTGGCTGAGTAATGGTGTTACTATTGCCTGCATGATGATTTTTGAGAAGTACTTTTTTGTTTTTTTAAATAGGACAGTTTTAAGTTTCTTACATTTTCCTCACTAATTGTAGCTAGTTGAATAAGAATTGACTGGTTGAAGAACACATTTGGATGAGCAGTAGCCAAACGTAGGTATGTACTGCTGAGAAAGAATTGTACTGGCTTTTCCTAAAAGAGGGAAGAGAAACTTAAAAGCTAGTGACCCTTCAAGGATTAAAAACAACCCAAATGTTTCATGAGGAGCATGAGGAGAGCAGAAGGGGAAGCAAAGAGAAAGGAGGGAAAAGGAGTGCCAACTTGCATCATTAAACTGGTAAATGTTTCTAGAATATCAGCCTCCCTATTATCAACAATGATTGGAATTAATCCAGGAATTCAGAATGGGTCTGTATATGTGTCTTCAGTTGTTGCCTTTGGCATAAATTTATATTCTCAGCCCCTTGAGCACTGAATTTTATTTCCCCATTTGCTAAATGAGAACAATTTATCCTAAATCAACGATAATCAGAGTAAACACTATTATTAATTTATTGTTTCCAGACTAGGGAAAAAAAAAACAACCTAGTAAAATGAAGCTCTCTTCTTTTATCAGTGCTTTCCCTACCCCTTTTACCCTGAGGATCCTATTAGCAGAAAGCTGAGCAGCTCTGTTTCATCAGAAATAAATTATGCCTCACTTTTTTAATGTAACTACTGAAGGGTTGTAAAGATTAGAAATACGTTTGAACCCACTATCACTTGATGTTATTTTCCTTGATGTTCTGAGCTTCTTTAGGGGAATGAAACAACATGTTCTTTTGAAAGCAAAGAGCAGAGTTGCTTTAAAAGAACACCAGCACAGATTTTGGTTGATGTACAAAATAATTCAAAAATATGTACAGAAGTATTTAAAGTAATGTATAGGCAGTCTGAAAGAGAGCTGTCATAATTTCTGGCATGTATAAGAGGCAGAATGTTTGCAGGGCAAGTAGGTGGCAGAACTAGTCACCCTCATTTTTTAAATGATTAGAAAACTGTAATTCCCCAGAAACAGTACGCTAATTCTCACTTTCTTCACAAAGGAGCTAAGGATGAAAAAACACCTTTAATTAATAAACACTGCTGGCATTACTTTGGTAACAAGCTGCTGTAAATGAAACTCTTAATTGCCTCAGAACAGAGTATTGTATATGAATTCATTTTACTCTTTAAGTGCTGTTCTCTGTTGTTGCTGTTTTACGAGCTTTGCCAGGCTCTTTGTCACTGAAAGCAGTTCTGGTCAGCTCTCTGTTTGTGGGGAGCACTGAGGTTCCAAAGCAACCAAAAGCATACCCTTAACCCCTTGTAATAGAACAGATAGCTCTCAGTGCAATCCAGGCTAAATTAAGCTTTTTCTCAATGAAATTATGCCTGAAATGCTGTAATGAACTTGTGTGATGAAAGAGAGTGATGAAAAAAAGTATTGAGCTATAAAAAGAAATCTATATGGACAGTGTGTATGTATAACTGTGTATATATCTGACATTTTGCCACAGACTGAAAAAAATATTTTGGCTTTTTTTTAAAGCTGTGGAGTTCCTGTAGTTCGGCCCCCCCCCCCCCCCCCCCCAGCCCTGGGATTTGTTTTGATTTAATCTTCAAGTGAACAACTGACCATAACTCTGAGAGACTCTTTGAGTTAACCATGAGCTGTGTCTTCTGCATGTGTGAAGAAAACACCAGAGAAATATAACTGTCATAAGAGTATTTTGAATATGTGCAGTCATGATCCTTTTTGAGTTCTCTGAACTCTTATTTCCATCATTAAGAATGGTGCAAATACAAAGCTGTAGATAGCTGTAATTTGTGATGAAGTTGTAAATTGTTGTAATTTGTCTCTGCATTGAGACCATACAGAAATGACATGTAGATGAATCATACTTAAAGACTGGAGAGACTTAATAAATAGGGCTGGAGAAGTAGACATTTTCCTACATAGACATGTTTCTATGTATTGCAGTGATTTTGGTTATGGGAAAACTTGTAGCAAGTTGTAGAACAGTTTAACAGTTTTTTTTGCTATGTCATGTTTAAATGCATGCAAAAAATGCTGAATTTGGGGTATCTATTTCAACTGAAGCTGGACCTTGACTCCTGAAATAAGCATTACCCCTTTTTTGGTTTTCAGCATTACTGAATGAGTGAATAGTTGCCAGTCTTGAAGAGAACAGAAAAGAAGACTGGTAAGTAGTAAGACACTTGTTTGTTTTTTTTTTAATCTAGAGTGCAGAATGATATACTGTGGCAGAAAAAAAAAGTGTGGAATTGTTGTACTTGCTTGATTTGGTGGTCTAAACATGTAAGAAAAAAATATTTTTGCTGCTTAGCACAGTGCATTTGTGAGGCACTCTGCACATACAGATCTGAGGATTCTTGGTGTGTTTTGCTGGGCATTTTTGCTTTTCATGTGGAGATTGTGTTTTTTGCTCTGACAAAATGCATTATGAAGTTCAGCCTTTGCAGAGAAGAGATGCTTACACTTGGCAATAACAGTCTTTGCCACATCAGTTTATAATGGAATCAACAAGTATGAAGATGTAGCAGTATTGATTTTTGGGTGAAACTTAATTAAAAAAGAGAACAGAATTTAAGGACACTTGTCATTTTAAATTTATTGGCTGAGATTACGAATTTTCTTCTGGCACAGAACACATCCTTGCTAGCCAAGGGAACCAGTAGCGTCTTGTGTGTAGATGTCCCCCATTAAGACTATTTCCTAGTAATAGGACTTGACAGTGGAGACCTAGGGTCCTAGTCAAATCCTTACCTCTTGCACCTCTCTCTGAGTGTGATCTAATTGCTTTAAAGTCAGCGCACAAATCTGAGGAGTAATGCTCATTTCTATTCCAACTGAAGTGCTTTGTACAAAGTAGGGCAGATGCAGCCCCTTTGCATTCCCACAACAGATGGGATAAGGAGCTCTTTTGCAGAATATTCTGGAATAGTTAAGAGTTATGACAGACATGGTTTTAAATCCCCCCATTCAGGTAGGCAGAGAGAAGCTTAAAAACTCTTTCTCTGATCACGTAGAAGTGTTTTTTTGACCCTTAGTGTTACAGAGTGAGATGAGAGCATCCTAGTTTTGGATAGGTTGCTATTTGTACAAAATACCTAATATAACCTATTAAATAAGGAAATAAAAGAATGTGACACTCCACATTCTGATATGTAGGATACAAGCTTCCGGAATGTGAGAAAAGAGATGAAAAAACATTGAGGTCAGACCACTGTGAC
Organism: Pezoporus occidentalis; assembly: GCF_034315485.1. Classification (NCBI taxonomy): domain Eukaryota; kingdom Metazoa; phylum Chordata; class Aves; order Psittaciformes; family Psittacidae; genus Pezoporus; species Pezoporus occidentalis. The sequence goes on from NW_026915268.1 coordinate 2,419,227, forward strand.
CTTTGTTTCTAATGTTTGTCGTTGGAAAACAGAATGTTTGAAACCTCAAGCAAGTGGGAATGCAATTTCCTAAGTCTATTATTCCATGCCTAATCTTTGAAGTTTGTATTTTGGTTCTCTCTTTTTTTTTTTTTCCTTTTTTTTCTAACAGTTCTAAAATTTCATATGACAATGTCCTGGTGGTTAGAAGCAAGATCCATCTTATTGTGGTCAGTTGACCGTGGCTGGACATCCACCAAAACTGCTCCATCGCACCCCTTTTCAGCTGGACAAGGGAGAAAAGATTTAATGAAAGGCTTGTGGGTCGAGCTAAGGACAGGGAGAGATCACTCACCAGTTACTGACAAGAGCAAAACCAACTTGAGGAAGTGAATTTATTTCCAACCAAATCAGAGTAAGATAATGAGAATTAAAACTAAATCTTAAAATACCTTCCTCCCATCTTCCCATCACTCCTATCACTCCTCTCTCTGGCTGCAATTGCTGTTGTGCAGTGTTTTTTAACTTCTTAAACATGTTACCACAGAATGCTACCACCATCAGCCTTGGCCAGTGGCAGATCCATCTTGGTGCTGGCTGGATTTAGCTCCATTAGATGCAGGTTAAGCTTCTAGCAGCTTCTTACAGAAGCCCTGTAGCCCCACCACTACCGAAACCTTGCCACACAAACCTGGTGCACACATCCAAAAAATATTTAAAAGTAAAAGCGACACAAATGGCATATGGAAATAAATGAACACGTGAATGAATATCTTGGCAGGGAAATCTTAAGGTGCAGTTTCAAGATGGGCATAGACCATTCTAAGCCTGTGCTACAGTCAAAATGGCAGCTTTGATTTCCTCACTTCTGACTCCATATTCCTTCTCCCTACTTCTACTAGCAATTGCAGGGGTGCAGTAGCCCAAACAGAGGAAGAAGAAAAAAGCAAAAACCCCTCTGTCCCCCTGCCCCAAGACAACTCTGTCATTCAGAACCTGTAAAAACAATGTTTTCCTTTAGGAACAGGTTTGAGTTTGATGCTGCTGTGCACTTCTGCAGTCAGTATTGTCAGTGCAAGTGGGGGGGAGTAACAGATGAACAGCAGCTTTGGATACTCCACAAGAGGCTGTGGAATTGCTCCCAAAAACGCTCTGAAGCTGACAAAATCTAGGTAACTTCACCATGATTTAGAACAAACTTTGAATTACAGTATGAGTATCAGTTCATAAGTCTCTGTGACTCTGCTTCCTATAAGATACAATTTTTATCTTTAATCAGAGTTCAGCAGTAGATATAACTGGTTTATATGGTGATCTTTGATGAGTGGCACTTACTATGTACCTTAGATATCATTAGGTGCAATTTCACCTAATCAAGCACCTAATGAGGTAAGTTAGTGTCATAGAAGTGGCTTGAGGTTTCTCATGTGTACTGTTTTGCAAGCAGAATAAAGAAGGTACAGTTCAGATACTTCATTAACATTTCAAGTTTGACTTGCACTTTGTCTGATACTTTTGTTGAAATACGTTTATATATCAGGAAATTTAACATTGCCATTGTGCTGTTAATACTAATGGAGGTTTGTTTTTTTTTTTTTCTGAAGAAGTCCAGGAACAGCACGGAACTCCTGAACTGCATATTTAAAAATAAATAAACATGGTAATGGTCACAGACTAAACAGATAGGGTTTATGTTTTGGTGCCTAGCAGGCAAAAGTTTGCAATACAGAAAATGTGTATAACTGTTTCTGTTATTCAAGGTCATCGCAGTAAAGATAGCAAGTAAATTTCAGAGTTATCTTGAAGATTATTAGGACTGTTGGAAAAGCAAGCCCTGACATTATCTACGTAAGGAATAAAATATGGTTAAATATGAACCTAGGCAGCTTTGTGACAGATAGTTCTTATTTAAAATAGTCATTAAATAACTCTTCAGTTGATCTGTGAATCAAAGATAAACTGAGACGTAAATATATATACATGTATATTACAGAATATTTGCCATTACTTGATTCCATGAAAAGTAGAAATCTAAAAACGAAAAGTTTGGGGAATTAAACCAGAAACAGTCTGGGAATTATCTGCCTTACAAATGACTGTGTTCTGAATGAGTAGCTAAAGTCTTCATCCACAATTAAAGGAGAAATAAATAAATAAATTTAATAATTAAAAAAAATATATCTCTGTCACTCCTTTTTGGTTCAATTTGGGCCGCTCTTGGAAGGCAAGTGAAAATGCAGATGGAAGTAAAATATGTACCCAACAGAACAAATAATATCTTGGTAAAAATAGGATTAAAACATGAGGATATTTCAAGTTTGTTTTTCAGCCCTTGCTCTTGGAGATAATTTGGGGGACATTCTAAGGTAACCTGTGAATAAAGAATTCTTGTTGCAATGGCACAATAGCAGCAGTGTAGGGACTGCTGCTTGATTCTTGAAGCAATACAACTAAAGTTACCTAATGGAATGCTTACTTTGTATTCCTTTCTGAAAATATCTTAGGACTTTCTTATGCACAGTTACTCCAAACAAAGCAAAAAGGCTCTTCAAATGCAAAGGGTTAATTAACTATATATTGGAAGTCACAGTGTTGAGCACTACTATGTAGCTTATAAATTGTAGTTAACTGTATTTGGAACCATATAACAATCCAGGAGTGATAGGCAGCTGTATTTTGAGCATCTTTTGTAGCCCAAATACTGCACTTTGACTTTATAACTAGGAATGTGGGAAATAACATTTCAGTTGTATTTGAATTTAGTTATATTTCAGATGACAAATCCCAGCATGGAGAGCTGTGAATATACTGCAGGGTGAAAGTCTTGATTTCCTCCACGCCTAGATTTTTGATCCATTTCTAAACATCAGGCTTTCATCAAATAGCTAATTCTCAGTATTATGAACCTACAAACTTTCATGTGTGTGTGTGAAATATCCAGTGTTAAATAGGAAGAAGTGGAAACATATCCTAACTTAGTCACTTTTGCCGTTTCCTTTGTATTTCAGCATGGAGAAGACTTTTATTTCGGTAGCAGTAGAAATTACTATTTGGTATCAAACGCCTGATTGTGTTAGGTACTATATATACACTGAATAAACATTTTCTATCCTGAAGAATTTAATCTGTAGACAGCAAATATTACTGTTACCATGTTTAATACCATGGAAGTTTTTAGGGTTGCATGGTTTTCAAAAATACATGTCATCAAAGGGCTTTGCTCTTTTGGATTCTCAGTCTTTAAGTAATAAGCAAGCTTATATACTTCAGAGTTAGCGTTTTTTAAATACACAGGAATATTTTATATTGCTAAAGCAATTGAAACAAATTACTGTTCCCTCTTCATTAAAAATAAAAGAAAAAAAAACTGTCATATCAGGAACTGTTTTCCAGTAGCTGTTTTCATACAAACTGGTAATTGCTAGAAGCTGATTTTCTGTGTTACAGCAGGAATGTGGAATGGAGGATGTTTTTTAAGGGAAAAGGGTGGTATCCTAGTGAACTGCATCATTCATGACAAGGGCTTGATACTGCATAGTGACAAGGAGTTAGACCAAAGTGGAGTAAATTCATGTAATCATATGTTTAGAGAAGCATAATAAGTAACAGGACTAATGAATTCAGGTAGTACAGGTTTGTCTCCTTGCTTGTCAGGGTACTATAATTGAATAAGCGTCATTTTGCCATGTTATAATAATAGTAATAATAATAATAATAATGATAATACATCTTCTCCTTTATGCTTTCTGTCTTAACTGTTTTAAACTACATGCTCATCAGGTCAAAAGCTAATGCATATTGTGTGTCTGATCAGTAACCTGTTACAATGAGTGTATTTATCTTAGTTGCTTAATAACTCCAGTGCTATATACTCCTCATCATTGCTGGTGACTTTTTTCACTTGTTGTGTACCACTGTGTAATAACTGACATAGACTTTGGTGAATATATAGCCTAAATATGTTTTCTGTATATCTGATATCTGAGATAAATAGTGTGCTTTTGTTTTAAATAGTTTTGATGAAATTATACTGTCATTTGAACACCATATACACAGTCATATTATTTTGTTGTAACATTAAAAAGATATAAAAAAAGAGAGAGGGGTGAGGGTGCTGTTGTCAGTAATGTTGAGCAGCATTGTTGAGAAATTATCTTCCTATTCTAGCCTCTCAGTAGAAAATCTCTTTTTACATTATGCCTAAGAGTGAAAATGGAGCATTTTCAAAAATTCTCTTAAAAATGTGAATTAAATACTGAAGAACTCAACCTAAAACGAGCCTGTATAGAATATACCTTAAAAATAAAATTGCTACTTTAGAATTTGGAGTACATATATGAGATCCAGATTCTAAAGTGGTTTCTCTCACAAAAATTGTTCTTCAACAAGCTTCTTCAGAACAGTTCTAATACTTTGTATCTGACAAAGTATATAATTAACAAGTCAGATTTGATTTTTCTCTTCTCTAAACCTGAACAAACCAAAGGAAGTATAGTCAAATGGAACTGATTTTTTTTTCACTTTCTTCGTGTTCTGATAGTGCATGCTCAGAATGTTTGAGAGAACACAGACATGTTTCATTTGTAGTTTCTTTGAATCTGTTTTCACTTTTTTGCCAATTCAATATGGATATCTGTGAATTTTTTAATCTCATATTTTCTCTTCTTTTTACCTCTCCCTTTCTTTCTAACTCTGCTATCTTATATATATTATTTCATACAAATATTTTGCACCTTCTCAGGTAGGAAAAATAGGCTGGTAAGACTGTTGGTGATTTCACAGTCTTGATAACAAGATTTACCGCAGACAAGTCTAACTCAGTAAGGTGTTCTCTTAGTGACAAAGACAACTATTTCTCTCCAGTAGCACCTGATCTAGTATCTGTCTTAGCATCAGAAGCAAAGGGAGAAGACATATGTCATTTCAGACACACAAGGCAGCAGACTGGTTCATGGAGCCGTCTTTCTCTGCCTTCCTAAATAGCCCATCACCTTTGAGTAGGCCTGTCCCTGTGGCCATTTCAGCATCCCAAACTTCTATTTTGTATTTATTTAATGCCAGCATTTGACTACTTACAGGCACTTTCCCTCCCCCTTTGCTTTATTGCTTCTAATCAGCTTGCTGCAATATACACACCATTTCTCTAGGCAATGTGTTATCTCCTTTAGGCTGTCTTACATGCTTTCTGATTGCAGTTCTTTCTTCCGCGTACTGTGTTGTTCTGTACCATCTATAATACATTGTAACCATAGATACCATCCACAATTCAAACATGAATGTTCAAGGCTCCGCACTTTTCCTTGTAAATATTTTGATGGAAAGAGTGATTATATTTCAGATCAAGGCTTCACCAGAATATTAGTTAAAAACATTGATTAAGAGAATTAAAACTACATGCTCAGCAGCGTGTATTTTTAAGAGTACAGGATAAAGCTGAATCTGAGGCTCACCACTACTTCATGTCAGCATGAAACGCTACTGAAAGGTACTTTATTTTTATATTAGTGATCTCTCAAGGCCTGATCCAAAGTCAATTGCAATGAAGCTAAGACCTTCCATTGATTTTAATTTGCCTTGGAACATAGATCTTTCATAGTTTTAATTTATAGCTTCACAATCGTGTTTTATGTAATTTGTAAAATGTTCAGGATGAATATAAATGTAAAATGTTATTATTCTCCATTCCAGACTTAGGGAGTGTTCACATCAACTATTCTGAGGGCATTCAATTGCAGAAATAGTTTTACTCTTTGGTTTTTGGTTGTCTTTTGCGGGGTCTTTTTTGGAGGGGAGAGGAATCCCGTGCTCATTATGAGAATATTTCTTATTGAATATTGTCCTTAACCTCATTAGGCAAATCTTTTATAAGTATTCTTTAAAAGCAGATTTTCTCTCTCTGAATATGGTTATTAAAACCTTTTAAATTTTCAGGAGTAAATAAATTTAGGAGAAAAGAAATGCATAATGCAGCACCCTTTCATCAAGGGCATATACCATGCACCAGATGGAAAAAAAACTGTGTTTACAACATTACCACTATCGCCACTGACACTACTAGATCTACAATATGTTGTAGCAGCAGCTCCATTAACCTTGCTAGTTCTGTTGGAGTTGCCTGGTACTTTGCCCAATCTGTGTTTGTTGTCAGCAAATGGATCAAATTAGGAGATTTTAATACTGTTTATTGACCTTTTCCCTCCTTCCTCAATTTAGGCCATAGTTTATTGCAAGTTGTTCCACTACTGCTCTGTAAAATACTGCAAATAGATATCTCTGGATCTGTCTGGTACTACATGCGTGAGTTATGCTATCTTACCTCAGAGGTGAAACTACAGAACAGTTGACAGCAAATGTGCTGGAAAACTCCTGATTCTTACTCAGTTGTAAATGGGACTGGCCTAAGCTGCTGACCTGAACCCACATGAGGGCACGCTGCTGTCTCAAGGCAAGCTTGCCCACAGGGTCTTTCACTTTTCAAATCAGAGCAATCTTCACCACTCTTACTTATTTAACATAGTCATACTTACTTGTCTGAAGTTTTGGGGAGCAGGTGGGGATGTTTATGTTTCTTCAATGAGTTAACTAGAAGAGTGATTCTATCGCCCTTCCCTCAATGCCTTTGTTCTTAGCTAGTGAAAAGATACTTAGTTTCTAACCTATGGCCTGTCTTGGTGGGTAATTCCAGTGTCAGCTGGATTCAGTAGGTATCACTGCAGTCCGCTATGTCATCAGGCACTTTTCCTACCCCAAACCTGTCCTACAGAAATTCACACACAGCCAGATGACAACCCTGGTGTGTGAACTGATCCAGCCCAAAAGTAACTGTTTTCTGCTGCTGTGATTTTCAGCTACATACATTTCCTAATAAAACGTGTGACTACAAGAGCATTTCTACTGCAATGGAGAAACATAACGCAGTGCCTTTGGGTGAGGAGAGTTACTCCTCTTCCTAATGGTGCTTGCCAGACTAAACTGATTGCGGACTAAGATGATATATTAGCTAGAAAATTTGAATGCCTTAAGAAGCCATTTTCAATGAGATTAGTATTTGGAATGAGGTGATGTTCTCCTATCATACTTTAAGCCCAATGGTAACTCAACCAGGCAGCCACTCAGTCACCTCCCAGTCAGGATGGGGAGGAGAATTGGAAGAATGTAAAAGCCACAGGATGAGGTAAAAACAGTTTTATAATTAAAATACAGTATAATAATAATAATAACAACAATAGAAATAACAAGGGGAGAGAATGTAAAACTAAAAGGGGAAAGGAAAAAAAATCCAGTAAACACAAGTAATGCACAATGCAATTGATCACCACCCACCGACTGATACCCAGTCCAACCCAAGCAGTGATCTGTGCCTTCCAGGTGTCTCCCCCCTGTTTCTATATTGGGCATGACGTGCTGTGGTATGGAATACCTCTTTGGCTAGTTCAGGTCGGGTGTCTTGTTTCTGCTTTCTCTTGCTTTCTTGTGCCCCTTCCCCTGGCAGAGCATGAGACTGAAAAGTCCGTGATTGTGGTAAGCACTACTGAGCAACAACTAAGACATTGGTGTGATATCAGCATTGTTCTCAGACTAAAGACAAAACACAGCTTTATACCAGCTACTAGGAAGAGAGTTATCTCTATTCCAGTTGAAACCAGGACTCCTCCATAAATCTACTGAGAGACACTTAAGCCATTCTTCTTCTGGAGAAGGGAAGGCTCCAGGGAAACCTTGTAGCAGCCTTCCAATACCTAAAGGGGGCTTACAAGAAATCTGGAGAGGAACATTTTGCAAGGTCCTGTAGTGACAGAACAAGGGGGAATGGCTTTAAGCTGAAAAGAGTAGATTTAGAGTAGATATTAGGAAGCTCTTCCCTATGAGGGTGCTGAGGCGCTGGCACAGGGTGCCCAGAGAAGCTGTGGCTGCCCCATCCCTGGCAGTGTTCAAGGCCAGGTTGGACAGGGCTTGGAGCAAGCTGCTCTAGTGGAAGGTGTCCCTGCCTGTGGCACGGAGGGTGGAACTAGATGATCTTTTCAATTCTATCAGTTCTAACTGTTCTATGATTTGATGATTTCTTTTTTTTCTTTCCCTTGGCAGTTCAGTTTATTAACATTATAAAGGAAACAAAGCTGTAGAGGTTAGAAAATTGTTTCAAAGACAGACAGAAGTAATAGGATACTTGATTTGTGCAACTTCGCTTCCGCTTCTTCATGTTCTGTGAGTACCACTGACCAGGCAGTTCCTGCAAATTTAAATAGCACAGAAAACAGTTTGAGAGTCCAGCAGTCGTAATAGCAGTGATAGATAGGGTTATTTTCTCTATCCATGAGTGCTATTTTTGTATCTTAATGCGAAGCTTATCTTGCATTGAATCTGGAATTTTGTTGTGTTGGCTAAAGCTATTTGGTAAAAGTCCTTTCAGCTTCAGACTAGTTTATGTTAGTTTGGGTCTGCCTTGGCAGAGCAGCTCAGTGTTTTCAGACAAGATGTGATCTAGTCATTCTGGAAAAATAAAAGTCCATAATAACCACCACTGTTAGTAGCAGCAGGAAGGTAATAGAAGTAAATGAGGACATATTGATTTATTAAATCATCATTTTATCATTGTAATTGCAGTTACTTAAGTTACCAGGATTGGTACTACTAAGAGATGAGGTTGTGACTATGCTTCCCTGGTTTTTGCAAGGGACAGCATTTGGGATATAGCTTATTCCAGGAAGAGCTGATGCATAGTTTATGGATGTATTAAATGTGGTTTTGAGAGCTTCCCTCCACCTATTACTTTGCAGATGACATGATGTCTCGGGCTGTGGTACACAGACCTAAGCTGAATTGTATGAATCTAAACTTTGCCTGTAGGCCCCATATTCTTTTTCTGACGTGTCTGCATGCACAAGTGAGCAGAAGGATCCTTGATACTTAGTCAGATTTAGTCCATGTGTGCCCTAATAGCGATGTAATGGTGTACCAGTAATGGTAGGATAGCGTATGCAGCTTGTATTTGAGGTAAGCCTCAGGTTCAGTACTAACATCATTCTGGTTTGGCCTTTCTGCCATTTGATTGACAGACTTCTAAAGCATGCAGTATATTGAGAGCAGACCTGTCCCTCCATTAAACTCTGTATTCCTAGTGAAGGAAGGTGTATACTTTCCCAAGTAAAGGTGACTGTCTGAGTTTGATTGCTCTTGAGAATTAGAGAAAACAAAGCAGTTTTTTTCTAGTCTGCTTTAAATAAAACATAATAAAAGCAACAAACATCTGCAGCTCTCTTCTTCATGGATTATTAAAATTAATCCAGTAAGTATGTACTTTTAGAATACATGTATTATGAACATTTCTCTTCCATATTTGCTTTTAACATAAGAAATTATTTTCCTGTCCCTATTAGATATTATTCCTTCTTAATCTATCATAACTATTTACAAACCTTTTGTTCTGCATGAAAATATTATGCATAGGCACAGTGTATCTGCTGTCAATGAGATTTCTCTTGTGTTTATTGCTGGAGTTGACTTCTCTCTAGAACTGTCAAAGTTGCAGAACAGCTGTGGAAGCCTCTGTCTGAACTGTGATATTTACCCTTATTGGACTGCAGTACAAGGCTGAAATCTGGGATCTCCTCTCATAGCAAAGTTAAAATAGTCATTTTCTGGGTACCTGGTAATAGAAGAGGCCACTTTTTAAACAAGCTTACCTTATAGTAACTGGTTTAAGAGAAGCACTGGCGAGCCCTCATTCATTCAAGACTGTTATAGACAGCTCTTTGTCTGCAACAAGACAACAGGGAAGCCCAAATTGACAGCTGAGTCCTACCGATGCCACTTGTGTATTCATTCCTTCATGTATTTTGCCTGCAGTCTTTCTGAAAGATAAAATAGTACTTAAGGTTGATGAGGAGTAGATAGGAAGAGCATTTTTTTTAACCATTTGGACATAATGAGAAATAAGATATCTTAAATGTGAATCTATTTGTTTCTTTATTTCATTGACACTTCTGGCATGCTGTTCTTTTAGAGACTTTATTACAAGCACGGTTTTATGTATAATGCATGTAGGCAGGTAAGTTAAGAAGCAGCAGAAAAGAAAGAATAAAAAAAGAGAGGGAAACAAATAGCCACAGAGCATATATGAAGCGTCTGTGAAAGCATTAGTCTGGGTAGAAAATGAGAATCTTTTCTGACAAGGAAAAAGAGCTCAACAGGAGTACTTGTCGGCAAATAAAGAGTGACCCTGGTTGCTCCAATGCAGTTTGGTACTGTACCTTCATAAGTGTCCTGCTCTTACAGTCATAAGTAAGTTTCTGTGGAGAACATTTGGTATTTCTTGGGTGTTATTGCTGTTATGCTTGTGGGCATAGATCCAGAATCATGAAAAGGACAATAGTGTATTTACTTCATTGTTGCCCTCTCCTGGATTGCCAGCATGAGTAGAAGTTGCAATATGAAATAAGCAGACAGGAAAGTGCATTAGGCAGAAAATTATTGGTCACATAGTAACTGCAGCCATTTTTTGTACCACATACTGAGACCTTGCCCTTGCTCTTCATGCTTTTATAGCATCTTGATTCCACTGTTGGAATTCTGTCTTTATAGACATGCCACTGAAATCTATTCATTTCTCAGTAGCCTTTGCAATGAAGAATAAATTAGACCTGTTCTTGAAAAGATTCATTGGCTTCCATAGTGTTGCATAAACACTATTACTTTACAGTTTGGGGTGGTTTGGGCCTTAGGGGATACTAATTTCTGCCAAATTTGTTACAACTTGTTATTAGATATCTTTAACAATAATCTGAGTCTTTTCACTGCTAATCAAGGTTGCAGTTGGCAGGAGTGAATAGCAACAGCAGTGAAAAGAAGACATAAAAGAAAATAACACAGACAAATGTACAATCTTTCCTTCTAGGGAAAGGAGTGTATGTCAAAAAAAAAACAAAAACCCAGTCAGAATGGGGAGTGAAAGAAGGAAATGGGGAAAGCTCTCCAGTGATTAGTGGAGAGAAATAAGAGCAAGCCTGGGCAAGAGTTCTTGTCTGGGTGTTCTCTCTACTGCAGCGGGTGGTGATGATGTGTATAACAATGGCTTTTATTGTGTTTTTTTCCTGCTACTGTATACTTGTCTTTAGGACCTGCTCAAACCACATTGGTTTTGCCTGTTTAGGATGCTGTTAGTGTTGACTGGAGTTTGCTTAATCGAGTGTGTTATATGCTGACTGGTTTTCAAGCTTCTCTGTATAAGTAGTTTATACTGTATAGTACTGATACTTATCAGATGAATTATAGTTAATAAAATGTTATCTACTTTGTTAGGCACTAAGTTTTGTGTTTTCTCTAATACAAAGTAAATCATGTAAAGTTAGAGTTAAGGAAAGGGGAGATGGGGTGATTCTCACACCATGATTACTGCTTCCCGTAAGAGCAATAGAACAAGCTAGAAGAATATCCCTAACAATACTGGGGTTTGCAAGTGCAAGGCTATAAGTATAACAGCATGAAAACAATAGTATAAGAACAGCAAGTACGAAACTCTGCCACAAAGGCTTTGGAAAAACACGGGGACTGTGTGCAAGTTTTAGGAGCTGTCAGCAATGGCATATTAGAGAGATTTCAAATGTCTGGCCTTTAGCAGTTGTAAAGTCCTGTGCAACTCTGGCCCCTGTCAAAAGGACCAATGTGTTGTGACCAGCATAGAAGGGGCAGAATATTGCAATCTGGTTTCTTCCCTAGCACAGCCTGATTAATGATGTGGAAGAGATACGCAACAGGTCTGTCCTTGATAAGTTTGCTCATCAGAGCTGACTCTCCCAACTGCTTTACTTTCTCTTTTGGAAACAGAAGAATATGATAGTGTGGTGCTAAAACCTGCAGAGAAAAAGAAGTTGAGACATAAGGTAAAAATCTGTTGTTCTTTAAGAGCTGCATGATGCGAACCAGAACCCCTTGGGATAGTTTGTGATATTTAAAAAGATGGGACAGCAACATAGTATGCCTCTTAAGGACTTGTATTATTGCGTTCAGTGCTTATGGGTTCGTTTCCTGATTTAGCAATTAGTTGCTTTGCATTGCAAGGAGCAGACTGATGGCTTTGCCTTTGGTTAAGAACCCCCGTGTAGGATAAATCAAAAGGGAATTGAAGCCTTTAACTAAAACTATAAAATCAGCACCTTTTCAATGCAACTTGGATGGGGATTTCTTATATCAGATGAAGATCAAGGCAGTCATAGGAAATCTAGATGGCTAGATCTGTGCTAACAGTTTACAGGAGGAAGAATTTTCCTTGCAAACTGGAAAATTGTTTCTTCATGGGAAGTCCTACATATCCTAACTAGACACATGTGGGCTTCCTTTGTAATTTAAAGCCAATCCTTACATTTTATAGGCTGTAATTATCTTGTATTTTAAAATCACATTCTTTTCACATTTGAAGAAATTAGAAGTAATTAGAATACTCTGTAACCTCTTCTATTTGAAAAGTCTTAATGCTCATCTCTCTTACTGAAGTCCCTCATAAACATGAATCTTCATAAACCACAGATCAAAGGTATTCTGAAAGGTAAATTCTATAGGGCCGCTCAGTTCTTTTGAATTGCGCCGTCTTGCAGCTGAACATCTATAGAAATTTCTACAAGGCGTTAACTAACTGAAGTACAGTCTCCCACAGAGGAATCTAACTTGCCACTAGTGGTTCTAGGCAATTCCTTGAAAAAAATAATATTAATTAAAATTGATAAATATCTGGATTGTGTCTTCAGAGTACTTTGATTTTTAAAATTTCTATTTTAAGATTTATATGAAAAAATATTTAGTCTTACTAAAATACAACTAGAGGTACAACTGTACTTACAGGACATGGCTAATGATAGTGATGGCTTTTCATGACATCTCTTTGGTAGGTTTCAGAATGACCTTGTCAAAGTTAAAAGCTCATAACATTTGAATTTTGGTTTTATGCCGTTATGATTCTGCTTAACAGTGCTAAAAACAAAACCACAGTGTAATTATACTGTCAATCAAGCCACCAGAAATGGCATTTTCCACCAGCTTTGCACCTACTAAACTGTAAATGATTTATAAAATTAGAAGTCATGACTAAGTGGAGGCATCTAGGGACTAGTTAAGCACTTGTCATAGCTCTGTGGTTTAAACCCCACACACTGAGCTCTTGTTGCTTACTTCTATCCTGTGAGTGTGAAAATGGTCATTTGTTCTTGCATTGCTGTGCATGCACCTAATAAAAATATCAAGCTGTCAATAGAACTATGAACAGGTGTACAGTGTATGTCATAATGATGTTTTATTCATTTGAATTTCCAGCCCATTTAATCTCATCCAGCGAACAACAAAAATATTTTCTTCATTACCTCCAATTAATGTAAATGTCAAATGTTTGAATATATTATCACATGGATAAGTCAGTACATTGGTTCATTTGTGGAGTATTTGCATTAAAGTGACAATTGAAACAGCAACAAAAAAAGTAATCTGGACCACATATTCTTAGCTGTTGTCATGCTGCTATAGAGATGTCCTGATTTCTGTGAGATTTCCTTCTGACTCTGGGAAACAAGTTTCTTAAAGCCTTTCAGTCTACCACCATTTACATCTAGTAATTTAAAAATTTTTGTAATTTATTGGTATTAATTTTCATACGAGGTTTATTAGCTGTTGATTTTCTGTTCCATTACTATATAAAACACGTCCTGGTTTCAGGCGAGATAAAATTAATTTTCTTCTTAGTAGCAGGCACAGTGCTGAGTTTGGGATTTAGGATGAGAATAATGCTGGTAACACAACGATGTTTTATTTGCTGCTGAGCTCTGTTTACTCTAAGTCAAGCACTTTTCAGCTTCTCATGCTGCCCTGCCAGTGAGGAGGCTGGGGGACACAAGGAGGGGGCACAGGGAGCACAGCTGACCCCACTGACCCAAGGGATATTCCAGACCATCTGGCTTCATGGTGAATAATAAAACGGGGAGAGTTGGCTGGGGTGGCAGTTGTTGTTTCAGACTGGTCAGCAGGTAGTGAGCAGGTGGTATTGTCTATCATATTCTTTAATCATTATTGTTATTTTCTCGCCCTGTTCTGTCCTATTAAACCGTCTTTATCTCAACCCGCAAGATTTACTTTTTTTCCCAGTTCTCTCCCCCATCGTGCTGCAGGAGAGTGAGCAAACGAACAGCTGCGTGGCTGAAGTTGCCGGCTGGGCTGAACCACAGCACATGTAAAAATTTAGTTGACAGATACTAATGTCTCATAATGGAGCTGTTCAGGGAACAGAAGACTGCTTTATAGCACAAAAAAAGTGCTCTGATAGGATAGAGACAATAAAATAATTCAGATGTTTATTGTTCAGTAGCTCTCTCCTTTTTTTATTCTTATTTGTCACTTAGTGTGTGCCTGAGTGCTCAGTTATAATGTAGAAATGAATACTTTTCACCTATTACTTAGTGCTGTGTTTATGGCTTAGTTAAACATTTTTATATTAAGTGGGCCTGAAACTCTTAAAAAAAAAGGACATATTTCAAAGGCCTGAAACATAGGCCATAAAAGTCAGTGACGCTTAAAATTGGTCTGCTTAATCTCAGTTGAAAAATTTGAATCAGTGTTACTTCTATAGATGCAAATATGATATAGTTGTCACTCAGAGTAATGAATAAACTATTCCTTGTTTTGTTGTTTGGTTGGTTTGGTTTATCCTATGGCACTGTATCCATTAGTACATGTTGGTTTTGGTCCTGCTGCAGCATCATGCTGGAGAGAGTAGGCCTTATGTCCCACTGTGGCGGACATTAGGTTGAGTCCAAGGAGCAGTACAGATGCATCAGTTGACATTGAGCCTGGATGAGTTAGGACTCTGCTGCTTTCAGGAGAACACTTCTAGGGTGTTCTGCATATACCTAAAAGAGCACACTTTGAACACTAGAAACAACAACCTATTGCAGGCACATACTAATTACCTAGCACTTCTAAAACTTGTATTTGGTTTCACTGGCTGATCACTTGGTAAGATCATTATCAAGATTTGGTAGCTATTTTCTTTATATCTTGGTCAGATTTTTCATTCCTGTTTGTGAGTTAAATTTTATGTGAACTTTAAAAATGCAGATAATGATTTCAAATGGACCTTTCTCACACAGAGAATATATGGCAAAAATAATCCCAGAACCAACAAAAATTGCATCTCATCATCACACACTCTGCATGGAAGGAATTGTGTGGTGAGGTCATTACATAGTTCCTTCCAAGTGATGCTGTTTTATTTGATATATTGAGTTTGTTAATACTGTTGTACTAACAGGAAAAGTCATAAAGTGTTGGGAAAGAACTACAGAAATAACCAGTTGTTTTTCCCACCTTTCTCTCATTCTCTTCACTTATAAGAACTAAATTTTGGTGGTGATTCACAGAAAAGAAATTGCCTTGCATGCCGCTCAGCTGTCTTTCTGGTAGACTTGATACCTGTGTGTGAGTACAGAGTATCAAAATTGTGATGTGCAATCTCATCTATTTCTGGTTTATAAAGAGTAAGTAGACCTGTACAAGAATTTAGTTACAAGAATGGGAGACAGCTGATTTGGGAACAAAGCAGTGGCTATGGGAAAGGCATGACTTCACTAATGCATAATCATATATTTATGCTCATACAACATGCTGAGATTTTGTATCTTTATAGACTGGTGAAGCATATAGAGCTGTAAGTAGGATGTGTTGCTTGTAATTTTCTCCCTTACCAATGAACCAGTATTAGTAGTTATTTCACAGTTGCTGGATTTCCAAGGTTTTACAAGAAGTGTCAGCCTCTTACTATCCACTTTTTTTCTGGTGATCCTCCTCTAATTCTGGGCTATTTACTCTGCTCTAAGATTATCATAGTAGAGTTTTTGGAATGACAGAATTTTACATTTTCCCAGCATCATGATGAGAGAGTTCCAACCGGATGGTCTGGAGTGCAGCAGATGTTGCAAGAGCATCTGGGCTGCAGTTAGTTTAGCTTATAATAGATTAAATTAGATAGAAAATTGGGGCATATATTCTAGGTCTTGGATTCAGAAAATAGCAAGAGTTACTACCTCTAATTTAAAAGACAAAATAAAATTGAAATACTATGTATGGAGGAATAGTGATGGAAATGTAGATAAGAAGATGCTTAGACTTTCTGAATACTTCATGTATGAGTTATCAAAGTGACAAAAGAAAGAATAAAGTGTTAGTGTTGCTCATTTTCTAAAGAAACTCCCAATCTCTATCATCTGACTTTAAAGCTGCTTTTGTTTTGCTGACAGTGGTTCAAATTGTATTTCTGAAGTTTTGGAGGTTGGTTTGATTTTTCTTGGTTACTTTTGCATCATCATAAATGTTCAGAGAACCAAATAATGATCCAGCAAGGTATGAAGTAGTTGGCAGTATCAATAAAAGTAACAGAGGAGGGATCTGAAGCGAGTGTATTCCTAGGAAGAACATGCTTAAAGTTATTCCATTTCTGTAGCTGAGGTCACAGGGGACTGTCTGTGTGGTAAAGCTTTAATGCTTCATGATCACACAGAAAATTTAATCCCACTCTGGTTAAAAATGCCAGCTTCATATCACTGCAGAGGGAAACATGCAGCTTATGAAGTTGTAGAATAAATACAAGAATAAATTATTGCAAAATTTATTTATGCAGGGTAACAGATTTTTAGAATAAGTTCATAGTAAAAATTTTTATAATAGCTGAAACTTACAGTGTAAGAAGATACAAATAAAGAAATGGGTTCAAGGTGTGAGGAGATTTAAGGAATCTATTGTATAGCTCATAAGCCAGTCTTCATCAAAAGGTAGTGTTATACAGTCCTCCACAACCTCATTATGTGTGTAATACATGGAAAACAATATACTCCAGTTGAAAGGGCAAGAAATTTAGATGCAGTAGGTAAGATCAGAGATAGCATAAACTGGAAGTAATAAATATATCTGTACACGTTAGCAAAGCTTCAAGGGACAGTGTGTTTTAAATTACAGAAAAGGTGCTTTCTTTAATGGCTTACTCAATTTTTTTCTATCATGGTAAATTGAAAATATAATGAATCTTAATTTTGCATCTGCAGTGTTCTGCATTACAAAGGAGGGAAGTAAGCAAAAAAAACCCAACTCCTGCCTTAATTATTAAGGATTTTTATTTTTTTATTTTTTTTAATTCTTGGACATTTCACGTAACTAAATCCAATTCACTTTGGATTTGCTAAAGTCTTGCCTTCTGCTATGTGCAACTTATAAATTCAGTCCTGTATCAGGCACTGCCACAGTCTTGATTTATGCCTTCACTGCTGAGGGGTTGGGGGCATAAATACATGTCAGCGTCCTGCCCTCCTCCCCTTCCGTGTCACCGTATCTTGAGGGTCTTTTAGGAATAAGGCTTATTTTATGACAGGAAAAGCAAAAATCCTTCCATTTCATGGTTGTTTAGAGTCACTCCTTTTATGTTCTATCCCTTTTATCCACACTCTTCTGTGTCACTATCTTGGCAGTTGTTCTGCATTGGGTCAGGCAAGCATCTCAGGAGACCAGAGTTCAAGTATGCCCCAAAAAGGGTAAAATGGGTCTTTTTAATAAGAATGTAAACCTTTCCTTTTTTTTTTTCTTTCTTTCTTTATCCTTTTTTCTTTTTTTTCTTTTTTTTTTTTTTTTACCTAACTTAGTATAAACTTTAAATCCAGGGCATTACATGATTCAATTTCAAGTTTCAGTGGGAACTTTTTTTTTCCTCAAAACATATTAATTGCCCTCTCCCTAGTTGAAGGTTATTTGTTATTCCCAAATTCTCTGCTGGTTCTAAATGTCCCAAAGATTTTCTTGGATTTCTTGGCAGTTAGGGATATGTGTAAATAATTGGTAATGAAATGAAAAAATTGCATTGGGTAATGGGAATACATATCTTCCCACTTCATTCAGAGAGTATAACGTTCTATGATCATAAAGAATATATTTAGCTAGTGCTTTTAGAATCCTCTTATATACACCAAACACGCTAATCTAATTTCCCCACAGTCATTATAACCAACTTTTATCAATGGGCTGAGTGAATAGTCCTGACTACGTTCTAGCTGGCACATGTTTCCATGCACAATAATGTAAATTGGGAATAAATAATGGGAATTCATGGCTCAGAATTTGCCCCATATAATTCAAAACCAGTGGATATCAAAGCCTCAACAAATAGTAATTCTTTTTTTTCACAGAATCACAGAATCATTGGGGTTGGAAGGACCCTCTGGAGATCATCCAGTCCAACCCCCCCTGCCAAGGCAAGGCCACCCAGAGCAGGTTACACAGGAATGCATCCAGGCAGGAAGTTTTTGTAATTATAAACTATATTTTCAATGATATATTTACATCTAATCAATGAATAGGGTCAGTTACTTCTGATCATTTATGGTGTAACAGAGAAATATAGATAAAGGAAAAATAAAGAATGTAATTGTAAATAATCTAAAATTGCTAATGTTCAGACTGTACTTTACCAATGAGAATCTGAAAAAAGACAAACACTGAACAAGAATGGGGAAAAGCAAAAATACTTTAAAAATATCTTTCCTTCTGTACTTTCTGAAGAAGAAATAGCAAGGAGTGTCCAACTCCAACGCATTTTAAGTAATTGATGAAGAACTTCTTTTCTGGTGATTACTTTTAATGTGTATATCTCAGTGGATAAAAATATTTGAGACTCAGGCCAGCTAACCATATCTTCAAGGTGTCTGTACTAGAAATAATGCTCAGTTTCATCTGGTTAATTCTATAGTCCTCACTTGCTTTGTAACATTCTGCATCATAGTAAAACCATATTTTAATAGGTGTATTTTATTTTTTATTTTTTCTCAAGTTATTTCAAAATAACCAAGCACATACCTTAGTGTGTGTACAGACAGAAACTAATCAGAATGTAATATCTGGTGCTAAAGGGCAACAGAAGTGTGTGAGTGGAGACAGATAAGCTTGTGCAGCTTTGAGAATTTTTAAATCCACCATGTTTTAGCCTTTTTCTTTTTTTGTATTAGGAAATAATTTCTGGCCTGTCCGTGAAAATGCTGTTTTAATGAGATCGTGTGTAACAGGAAGCTCAAAGATGAGTTGAAACGCAAAAGGATGGTATGATTTGCTCAAAGTTGTTTTAGCATATTTTTTGTGCTAATGGTTGAATGACTTTTTAGAGGAAGAGTCCTCAACAGCATATTTCTAGAGCTCTCTACTCTGTAGTAAGGCTAGCTAGCAATCCATTCAGCAATGCCTGCAAATTAGGACTCCTTTAGGGATGTGACGTGTCCCAGTGGCCACCCCAGCAGATGAGAGCAGTCAAGAAGTAATAAGTCTCTACAGTTCAGGGTTAATGATTTATGACCCTAGAAATAACATAAGGGATAAGTGAAATCTGCCTTTCTAGATAGCATTATCATCATAGTAATAAAATGGACATTCTACTTAATATCAGTAGGTGGGCAACTGATACCTGCAACTTCTTCCAGGAGATATAAGACCAGATTTAGAGGTGGCCAGTCATAAGCCTCTCAGGTTTTGAGTTTGCTTTTCTAAAGTAGAATTGCCTTTTTCAATTTGTATAATTTCAGCAGCATGCAGGCATATGTAGTCATGCACATATACATAGATAATATTAGTAGGTGCGCAATTTTCCTTTGTATGTAAGAAATCTAACCACCGTTCTGCTCATAAAGCTGATAAAACATTGCATAGGAAAAAGGTTTACAATGTGTAGGAGTGGTGAGTTACAAGAGGTTTACCTAGTGCACTGTGTGCATACTCACTTCTAAATAAAAAATTCACACATTAGCAAGCCAACAGTGTTTAGGTTCATCTGGTTTTTGGTGCTTTGGGAAGACTATAAATGAAGAGTTAATTGAACAACAACAAAATACGTATCAGACAATCCCACAACTCATTTTTCAATAATTGTTTCTTCTCTTAAGAGAACATTACATCTCTCACAGATGGTCAGAGTGATGCATTTGGGGAAATCAGCCAAACTTGGCTTTCTTCCTGGTCTCTCTGTTTAGTAACTGCAGCATTTAACCCCAGAAGTATTATTTAACTTTGCTCCAGATACCATTTTAATCAATGGAACTAGGCTTCACAGTTGGAAAATTCCTTATAAGGTCTCCGAACACTATTTTTTTTTTTTTTTTTTTTTTTTACTGGTTTGGACTTAGGAAACAAACTCTGACAAAATAAAGTTTGCTTACTTTTAAATCACTGGAAAAGGGATTCCTGAAACATGACTTGTAGAGAGGTCTAATTATCATATCACAAGGAAATGATCTTCCAAAAATGAAATCAGTGGTGTGAAGCAAAAAAGATCTACTGCCACCTCATACATATGAAGGAACATAGATTAAACAGTAGAAACACTCAGAAGCTGGATGATCTGACTGTTGGGTTGAGTTCCTTGTCTCAGACTGAAATCTGTGTCTTAGTGTCTGTGTTTTAGTACCTTGTACTTATAATAGTATTTTCATAACAAGCAGCATTGGTATAAACCTGAATGTGCGAAAATGGTGAGGTGCTGAAGTGTTAGTAGGGTGGAATTGTATAAGGACAGCTTAATACTTCATACATGTCTATGTGGGTGCAGCTGGGAAAGGAATGTTCAATATGATGCAGGGTACCTGTTCTTCTCAGCTGTCAGGAAAAGCAATCCTTTTCAGTCGGAAGTTTCCCAGTGGTCAGGGTCAGGGTCAGATATATTGAAGGGAGACATCCATCTTGTCCACAGCAAGTTGTGAGCCAGGAAGAATAAAATTTTCCTATCTAACCTACGCTTTTCACTCACTAGCATGTGTGAAGGCTCAGAGCTTCCATGACAGTTGTACAAATTCCACTTTCAGAATAGGATGAGACTGCATCTGAAATGACAATGTTTGGGGCAATGCTGAGGTCTTGTATGATGCATGGGAAATCATCGTGTTGTTACTTTTGGAAAGATCTCTGATGTTTCAGATGACCTGTACTATTGGTCTTTTACCCCAGGGCTGTTCTGTACCTTGAAGGCAGAGTTTCTTTGGAAAGAAGTTTGGGTTTTTTTCCAGTCACTGTTTTTATGGAGATTATTTGCTTTCTCACTACTTCTAGGTGAGCTGGTCTTCCATGCTGCACGATGCTCTGGTTTTGGCTTCAAGCCCAGCATCTCAGCACATTCCTCTTAATGGAGCTGAATATTTCTGTCTCTGCTTATGTTTCTCTTTGCCGTCTGTCTCTTAGTCCAAGCAAAATTTTGTTTGTATGATAAGAATGAGCAGGTCAGCCGTCCTCTTGCACAGCTAGAAATTTCATTTACATCCAGCTCTGGTTTGCTTCCCCTCTGTGGAGCTGAGATTAAGCTAGTTCTGATACTGTCACACTACAACATAGGCAGAGCTAGGGAGCCTGGAAAGCCAGAAAATATTTTACCTATAATTGGACCAGAAAAAGGTTATTCAGATAAAACTATACTTATTTTTGAAAAAAAAAGCTAAATGTAGATAGATGATGCTTTTTAAGGTGGTAAAAAATCATCTGTTTAAAAAATCTTATGCCAAAAAAGGAATTATTTAAAAAAAAGCCCCAAACCAACCAACCAACCAACCAACCAACCAAAAACCAACACAATAAAACCCCACAAACCCACAGCATATAAACTAGCTCCTAATACTCGGTGAACTGCGAGGTGCCTCTTGTATTAACTCTTTAAGCGTTTTCATCATGCCCATCTTTCTTCCAGAAAATGAAAAATTCTATTTCCTCTCAGAACTGGGTTCCTTTCTGAACACTTCAAACTGTGGACAGGTCTCCTTTACCAGAGCAGATTGAAGCAACCTTTCCCACATGCCACATGTTATCACTCTCTGACAGTTGACAGCAGAGCTTTTTATGTTTGCTCTCCTTAATCTATTCAAGTACAAAGATTTGGTTAGTGAAAGTGAGTTCTTTTTAAACTGCTTAAAATAACCTGCTTGTTACAGATTAAGAGGTTATGGAACACACAGACGAGCAGTTCTCTGGCAAATAGGAGGGAGCGTTACTGTGATCTGGAGTGGCAAGGCAAGTGTCTGTCCCACTGGAAAAGCTGCTTGCATGGATGCTCATCTGCTAACACCTCTGCTGGCAATTATCCAATAGTTGCTGGGGGGAATGTTTGTTTATTTAGAAAGCAGTGAGTATTGTGAAAAATGGATCTTAAGCATACCTATGCAGCAGCTGAAACAATTAAATACTGTTAGATATGCTATAAAGGAAGTTTGCGCAGAATGCAAACCAAATGTTAACCAGAAGCAGCTTATTTTAACAGATTAAAAATAAATGCCTCTCTATACAGGTAATCCCTAAATGTTAAATTTCAGGGTTTAGTTTATTCCAGAGTAGCTGTAGTACATTAATGCAGGAAAGTTTGTGATTTGTTCATAATGAACAATTGTGTTTGTGTCTAATTTACAGATCCCTATTAAAAAGAATACAAAAGAAACAAAACAATTCTATCAAGTAATTGTTTTTATTCAACTCCAATTATAATAATAATAGTGTTTAATACCAACTTTCTAAAGGCCAGTATGATTTGGTCATTACCTATTTAGAGTACTCACTCAGCTATTTATTTATTGGTTTATGTTAAGTAAATTTGATGTATGTTTAAACAGGAATGATCATTTCTATCCTCTTACATGTGGCTGTCATTCCATACAGAGCTCTAAATCCCACAAAGATGTTAAGAATTTAGTCCTAAACAGCAATGTGCTGGTGTGGAAGTATTGTAACTAGGCAAATGGAGCCCTTCCTTCTGCAAATGAGAACTGTGTATTCCCATGGCCTGTCAAAGGGATTGTTAAGATTTAAAGCAGAAAGAGTTGCAGGAGAGTGTTGTGGGTCGTGGTGGTAATATTTTCTCAGTAAACTGTTGAATTACTGGGAGTAGCTCCTGTCTACTTCTTACGCCTCTGCAGGGAAGAGGGTTGTGGAAGTGCTAGCTAGAAGTTTGTAGTACCAGTAACATTCTTAAACTGGGGATCAAACCAGTGTGTCCAGTCAGTATTGCCATCCCTCTGCATTTTAGTGACTGTTTAGTGATCGCTAGGCAATTTCTTCAAGAGACACCCAAAAATGGGTAGTATAATGGAAGATCCAGCTCCGTTGATCTGTGTGTAGAAACATGGAGCTTCATTCATCTGTGCTGTCGTAGGAGTTTCTTGTGTTGTCTCTTAACTCTTCCCTAGATGTAGCTCTCTTATTTTGTCTCTACATCACTCAGACTCTTAGAAGTCCTATCTCTACTAGGCCTGGGGAGTATTGCAGGCTGCTGCTGTGGGCAATAGCTTATTCTAGTTCCAGTCTATTACTTTTAAATGTTAGGCAATAGTGCCCCTTTTTTACTGAGCTTATCTGGAAAAATTAGGACTGCCATAATCAGAAACAATTTTGTTTGTCTAAAAGTTTTAAAACAAAATTCGCTGAGGCTAACAAGAGTGTTTTGTTCATTGTGGGTTTTTGCTCTGAGTAAAATGACTGACTCTAATGTCTTCACCACATCAGACTGGCTTCTTACTGTAAGAGTTGCTCATGACCTGGGCTGCTTCAAAAGGAGCGTGACCAGCAGGTCAAAGGAGGTGATCCTGCCCCTCTGCTCTGCTCTTGTGAGACCTCACCTGGAGCATTGTGTGCAGTTCTGGTGTCCTCAACATAAAAAGGACATGGAACTGTTGGAACAAGTCCAGAGGAGGCCATGAGGATGATCAGGGACTGGAGCACCTCCTGTATGAAGACAGGCTGAGGAAGTTGGGGCTGTTCAGCCTGGAGAAGAGAAGGCTGCATGGAGACCTCATAGCAGCCTTCCAATATCTGAAGGGGGCCTATAGGGGTGCTGGAGAGGGACTCTTCATTAGGGACTGTAGTGACAGGACAAGGGGTAACGGGTTAAAACTTAAACAGGGGGAGTTTAGATTGGATATAAAGAAGAAATTCTTTCCTGTTAGGGTGGTGAGGCACTGGAATGGGTTGCCCAGGGAAGTTGTGAATGCTCCATCCCTGGCAGTGTTCAAGGCCAGGTTGGACGAGGCCTTGGGTGAGATGGTTTAGCGTATGGTGTCCCTGCCCATGGCAGGGGGGTTGGAACTGGATGATCTTAAGGTCCTTTCCAACCCTAATTATCCTATGATTCTATGACCTCTAAGGGCTTTATTGTGGAAAACACATTTATGTTTGCCGAAGACAAAAAATGAACTAATTGACAATAGTGTATATACAGTTTCTTTTCAGTTAGATACATTCTTCATTTTCTAACCAGGGACAGTTGAGGCCTCTTACACTGAAACCACATTTTTCAAAGAATAGCTGCCCTATAAGCAGAATTGGATTTTTCTTCTACGTACTCCAGACCCTGGAGTTATGCGCAGACTGCATATGGATGAACACTTTCTGAAATACAGACTCTCCACTTCTGTGGGGAAAGAAAAGACCCTAAAAACAAAATGCTCTTATGTTCACTGTGCGGTGGCAGCAGACAGATCAGAGACTGATGTGCCACATTCCCTAGAACCTATCTGGAAGTGGAAGAAATGTATAAAGAAGTTAGGAACATGGCTGGGGACCTCTTTTAAACTTCCTGACTTCTTTCCAGAGCTGCAGAGAGTAATTGCAGACTCAGTTTGAGTTGCATACGTGAGCCTTGTGTCCTGTCACATACTTTTGTAGAGATTTGTGTCCTGTGCCTAGCATCACCCAGGAGAGGGACCTAAAGACAAATTTATGAAGCTAAAGAAGGTATTATATTCTCCGAAGGTTGAACATGGAGAAGGAGAAAAAGTGAAATGTGCAGTTCTCTTGTCTTTATACTTCACTATCCTATATCACAAAAAATAATAGAAAATTCATATAGAAATTTAACTCTCCAGAAGCTACATAGCAGAGCAATGAATATAATAACAACTAAAGTATGGAAAATGCCCTTTTTTGTAAACACAGATTTTAATTACGAAGAAGAAGCTCTGCTTCAGATTCAGACTTATTTCCAGGTCTGCACCCAGCCAAGAGTTTTAATTAGTCTGGAACAAATCAAGAACTTTGGATGATTTATGAGGATTAAAGAGGGAAAAGAAAAAAAAAAAAGCAGAGGAAATAGGTGCATAGAAAGCAGGTTTTTGTCAGCTGGGGAAATGCAATTAATCTGTTTGTCAGATAGCACACATCTACTACTCTTCAGGGCTTTAAATAATTGTTCTTATACTAAAAATATTTTCTTGTATAAATTATGAATAAAATTAACTCCCCCCCCCCCCCGCCTTTGGTTCTCTTTCTAACTCTTTTACTATCACAGTTTATTTATCTCTGGTTTTACATGTGTACTCTGGAGGATGCTCACTTTTCAAATTTCTCATTTGCCTTTGTGATGTTTCCTTTTTTCTCCTACCACAGTTTTCTATTTTCCTTTGTAGCTGCTTAAGATTTTACTACTTGTCCCCTTTTTACCTCTCCACATCTCTCCCCTTTTGTTGTGCTCTGTTCTTCCTTCATTTCAATAATTGCATTTACTTACATTGGTTTTATTTGCTAACAAGTAAATATGGATTAGTTTTGCCAATATATATGCTTATTGTCTTGGGGTTTTAACACCATTAGTTCACATCAATCTCATGACATTCTTAATTTCTTTCAACTCTAATTGCAAGCACTTGAGGATTTTTCCTGAAGTGACTGGACACTTAATTATTTCAAGACAGTTATTTGAGCAGTTTCTGACATTAGTGAAAACCTGGAACAGATGAAAGAAAACTTCTGTCATTTCTTAGTAAATATCTACTTCTGGGATATTTATGCCAGATTTTGGCAGATTTGCTGTCAGGAATAACATTAATCTACTATGTCATGTAACATACTTTGTTTACTATTTCATGACTTAGAAAAAAAATTGTCATGCATTTCAATTCTGTTCAGTAGCTGTCAGAAAATAGTAACAGAAATGTGCATGTAAGTAGTCCTCGATGGGGTTTCTTAGTTTGTTTTTAGCATAGTTTATAGACCCAATGTCAACCAAGTCCTCTTTTGTCACCATTGAAAATAGAGAAGTGCGGCATCTGAGGGTTTTTTTTTTCAAGAAGGAAACAAGGAGACACACCCTTAAATGCCCATGTCCTGTAGGATTTACAAGTTTTATTCTACACCCATTTACTTTAAAAGGTGCAGATTTAATATGGAATTGCAGACTTCACTAAGAAACATCATTTTGGCTCACAGTTAGAGGTCAAATAATTGACTTTTTTTTCATATATGCAATTTTAATTGCAGAGTCCAAAAAGCAGGTTCTCCAGAATGAGTTACCCAGTACAGAGAAGAATACAGGGTGTAGTACTGAAAATTAAAATGCTTGGTAACTGAATGTGTAATGTGAAATGGTAAGATTTAGCCTTATGATTTGTATATACAGATACATATATACATGTACATAAATACATATATATCTGCATATATTTATATGGCTGGGTGTTTAAAACATGCTGGTTATGAAACAGCAGATCTATACTTCTATAGGGCAGATGCAAGACAAAAAATGAAGTTTTCTTTGTCTCTGGAAAAGGATTTCTTAAATAATTTCTAACATTTTGGTTCTTGAAAGGACCAATAATTACGTATCTGTTGTCTTAGCTATATGTGTTTACAACTACGATCTGAAATGCTGCAGCTTTTAAGAATAAAAGAAGATAAAGAAACTAAACTGTGCTTATCTTCTGTAAATAAGCAAAAAACCTTGTCCTGTTAAGCACATACCTTTCTGGGTTGTAGAGTATACAGTTTTATTGAAGAACATTCAAGGGGCAGCTCCTCAGTAAAACTGCATGGTTTTAGAATCACAGAATCATAAAATCAACCAGGTTGGAAAAGCCCTTTAAGGTCATTAGGTCCAACCTTTACCCCATTGCCAAGCCTCACTAACCCATGTCACTAAGGACCTCATCTACATGTTTTTTTAAACACTTCGGGGCAGTGAATTATGGCATGAAGTTTAGCTTCTCTTTTTCCTATGGACTGATCTAGGGAAGAGGATTTCAATGTTTCACATGAACCTACTGTTTCTCAGCTTTTGCTTGCTAACTGATGTTAGAAATTTATTGCAGGGCAAATAATCAGTTTGCATGCCGGAAGAGGCAGGAAGACAGCCAGTAGCAGAAGTAGAAGATAATTTTGACCTTCCTTTTTTGTGGTCCAGTCCTAGGATGGTTGAGCACTTAAAACTTCTCAGAGAAAGCTTTGTCCCATCTCAGCATTGCAGAGTGTACCTCCACAGGTGGCAGTATTGAACGTACTGCCATACACCCAGCATCTGTGAGTCTTGATGCTGTGGAGCAGCATATGTGCTTTACATTTGCATCCTTGGTACTGATCACTACGTCAAAACATAGTGAGTACTTGTATTTTTACTGGGAGCTACTTGATAAATTGCAGTAGACTGTTTGTCTTGTCTCAATTCCTTTGGCAGTATTTTTCTCTCTCCACATCTATCTATTTGTGTTTAAGAACTTGCTTCTACTTTATCTCCATTTAGTCCAGGATGACAAACTATTAATTTACTGGATAAGCTGCTGCTCTGTACAGAGAAATTGCTGCCAGTTCCTCATGTGTGCTCTGGCACAGGATTCCTGCACTGTGGAAGGAATAAGAAAGTTTTCTGGGATTAGCAACAATGTCTCCATTATGTCCAAAATCATATGAAGAGATTGCTCAGTTAATCCAGTGTCTGAACAGTTGATTGAGGGAAGCTGTACTGTTTGGGAAAGAGGGTGCATCTCCCTTTTGGAGGCTATTTATTCCCTATTGCCTTGCCAGGGAAGTGGGACATCGATAGGAGCAATGTGTATAAGGAGACAAAGAGAAGTTCTCCCAGTTTTATGTAACATAAGAACACTAAGCAAAATACAGATGTGGAAGCTGCCTGTAAATACTTTCAGATACAGTGAGCTTTCAGTGTAATTAGGTAATCTGGCTGTTACCTACCCTTGAGCACTCCTGAGTAGGTCTCAAGTGTAGCTCTGAAAGGAAAGGACCAGGATTTTCAATAAAATATCAGATAGGGTTTGTTTGGCAGTTCTCTGTTGTAATGTTTTTCATTCTAAAGATGAAGTCCAAGCTTCTTCATCAATAGAAAAGTTCCTATACATCACACTAGAGAGAGAGTTTTATTTGAGAAATCTGTAATTTGGAGACACCCTTTCATAAAGATGAAAACAACCTCAAGTACAGCTTTCATGTTATTTCCCAGTTATATTAAGAGCTTGTAAAAATCTTACAGCACTGGCCTTACTATTTAGAAATATCATAAGGTAACTAGACAGTCCTGTAGGGTATTTCATAATAAAAACTCTCTGTTTGACAGCTCCTGCCACAGCTGTTAAAATTTTCCTTTTTTTCTTCTTTTCTTTGTTTTTCTTTTTTTACTTCCTCCCACTGGTCTTTAAGTAATGTTGCACCTTCAAATGAAATTCAGTAAGGTAAAGCACACTAGGGTTTTAAATGTTCTCCTGCTCCCGCTATGCTTGCTGGATATATTCTGTTCAGAGTATCTACTCTGATCAGAGAGTAGAAGCAATCATGCCGACTGTCTTGGCAGGCTTTTCTCAGCCAGGTGTGATTACATGTGGATTTAAATTTTCTTTACTTTCTGGAAGAATGTATCTGGCCAACATTAAACTAGAATAGGAGGTGCTAAATCATATGGAAAATATCAGCCACTTCTATTTTGATACACTTGTGTGCAAGATGAAAATTCCTTTTGAAATAAACAATAACTACTCAGTTTAAAGATTCAACTACCTTTCCAAATATATATAAAAGAATATAGATCTACAGAAAATATATTTGAAGCTGGTATGCATTTTTATATGTTTTATATTTTGTATTTTTTTAAGCATGATTTTTTTACCTTTTAAGGATCTAACCATATATATGTGCAAGACAGACAATATCCATGTGGCTTCTCATATTGTATGAATCCTTATCCCCTATGCTATCCATTTCCTTGTAGCTGTTCTTTGTTTCTTGTTATTCATGTCAAATCCTAGAACCCACCATGTAGATGATCCTTACTCACCCAAGTAATTCACTTGGAGGCATAAATATAAATTTGAAGGACCTAGCTTTTAAATCTTGACTGCTGGAAAGAACAGCTTTTGGGCTTTGTTTTGGTTTCATTTTATTTTTCATTTTTGTCTAATGATTACACTTTTCAAAATATCAAGAGCTGTGCACAAAGAGTTGCTGTGAATAAGGCTTTTTTACTTCAAGCATGTTGTCTTTGTGGCATCTTATGTGAGTTATAAGATTTTCATTTGTCTCTTCTCTTTTTATAGCAGGTAGGGTGGTTAAGAATTCAGTACAAAAAAAGATGTTTTGGCATGACTTATTATTGCATTTATTAAAGTGTTCCAAACTCAAACTTTTAAGAACAGTGATATCAATTTCAGATATTTAAGGGGATAAGTACCTAGTGAGGATTTAGGGTAAGGTTGATTGAGGAACTAAATCTATTTTCTGAGCGTCTGCAAAGCAAAATCAAACGAGAAATTCAGTATCAAAAACATCAAAGACAATAATGCAGTTGCTTTCATCTCCAGTGTGTGCTTGCACTTCAAAGAAAAGCAAAATGCTCACCCTTCCGCCAGTACCCCCGAAGGAGGATGAGCCTATAGCTGAAGATAAGTCTCCATCATTTCTTTAAGAGAACAGGGCAAAATATTAGTAAAATTTTGCACAGAAAAAAAAAGCAGCTTTATACTATTTCTTTCACCATAATGGTTATATTATGGGACATTTCCTGAACTCAAGAATGCTCATGTTTCATTAAAATATGCAAGTAATTATGTACCGCTAAAACCTCGAGTTTGGAGGCTGTTCACTGAAAAAAAATATTTCCTTTGTTTATCTGTGAAATCTAAGGATAAAGTGTTGTTCTCCGAGGAAACAAATCATTCTTCATTCTAATTATAACTTGTAAAATGTGCTGATTGCACACATTTGAACATGCACATTTGCTTGCTCATATCCTCCTGTATTTTATCTTGGAACTGATGATATTAGATTTAATTCTGTTAAGTCATTTTCTATTAACAATTGTGTCAGGGACACGATCAGTTACTCGGGCAATGTGAGGAGAGGGAGAGGCAAATCAGCCTGTGATGCCTCTCTGAACAGTTTGCTGTGAAACCAGCAAATTTTAGGGCTGACCATGCTAAAGAAAATCATGCATGTAATGATTGCCCAAATTTAGGTACCTGATTCAGCTCTCTTGATTTTCAGTGAAAATCTGCTTCAAAAACAATCCACGGAAATTAACAGAGAAAAAAATCAGGACATTTCCCTCTGTACTTACTTTTGGGCATTTTATTTTTCAGGCAAAGATTATTGGTAGTAGATATGCAGTAAACTGAAAGCATGAAAATATCATAACTTTTATTTCTTTGAGTCAGAACAGGTTTAAAATGGTTGTGGAAATGAGACTAAATCCAGTTTTTTCTTTTTTTCCATGCTGCCTTAGCTGGGTTTCAAAGTTATCACTGATCAGGAAGCTTGACAGCCACAGTGTTTGCAAATCCTCACCAATGAGCAGTAACAAGATTTAAAAGTAAAACCTCTGAATAGAGCCAGTTTGCTC
Organism: Pezoporus occidentalis; assembly: GCF_034315485.1. NCBI lineage: Eukaryota > Metazoa > Chordata > Aves > Psittaciformes > Psittacidae > Pezoporus > Pezoporus occidentalis. The sequence goes on from NW_026915268.1 coordinate 2,449,843, forward strand.
AGTCAGCTTTATAAATTCAGTTCTTTAACCATCTGCAAGCTAGACTTACTTTATTTTTGTCTAGCAGATCTAAATCCTACACAAATAGGAGAGTCAAAGCCTAGTGTATATCAGCACATAAAATAATTGTCCACATATTCACAGATTTTTCCATAACATATTAATCAGTTGAAAAGCGTAACATGACACAGTAAACTAAACAGGTTGCTTTTAAATGGGCATTCACAGGAATAGAAATATTTGGAAGTCACTTGAATAGGGAAATATATCTTGCCTTTTTTCCTTGCCTTCTATCACAATGAGTAGATGAGAAATGTAGTCATTAACATTAACTTTCTTTGTGAAGAATGTACATGGCTTGAACTGAAATCTTGTAGTCTGGTTGCCAGACCAGTGAGTCAAGCTACAAAGAGGGTGGTAATTTTCAAACTGAATTACAGTAAGAAACAAGCCTTTAAGCCAGTAGATCATCTGTGCTATATTTAAGTCACTGGTAGATTTTAGTATTTTGGCAATGAATAATTTGTTTTATTTTTCCCCAGAAATCATTTCTCCCTTATGCAAATGATTTGATACTTGAAACTTTTGAAGTTTCCTTGATCCCTAGCTGTGGTGCCATTACTGAAAAAACAGAGAGAACAGTATTGACACAAACTCTGGTATAGTGCTGATGTCTTTTGTTGGGCACTCGTGTTGTGTGAATTCATGGATAGGATGCATAGATGTATTTACTATTAATCAGTGCTCCTTATGATATATGAACCACAATGACCAACTGTCATGGCAGCATTATTTCAAGCAGCAACCTGAAATGCTACTTCTGCAATTGTTTGGACCTCTTTGTTTTGCAAGAGAGAAGGAATCTAGTGTTTTCTTGATCACAAAGTTGCTCCTTATGAGCATTTGCATTCTGCCGAAAAGGAACAAGAAGTCATTAATTCACTGTTTATTCTGTAAATATTTCCAGGCTGTAGTACACAGGCGAGATTATGGAATGGCTTGGATGTCATTACATCTTAGATTATATCCTATTTTGGGTAATATGAGATTATACAGAAACAATCCATATGGAAATTAGGTATATTTAGCTGGAGAATTATCATGAGACTGAAGTATTTGGAAATAGCAAGGTCATCAAGACTGGTATTGAATGATAAGCAGTAATACAAATTTAATAAATTAATTCTATTACTTGTTAAACTGTTGTAACCACTTTAAATGCAATATTTTAGGTCTAGATTTGTTAAAGTTGTGATATAGTGCTGTTGTTTGCCTGAGACTTCCTGATAATGATTTCTGAATATATTGAAATCAAGAAGGGGTATGCTATTTATATTCTTACTCACACAATGGTCATAATTTCTTTTGCATCCTATGAACTAGTTCTTCATAAGAGTTATTTCTGATAGGAGCCTAAAATTTGTGCACTTAAAAAAAGGCCTTTCAAATCAAGTCTTTGCTCTCATTGCTATTCAGGTATTAATACTTATATATGTTGGTGTCTGTGCATTTGTGTGCATATATGAATACCTCTTGTATATGAATATTAGCTATGAATCATAGAATCATAGAATGGTTTATGTTGAAGAGGACTTGAAGATAGTCTAGTTCCAATCATCTGCCATGGACAGGGATGACTAATACTAGACCATGTCACCCAAGGCTCTGTCCAGCCTGGCCTTGAACACTGCCAGGGATGGAGCATTCCCTGCTTCTTTGGGCAACCTGTGCCAGTACCTCACCACCCTCACAGTAAAGAACTTCTTCCTTACACCTAACCTGAACTTCCTGTGTTTAAGTTTAAACCTGTAATCCCTGAGGAAGAGTCCTTCTCCTTGTAGCCCCCTTCATACACTGGAACCTGCTCTGAGGTCTCCATGCAGCTTCTCTTTTCCAGGCTGAACAGCCCCAACGTTCTCAGCCTGTCTTTATACAGGTGATCATCCTTGTGGCCTCCTCTGGACTTGTTCCAACAGCTCCATGTCCTTCTTACATGGAGGACACCAGAACTGTACGCAGTACTTCAAGTACAGTGTCATGACAGCAGTATAGAGGGGCAGGATCACCTCCAAGTATTTCAAACACATGTAATAAAATACCCCTATAGGTATATGCATATATTGTATCATGCAGTAAGTGCACCTATGTTGCTTACAATTTTAGCCTTCCGTGGGGATAGGCAAAATTGATGAAATTCTCCTTAAAGGTCTTTCTTCCTCTGTTACATGTATGTACTTCTCTTGATATGCTTTCTGAAATATGACATAATTACAGCATGCTTCTCTCCTGTCTGGAGCAAATTAATGGCAATTGTCTGACAAGTCTAGCCTTAGTATTTCAAACAAGTTATTTTTCGTGACAGAGGAATACTAATTCACTGTCTCATCCGTCAGAGATCTTTTTTCAAAATCAGGCAAAATCTGCTGATTTTTGTCTTCAAAAGACAGGAAAGAAATTCTGATGCTTGTAATCATGTGGGCTCAGTGAATACATATGTGTATTTGCAATACATATGTGCACCATGCAAAACTGCTTGTTGCTAGAAAAGATTAAGTAGCACATGTATCTTACCCAAAAAGACATTTCAATAAGTTGAAAATGGATTATGAAGTCTAATAGGGAAAGGCACAAATGGGTGTAGAAATGGTGGCTTCACCCAGAGTGTTGAGAGTTCCCAGCTGTCCCTTAGCAGGCCTGCTGTCCCAAAACTCCCTGGTTATCCATGAAGTGTACGTCCAAGATGCTGTTCTGGTTTCTCAGCTGCATGGAGTATCTAGTTTGAGAAGAAAGCAGGTAGACACCCATCTGTCCTGAGAAACCCGTTTCGCTGGAGAACTGGTGCGATGATGGAAGAGATGAAACAAAAATGTTCTTACTTCTATTTTCAAAAAACAAAATTCTATGTATTTTTTTTAATTAAAGGAGTGCTGTCTCTACTACCAGCCATGAAGCATTGTTTTTTACTGAATATGTGAAGAGCTTCATTTAGAAAATATGATGGAAGAGGCAATATTAAAGACATTAGATTTCCCATTTTTATTTTCTGTTAAAATCCTTTAGAAGCACATTGTGGTTTGTAGCTTATCTGTATATCAGTGTGCAAAAGAAACTCCTGTAGTTCAAATACAAATTTAAATTTGTTTTTCAGTGAGCAGTTTGTTCATGCAGTGAGTAAAAGAAATGTAGCAGATAATTTCACACAATGCACAAACCCTTGCATTGTGGTTTGGAAAGCAAACATAGAAGTTCACTTGTTTCCTCAGTCAGTGTCACAACCGTTATATTATTTAAACATTTTATTTTTGTCTGTGAATATTGAGTTTCCCTGGCCATTTAGTAATGCAAAACAGATGCAACCCTTAAAGGCTTTGCTGTTGGCACAAAAGAATTTATTGCTTAAAAAAAAAAAATTAATCTCTTGAAAATGTTATACTATTGACAAAGTTGCTTGCAATAATTAAGAAATTTAAATAAGTCTCTCACAGAGCTGTAACAATTGGGTATTATGGTTTCACAGGAAATAAGAGTTTCAGATATTAAATGTTCATATTGTGGCATGAAAAAATGCTTAGCGTCTTAAGAGTAGCTTATCTTCTAGTGGAATTAGCTCAACACAATATGCATTGAATCTGATGTCTAGTCCCATATTATTATTCAGAGAAAGAAGTCACTGGGGCTTTCTCCCTTAGCTGAGGACAGGGCCTGTTCCAAATCTTTTAGAAAGCCAGGTCCCTTTGTCTGCTGAGGTGTTTCTTCTAGCTCTAGCCAACAAAATCTCCAGACTATTTCAGAAGCATTAGTGACTTTTCTTTGAAATATTATGCACTAAAGGGCAAATCCTTGTCCAAAATAGATAAAGATCAAAACTCCTGTTGGTTCCATTTATTCTTGATAATTATGTTGATTTCAGTTTGGGGAGTTTTTCCATTGCTCTCACAGAGACCGGTGCAGGTCCCTTAGCAATTTTGCCCTGTGATTACGCAAAAGAAATTTTAAACTATTGTGACTTCATTGTGTGCTTTTATATAAGTCTTTCTGATTACTTGAATTAGGAGGGTTAGGTCAGAAGATAATTACAGTGACTTACCTTCATGATTTATGTTTTATTTTCTTCAGTAAAATTCAGTATCATTGTTTAATCTTTTTTTTCTTTTTATCCCCATCTCCTACATTCATTACCTGTAGCACCTGCAGTATGAGCAGGTATTGCATAGGTCACAGTTTTCTTTCGTCGGGGAACTCTCGCTAAGAATGTCATTCTGAGCCCTTTGAATTGCCCAGCACGCAACCTTTTAGTCTTTATAAACATCACCACAAAGCAATACATTGTCATACAGCAGATTGACAACTTGGTCACACACTGTATCAGAAGATAACTTGTTATTTGGAGGGAAAAGATTGGTTATTGGTTGCAAGGAAAGTTTGAGAGCATTTTTGTTAATAACAGCATTACAGGATCAGGGGTTAAGAAAATACATTATTTTGCAATATAAGCAAGTGCAGCACTTCACCTTTAAGAATTTTACACAGTTGTATCTTGAAAGAGCAATTATTTTTCAGCTCATGTGCTACAAACTAAGAAGGCAAACTAAACAAATGTAATTTAGAATTAACTGAATTGGATATTCTTGGGCAGATCAAATTTGCAAAATTAAATTTGAAATTACCTTCTGAATATATGCATAAATATATATATTTACTATAACTACAAAGCCTACATGAAACTGTATTACAAGTACCTTCAGTAGACAGCTTGTCTGTTGCAGGGGGGCAGCAAATGTTTTATTTTGTTGTCTCTAA